>NC_140987.1:229076744-229676744 GCF_052327205.1 Somniosus microcephalus
CGCAAGGACTCTAGCCCCAGCATGGTTCAAGTGAAGCCCGTCCAAACGGAACAGCTCCCTCTTATCCCAGTACTGGTACCAGTGCCCCACAAATCAAAACCCATTTCTCCCACACCAGTCTTTGAGCCACTCGTTCATTTCTCCACTCATTCATTGAGGAGCAGGGTCATCAATTTAAAATGATCACTATGAGTGAAAGGAATGATTAGGAGAAATTTCTTTACATAATGGTGTTGTTGGAGCCTGGAGTGCTTTTGCTACAGGGAGAGGCTGAGGCAGAGACTAATACAGTTTTTAAGGGAAAACTGGTTAAATATATGAAGCGGAGGAAGATACAAGGCTATTGGGAGAGCACAGAGCATTGGGTTTAGTTTGGATTACTCTAGCAAAAAGCTAGCACAGACATGTTGGGCTGGATAGTCTCTTTCTGGGCTCTAAATATCTATGGTTCTATTCTTCTTGCCAGATAACTGCATCATCCACACCATTTACAGCTTCCCAGCCATCAACATCTATGAGAGTATCTTTGAAGGGGCTGAAAGTTTTGATCATATGAGTTCCTCTATCCATCTATCCTCTGTAGTTACTGTTGGAAGCAGCCACTTTCTATAAGGACAGGATAAATATGCCTTTAAATTAGCAGTTAATTTTAGACAGCAGCAAATTTTTATAGCCAGATCCATAGCTTATCTAAAAGCAAAGAACATTGCCAACAGAAAACCTGTGAGAATGTTTGCGCTGACTGAGTGCATTGTAATTGTCAGCTGTCATTGTAACTAATTATAGTCTGTCTAAAATCTTTCTCAACTGCATCATTCTAGGTTCTTTTGTGATCCTGTTGAGCTAATTCTGAGCCCTGTCTGTTACATCCCTTTGTGTTGCATTTTTGCACTTTATAGAATCATACAACACACAAGAAGGCCATTCAGCCCATCATGCCTGTACCAACTTTATAAAAGAGCTATCACTTGATCTTTCCCCATTCACTTGCTCTTTCCCCACTCCCCTGCTCTTACCCCATAGCCCTGCAATTTTTTTTCTCCTTCATGTATGTATCGAATTCTCTTTGAAAGTTACTATTGAATCTGCTTCCACCACCCTTTCAGGCAGCGCATTCCAGATCATAACAACTCACTGCGTAAAAAAATTCTCCTTATCTCCCCTCTGGTTCTTTTGCCAATGACTTGAAATGCATATCCTCTATTTACTGACCTTTTACTGGATCGATTTGGGATTGTACACTATGGTACTCAAAAACACTCATTTACTTCTGCATCAGTGACTACTTTGGTTCAGTGGTAGCTCACCACCGAGTCGAAAAGTCACAACTTAAACGCACACTCCAGATCGACTCCTGCGCTGTACTGTGGGAGGGGATGCTGCACAGTGGAGGTGCGTCTTCTGGATGAGATGTTAAACTGATTTCCCACCTGCCTGCTCAAGGTGGATTTAAAAGATTCCATGCACTATTTGAAGAAGAGCAGGGGAGTTCTCCCAGTGTCCTGGCCAACATTTAATCCTCAACCAACACTACCAAAACAAATGATCTGATCATTTATCTCATTGCGGTGTAGGGGGTGGCGCATGCAGCCAGTGAGTTATGCCCCTGACTGTTGGTGAGCGGTTCGAATCGCTCCCACGCCCCTGGGTTCTAGACACCGGACTTAGGTACAGGCGGCAGTACAGAAAGACTTGAGTACACAGGTGGTTCGGTGTAAGAAAACCAAGATTTTTTTATTAAAACAGAAACGAAAACACAGTCTTATGAGAAAAATTACTGGTAGAGAACACAATTACAGGCATATAACACTACAACTATATACTTATACAGGGAATGGGGAACACACAGCACATCGAGGGAAAAACAATTACTTTAACAATCCCCTTATCCTTATCCCACCCGTATACCTAACTAGATTAAGCTATGAGGGGCCAGAATTCATGCTCACCAATCCAAAGAAAAGCCAGTTGTTTTAACGGATGAGTGGTCCTTTGTCCTCTTAGGTACCCCGTCGCCACGTGGTCTCAGGGCACGGTGCTGGGGCTGCTGCTGCAACACACCTTTCTCTTCCTCAGCTGCCGTTGTCGTCTCGTCATGACGGGTTCTCTTCTTCTCCCTCAGGCGGTCATCGGCGGTAACGTTACGTCAATGAGACGATTAGCAGTTTTTACTGCTTAGATTTTACTCCCCATTCTTAGAACGCCAACATATTCGTCATGGCGTGGACACCTGCTTTTATTCGCAATGTTCAACAAGAGGCTTGCCCTCAAGCACCAGCTTAATTGCAGGGTTCGCCCAACCAACTTCGTCTCACTGTCCTCAGATACTCTCTTCCCCGAGCGCCAGCTTATAACTCGGCGCTTGAGTTTTTAATTAATACATCTTCTGCTGCCCTTCTCTGCTCTTTGTCGGGTCTACCCTATTCTTCATCTCGACTCGTCTCGTCACGTATAGCTACTATACAAGCCCTGGGCTACCTGCTCAGTTTCGTCTCACCACTTTCTGCGGCCTGGGTGTCCTGGATGACTATGGACTCGGGTCTCGTTTCCCTCCCCTGCGGTTGATATGCTGTCCTTAGCTGCTGAAACTCTGCTACGGGGAGCGAGGAGAGAACCCGCCACGAGGCCAGGGCACGAGTGCGAGCAGCGGCAGCCCCAAGCCTGACGAGGGCAGAGCGACCAGAGAGAAGGGCCTAAACCCGGAAATTGCACGGCCCTTACGTGCGCGTAAACACCTCGTGCGCACCTGTAGGGGCTGCAAATTACAGCCAATTGATGTTAATGTTTACCTTCACCACCTAGTTGATAATCTGGTGGAACGGATCACCCATCCTTTGCAGCACCAACTCGATTTTCAATCTATCAATTTAATGGGTTGAAAATTATCCCGTTATCTTCCACTTAACATAGAGCCTGGACTCTCCCACTCCCCAGGCTATCTGAGAAAGAAAGTTAAAAGTACTGCAATTCTTTCTCTTTTCCAATTCCTCTAGCAAAGAGCCGGCACAGACACAATGGGCTGAATGGTCTCCTTCTGGGCTCTAAACATCTATGGTTCTATTTTCCTCGCCAGATTTCTGCATCATCCACACCATGTACAGCTTCCCAGCCAATGACCACCATGATAGTATCATAGAAAGGGCCGAGAGTTTTGATCTGCTGATTTCCTCCACCCATCCACTGTATGAAAAGATTTCTCTTGAAGATAAGTGGATTATTAAGGGGGATATGTAATCTTATTTTTTAAATGTTGCACTTGAAGAAATGGAAAATTGCTGAGGTTATTAGAAAGTAGAATCGCTGAATTGTCTCTGCCAGTCAGGATGACTCTTCACTAGGTTCTATAATTTACAAGTACATACCTGCAGTGAGGATCCTCATGGACTGCCAGAAAATTGAGGGCACACAGCCTGAGATTTTCTGGTGCTGGACGAGGTTACTTGCCCCTGGTGCATGCTAGGAAAAATTTAGGCCTCGGTGTGAAAACCTGCCCTGAATTTTTCAGTACAACAGGTCCATCTCGACTCTCATACATTTTCTGCCCAATCAAAGTCAATACCTGGAATATCTTGGTCACAATTCTACAATATTCCATGTAGGAAAATCTGTAAGGCCTATGTCGTGACAATTTGGTCAAATGAGAATAAAGATTTCAGTCAGTAAGTAAACTGTTAATGAATTGATACCATACAAAAAAATAATGCTCTTAAAAAGTTGTAAGTCTGGTAAGTTAGCATTGAGTTATGAACAGTTTCTGATGCTTGTTAGAAACTGTGATGGATAAGCCTATGTCATTAATTGTGACACAATGGGGACAATTTTAACTTAACCCGCCTGTGGGGAAACTGACAGGATCGGGGGCAAATGTAATGACGTCACTGATGGTTAATATTGGGCGGGGTGCAAAACCGACATTCCACCCGATCCCACGGGTTTCCCGCCCAGCGAGTTTGTTTTTAATGGCTAAGGATTTATAGTATTTCTTCAAAGATATGTCTTAATCAGAGCTCTGACCACATTAGTTTGCTTTGTTTGCTATTTCTTTTGTCTAGTTCCTTCATGATAGATGCTCTCACACTCTACTTTGACACACACTAAGGTGACTTAGCATGTGGTTTTCTTTCCATTCCAGGAGACAGAGGTAAGGTATTAGAGACAAATCCCTAACTGGATGTCCACTACATAGTGAATATATTATTAGAATTTTCAATATTCAGAGCATTGAAGGATATCAGATCAATATCTGTCTTTTTTCCAAATGTGTGCACAGGAACTGGTTTACATTTCTACCATATGTGGTTAAGGTTTTTCAGATGCTGAATTCAGTTAAGTCTGAACATTCTTACATATCCAGTCCAAAGTAACCTGAATCAATCAGCACGAAATCTCAGTACAACCCTTAGCAAAATGAATTAACTCCTTCTTAGCAGAGTCAACAAAGATGAAGTTAGTCAAGGATGGATGAACTATTGTGACTTTATTCAAACATCTAAGTGAACACAACCAATACCATTGCAAGAACAACCAGTGAGATTTACAATAGGCACTTAGGTTATTAATTGAGTATAAGTTGTTGCTGGCACAAATGTAGTTTAAGCATATCGCAGTATCTCAACCATAGTTGGGATCTCTGTTTCAACCAAGGACTGGTGGAACAATTCCCTGTCAAAGTCCATCCAGCTGTGTATTCATGAGTCTCCATAATTGCCCCAATTAGCTCCTGAATTAAATCTAAACTATCCATGTATTCCATAATACCATCATATTTTAGTCTTACCACCCCTTCAACTGATTTTTATCCCTTACTTTGCGAATCATTAAAGATTCCTTAATCATTCCTATCAGTGCCGCTTGAGTGGCTCTTGGTTTTACTTTGGATCTTTCCATGGGACTATTTATACAAGTATTATTTGAGCTAGGAGACAAATGACCTGTGTGTTACCAGAAGTGGAATATTGCATCCTGTTACTGGTATTGTTAGAGTATTTACTACTTCATGTCAGTTTACTCTGATGTTTCCATAGCTGTTATATTTTGGGGTCTTTTCTAATCTCCTTACCCTAGATTATTATAAGGGGCCGAGATAATCTGTATAGGAAGGATCTATTTCCCTTAGCCGAGAGGTTAATAACCAGGGGGCAGAAGTTTAAATTAATTGGTAGAAGGATTAGAGGGGAATTGAGGATAAATGTTTTCACCCATAGGGTGGTGGGGGTCTGGAGCTCACTGCCTGAAAGGGTGGTTGAGGCAGAAACCCTCATCACATTTAAAAAATACTTGGATATGCACTTGAAGTGTATTAACCTACAAGGCTACGGACCAAAATCTGGAAAGTGGGATTAGGCCGGATAGCTCTATTTTGGCCAGCACAGACACAATGGGCTGAATGGCCTCCTTCTGTGCTGTAAATTTCTATGGGGGCAAAATTAGGTCGCGCCCCCTTTGGGGCGCTAACTTCGCTACTTTTAGCGCCCCGAAAAATTAGTGCCCCCATGCCCGAAATTCACTGGTAGCGCCCCAAGAGGGAGGCGGGGCGCTACTGGAAGCGCTCCGCCTCCCTCTTGGGGCATTGCGAGTGAATATTACGACATTACGTGCAGCAGTGCCACGCGCCGGCACATCGTGCTGTGGTACTGCAGGCCTTCCTCCCCTTATTAAAGGGGAGGGGCCTAGCGCAGCACGACCCGGGGCCCAGCTGGGCCACCAGGGATTGGAGTGCCGACAAAAGAGCCCGGCACTCAAGAGGAGTGCTGGGTTCATGGAGCGCAGCCAGCACCCCGCGGGGGGGACTTAAATGGAAGCCGGGACAGCAACGGGGGCAGGTGCTGGTAGGCGGCCAGCAACAAAAATGGCCGGCCGGTACCTCCCCTTTAATTTGTGCCACCCCGGCCGCAGATAGGCCCCCTTGACCCTGTCGTACATAGCGTCCAGCGGTAAGTCAGGGGGTGCTATCGAAGATTGCGGCCGGGGTACGAGCGGGGCGCGGCACACGGTGATGATGTCATTGTCGGAGGCACAGCGCCGTGGGGCACTAACGGCTATCGCCACTGCTGACCTCCTGCTGAATTTTGCAGAAGGTATTAGCAGTGCCGTGCCTGGGCGCCAGCTGCTTTGCGCCCCGTTAGCGCCCTCTTTGGGTGCTAATGGGAGGCGCAATCAACCAAAATTTTCACCCTATGATTCTATGATTTCATCTTTCATATACTATATCACTCTCATATTTGAGTATCTTGTCTTGAGATCTAGTTAAAGTAATATGTCTGAGAAAACAAACAGCAAACCCTGTCTAGTAATTGGTTTTAGCTACTGGACTTCTATGGCTCCATAAGATCGAACTGAAGTCTTCAAAAGCAGTAGCATAGAGTATGACATCAGTCCTCGTTATAACTTAAAATTTTATCAAATCTATTAAGTAAAAGATGAACATGAAAATAAGTTCCATCACAAATAGGATTTAGCTGTTTCTCTCCCTGGAAAGATTGTGTACATAAACAAAGTTAGTGTCTGCTCTGGTCAGGAGTTAATGAGGATCATGTGGAACAGCTTGAGGTGAACTTGTGTAAGTGGGTTTGTGTTTATTGTTAGAAATCATGCTAGTTCAGCATGTGATCCTATTCTGCTCATGTTATTCAGATCTCGTAGAGAAATCCCAAGACTCATTGTTCCATCTCCTATTTGAACACATTATTTCCCTGGCTTTTAAAACTTATTTCTTCTTCCTATCCTTTTACAAATAAGTAAATTGAATTTTCTTTGACCTTTCATGACCTCAGGATGTCCCAAAGTGCTTTACAGTCAATGAAGTATTTTAGAAGTGTGGTCACTTTTGTAATGTAGGGAAGTGCAACAGCCAATTCGCACACAGCAAGGTCCCACAAACAGCAATGATAATGACCAAATAATCTGTTTCAGTGATGTTGGTTCAGGGACCAATATTGGTGAGGACACCATGAGAACCCCCCTACTCTTCGAATAGTGCCATGGGATCCTTTATGCCTTGGGAGGGCAGACGGGGCCTTTTGTGGACAAAAAGGGTGACATACAGGAAGGTAACAATAAGCAACAACAAGGCACTGGGGAGCAAGCGGTTATCCATGGAAGAAATAGCAGAGGTAGTAAGAATAGGCATGTGGTGATTGTGGGTGGTTCTATAGTCCGTGGGGGTGGGGGGTGTAGTGTATGTAACTGTTCTACCTTTAAGAGAACTATCGTATGTAACCGTTCACCTTTAAGAGAACTATTTTAGGTGTGGCACTACTTTATCTTGGCTGCTGTATACTGTAATACCGACGGTGACCACACCAGTATATAAGTGCTGTGTCAGGATTTATTGGGCAGATTCGCCCTGACCTTCGAATAGTAAAGTCCTGTTTAAGTTACTCTTGTAGTCTGTGTATTACTTCGCTATACAACCCACAGACTTTACAGTGGCGACGAGTTCGATCTTACCCTGCGGCAACAATACTTCTGAAGAAGTAAACGAGCGTCGAGAAGAGGCACCCGCCCTCGTCGGTTTGCTGAGAGAAAACTCGAGTCTGCAGACCAAGAAAGGAGGAAGATTTCAAACACGAAGTCTTCCATCAGCAACAGGCACGGATTGTCCCTTCTGCCACGGTGGTGAGTGAGCCGATCAACACGAGAAGCAAGTCGGCCACGGTGACTGCGAGTAAAGGGAAAATAGAAACAAATAAACGGAGGATAAGGGCGGTGCACTCGACCACGGTCGAGGGGGAAAGGAGCCGGACAGAAGTCGGGCCCAGAGGCGCTGAGACTGGGGCAGCGTGGAGCAGAAGCCGCGGTACAAGCGGGCTGGGGAGCGTCCTGAGACGGCTAGACCGCGATGGCAAAAAAGGCCGGACAACTACCGCGACCACGAGGCGCTGCGACCGGGATCGTAAGGCGCGGGAAGATATAAAAATAAATAAGCCACGGAGAACTCAGCCGCAGCCGGGGAGGAAAGCACCGGACTGCGAGAAGCTGGGAGGCGCGATTGGGGTGAAAAAGGCCAGACAGTGATTGAGGCCACGAAGCGCTGCGACCGGATCGTAAGGCGCGGGACGATATAAAATAAATAAACCGCGGAGAACGTAGCTGCAGCCGGGGAGGGAAGCACCGGACTGCGAGAGGGCTGGAGGCGCGATTGGGAGCCCGAGCGAGCGGGAGAGACAGAGCCCGAGCGAGGAAGGCTGAGCGAGATCCAGCCCAGCAGCTGAAACTGTTCGCCGCCAACGGGTTGTACCCAGCACCGGCTGCCCTGCCGAGAGAAGGGAACGCGCTGAAGCCGACGCGCAGGCTGCAAACCTGAAAGCCAGCGGTCGTCGCCCGAGGGAAGCTTACCCCTCCTGCCAGGGGAAGAAACGTGGGAAGCCGCCAGTAGGCGGGGAAGAAGACAGAAGTGGGAAACCGCCATTTTTAAAGTGGGCGGGGAAAGAAGATAAGCGCGGGAAACCGCCATCTGGAAAAAAAAAAGTTAAAGAATATTGTTGTTGTTTCTCAGGAAGAGTGTGAAGATGCCTAAGCATAGTAACAGCAACGGTTTCAATGCCGAGGTGGAAGACTGGCCCACGTATGTAGAACGCATCGAGATATATTGTACGGCTAGTAAGATAGCAAATTATGAAAAAGCTCTAACCTTATTAAACTCAATGGGTGCGAGGACATACGGGTTATTGAAGCATCTCCTATCACCAGCTAAACCGGCGGATCAGTCTTTCGATAATATTGTTGCTGTCCTGAAGGATCATTTTAACCCCACACCGCTGATGTTAGCGGAACGATCTAAATTTTACGGGAGAACGCAACGAAAAGAGGAAAGCAACGCGGAGTACTTGGTCGAGCTGCGTAGACTAGCGAAATACTGCCAGTTTAGAGGAAATCTGACAGAGGCATTGCGAGACAAGTTCGTGTGTGGATTGTCAAAGGAAGGAATGCAAAAACGACTACTCGAAGAGAACGATCTTACACTTGATAAGGCTGTCCTTATTGCAGCATCGCACGAAGCCGCAGTGAGAGGCACGGCGGAAATGCAGCGGAAGACAGCGGTACTCAGTGTGGATCAAATGACTTCGGGTACAACGAAATGTTCTCGTTGTGGGAAGACAACACACGACCAGAACCAATGCTGGGTTAAAAACCAGGACTGTAGGAAATGTGGCAAGCTTGGCCACATAGCTAAGGTATGCCGGTCAGGAAAGAAGAACAACAATAATAAGTCACCGCAGAAGAAGTACAGAAAGGTACATGAGGTGACTGGGAAGAGTCCAGATGAACAGAATTCGGACTCAGACTCCAACAGCAAGGCACTGGGTAGTCTGAGGATTCATAATGTGAGCAAAGAAGCTGACCGACAAACTATCTGGATCACACTACAGATTGCAAAAGTCCAAGTGAAGATAGAAGTGGACACCGGATCGGCATTGACGGTCATGAATAAGCATGATTACAAAAAGTTATTCAAACATATTCCCCTACGGGATACGGAGATAGTATTGCAGATATACACGGGGCACAAAGTATACCCCATCGGAAAGATAGAAGTCAAAGTGAGATACAAAGACAAAGATCACCAAAGGATGGACTTGTATGTGCTGCCCGAGGGAGGTCCACCACATCTGGGACGGGAGTGGATCAGGAAAACAAAGATAGACTGGCATTCACTAAACACAATGACGGTAGATTCCGGGAAGGAAGAGGTCAAACCTGAACGGTTGTCCAGAATATTGGACGAAGCTAAAGAGGTATTCCAGCAAGGACTGGGAACACTGAGAGGAATTAAAGCAAAAATCAAGATTGCAGAACATGCAAGCCCAAATTTTTTCAAAGCCAGATCGGTACCTTACGCGATACGACCTGCTGTGGAGGCAGAACTGGAAGAGCTTGAACGTTCAGGGGTACTGTCTAAGGTGGACTGGAGTGAGTGGGCCACGCCCATTGTTCCCGTCATGAAGTCTTCATCAAGTAACAAGCCAGGGGGACTGGGGAAGGTCCGCATCTGCGGAGATTTCAAGATCACAGTTAATCCGGTGCTTCACACGGTACAATACCCGCTTCCGCGGATTGAGGATATCTTTGCTTCATTGTCTGGCGGGCAACACTTCACCAAGATAGACCTGGCACAGGCATACTTACAAATGGAAGTCGAGGAAGAGTCGCGCCAGTATCTCACAATCAACACGCACAGAGGCTTGTATCGTTATAATAGACTGGTTTTTGGAGTAGCTTCGGCTCCAGCAATTTGGCAGAGGGCAATGGAGCAGGTCTTACAAGGTGTTCCAAGCACGCAGTGTTACTTGGACGATATCCTGATTACGGGAGAAGACGAGGAGGAACACCTCACAAATTTGAAACTGGTGCTCACCAGGTTGAAGGAATATGGCCTTCGAGTTAATCGCCAGAAATGTGAGTTCTTCCAGAAACGGATCTCGTACTGCGGTCATGTCATTGACCAAGAGGGGCTGCACAAGTCGCCTGACAAGATAGAAGCTGTCGTGAAGGCCCCCGCTCCGGAAAACGTTTCACAGTTGAGATCGTTTCTGGGGTTGATTAATTATTATCACAAGTTTCTGCCAAATTTATCCACGGTGCTACATCCGCTGAATGCTCTGTTACGGAAAGAAGTGCCATGGAAGTGGAGCGAGGACTGTAAAAAGGCCTTTCGCAGAAGCAAGGCGTTGATTACCTCTGAGGAAGTGTTGGCTCATTTCAACCCAACATTACCTCTTCGTCTAGCTTGTGATGCTTCCCCTTATGGAATTGGAGCAGTACTTTCACACAAGTTGCCAAATGGCTCGGAAAGGCCAGTCGCATTTGCGTCCCGATCGTTGACCTCCGCAGAGCGAAATTACGCTCAGATAGACAGGGAGGCCCTCAGCCTTGTGTGGGGAGTAAAGAAATTCAATCATTACCTGCAGGGCAAGAAGTTCACATTACTGACAGACCACCAGCCGTTGGTGTCCATATTCAACCCTAACAAGGCCGTTTCCACTATGACAGCGCAAAGGTTACAGAGGTGGTCCGTGTTACTTGGGGCACACCAATATGACATTGAATACAAAAGCTCCAAACAGCATGGAAATGCTGATGGGTTATCGCGCCTACCGTTGCCGGTAGTAGAAGAGGCAGCTACAATGGACCCGGTAGAAATGTTCCACTCATCCATAGTAGAATGTCTACCAGTAACCAATTCGATGATCGAGAATGAAACAAGAAATGACCCGACTCTCTCACGGGTCTACGATCTAACAGTGGAGGGATGGCCAGCACATGGCGAACCAACACTGCCAGCATTTTCGCAATGGAAAGAACAGCTGTCAGTGTGCCGAGGAACCTTGATGTGTGGATCGAGAGTGGTGATTCCACCCAAACTTCAGCATAAGGTGCTAAAGGAACTTCACGAGGGGCATCTGGGTGGAGTGAAAATGAAGAACCTAGCAAGAGCATTTGTGTGGTGGCCAGGTATTGATGGAGACATCGAGGAAATAACCAAGAGTTGTCTAGGATGCCAGAAGGTCCAAAACGTGCCACCACAAGCTCCTCTGCATCCATGGGAGTGGCCCTCATCTCCTTGGCAAAGGGTACACATCGACTTTGCTGGTCCATTTATGGACTCAATGTTTCTAATAGCGGTGGATGCACACTCCAAGTGGCCGGAGGTAATAAAGATGTCCTCCACCACCACGGAAAAAACCATCACAGTATTAAGGACCATGTTTGCCAGGAATGGGCTGCCGGAACAGGTCTGTTCTGATAATGGACCACAATTTGTGTCCGAAGAATTCAGGAAGTTCTTAAAAAGCAATGGGGTCAAGCACTACACGTCAGCCCCATACCATCCCGCCACCAATGGCTTAGCTGAAAGGTTTGTCCAGACCTTCAAGAAGGCCATAAAGGCCATGGGTAATGAGAACATCAACTTACAACATAAGGTAGATAACTTCTTGTTGGCGTACAGGAATGCAACACATGCGGTCACAAATCAAACTCCCGCCATGATGTTTTTCAATAGAAGACTAAGATGCCGGCTGGATTTGATTAAGCCAAACGTCAGAAGGGACGTAGAGAACCGGCAATTCCAGGGCATGAATGAAAGGCCAACTAGATCTTTTCAGACAGGTCAACAAGTTTTGGCCCGGGACTACCGTACCGAGAAATGGCAGCCTGGAACTATTGTAAAAAGGCTAGGGCCGCTGCTGTATACAGTGGACATTGGTGACAGCATAATAAGGCGCCATGTTGACCAGATCATAGGGTCATCCACAAAGAGCCAACCTACTCCACAACCTTACACGGCTAATGTAGAAACAGAGATACCCAGAGCACCTACCTCCGATCTGGTAATACTGGAATCAGATGATCCTGACACTGTCCTTCAAGCTGAATCGGCCTTGCCGGAAGAACCTACTACCCCGCCGAAAACCACTACACCACCGAGGTGTTATCCGGACAGAGTCAGGAGACCTCCAGAGAGACTGAATCTGTGAACTGTTTTACATAATTTGTATATATGTTCTAATGATATGGTTAATGGGGAATAAGTATGTTGTAAGCTAAAAAGGGAGGATTGTAGTGTATGTAACTGTTCTACCTTTAAGAGAACTATTGTATGTAACCGTTCACCTTTAAGAGAACTATTTTAGGTGCGGCACTACTTTATCTTGGCTGCTGTATACTGTAATACCGACGGTGACCACACCAGTATATAAGTGCTGTGTCAGGATTTATTGGGCAGATTCGCCCTGACCTTCGAATAGTAAAGTCCTGTTTAAGTTACTCTTGTAGTCTGTGTATTACTTCGCTATACAACCCACAGACTTTACAGGGGGATAGATCACTTCTTTTGTAGACTTAATCCAGAAGCCCTAATGCTATGTTGCTTCCCAGGTACCAGCATTTGGGACATCACTGAGAAAATACAAAATGTTTTGGAATATGGGGGAGCGGGGGCGGGGTGGGGTGGTGAGCAGCCAGAGGTCGGGGTTCACGTGCGCACCAATGATATGGATAGGAGTAGGTTTGAGGTTCTGCAAGGAGCATTGAGGAGCAGAAACTCTAGATTATAATCAGTACCACGCACTGGACAAGACAGGGTTAGGATTGACAATGCATGGCTGGAAAGATGGAGTAGAAGCGAGGGTTTCCGATTTCTGGTGCAATGGGATTTCCTTTGGAGGCAGGGCAGGCTGTACAGATGGGATTTCCCAGACAGACAACCTTGTCCTTGCAGAAAGGAGAAATGGGACAGTGGGAAAATAATTAACTTAGTTACGTGTGTGGGAGGGGAAAACTCATTTAAAAGTGCAATTTGAACCTAAAGGGCATGATGTAGTAGCCATTACAGAGACTGGGGAGGTAATTTTAACCCCCAAGAACAGGTGGGTTTGGGTCAGGTGAGAAATTAAAAAATTTAAATTTCAAACCCAACCCCAGCTAGCCTTGAGCCCGCCTGCTTCCGATTTTAATGGAGGCAGAGCGAGCGACCAATCTGCTCTCAGGAGGCAGATCAGTTGTTAACAGCTTTTAAGGAGGTGTGTGCCTCCATGTTCACAAGCTTTTTATGTTTAACACATTTAGGCCGGGTTTCCTGCACCTTGGGAAATCCAGCAAGTAAAAGGGGGTGAGATGGGCCTTATCCATAAGGTAAGTGCTCTTACCACTGCTTGTGGGCCAGGAGGAGCAGGAGTGTTTCCTCCCGGCACAGCAAGCTTACCTGCTTCTAGCTCCATGATAGAAACATAGAAATATAGAAGATAGGAGCATGAGTAGGCCATGGAGTACATGGTTGATCATCCAAATTCAGTACCCTGTCCCTGCTTTCTCCCCATATCCCTTGATCCCTTTAGCCTTAAGAAATATATCTAACTCCATCTTGAATATATTTAATGAATTGGCCTCAACTGCCTTTTGTGGTAGAAAATTCCACAGGTTCACCACTCTCTGGGTGAAGAAATTCCTCCTCATCTCTGTCCTAAATGGTTTATGCCTTAGCTTTAGACTGTGACCCCTGGTTCTGGACTCCCCCGCCATCGGGAACATCCTTCCTGCATCTAGTCTGTTTAGTCCTGTTAGAATTTTCTAAGTTTCAATGAGATCCCTTTTCATTTATCTAAACTCCAGCGAATATAAGCCCAATCGACCCAATCTCTCCTCATACGTCATTCTTGCCATCCCAGGTATCAGTCTGGTGAATCTTCGTTGCACTCCCTCCATGGCAAGAACAACCTTCCTCAGATAAGGCGACCAAAACTGCACACAATACTCAAGGTGTGGTCTCACCAAGGCCCTGTACAACTGCAGCAAGACATCTTTGCTCCTGTACTCGAATCCTCTCGCTATGAAGGCCAACATACCATTTGCCTTCTTAACCGCCTGCTGCACCTGCATGCTTACCTTCAGCGACTGGTGCACAAGGACACCCAGGTCTCGTTGCACTTCCCCTTCTCCCAATCTATTGCCGTTCAGATAATAATCTGCCTTCCTGTTTTTGCCACCAAAGTGGATAACCTCGCATTTATCCACATTATACTGCATCTACCATGCATCTGCCCAATCACCCAACCTGTCCAAATCATACTGGAGTTTCTCAGCATCCTCCTCACAGCACACACACCCACCCAGCTTTGTGTCATCTGCAAACTTGGAGATATTACATCTAGTTCCCTCGTCTAGATCATTAATATATATTGTGAATAGCTGGGGTCCTAGCACTGATTCCTGCGGTACCTCACTAGTCACTGCCTGCCACTCGGAAAAAAACACATTTATTCCAACTCTTTGCTTCCTGTCTGCCAACCAGTTCTCTATCCAAGTCAGTACCTTACCCCCAATCCCATTTGCTTTAACTTTACATGCTAATCTCTTATGCGGGACCTTATCGAAAGCCTTCTGAAAGTCTAAATACACCACATCCACTGGTTCTCCCTTATCTATTCTACCAGTTACATCCTCAAAAATTTCCAGTAGATTAGTCGAGCATGATTTACCTTTTGTAAATCCATGTTGACTTTGTTTGATCCTGTCACTGTTTTCCAAGTGCTCTGCTATTACATATTTTCTAATTAACTCTAGCATTTTCCCACTACCGATGTCAGGCTTACCGGTCTATAATTCCCCGTTTTCTCTCTGTGGTGTATGTGCCTTTAAGAGCCCCTGTGTACTGTAATGCCGGTAATGGCCACTCGGGCTATATAAGCCTGTATATTGTCTTGTATCTGTTAGTTCACCTCCAGACTTTGTTCAGTAAACACCTGTGAAACCTACTCCTGCCTTCCGTGTCTCTATTAACACACGGATACAACACTCTCTACCACCTTTTTTCAATAGTGGGGTTACATTAGCTACCCTCCAATCCATGGGAGCTGTTCCAGAATCTATAGAATTTTGGGAAGATGACCAGCAATGCA
This sequence comes from Somniosus microcephalus, assembly GCF_052327205.1. Classification (NCBI taxonomy): domain Eukaryota; kingdom Metazoa; phylum Chordata; class Chondrichthyes; order Squaliformes; family Somniosidae; genus Somniosus; species Somniosus microcephalus. Next base: position 229,092,143 of record NC_140987.1, read on the forward strand.
TCTACTATTTCTAGGGCCAGTTACTTAAGTACCCTAGGATGTAGATCCTCAGGTTTGCAGTTTTTTCTGGCCAATTTTTATGTCCTCTCCTTGGATCTTATCCTATCCCTAATTTCCCTTGTTAGCCATGGTTAAGTCACCTTCTTTGTTTTATTTTTATGCCTAACAGGGATGAACAAATTCTGTAGTTCATCCATGTGATCTTTAAATGTTTGCCATTGCCTATCCACCGTCAACCCTTTAAGTAACGTTCCCCAATCCATCCTAGCCAACTCGTGCCGCATACCATCATAGTTTCCTTTATTTAAATTCAGGACCCTAGTCTCTGAGTCAAATACTTCACTCTCCATCTTAATGAAGAATTCAATCATATTATGATTGCTCCGCCCCAAGTGGCATCGCACAACAAGATTGCTAATTAATCCTTTCTCATTACATAATACTCAGTCTAATTTATATGATCGCTGCCTCCCCTCTCCCCCTGCGATCTCTTCCCCGCACCCCGCCACCAACCACCATCTCGCCACCTGACCACCATATCATCCCCGACCACCATCTACCCCCACTCCCAACTACCATCTTGCCTCCCCGACCACCATCTCGCCATCTGACCAACATCTCAACCTCCTCGCGATCTCTCTCCCTGACCACGCGCGACCTCCCCGTGATTACTCCCCCTGATCTCTCCCCCCCAACCATGAGACTCCCCGACCACCACGAGACCCTCCCCCGACCACCACTAGACCCTGCTGAAAACCACTAGAACCCCCTGACTACCGCTAGTCCCCGTGACAACCACTAGACCACCTCGACCACCACTAGAACCCCCACAACAACTACTAGAGCCCCCGTCCACCACTAGACCCCCTGATCATCATGAGATCCCCTCAACCACTACTAGAACCGCCCCAGACAACCACTTGAAACCCTTGAACCCCACTAGAACCCACCCCAACCATCACTAGAAACCCCGGCCACCACTAGACACCCCCGACCACCACTAGAACCCAGGCGACCACCACTACAACCCCTGACCATGATTTCTCCCTGCCTCCCTACCTGCTTTCTGCTCAGCTGTGGACTTGTGCCTCAGGCTTTCCAGAGCAACAGGCAGTCTGTCAATCAAGATTGCTTGTGGGCGGGAAACCTGCAGAAACATCATAAAAGATGTCCTGCAGTTAAAAATTACAGGACGTCTGGGAAAACCATACTTCCGGGATTCCTGTCCAAAACTCCTGCCGCCCGCTCCCAGCTTGGGGCCTTGGCGACAACTTGAGATGATTGGGGGCTAAATAGTCATTAATTGTGGTCCTCCCGACCTCGCTGTTGGCCCGTGCCACACCTTCCCTGGGCCCCGACCCCGCTGTTGGTCCACGTTGCGCCACTCCTGGGCCTTGACCTCGCTGTTGGGCTCGTCCTCGTTCCTGGGTCCCGGCCTCGGACATGACTGATGTTGTCTCTCACAGGATCAAATTAGCATTGATATTCTCGCTTTGGGAGCTAAGTTTAAGTGAAGAGCCAGTGCTCACTGAGAACCAAAGGTCGGGAGGACCACAATGCATCCTACGAAACCCAAGCAGAGAGGACCTGCGGGAAAGAGGGAGGAGGACAGTAGCAGTATGTTTGTGTGTGCTAGGCCATTGTAACAGAGCCTGGTCTCCAATCGTCTTGGATCCCCTTACCATTGGACCAAGACCTTGCTCTGTCAAGCCTGTGTGGTAGCTGGTGTGCAACGGCCACCCCACGTTAAAAGAATTCATGCACAGGCATCTTCCACCCTTTAAAATGAAGTTCGGGACCTGGAATGTCAGGACCCTCATGGACAACCCCAACAGTGACAGACCGGAATGCCGTACTGCTATCGTTGCCCGGGAGCTCAGATGCTTCGACATTGACATCGCAGCCCTAAGTGAGACCCGGCGGGCAGGGGAAGGCCAGCTCAAAGAGCAAGGCGGTGGTTACACCTTCTTCTGGAAAGGCACACCTGAAGAAGAACGCCGCCTCCATGAGGTAGGCTTCGCCATAAAAAATGAACTGGTCGGGCGTCTCAGAGACTCCCCTAGTGGTATAAACGAGCGCCTCATGACTCTTCGACTCACCCTAGCCTGAAACCAGTGCGCTATGGTCATCAGAGCATATGCCCCAACACTGGAAGCCACAGATGAGACCAAAGAGGAATTCTACTCCAGCCTCGAACAATCCCTGTCCCGAGCCCCAACGGGCGACAAGCTGATACTCCTTGGTGACTTCAACGCCAGAGTTGGAAAGGACACAGACCTCTGGAGAGGTGTGATCGGCAGAGAGGGGGTAGGGAAAGCCAACTCCAACGGTACCCTCCTCCTGTCGAAATGCTTAGAACATGGCCTCGTCATAACCAACACCTTGTTCCATCAGAGACAAGTACAAGGCTTCATGGCAGCACCCTCGTTCCAAGCACTGGCATCTGCTGGACTATGTCATTGTCCGAGCGAGGGACCGCAAGGACGTCCGCATCACCCGCACCATGACAGGAGCTGATGACTGCTGGACAGACCACTGCCTAATCCGTTCTGTCATCTCCATCAATGTAGCCCCAAAACAGCGGCGACAACAGAAACAATGCCGCAGGAAAATTAACGCTGGAGCACTCAAAGACCCCGCTAAGAAAGCCCTATTCAGCCTGCGCCTCACAAACAACCTGACGACTCCCAGTGATGCAGAGACACAGAGAGCCCACAGCATTTGGTCTGCACTCAAGGCCTCCATTATCAGCACCTGTGAAGAGACGCTTGGTCACTCAACCAGGAAACACCAAGACTGGTTCGACGAGAATAACCAGGAGATCCAGGAGCTAATAAGCTGCAAGCGCAAGGCATTTCTGATCTGGAAACAGCAACAGAACTCGAGAGCAAGAAAGCAGCTCTACAGAAGCCTGAAGGCTGTGGTCCAACAAAAAACTCGCGACCTAAAGGTCAGATGGTGGGTGGAGAAAGTGCAGGAGATCCAGCAGCTAGCCGACAACCACGACGTGCGTGGATTCTTTAACGCAGTCAAGACCATCTATGGCCCAAGCACACAAGGCCCTACCCCACTGCGGGCCAAGAACGGAGAGGTACTCATCAAGGACAGGGAAGCAGTCAGTGCCCGCTGGAAGGAGCACTTCGAAGATCTCCTTAACCACGACTCTGTCTTCAACACGAGTGTCCTCAACTCCATCCCACAGCATGCTACCCACCACCATCTCAGCACAACCCCAGCCCAGCATGAGGTTGAAAAGGCCATCCGACAACTGAAGAACAACAAGGCCTCAGGAGCAGATGGAATCCCCGCCGAGGCACTAAAGCATGGCGGAGAAGCACTACTGGTGCGAATTCATGAACTCATTTCTCTTATCTGGAAGGGAGAGAGCATGCCAGGGGATCTCAGAGATGCCGTAATTGTGACCATCTTCAAGAAAGGTGACAAGTCCGATTGTGGTAATTACAGAGGAGTTTCCCTGCTATCTGCCACAGGGAAAGTCATCACAAGGCCCACAGCCCCGAGACCGGAGAAGCAGTGGACCTGCGCGGGAGCAGCCCGAGGCGGGAGAGCTTAAAGGCTTGAGAGGGAGCAGTCAGAGGCACCGAGGCCCACAGCCCTGAGACCGGAGAAGCAGCGGACCTGCGCGGGAGCAGCCCGAGGCGGGAGAGCTTAAAGGCTTAAAAGGGAGCAGTCAGAGGCACCGAGGCCCACAGCCCCGAGACCGGAGAAGCAGCGGACCTGCGCGGGAGCAGCCCGAGGCGGCTGAGTATAAGAGGGAGCAGTCAGAGGCACCGAGGCTTACCAATCCAGGTTCCAGGAGAGAGGTAAAAAGTAATCCAAGTGTGACGTCACCAGGGAGCAGGTAAGTGATTGGTTGGTGAGTATTTCTCTCTTTTCAATACAAGCTTGAATTCTGTGGTGTTACATTTCTGTGGTGTAGTGGGGATAGTTGGTAAATAAAGCGCCCTAGAGTATACCTGTAACTGGGGTATTGAATAAATTTTTAAATTAATTAAAGGAGTAAGTCATGGCAGGAGAGTTCAGACCCGTGTTCTGCTCCTCTTGCTCCATGTGGGAAGTCAGGGATGTTGCCAGTGTCCCTGACGACCATGTGTGCGGGAAATGCATCCAGCTGCAGCTACTTGTAGACCGCATTGCGGCGCTCGAGCTGCGGGTGGATGAATTTTGGAGCATGCGCGATGCTGAGAGGCTCGTGGATAGCACGTTTAGCGAGTTGTTCACGCCTCAGGGTAGGGCAGCACAGGGGGTGACCATCAGGCGGAGCAACAAAGGCAGGCAGGTAGTGCAGGGAACCCCTGCAGACATCCCCCTTTCAAACAAGTATACCGCTTTGGATACTGTTGAGGGGGATGACTCACCAGGGGAAGGCAGCAGCAGCCAACTTCCTGGCACTGGGGGTGCTCCTGCTGCCCAGGAAGGGGGGAAAAAGAGTGGGAGAGCAATAGTGGTAGGGGATTCTATAGTAAGGGGAACAGATAGGCGTTTCTGTGGCCGTAGACGTGAATCCAGGATGGTTTGTTGCCTCCCTGGTGCCAGGGTCAAGGATGTCACTGAGCGGCTGCAGGGCATTCTGGAGGGGGAGGGTGAACAGACAGTGGTCGTGGTCCACATTGGTACCAACGACATAGGTAAAAAAAAAAGGGATGAGGTCCTGCAGCAAGAATTTAGGGAGCTAGGTGAAGGATTAAAGAGCAGGACCTCAAGGGTTGTAATCTCTGGATTACTCCCGGTGCCACGTGCTAGTGAGTATAGGAATAGGAAGATAGAACAGATGAATGCGTGGCTAAAGGGATGGTGCAGGGGGGAGGGCTTTAGTTTCCTGGATCACTGGGTCTGCTTCTGGGAAAGGTGGGACTTGTACAAGTCGAACGGTTTACACCTGAACCAGAGGGGAACCAATATCCTTGCGGGGAGGTTTGCTAGCACTGCTGGGGGGGGTTTAAACTAACTTGGCAGGGGGATGGGGTACAGAGTGGAGCTATAGTAGGGGGTGATTTACAGCCAAATACAGAGGGAAAAACAAGTCAGCTGGGAAGGCAGAGCAAATATGTGAAGGCAAAAGAGAATATGGCAGGGCTGGAAGGCATTTATTTTAATGCAAGGAGTCTTGCAGGTAAGGTGGATGAACTGAAGTTGTTGTTGAACACATGGGAGTACGATATTGTTGCTATCACGGAGACATGGTTGAGGGAGGGTCAGGACTGGCAGCTCAATATTCCGGGGTATAGAATCTTCAGGAGAGACAGAGGGGGGTGTAAAAGGGGAGGGGCTGTTGCAATATTAATTAAGGAGTCAATTACTGCTGTAAGGAGGGATGATATATTAGCGGGTTCCTCTAATGAGGCCATATGGGTAGAACTTAAAAACAAAAAGGGGGCAAGCACTTTGCTGGGAGTGTACTATAGGCCCCCAAACAGTCAGGGGGAGATAGAGGAACAGATATGTAGGCAAATCTCAGAAAAGTGCGAAAATAATAGTGGGGGATTTCAACTTCCCCAATATAAATTGGGATAGTCAGAGTGTGAAAGGCTTAGAGGGTGCAGAATTCTTAAAGTGCATCCAGGAGAGCTTTTTGAGCCAACATGTAGAAAGTCCTACAAGAGAGGGGGCGGTACTGGACCTAATTCTGGGGAATGTAGCCGGGCAAGTGGTGGAAGTGTCAGTAGGAGAGCATTTTGGCGACAGTGACCATAATTCGGTGAGATTTAAGGTGGTCATGGAAAAAGACAAAGACGGCCCGGAAATAAGGGTTCTAAATTGGGGGAGGGCCGATTTTAATATGATAAGGCAGGATCTGGCCAAAGTGGACTGGGAGCAGCTACTTATAGGAAAATCCACATCAAAACAGTGGGAGACTTTCAGAAGGGAAATAGAGAGAGTACAACGCCAACATGTTCCTGTAAAGGTCAAGGGTGGGACCAACAAGCAAAGGGAACCTTGGATGACAAGGGATATACAAAAATGCATTAGAAATAAAAGGGGGGCTTTTGGCAGTTACAAAAGGCTAAAGACGGAAGAAGCCCTAGAGGAGTATAAAAAGTGCAGGGGCATACTTAAAAAAGAAATTAGGAGGGCGAGGAGGGGCCATGAAATAACACTGGCGAGCAAAATAAAGGAAAATCCTAAGATGTTTTATAAGTATATTAAGGGCAAGAGGATAACCAGGGAAAGGGTAGGGCCCATTAGGGACCAAAGTGGCAATCTGTGTGTGGAGCCAGATGATGTAGGCGGGGTTTTAAATGAATATTTTGCATCTGTGTTCACTATGGAGAAAGACGATGTAGACATAGAAATCGGGCAAGGGGACTGTGACATACTTGAACATATTAGCATCGAGAGGGAGGAGGTGCTGGTGGTTTTAGCAGGCCAAAAAGTGGATAAATCCCCAGGCCCGGACGAGATGTATCCCAGGCTGCTGTGGGAGGCAAAGGAGGAGATTGCAGGGGCTCTGACACAAATTTTCAGAACCTCTCTGGCCACAGGGGATGTACCAGAGGACTGGAGAACAGCTAATGTAGTACCATTATTCAAGAAGGGTAGCAGGGATAAACCAGGGAATTACAGGCCAGTGAGCCTAACATCTGTGGTAGGGAAATTATTGGAAAAAATTCTGAGGGACAAAATTAGTCTCCACTTGGAGAGCCAAGGATTAATCGGGGACAGTCAGCATGGCTTTGTCAAGGGTAAATCATGTCTGACAAATCTGATTGAATTTTTCGAGGGGGTGACTAGGGGGGTGGATGAGGGAAATGCTGTGGATGTGGTTTACATGGACTTCAGTAAAGCTTTTGACAAAGTCCCGCATAGGAGACTGGTCAAGAAGGTAAGAGCCCATGGGATCCAGGGTGCCTTGGCGCGTTGGATCCTAAACTGGCTGAGTGGCAGGAGGCAGAGGGTGATGGTCGAAGGTTGCTTTTGTGACTGGAAGCCTGTGTCCAGTGGGGTACCTCAGGGATCGGTGCTGGGTCCCTTGTTGTTTGTGATCTACATAAATGACTTGGATGAGAATGTAAAAGGTATGATCAGTAAGTTCGCAGATGACACGAAAATTGGTGGGGTGGTAAATTGCGAGGAGGAAAGCCTCAGGCTACAGGACGATATAAACGGGTTGGTCAGATGGGCGGAAAAGTGGCAAATGGAATTTAACCCTGAAAAGTGCGAGGTGATGCATTTTGGACGGACAAATAAGGTGAGGGAATACACAATGAGTGGTAGGACCCTAGGAAGTACAGAGGGTCAGAGGGACCTTGGTGTACATGTACATAGATCCCTGAAGGCAGCGGAACAGGTAGATCGGGTGGTTAAAAAGGCATATGGGATACTTGCCTTCATTAGCCGAGGCATGGAATATAAGAGCAGGGAGGTTACGATGGAGCTGTACAAAACGCTGGTGAGGCCACAGCTGGAGTACTGTGTGCAGTTCTGGTCGCCTCACTATAGGAAGGATGTGATTGCTTTGGAGAGGGTGCAGAGAAGATTCACCAGGATGTTACCTGGGATGGAGCGCCTCAACTATGAAGACAGGCTGGACAGGCTGGGGTTGTTTTCCTTGGAGCAAAGAAGGCTGAGGGGGGACCTGATTGAGGTGTACAAAATGATGAGGGGCATAGATAGGGTAGATAAAGAGGAACTTTTCCCCTTAGTAGGGGGGTCAATAACAAGGGGGCATAGATTCAGGGTAAGGGGCAGGAGATTTAGAGGGGATTTGAGGAGGAACTTTTTCACCCAGAGGGTGGTTGGAATGTGGAACTCAATGCCTGAAAGGGTGGTAGAGGCAGGAACCCTCACAACATTCAAGAAGCATTTGGATGAGCACTTGAAATGCCATTGCATACAAGGCTATGGACCAAGTGCTGGAAAATGGGATTAGACTGGACAGGGATGGATGGGCGGCGCGGACACGATGGGCCGAAGGGCCTCTTTCTGTGCTGTAAAACTCTATGACTCTATGGGCTAGATTTTCAGTTGCTTGCGCCAGCAGTTAGCGCCTTAAGAGAAGTGATTTTCGGGCGCTATGCGTGTAGCGCCCGGGCGCAGCGCAGTTTGCGCCCCGCCCCAAATTAAGTTGCCCGTTAGCGCCGGCGCAAAGTTTAGCGGCCGCCCGGATGCGCGCGCAGAAAATGACGTCACATCCTCGTGCAACGCCCTTTGGCCGCCCCGAATCCAAACTTCAGTCGGACCGCCCGATTGTGCGGCTGGCGTCCAGTGCGTTTGTAAAATGGAACGCAACACACCCTGGGGAGCGCAAATTAAAGGGCCCTCCTCCTGCACTATAATGGAAGGAACCAGTGTGTTGTGAATGGTGTATTTATGTTACCGGCCACCTCCTCCTCCTCCTCCTCCTCCTCCTCCTCCTCCTCCTCCTCCTCCTCCTCCTCGTCTTCGTCTTTTCCCCCCCAGACTCTGCCTTTGCAGAAAACACATGCACCCTTCCCCTTTAAGAGCTCACTGGCACCAGAGTGTCTGCCGTGCGCAGCGCTCTGCACCGCCGGCTTAGCGCCTAAAGATAGTAGTGGAACGCCTCTTTTAGCGCTCCACCAACCTCTTAGGGCGAAGCCACTGAATTTCCGGCAACGGGGCGCTACTTTGGGGCGGGCGCTAACTTCGGGCGGGCGCTAAGGTTAGCGCCCCAAAACTGTCTATACTGAAAATCTAGGCCTATGACTCTAAGAATCCTCCTCAATCGCCTTCTCCCAGTGGCCAAAGAGCTCCTCCCAGAGTCGCAATGCGGATTCTGCCCACTAAGGGGCACAATGGACATGATCTTCACCGCGCGTCAATTACAAGAGAAATGCAGGGAACAGCACCAACCACTGTACATGGCCTTCTTTGATCTCACAAAGGCCTTCGACACTGTCAACCGTGAGGGATTATGGAGTGTCCTCCTCAAATTTGGCTGCCCTCAAAAGTTTGTCACTATCCTCCGCCTGCTTCACGACGACATGCAAGCCGTGATCCTGACCAATGGTTCCACCACAGACCCAAATCACGTACGAACCGGGGTCAAGCAAGGCTGTGTCATCGCACCAATGCTCTTCTCAATCTTCCTTGCTGCAATGCTCCATCTGACCCTCAATAAGCTCCCCACTGGAGTGGAGCTAATTTACAGAATCAATGGGAAACTGTTCAACCTCCGTCGCCTCCAGTCCAGATCCAAGGTCGCCCCATCCTCTGTCATTGAATTACAGTATGCAGATGATGCTTGCATCTGCGCTCACTCGGAGGTCGAACTCCAAACCATCGTAAACACCTTCACCGAAGCATACGAGAGCATGAGCCTAACACTAAACATCCGTAAGACAAAGGTCCTCTACCAACCTGCCCCCACCACACAGTGCTGCCCCACGATTATCAAAATCTACGACAAGGCCTTGGACAACGTGAACCACTTTCCATACCTCTGGAGCCTACTGTCAACAAGGGCAGACGTCGACGACGAAGTCCAACACCGCCTTCAGTGTGCCAGTGCAGCCTTCGGTCGCCTGAGGAAGAGAGTGTTTGAAGACCAGGACCTCAAACCTGGCACCATGCTCATGGTCTACAGGGCAGCAATGGTGTGGAGATGCCAGTGTTGGACTGGGGTGGACAAATGTAAGAAGTCACACAACACCAGATTGTAGTCCAACAGTTTTATTTGAAATCACAAGCTTTCGGAGCGCTGCTCCTTCGTCAGGTGAAGTGGAGAGATGCATAAAGACACAGCTTATATAGTCAGAGAATATTGCCAGATGATTACAGGTAATCTTTCTAACTGCCATTTATCACACCTCGGCAGAGAGATAATCACAGCAATCAAAGGTGTGAATGGTGTCCAAACAGGTTAGTCAGGAAAACATTACATCAAAGAACAATGAGGTGGGGTCACAAGTGGTCAAATGTTGCAGATGCATGTATGCATGCAGATGTATGATAAACAAAAAACAAACAAAAAACATTTTTTTTGCTGGAAATCACAGCAGGTCCGGCCGCATCTGTGTAGAGAGAACAAGCCAACGACGACTCAAGTCTGGATGACCCTACGTCAGGTGGGGTTAAATGTAGTGTGACATGAACCCAAGAATCCGGTTGAGGCCATCCTCATGAGTGCGGAACTTGGCTATCAGTTTCTGCTCGACGATTTTGCGTTGTCATGTGTCTCGAAGGCCGCCTTGGAGAATGCTTACCCGAAGATCGGAGGCTGAATGTCCTTGACTGCTGAAGTGTTCCCCGACTGGGAGGGAACACTCCTGCCTGGCGATTGTTGCGCGGTGTCCGTTCATCCGTTGTCGCAGTGTCTGCATGGTCTCGCCGATGTACCATGCTCCGGGGCATCCTTTCCTGCAACGTATGAGGTAGACAACATTGGCTGAGTCACATGAGTATGTATCATGTACCTGGTGGTGTCCTCACATGTGATGATGGTATCTGTGTTGATGATCTGGCATGTCTTGCAGAGGTTGCCGTGGCAGGGTTGTGTGGTGTCGTGGTCGCTGTTCTCCTGAAAGCTGGGTAATTTGCTGCGAACGATGGTCTGTTTGAGGTTAGATGGCTGTTTGAAGGCGAGTAGTGGAGGCGTGGAGATGGCCTTAGCGAGGTGTTCGTCGTCATCGATGACATGTTGAAGGCTGCGAAGAACATGGCGTAGTTTCTCCGCTCCGGGGAAGTACTGGACGACGAAGGGTACTCTGTTGGTTGTGTCCCGTGTTTGTCTTCTGAGGAGGTCTATATGAATTTTTGCTGTGGCCCATCGGAACTGTCAATCGACGAGTCGAGCGTCATATCCTGTTCTTACGAGGGCGTCTTTAACATCACGATAACATCAACAAGTTCCATCCCACCATCAAACTCACCATGGACTACTCCTCAGAATCGGTTTCATTCTTGGACACACGAACCTCCATCAAAGACAGACACCTCAGCACTTCACTCTACCGCAAGCCCACGGACAACCTCAGGATGCTCCACTTCTCCAGCTTCCACCCTAACCACATTAAAGAAGCCATCCCCTATGGACAAGCCCTGCGAATACACAGGATCTGCTCAGACGAGGAGGAACGCGATGGACACCTACAGACGCTGAAAGATGCCGTGGAACAAAGGGATTTCATTATGGTTGATCAGGCAGTGGAAACACTCTGGGCAGAATTATGGAATAGCAAAGGATGCACGACTCGGTGAGAGTTGTCTACAGACCTCCAGATAGTAGTGATGTAGTGGGGCTGTATAAGTACAGAGATTAGGGAAGCATGCAGCAGAAACAATGCTTCTAATGGGAGATTGTAATTTTCATATAAGCATCGAGAAGCAAATAGTTCAAGTAATGAAGGCAATGATTTTCTAGAATATATTTTTGGCAGTTTTCTAGAACAATGGGCTGTATCTTGCTGGAGCGGGTCATCTCACGGTGTAGTTAGACTGTTTTCTGCACCCTTCAGCTTGAATATGTTTTGCACTGTAACTTGCTGGAAGTGCAAGCTGGCGAGGGCAATGGGCCAACTGAGATTGCAGTGTATGGTGGGACAGCAACAACACCTTGTATTTATATAGCCAATAATGTATCTCCTTAACAACAGAGATGGAGGATAAATTAGAGTGGGTGAATTAGAATTAAACCAGGTCTCGAAAGAGAAATAAAGAGAGGGAAAGAAAGATTGGGTTAAGAAAGGGGGAAAAAATAGACAGAAAGGAAAAGTAAGAAAAAGGTTAAACATTTGACATTTTTTAAATTGCTAACAATTGACTACATGCAGGAATGAGATTGAACAATTTAAATTGATCTCTTTCTAGGCCAGAGAAGTTGATTGGCATTGCTTCTAGTCATTAAAAAAGGTTCTTACACTATTAATTTCCAGACTTAACTTTCTGTGCCAAATTTAATAGGCAATTAATGTGCAAATCCAGCAAGCTCTTAAAAATAATGGGGAGGCTAAGGGCGAGATGCAATTTGTGCGAGCAACGTAAATCGACCTGCAAGTTCTGGAGATTTGCAATTCAGGTGTATCTCTTCATCGCCTGAATTTGCTGGCCAATTTGCGCATTAATAATGGCGTGCATTGTTAAAACGCCACTATTTTACCAGCAAGCTCCTGCCTAATATATTTTGGAAGGGACCAGAATGTTAATAGGAAGTATTCAAAAAAGTATTTGATATGATACAAAACCATTACATAACCCTAGAAGGCAAAAGCTGCACTTGCGCTGTTAAGCCAACAAATGAGGTACTAGAGAGGATCAAGCTGAATGGAAAGACTCACACAAATGCAAAGTGGAAATGTAGCAAACTGGGAAAGTTAAGAAAAAAACAACAAAGGGATAAAAAGAAAGTAATAAGAGGTGCAAAAAGGGAATTTGGAAATCATTTGCAGGGGGTATCAAAGCTAACAGCAAAAGTTTTTATAAATATATTAAGAGAAAGAGAGTGGTAAAGGGAAATGTGGGCCCAATAAACATATGCAGGTGAGACTATAATTGTAGTGTACGTACCCGTCTACCTTTAAGGGAACTATTGAATGTAACCGTTCACCTTTAAGAGAACTACTTTAGGTGTGGCACTATTTGTTTGGCTTCTGTATACTGTAATACCGATAGTGACCACACCAGTATATAAGTGTTGTGGCAGGATTGCTGGGACAGATTCGCCCGGACCTTCGAATAGTAAAGACCTGTTTGTTTGTTACTTCTGAAGTCTGTGTATTTATTAACTGCACAACCCACAGACTTTACAATAATGAACAATAAGAAAATGGCAGAGGTTAAATGAATACTTTTTATTATTTTCACAGTAGAGGAACGGGACAAAATACCAGCAATACAGGGGAATAAGTTTTAAAAATGGTGTTGCAGGAAATAATGGGACTTAAGATCGATAAATATCCAAGACCTGATGGTTTCCACCCCAGGGTATTAAAAAAATAAGTGATGAAATTGCAGATGCATTAGTCAAAATTTTCTAAATCTCTAGATTCAGGAATTGTGCCTACAAATTGGAAAATTACAAGTGTCATTCCATGACTTAAGAAAGGAGTGGGGGAGAAACTAGGAAGCTAGGACCTGTTAGTTTACAATCTTTTGTGGAATCTATCATCAGGGACTAAGTGAGTGAGTACTTGAACAAGTATGAGCTGATCAAGGAGACTCAACTCAACATGAATTTGTGAATGGTAGGTCATGTCTGACTAATCCAATTGAATCTTTTTGAGGAGATCACTAGCAGGGTAGATAGGAGAGTGTCTATGGCTGTATCAGAAGGCATTTGATAAGATTCTTCCCAACAGATTATTAGTAAAAATGAAACTCCATGGAATTGGAGGTAACTTTGTGGCTTGGGTTGGTAATTGGTTGCAAGCTAGGACACAAAGAGTAGGGACATAGAGAATGTACTCTGATTGGTGGGATGTGACAAGTGGTATTGTTTTAAACGAGAGAGCCTAGGAGCTGTGAAGGAGTAAAGGGATTGAAGTGTCTATGTGCACAAATCACTAGAAGGTACTGCACAGGTACAAAAATTAATCAAAAAGGCTAATGGAATGTTACTATTTATCTCAAGGAGGTTGAAATAAAACAGTGAGGAAGTTATGCTTTTGTTGTACAGAGCCTTGATCAGACCCCATCTGGAGTGTTGTGTTTAGTTTTGGGCACCGCACCTCAGAAAGGATATATTTGCCTTGGAACAGGAACAGATTCACCAGAATGACACCAAGGCTTAAAGGGTTAAATTATGACAGGTTGCATAAACTTGGCTTGTATTGTCTTGACTTTAGAACATTAAGGAATGTCTAATCAAGGTCTTTAAAATTATAAAGGGATTTGATGGCTATGTACAGTGAAACTACTTACTTTGGTGGGGGTATAATATTTGAAGGTAGAGCTAGAACATTCATGAGTGAAATCAGGGAGCACTTTATCACACAAAAGGTAAGGGAAATCTGGAACGCTCTCTCCAAAATGGCTACGAATGCTGGGTCATTTGAAATTTTCAAGACTGAGATCAGTATGGAGAAACGTAGATTGAGGTACAGATCAGTCATGACTTAATTGAATGGCAGAATGAGCTTGAGAGGCTCAGGGCTAAAAATTAGTTTGCCCCCGAAAACGGGCGCAGATCAACCCGTGCCAATTCAAAGTAATGCAGGCAGCATGCTACCTTTGTGCTGTCTAATGATTAACATGATTGTAGTGTTCAGCCCAGCTGAGTGGCTGAATGTTCAGTGGTGCAAGGCTAGCTTCAATTAAAGCTAGCCTGCAATTCTTAAAGGCAGTCTGCACCTCTTAAAGGGGAGGTGCATTCTACATGCAGCAGGTCAATCAACTGGCTGTGGAAGGGAGTCAGTGCAGCAAAAAAATAACAATGGTGTCACAACAGAGGAGAGAGCATGCACCAAGTTTCTCCAATGCACCACTGGGGGTCTTGGTGCAGGAGGTGAACACAAGAAGCGAGGTACTGTTTCCACAGTGCGCCAGGGGGCCAAGAGGCCCTCTTGGCAAATGCATAAAATGCAATGGGAGCAGATAGTGTAGGGGGGTAGTGAGGTTGGCGCGTTTGCCCAGTCAGTTATGCCCCTGACTGTGAGTGGTTCGAATCGCTCCCACGCCCCTGGGTTCTAGACACCGGACTTAGGTACAGGTGACAATACAGAAAAGACTCGAGTAGACAGGTGGTTTGGATGTAAGAAAACCAAGATGTTATTGAAATAGAAATTAACACAATCTTATGAGAAGTTACCAGTGTAAAATTACAGGCAAATACAAATAACTATACCTATACAGGGAATGGGAAACACGCGGCACATTGAGGGAAAACAACTATCTTAACAATCCCCTTATCCTTATCCCACCCCCTATACCTAACTAGATTAAGCTATGAGGGGCCAGAATTCATGCTCACCAATCCAAAATCTGCTGAATTCAAACAGCGTTGGGGCTTGGGGTTCGCTCTTTGTGCTCTCTGGGGCCTGCCGTCATCACGTGGTCTTGGGGCGCTGCAAGGGCGTCGTCCAGGTACAAGTACCCCAAGGTTAAAGTCTTTGCTTGTGTACTTTACCTCGCAGGGATGATGTTTCCTCTTCCTCGGGTGGCAGTTGGAGTTTGCATGAAGAGACTCGCAGGTCGGCTGGATTGAAGGCCCGATTATTCGAAGCTTGCTTCAGTCGTCTTCCCAATTCATCTCGTCTCGTCTCACCACCTCGCCTCGTCTCATCCTGCCTCGCCTGGCCTGGTTTGTCCGTGTCCGCCTGGTGCAATGCCGGGCGTTCCTGATGGGATGGGGAAAGGCACGGGCGGTGGCCAGGCGGTAAGCGCGGGACGGGGGAAGAGCAGCAGCCACGAGGGCGAGGGGCAGGAAGAAGAGCAAGAGCCAGAGAGAGAGATTGCTACCCGTGGCCTTCAGTTATACGCCTTCGGATGGCCCTTATCTGCGCACCAAATCAGGTTAGTTCATTGTCCCAATCTTGGCGGGCTAGTTTAAATAATTGTAGCAATCTAAACTAACTGTTGTTAGATGGTCGGTGATCGCACCTACTGGCCTGATGTCTGAGCTGTATTGTTATTAATGCATCTTAATCAGCCTGTCCAGCCTCGATGGCTTCCTTAAGCTGTTTCCGATTATTTATGCAAACTGCTTGATGGCCTCAAATATAGGCCTAACTGGTTTTGATCTGTCTCCGATTTGGTTAATGCATATTGAAAGTCCTGCTGTCTGCTTTTCAAAATACAAAGGGCCTTCTTCACAGAAACTGCACTTTAGGTTTCGATTTCTCCAAAAGCTGCTTGTGCCACAGAGTCCAAGCTTTTTAAAATCTTACAGGCTTATGGCCATGAAGCGCGGACGCCATCTTTGGGTGCCCTTTTTAAAATGTCCACGCAGGGTCCCTTTTATTAATAATAACCTTGGGGAAATGTGGAAATTTTGCGAATCCTACAATAGCCGTCATGGTGAATGCCAGCAGTGTAGCCCCGAGGACCTGGACGCAGTGCAGGAAGAAGCTTAATGACCTCACACGAGTGGTCAAGGTCAGTGAATTTATCTTCAAATGCCATATCGCACCATCTGCACCAGTAACCTCACACACTGTTCAATGCACCACACCCCCATCACTCAACTACCAACAATCTCTAGCAAACACGACTCATACCTCACATTCATAGCTTCACCTCACCCTCACACATTTAACACTGCTGTAAGCCTCACACCCACATCTCACAGCTGGTACACACAGTCATCTATTCAACCATGACAGGCACATCACCCAAACACATTGCACCACACTCACTGACACACTTCCCTTTCTCTTGCAGGACAAGGTGGCTCACAACTGGCAGCAGCAGGAACTAATCGGCGGGGGACAGGCCCGCCTGCATAACCTGACCCCGATGGAGGAGACGGTGCTGGCCATTATTGGCAGGGCCATCGCTGAGCCCGTGGCCAATGGCTGGGCTGAAACAATACAAGATGCAGGTATCCTCGTATGAAATCTTCCTTCTCACATCTCACTTCCCCCTCAACCCACAATCTTTTCTTATTTACAAGCTGCACATGGCGTAAGCATGCATTTCTTTCTTTTCCCCTCTCCCCTCACCACAACCCTACCCTTGTGCCTTTCTCCTTTCCGATAGCCAAGAACTGCCACCTGGCCAGGCAGTGGTGGAGAAGCACGAAGAAGAAGAGCACCAAGACAGTGATGCTGAAGACACAGCACCGTCATTCGATTTCACACTCCCAGCTACCAGCTCAGATGCTGACACTCTGCGTACTTTAGAGGTTAGGTTAGAGGCGGCATCTGCATGCGGTGAGACA
This sequence comes from Somniosus microcephalus, assembly GCF_052327205.1. Classification (NCBI taxonomy): domain Eukaryota; kingdom Metazoa; phylum Chordata; class Chondrichthyes; order Squaliformes; family Somniosidae; genus Somniosus; species Somniosus microcephalus. The sequence goes on from NC_140987.1 coordinate 229,108,935, forward strand.
CCGGGCATGAGTGGCCTGCAGCCAGGGCAGGGGGAAAGTGTCGTGTAGCTGTCAGCTCCATGGATGGTGAGGTCGCACACGAGTTCTGCTGCGAGGACTCAGATGAGGACTTCGATGGGGTGGTCTACCGAAGAATGCTGATGGGTATGCACAATGAAATGCTTGGTACATTGCCAGAAAGCCTGAGTGCAATGTCAAGGAGGAGTCAAGCACCAACCTTGCACAGGGCTTTCAGCAAAGCTTGGAGCCCATGATTTCCAGCATGGAAGTGATGGGCAACTCCATTAGCACACTTGTAGACCCAACCATGATGCAGTATCTGATGGCCGATGTCTCAACTTGCATTGCAGCACAAGCAGAAGCCACCCAATGTCTGAGTGCTGCAGTGGAAACTCAGACTTCTGTCATGCAAGCTCAGACTGCTCTCATGCAGGCTTAGCTTGCTGCCACACAAGCACACATTGCAGCTATCATGGCTGTGTTTACCAGTGTGGAAAGGGGCTTGCAGGGTGTCATAGCAGTCCAGCTATCTGCCCTCTGACAGATTGCTAGGAATGCTGAGGCGCGCCCCGAGGGAGTGGCAGTGGCTCTGTGGAGATTGAACCTGCTGTCCTCTCTCAGGATGACAACATTCACCCTTTCACCCCGCCACCCCGCCAGTGCCCTTACTGTTGCCTGTCAGCCAACCAGCATAGATTGCTGCCGCCCATGCTGAGGTGGTGCAGTCTAAAGCTGGGCCTTCTAGGCTCAGAGCTGCTTGAGGTCATCCTGCAAAGCAATCTACAGTCTCCCCCACTGAAAGTCAGCAGTTTTCCACCAGCCATGCTGCAGCCACTGGTGTAGCACTTCATAGGATCACTAGGACAGGCAAAGCCACAAGGAAAGACAGGCACTAAGGGAATGCACAAGGGTGATTTGTTGACTTTGTTATGTAATATTGTATGGATTGATGTATAACATTGGATTAGAATGTTTCTTTTGTGCTGGCTTTTATTTCAGCATTGTAGCCAAGAGGACACTGTGATGGTCAGTAACAGAGGGAAGGGAAGGTGTGGGACTGTTGGTAAATGGGGAATTGGTACTGCAGTTGAATCAGTCAATCACAGACAGCCCAAACAGAAGGGGCTGTCTGGGTTGCCTCCTGCCTTCCGCTTCCTCCTCTTTCACTTCTTGCTCCTCCTCTTCCACTTCCTCCTCCTCCTCTTTCGTGAAAGGCGCTATATAAATACAAGTCTTTTTCTTTTTCCTCCTCATTCTCATCCTACTCCTCCTCCTCCTCAGCTGGTCACCGTATGCCTGGTGGCAAGGGCTGTGCCCTCATGATGGCGAGTTTGTGGAGCATTCAGCAGACCACGACGAATCTTGAGACAAGATCTGCTGAGTACTACAGGGCTCTTCCAGAGCGGCCCAGGCAGCACAAGTATTGTTCAAGGATGCCAATGGTCTGCTCTATCAGATTCCATGTGGCAGCATGGCTTTTGTTATATGAATGCTGCCCACATGTGCGTGGATTGAGCAGCAGAGTCATGATCCAGGCAGTCACTCAGTAGCCACCCTTTGGTTTGTCGTAGTGGCTCAAAGATTGAGGGAACAGCGGACTGGCACAGAATAAAAGTATGATGACTGCTGCCAGGATACTGGGCATTCACCATCATGATGTGTTGAGTGTGGTCGCACACCAACTGCACATTCAGCGAGTGGAAACCTTTGTGGTTGTGGTATATCTCAACATTTAGATGCGGCACCCACAAAGTCACATGGGTGCAGTAGATGGCACCCTGCACCATGGGGAAATCCGCTATCCTGGCAATGCCATATGCATGCTCTGTCTGCTTCTCTATGGTCAGAGAGAAGACAATGAACTCCCATCTCCTGGCATAAAGAGCGTCTGTTACTTCTCTTATGCAGCAGTGGATGGTGAACTGGGAGATGTTACAGATGATGCCTGCACCAGCCTGGAAGGATCCCGTCGCAAGGAAATTAAGGGCCACGGTCACCATCACAGCCACTGGCAGCGCTGTCCTTGCCCTGGAGTAAGGCTGCAGGTCTGGTTGCAAGAGGTGGCAGAGATCTGTGAGCATCTTCTTCATAAAGCACAGTTGCCTCACACACTGTTCCTGGCTCAGGTTGAGGTAAGAGAATTGCTTTTGGAAGACCTGAGGCAGGTAAGGCTCCTGCTGAGAGCCCTTCTCCCCCTCCTCATCTTTCCTCTGCGAGCAGCTTGTCCTCTTTGCTGCCTCTGCTCCATCTCCCTGTCATGCTGCAGACCAAGGGGGATGACAAGTACAGCCCCCATGACTGGGAGCAAGTGGTCTGACCTGTAAGGTTTGAAAATTTCTGCACAACCCCAGAACACAAGGGAAGTCCTTTTTTAAATGATTTTGGAAACATCACAAAAGGAATCTGGAAAAGGGGTAAAAGTGTGGTAGGGCCAAACAGAAGACTTCAAGGACTTAATTTAAGGAAGGGACCTTTTTGGACTGTTTTAAAGAGTTATTGGGCAAAAGGGATTTAAAATAAAAATCCCAGCAAGATTTGGCTGGTTTAAAAGACATGGTCAGGCTTGCAAAAAACTAAAACAGCAGGGAGGCGGGGTGGGCCCCTGAGGTTTGGATATTGGACTGTCTAAGGAATGTCCAGGGCCGCCCCAGTTTTACATAAGGACAATGAAGCCTGTTTTCCCGCCAAGCCAGGTATCGAGTAAACAGGACATGTCCCCAGCCATGCAAAGGAAAGAACATTAGCCCTACAGGTCACCATAAACAAACCACAGTCCAAAGTCAATTAAAGAGATTGACAAACGTTTTGCATTTTAAAACTGGTTTCAAGGCAATCCCGAAACCCGTTAAAGACCGATTAAGTTTGGATGGACCATCCCCTAAACTCGTTAAGTTTGGATGGGCCATCCCCGAAGCTTGTTAAAGTTTTAAAAGACATTAAAAATAACGAACCCGCCAAATTTAACAAAGGAAACAGAGATTTGGCGGTCAGATAAGCCAGGCCCCAAATTAGTATCATTGAGGCCTGCCTTTTCAGTTCAACAGTCAAGTTCAATGGAAGAATACAGTCAAAGTCGAGTGCAGTACAGCTCAAGAGAGAGATCATCATCGGAGACTCGAAGGAAGAAAGGAGAAACAGAGATCGCGGCAACCAAAGGCCTACAGAAACCAACACCAGCCAATATTACCAGCAACCAGGTAATATTGGGCCACCGCGACCAACAAGGAACCAACCGCCGAAAAACTCACGAACCAAAGATTTGTTTCCATTCTACAGGCTAGTCTGACTTACCCCTGGGTAAGATTTGGACACAAAAAACTCTAAAACTAGCCCTAACCAAAGAAAATTACCCGATACTTACCCGATAGATCCAACAGCGCGACTAACCGCATCAGCAGACCAAACCCAACTGAAGACCCAATGCAGGTGCATTATTCTACCACGTCCGAGGTACGGCAGGCCCCAACCGCCACAACTAAAGAGAACCCCGAAATCGCAAACCTCTACAACTGTCAAGAAAGTCATTTTTGGTGAGCATTTCCTGGTCCTCTGGATTCCAGCCTAGCTGAAGTAATATTTAGATTCTCCAGTGCTTTTGTTGGTCCTAACAAAATAGTGCATTTGTTGATATATTCAGACTCTACCTGCAGTAATTATTCATTCACCAGTTGCCACGATATATACTCCCAAGAGAAGCTATGTGTTGAAGACCATATTCTAATGCTGAACTCAGCTGCTGAACCTTCCATAATTAGCTTCTTCTGCAGATGATGTTTTCTTGAGGTAGTATTTGTTGATTGAGAGGGAACAAAATTTAAGTGCTTACAGAGAAGCGCTCTTATATAAATATCTTTAAGTGCATGCAAATATAGGCCATGCAATTTATTTCAACTACCTTTACCATTAATGAAATCGCCCTTTGTCACCAAAAATTACATCAGATTTAAAGATGTATATCCCAATTTCAATGACCTATTATTTTTGAACAGTTAGATAAATTCAAGATTGGAGCAGTTGGTATTATTTAGTGAATAGGATGAGGAATTGGGAAGGGCAGGACTGAGCACCAATGGTCTCAGATAAAGTATTGAACTTTTAGTTCTGCCAGAACACATGGAAGCAATAGTTCAGCTTCAGTCTTTTTTAGGCTAAGTACTGTGGGTCAAGGAGGCAGGAGCCACCCTACAGACATTTGAATGAATCTACTTTTCAATTTTGGATTTGAGGATTCAAAAATGAAATTCCAAATTCAATTTTCAGCTTCCATTAATTTCCACAATTTGTTTAAGCCTCATACAGAGGAGCCATCAGTCTGCGCCAAGCATAGTTAAACAGAGCCTTATGCAATGCCGCTTGGCTCAGTGATTGCAGTCGTGTCTCTGAGTCAGCTCATGAGCTCAAGCCCAAGACTTGAGGCATGTAATCTAGGCTGTGCAAATTAGCTGCTGCAGTTCCTACATTACTGTAGGGGGCATCTTTTACCTGGTTTACGGTAATTTACCTTCCTTTACCTGGTTTATGGTAATTTACCTGGTCAAGCAGCCTTTTTTTCCCACTGCACTGAGACCAATACCAAACAGCGGTTTCGAATCGCTAAACCCACCCTTCCAGTTCTGACTGGAGGAACTTATAATTAATGATATATTAAAACGGACAAGATGGTCTGGATGCGAGAAAGTCAAACTTTATTAACTGAATAAACTACACCACACGATCAAAGCAATAAAGAAACTACACCACACGATCAATGTAAAATTGCTTAACAGGGGAAGGCAGACAGCAAAAATGAGGGATAAATGGCTACAATGTAAGTCTTAAATTACCACCCCTCTAACTCCTTACTAGATTGCCTTGCTGAGCTATCATGGTCGCCATTACTAAGACAAACATTTAATTCCAGAATTAAATTGAAATTCCACCAGCTGCCGTAGTGGGATTTGAACCCATATCCTCAGAGCATTTGACTGAGCTTCTGGCTTATTAGTCTAGTGACATAACCACTACACCACCACCTCCCCGAGTGGTGCAGAGGCATCAGACCCTCTCCATGCTTGGAATCATTTTGATTACATTGTATAACCCAGATTGCAACATTTTGTAATATGTTATAATGTAACAAGTGGTGCAGGGGTATGAGACCCCTTGTTGTAACATTTTGTAGTTGATGTATCTGTAGATGCCTACTGTACCACGGTTTTTCTCGGATTTAAGGGGAATAGATGGGTCAGGGGATCAGTGACAGGTAGCTATAGGTAAATACAGAGGATGGTTGATTGCCGGGGGTCAGAAAATTTTGCTCACTTTCTTCAAGTGGATACTACAAGCAAGTTGGAAGTATCCAAAGGGAGAATGTAGGGGTTCGCAAAATCCCTCAGCCCCGAAGATACTGGAGATATTAATGCACATTGTGGACGGAGACTGTGCATGATTTTAAATTGTCTCTGGGTTGGACAATGTTTTAAAACATGCTTGTTCCCTCACCACCTGTCGCAGACCCAGTCTGGCAACTATGTCCTTTAGGACTCAGCCAGCTCGGTCAGTTGTGGTGCTACCGAGCCACTCTTGGTGATGGACATGGAAGTCCCCCACCCAGAGGACATTTTGTGCCCTTGCTACTCTCAGTGCTTCTTCCAATTGGTGTTCAACATGAAGGAGTACTGATTCATCAGCTGAGGGAGGGTGGTAGGTGGTAATTAGCAGGAGGTTTCCTTGCCCCTGTTTGACTTGATGCCATGAGACCTCATGGGGTCCTGAGTCAATGTTGAGGACACCCAGGGCTACTCCCTCCCAACTGTATACCATGGTGCCACCACCTCTGGTGGGTCTATCCTGCCGGTGGGACAGGACATACCCAGGGATGGTGATGGTGCTGTCTGGGACATTGGTTGTAAGGTATGATTCGGTAATTATGACTATGTCAGGCTGTTGCTTGACTAGTCTGTGGGACAGCTCTCCAAATTTTGGCACAAGCCCCCAGATGTTGGTAAGGAGCACTTTGCAGGGTTGACAGGGCTGGGTTTGCCGTTGTCATCGTCGTTTCCGGTGCCGAGGTCGAGGCCGGGTGGTCCGTCCGGTTTTATTCTTATTGTTTTTCGTAGCGGTTGCTTACAACTGAGTGGCTTGCTAGGCCATTTCAGAGGGCATTAAGAGTCAACCACATTGCTGTGGGTCTGGAGTCACATGTAGGCCAGACCAGGTAAGGACGGCAGATTTCCTTCCCTGAAGGACATTAGTGAACCAGATGGGTACCCCTCACGTTTCATAGACCGAGACCGGAGAGTATGGGATCGTGACTCCCAGTCCCTCCCCCTCCCGTCTTCTCTCGACTGGCTGGAGAAAATGATGTGTGTTGTGTGGCAGCTCTCACTGGCCCCACACTCAAACTTGGATCCCAGATCCAGCCACACACTCATCCTCCCCAGCCACACTTACACTCTAACTTTGCCCGTGGGCCCCAGGTGAGTTCCTCCCTTCCCAAACGCACCCATGCGACTCTTGGGTCTCCCTTTCCCCTTTACAATCTTTCCCGGGCCATCACCACCCACTCCCGGGGAACGCGTCCCTATCTGACAAGGCGCCCGGCGCTTCCCCACCATGACTCCTCAATAGCGAGGTCTCCCGCAAGTGAAATTCGGTCAGGATAGTGCTGGATTGGGGGCCATGCCCCACCCAGCTGGGGCCATCTCTTCCATGTAGGATGAGTAGGCAGGGTCCTGCGGACCCTGCCCGGTTTCTCCCGAAGGTCGCTGCGGGGTCTCCTTCTGGATTTGTCCAGTGGCGAGGTGATCCCCAACATTCTGTATCACCATAGCTTCATTCGATGCCCAGCTCAGGCTGGGCGAACAGGGCTGCTCCTTTGTCCACTCTCCTGCAAAACAACTTAAAAGGACATGAAGCCAGGTCTGTCACTGACCTGCTGCCTTAGTTGGAGACATGGTCTGGTCCCTCGACCTCGGACCAAAACACAAGCATTTGGCACATTTATAAACTTAAACTTTAAACTTAAACTCAAAATAACTAGTAAAATTCTAAACTTAAAATGTAAACACCTTAAAAGCAAGCTATAAACATTAGTTACTTAACACAAAGCTATAATAAAAATGCTGCCCGTCTCCGGACGGCCAGGCTAATCTCTGGTGTCACTGTCGCAGGTTACTGCTGCCTGCAGCGAAGCTGGACTGATTCCAGCTTCAGGTCCCTGGCAGCTTATGGCTGCTGATTGGGGACCTCTGCCCTTTGGCTTCTCCCTGGTTCGGGAGTCCGCCCTACTCCACTGTAAAGTGGGTGACCATGCTTTCTTGGGCTGGGGCACCCGAAGAGACCTTCTGAGTGACGTCTCTGTGGGGGAAACTTTGGCTGATGGACCCTGAGCCTGGGTCACAGCCCTAGCTGGCTGGGAACCTTCTCCCCCTGGTGCAAACAGCCCAGACTGCATAATATACATGGCAGCCTGCCGGTACTCTGGGTTTTTCTCCTTTTCCCTACCCACTCCTGTACTTGGGGCAGGTATCTCCTCACCACCCGCTGCTGATGGCTGAAAATCTTCCTCTCCAGGTCCAAAACTTGGTACCGGCTCCCCTGCAAGAGGAATTGCTATCCCTTCCTCCCCAGAGTCCCACACCATAGGGGGAGCAACTCTAGAAGCGGGCTGGGAAGCATGTCCCTTTAAACAGCCAACTGCACCTGCGCAAACCTCCTCCTCGGAGTCCCACAGCAGAGGCTGTGAAGCCTCTGTCTTCAAACAGGCGGAAACCGAAGAGGAGCCGCTGTGGTCCCGCAGGCAACTGCGCCTGCATGAACAATCTCTTCAAAGGGCTGGGGCATGGGCTGGGGAACTGCGCCTGTGCGAACAAGCCGTTCAAAAGACTGGGGAATTCCTGTCTCCAGACCAGCGATGACGCATGCGCGGGAAGTCTCCAAGCGATCTTCTGTGAATGAACTTGCAGCAGCCTTCAGATTTCTACTCTCAGGCTGCTGTTTCTCTGTTTCTGAGCCAAATAGCTGGTTCAAATTTAAACTTTGGCCAAAACTTAGGTCCCACTGGGGTGGGGAAGTGTCCCAATTGGTGGGCCGGACAACTATTCCCTTGAAACAAGCCATAGCACCTGTCTTTACAGCCTGTGAACTTGAACTTGTATGGTCAGATTTATACAATTTTACCTGTGTCCCATCCCTGCCTGTAATCGCTGCCACTGGCCCGGACTCATATGGGTTCCAGAAAGTGCCTGCACGTGCACCCTCCTTGGCCAGCATATTGGCCAGTCATTGTGGGGAGGCAGAGGTGGGCAAGGGGGCTGCAGCACCATTGATGGCTGCTACCTTTCCCTGATTGACCCTGAGGAAAGATTTTATCGACTCCAAGACGGACTCGACTGTATCGGGGGGAGTTTCTGTCTCTGCCTTCTGAGCTGGGGCTGCGGGGGCCCTGGCTTTAACATCTCCCCCAGGCTTTTTACAATCTCTGCGCCAGTGGCCCTCCTCCCCGCACCTGTAACAAGTGACCTTGTTCTGGGAGGGACAGCTCCCCTCCTGGCACCACTCTTTCTTATATTGAGCCCCAGGTTTGACCTCGTGGACCTTACCCTTGTGCTGGGGGGTCCCACTATTCCTGTCGGATTACAGTCTCTTCGGTTGCTAGGGGGTCTCGGGGGTCAAACCAGGTATCAGCCTTTGCTTTTATCTGGGGCAGGCAATTGAACACCAGGCAACGAAGCCATTGGATCCGCTGCTGCTGGTTCAGTTGTGCCCTATTTTTGTCCCCCTGCACACGCGCTGTTGTAGACTGGCCACAGCCTGTCTGCAAATGCCTGTGGGGTCTCCCCTTCCTTCTGCAGTGTTTTCCCTATGCGATCGAACGGATTGCCTTCGTTCGCACCCATGGCTTCCAGTATTTGCTCCTTTAGGTCCTCAAACCCCTTCTGCCCTCTCTTAGCCTCATCTGAAAGGGTCTGATAGAGCATACTATCTACAGAGAAAAGCAAAATTTTGGCTTTCTCTTCCTCATCACAGCCGTTAACACAGGCTGCCTCTTCTATCCCCTGGAAGTGCACTGAGGTGTCTCCCTTCTCAGAGAGCAGAGGAATGTGTTTCACCAGGCCTCTGAACTGTTGGGTATCATAGGCTACTAGATAGGTATGCTGAACAGCCCCTGGGTCAATATCGTTCACGGGCGGACTGTACCTCTGTTGTCGGAGGGGGTACACTGGTCCTGGTCCCCGCCTGCCTAGCGGGATCTGCTGGCGTTCTTCTACCACCCTATTGTCCACCCCTTCTTGATGCCAGAGCTCCTCAAAACTCGGAGCTGTGGGCTGCGGTCTTGGGATCTCTAATTCCCTAACCAGCTCTGTTCTGGGTGCTGACTGTGGGGCAGTTTTGCTTAGGTTGCCAGTAAAATCCGGCTGACCTGCCTTCAGGCTGATCAGACAAATCATCCCCTTTGCTCCTTTTAAAGCCATGTTAAGGCTTTCTATCTCTGCCCTACAGGGGTCATGATCTGCTTCCTCAAACCTTTGGTCGCAGGCCAGCTTATAAGCTGCCTTTACCTCCCTAACCTTCCCCTCCTGCTCTGTTACTTCTGAGGTGAGGCGGGCATTTTCTTCCCACAGTCTCATCTCGTTACTCCTTGCTTCTGTAAACTGGCACTTTAGAAACTCTATCTTGTGCCTCGCGTGGCTTTTGCCCTCATTGGTTCTTGGGTGAGGGGTGCATTTTCCCCATGTAGCCTCATCTCACTGTCCCTAGCCTCTGTGACTTCCTGCACAAGGTGCTCTATCTCTGCCTGGCATTTTGTGATCTCTAGTGTGAGGTGTGCATTTTCTTCCTGCACCCTCATCTCACTATCTCTGGCCTCATTCACCTCTCTTATGAGGCATTCTACATCCGCCTGGCATTTTTCAAACTCGGACTCCTGATTCTCAGCCTCTTTAACCCCCTCCCGCAGCCTCACCTCACCCTCCTTAACCCGGCCACCTATACTATAATAGGTCAGCTTACACACTGCCGCTACCTTCCGCAGGACTGCCCACAGACTGAGAGCAAGAAAGGCAAGAGCTGATGCTTTCTCCAGATCCAGACCACTTATCATATCAAAAACTGCCACCAGTCCTGCCGCGGTCGCCAATTTGTAGGGGGCATCTTTTACCTGGTTTACGGTAATTTACCTTCCTTTACCTGGTTTATGGTAATTTACCTGGTTGAGCAGCCTTTTTTCCCACTGCACTGAGACCAATACCAAACAGCGGTTTCGAATCGCTAAACCCACCCTTCCAGTTCTGACTGGAGGAACTTATAATTAATGATATATTAAAATGGACAAAATGGTCTGGATGTGAGAAAGTCAAACTTTATTAATTGAATAAACTACACCACACGATCAAAGCAATAAAGAAACTACACCACACGATCAATGTAAAATTGCTTAACAGGGGAAGGCAGATGGCAAAAATGAGGGATAAATGGCTACAATGTAAGTCTTACAATCTTAGCAATTTCCCTTAAATTACCACCCCTCTAACTCCTTACTAGATTGCCTTGCTGAGGAGTCAGAAACCTGCTCACCTGTGGTCCAAAGAGTAAGAGAGAAGAGCTCACCTGCAGTCCAAGGAAAAAGTAAGAGATAGATGCTTCTGAGAAGCTATCTTTATATCCTGGGAGCTCCTGCTGTTTTGGCGCTGAAAATGTCTGTGTGCAAATTTGCGCCGAAAAGTTCAAATACACAAGAGAAAGACCATGATTGGTTGATTCAAACGGGCTATTTCCCAGTGGCCAAACTGCTCCCATTGTCTGGAATGGGTTTCGAATAAAGCTTGGGGTGGTTTGAATGTGTCTTCATTCTGGGGCCGAAATGTTCCCGCCCTCATGCAAGTTCATCTGGCTAAAACAAAAGGGACCCAACTGCCCTATTGTCTGAGTAATGGGTGATTCAATCCCATTCATTCCTTTTTAAAAAGTCTCTTCCGTAGTTTAGGTGTGTCTCAATTGTGTGCTGGGCTTTGAATGGAGTTGGATTACTTTGTAAACAGAAACCCATTCATTGTGGTCACTGAAACTGCAGTCTCAAGTGGTTTAATCCCTTATGTCAACAAGGCAGCAGTTTCCTGTAAACAAACATTGCCTCTGTAGGGAATGGAAACTCCCTTTTTTTTGATTGACAGAATCTGACTGCCACTGCTTGATCCTCCCACTTTTCACAGACCTACACGAGCTGCTTTCTTTTGTCCTTGGCCATGCTTTTCTGACGGCCATTTTTAAACCCCTTTGCGATTTACACAGTTCAAAACTCAAGAGTACATTTTTTTAAAATAAAATGTGCTGTCTTAAAGTGTGCGAACTTTTCCACGAAGTTCCTCGATTCCGGTGTTGTCCACATGCTGCCCAACTCAACGCAGCCTTTTGCGGTTCTGGGCACATTTTAAAACATTGTCCAACCCAGAGACAATTTAAAATCACGCACAGTCTCCGTCCACGATGTGGATTAATATCTCCAGTATCTTCGGGGCTGAGGGATTTTGCGAACCCCTACAATTACACTGCTACATTACACTCCAGTCTCTTTGCTGGGAGCAAGTGGAAGCCAAGCGCAAACAGCAGAAGGAGCGCATATCAACCCAAGCACCCCACCCACCCACCCCTTCAACCACCATCTATCCCACCAGTGACAGAGACTGTAGGTCCCACATTGGACTCATCAGTCACCTGCGAACTCATTTTTAATGTGGAAGCAAGTCATCCTCGGTTCCGAGGGACTGTCTAAGAAGAAGATATCAATGGAAGTTGTTGTTGTATAGTAGAAGAAAACTGTTGGCGAGGAGTGCATTGTGTCCTCTACTCCCTTACCATAGAACAATGTAAATGTTTGAAAGTCAAAAATCGGTTATGTTTGGAGGTAAAAAGTACTGTCAATATTTGCATTAAGAGGAATAATATTAAAAAAGGTTTTTGGTTTATTCTATATCAAAGCATATTATTATATTATTAAGAAGAAGAGGACACTGCAAAGATAATTCTTTGGCTATGAGGCAATTTGGAACAGGATTGCCACTATGTAAAGGAGAAATTATTAGGAAAATATAAATGAAGGTGTGGTACTGTAATGCTTTATATTTCAATATGACACAATAAAAGTCCCATTAGCTTCCAAGAGTCAGCCTTGGCTCTTTGGTAGCACTCGCCTCTGAGTCACAATGATGTGGGTTCAAGTTTTACTCCAGAGACTTCAGCAGATAAACGACGTTAACTTTTCAGTATGTTACTGAGCGAGTGCTACTCCGCCAGAGGTGCTATCTTTCAGATCAGGTGTTAAACCGAGGCCCCGTCCACCCTCTCGGATGGATGTAAAAGATCTCATTTGGAGAAGAGCAGAGGAGTTCTCCTCACGAACATTTATCCCTCAACCAGTACCTCTGAAAAAGATGATCTGGTTGTTTATCTCATTGCTGTTTGTGGGATCTTGCTGTGTACAAAATGGTTGCATACATTACACGAATGACCACACTTCAGAATACAGTAATCCATTAGCTGTGAAGTGCTTTGGGATGTCCTGAGGACATGGAAGGAGTTATATAAATGTAAGTTCTTTCTTTAATATCATCCCTAATCACAAAACATTGATGGACCTTAAAAATACATTTTTTGTAAATTGTTCTGGAAGTAATTGCTTGCTGAATGACTGCATGTGTAAGTTATACCAACTGTGACTTCATGCACCAATGGTTTTCTGCAGAATACTGTTTTTAAAATGTATTTGGAAGCTCAAAACCACAAATTGCTATTATGAACATGTTATTCACTAACTTTGGTGACCTGCAAATTGCCACTTAATGAGACATCAAGATTTTTAAGGGCACTATTAATCTCCCATAAATGGTGTAAATGCCACATTGCATTAGTAGTGACTTTCATTAAGAGATAACGGGGGAGAAATTCATTATAGCCCAGGAATGGGCGGTAACTTTGGAAAAGTTTGAGTATTAGCGCCAGGCGAATTTCAGTCTCATTGCACAAAGAAAGGATTGGAGTGCTAAATAACCTGCTAATGGCCTAGCTCAGTGGTGTTAAACTCAATGTGCTGACCAATATCAGGTGCAGTCTAATCACAAGTCATCATTGCCACAAGCCCTTTCCAGTTCATAAAGGGGAGGATCGTTGATGCTGCAGAACCTCATTCTCATCATTGCTGGCTGTGCAGCCATCTCAGTCAGCAGCAGCAGGTCAAGGAGAAGGAGCTGGACGACTCAAGCAGCCATAATGATGGCAGATCCATGGCCCAGGGAGAGAGCCTGCACATTCTGCGACCATGCATTGGAGGCGCTGGTGTTTGCAGTGGAAAGACGGAGGGCGGTGCTCTACCCAGCAGGTTGCAGGAGGACCTCGCCGCAAGTCTTCTGCACCATGTGGAGGGAGGTAGCCCAGCATGTCCCCAGGACCCATGCACAGTGCAGGAAGAAATTTAATAACCTCACTCGGTTGGTCAGGGTGAGTGAATACCTCAACAAATGCTACATACCACCATCTGAACCATAGTCTACACACACTGCCTAAAGCGTCAAACCCCCAGCACTCACCCACCAACAATCTCTACCTATCAACACTCACACCTTGCACACAATGACAGCTATTCAACTATGGCAGGCACATCACCCAAACACATTGTTCCACACTCACTCACACACTTTCCTTTCTCTTGCAGGCCAAGGTGACTCACAACAGGAGGGAGCAGCAGCACATAGGCAGGGGACAAGCCGACACCCAACCACTGTCTGAGCTAGAGACTCGAGTGCTACAGGTTATTGGTGCCAGGTGGTGGGTGTTGTGGCCACCGGTGACTTTGAACCCATTGGGGACAACAAAGGTATGTTCATCTCTACTCCTTCTTCTCACATCCCACTTCCCCCTCACGTCACAAGCCTTTCGCACTTTCCAGCTAATCATGCTGTAAGCATGCATTTCTCTCTTCCTGCCCCCTTACCCTCACCTTAACCCGGATCTTGTGCCTTTATGCTTTCAGATAATGAGCAAGCAGCTGAGCAGCATGTCCCTGAGGGTACCATAGAGAGCGAGGCAGGAGAAGAGGAGGAGGAAGAACACACCGCATCACTGCATGTCTCACCCGCAGGCACCAGCTCAGATACTAGCACTACGTGTTCTTTAGAGGCTAGTATAGTAGCGGGATCTGCACAGGGTGATGCACCGGGGATGAGTGGGCTGCAGCAAGGCCAGGGGGAAAGGGTAGCTCGGGGGCCAGCTCCCCAGAAGGCGAGTTCGCGCACGAGTTCTGCTGCACAGGACTCAGATGAGGACCTCGATGGGGAGGCCTTTAGAAGAAAGGTGATGGGCATGCACAAGGAGATGATAGGTGCAATGGCAAGGGTGCCTGAGAGCCTCTCAGCAATGGTAAGGAGCGTGTAGCAGTTCACCTCCAACACTGCACAGAGCTCTGCGCACACCATGGAGCCCATCATTTCCAGTCTGCAAAGGATGGTAGACTCCCAGAGAGACCATGGCGACCCAGACCACCCAGGTGGAAGTGACTGTAATGCAGTCTATAAGAACATAAGAAAAAGGAGCAGGAATAGGCCACTTGGCCCCTCGAGCCTGCTCCGCCATTCAATAAGTCCATGGTTGATCTTGGGCTCAAAGCCACTTCGCTGCCCGCTCCCCATAACCCTTCACTTCCTTATCTTGCAAAAATCTGTCTACCTCCACCTTAAATGTATTTAATGACCCAGCCTCTATGGATCGCTGGGGCAGAGAATTCCACAGATTTACGATCCTCTGAGAGAAGAAATTCCTCCTCATCTCAGTTCTAAAAGGGCAACCCTTTATTCTGAAACTATGCCCCTGAGTTTTAGATTTCCCCACAAGGGGAAACATCTTCTCTGCATCTACCTTGTCGAGCCCCCTCGGTATCTTATCTGTTTCAATAAGATCATATGCTTGGTTGAATTCAATCTCAGACTGCTCTCATGCAGTCTCCGCTTGATGCAATGCAAGCCCTGACTGCTGCCATCATGGCTGGGTCTACCAACATTGACCTGGGCTTTCACAGTGTCGCAGCAGGCCAGCAATCTGTGCTCCAACATGCTAGGATGCTGAGGTGCTGCCCTGGGGGAGTGGCAGTGGGTCAGTGGAAATCACAGAAATCACAGATTCACAGAAACCCCACAGTGCAGATAGGGGCCATTTCGGCCCATCGAGCCTGCACCGACACATATCCCACCCGATCCCCGTAACCCCTACACCAACACATATCCCACCCTATCCCCGTAACCCCACGTATTTAATCCCCCTAACACTAAGGGTCAATTTATCATAGCCAATCAACCTAACCTGCACATCTTTGGACTGTGGGAGGAAACCGGAGCACCCGGAGGAAACCCACGCAAACACGGGGAGAATGTGCAAACTCCACACAGACAGTCACCCGAGGCCGGATTCGAACCCGGGTCCCTGGCGCTGTGAGGCAACAGTGCTAACCACTATGCCACCTCTCTCAGGATGACAGCATTCCTGCTCCCACCACTGCCACTTCGCCATTGCCCTTGTCGCTGCCTGTCATCCAACCAGCCCAGACTGCTGCTACCCATGCTGAGGTGGTGCAGTCTACAGCTGGGCCTTCCAGATCCAGAGCTGGTCAAGGGCATCCAGCAAGGCCATCTGAAGTCTCCCACACGAACACTCAGCAGCCTTCCACCAGCCCTGCTGCAGCCTCTGGGCCAACACGTCATAGGAGCACTAGAGTAGGCAAAGGCACAGTAATGAGAGGCACTAATGGATTGCACAAGAGGAATAGTAAATATTGTTGGTGTAAGTATGTGTTCACTGATTATTGATAAATTTATTAATTCAGTTTGGATTATTTTTTGCTGTCGCTCATTTTAGCTTTGCGCTGTGATTTGGCCTGCGACAGGGATGGAATGATGGGAATGTGGTGAGCAATGTGGATCTGGGGTTTAATTTATTGGAACCACAGCCTGATGAGGTGGTCATGGACCGCCCTTCCGGAAGGCCGATTGAATGGCTGCCTCCTCTCTCGCTCCTGTTCCTCATCCTCCTCATCCTCATCCTCATCCTCATTCTCCTCCTCCTCCTCTCACTCATCATCCCGCAATCCCTGGTGGCAAGGGCTGTGCCCTCATGATGGCCAGGTTGTGGAGCATGCAGCAGACCATGACAAAATGCAACACCCGCTCAGCCGAGGACTGGAGCGCTCCTCCTGAGCGTTCAAGGCAGCGGAACCTTTGCTTAAGCACCCCGATGTGAATGCCCACTATCCTGGCAGCAGCCACGATGCCTTCATCCTGTGCCAGACCGGTGTGCCAGCACTCTTCCAACCACCATGTCAAGCTCAGGGCTGGCTGCCCAATGGTCTAGTCAATGATGTTCCTGGTGGCAGCATGGCTCTCATTATATGAGTGCTGTGCAGGAGTATTGGGGTTCCGGAGGGCAGTTGTGAGCCAGGTGGAGAGCGGATACCCCTTGTCTCTGAGCAGCCAGCCCCGAGCTTGACATGGTGGTTGGAAGAGTGCTGGCACACCAGTCTGGCACAGGATGAAGGCATCATGGTTGCTGCCAGGATAGCGGGCATTCATATAGAGGATTCGTTGTCTGTGGCCACACACCAACTGCACATTGAGTGTCTTTGCGGTTATGGAAGATCTCAGGATTGTTATGCAGTGTCCGCAAAGCCACATGGGTGCAGTCAATGGTGCTCTGCACCATGGGGAAGACCGCTATCCTGGCAAAACCACATGCACATTCATCCTGCATCTCTCTGGTGATGGGGAAGGAAATACAATCCCTTTTCCTACTGTAGAGAGCCTCTGTGACCTCCCAGATGTAGCGATGGACGGCGAACTGTGAGATGTTCGGTATATCTCTTGTTACAGACTGGAAGGATCCACTGGCAAAGAAATTGAGGTTGACGGTGGCCTTGACTGCCACTGAGAGAACTGTGGTCGCGATGATCTGAGGCTCGATGTCTGGTTGCAGGAGGTGGCAGAGTTCTGTGATCAAGTGGAGCCTTCTAATACACTGCTTCTCGTTTAATTGGAGGTAGGAGAAGTGCTCTCGGAATACCCTTGGAGGGTACGGCCTCCTGTTGAGAGCCCTCATGGCCCTCCTCCTCCCTCTGGCCACATGTTCCAATCTTTCTTGCTGCCTCTGCTCCCTCCTCCATAGATCCTGGAGTGTGAGGTCGACTGCCATTAATGTAACCAAGTGTAGCACTTTGATATGTTGTGAGAATAAATGTAACTAATTTTTAGTAGCCACAACACTCCTGATACTAAACAACCTTTAAATGACTGAATTAAACTGTTGCACAATGTCAAACTGACAAGGAAGCAATGAAACAGCACTAACATGACAGCTGCGACTCATTACTCATGATCACTTTAAGTAGCCCGCCGCACCACATGCCTCGCTCTTGTCGAGCGCGAGGGGTGGGGGGTTTCAAAATCAAGCCTTATAATGTAATGAAAACTGCTTCCTTATTGGGGCCAGATTGAAACTTATGATGGTGCAGTTCCCTCAGAAATGGATTAACCAGATGTTGGTATGTGGCATTTCTTGACGCCTCCTCTCCAAATTATTGTCGGGGCATGGCGCTAAGGCAGGGGGTGAAAATGAATTTTGCAGATTGGGCAGCCAGTGAGCAGCGGCAGCTACGGGGGTGCCCAGATTTGGCATACGTCGCTGGATTCGCCTCGCCCAGGCGCTAACTGGAGGCACTAACCAATTGAATTTTTCCCAGTTTAAGATAAGAAGCTTTAAAGTGAACAATGTTTTACACTGAGTACTTCTACCTTACAGATGGGAGTGAATACCAAAACCAAGATTTGTTTAACAACAGTTTGATTTTTATGTCAAGAAATGCCACATACCAACATCTGGTTAATCCATTTCTGAGGAAACTGCACCATCATAAGTTTCAATCTGGCCCCTATAAGGAAGCAGTTTTCATTACATTATAAGGCTTGATTTTGAACCCCCCCACCCCTCGCGCTCGACAAGAGCGAGGCATGTGGTGTGTTAAAATTGGAGGAGTGTGGGAGTGTGGTACTATCCATGTTTGCGAGCATGCATGCTCTGTGCCATTTTAATAGGCGCATTTTAGGCAGCAGTTGAGGGCCTCAAAGAGGTAAGATTTTTGAAATTTTATGGTTTCCTTCTGGGCCAGGAGCAGGAATGCTGCTGAAGGCCCCACTAGGAAACCTTGGGTTACATAGAAACATAGAAGATAGGAGTAGGAGTAGGCCATTCGGCCCCTCGAGCCTGCTCCGCCATTCAATGAGATCATGGCTGATAATCCAAATTCAGTATCCAACTCCTTCTTGAATATATTTAATGAATTGGCCTCTACTGCCTACTGTGGTAGATAATTCCACAGGTTCACCACTCTCTGGGTGAAGAAATTCCTCCTCATTTCTGTCCTAAATGGCTTACCCCTTATCCATAGACTGTGACCCCTGGTTCTGGACTCCCTGACCATCGGGAACATCCTTCCTGCATCTAGTCTGTCCAGTCCTGTCAGAATTTTATAAGTTTCAATGAGATTCCCTCTCATTCTTCTAAACTCCAGCGAGTATAAGCCCAATCGCCCCAATCTCTCCTCATCCATCATTCCTGCCATCCCAGGTATCAGCCTGGTGAATCCTCGCTGAACTCCCTCCATGGCAAGAACATCCTTCCTCAGATAAGGCGACCAAAACTGCACACAATACTCAAGATGTGGTCTCACCAAGGCCCTGTACAACTGCAGCAAGACATCCTTGTTCCTGTACTCAAACCCTCTCGCTACGAAGGCCAACATACCATTTGCCTTCTTAACTGCATGCTACACCTGCATGCTTACCTTCAGCGACTGGTGCACAAGGACACCCAGGTCTCATTGCAATTCCCCTTCTCTCAATCTATTGCCATTCAGATAATAATCTGCCTTCCTGTTTTTGCCACCAAAGTGGATAACCTCGCATTTATCCACATTATACTGCATCTGCCATGCATCTGCCCAATCACCCAACCTGTCCAAATCAAACTGGAATTTCTCGGCATCCTCCTCACAGCACACATGCCCACCCAGCTTTGTGTCATCTGCAAACTTGGAGATATTACAGCTAGTTCCCTCATCTAGATCATTAATATATATTGTGAATAGCTGGGGTCCTAGCACCGATCCCTGCGGTACCCCACTAGTCACTGCCTGCCACTTGGAAAAAGGCTCGTTTATTCCAAATCTTTGCTTCCTGTCTGCCAACCAGTTCTCTATCCAAGTCAGTGCCTTACCACTAATCCCATGTGCTTTAACTTTACATGCTAATCTCTTATGCGGGACCTTATTGAAAGCCTTCTGCAAGTCCAAATACACCACCTCCACTGGTTCTCCCTTATCTATTCTACCAGTTACATCCTGAAAAAATTCCAGTAGACTAGTCAAGCACGATTTAGCTTTTGTAAATCCATGTTGACTTTGTCCGATCCTGTCACTGTTTTCCAAGTGCTCTGCTATTACATCTTTTCGAATGGACTCTACCATTTTCCCCACTACTGATATCAGGCTTACCGGTCTATAATTCCCCGTTTTCTCTCCACCACGTTTTTTGAATAGTGGGGTTACATTAGCTACCCTCCAATCCTTGGGAACTGTTCCAGAGTCTATAGAATTTTTGAAGATGACCAGCAGTGCATCTACTATTTCTGGGGCCACTTCCTTAAGTACCCTAGGATGTAGATTATCAGGCCCTGGGGATTTATTGGCCTGCAATCCCATCAATTTCCCTAACACCATTTCCCTACAAATACTGATTTATTTCAGTTCCTCCCTCTCATTAGACTCTGTGTTCTTCGACATCTCTGGGAGGTTATTTGCGTCCTCCTTTGTGAAGACAGAACCAAAGTATGTATTTAATTGGTCTGCTAATTCTTTGTTCCCCATTATAAATTCCCCTGATTCTGACTGTAAGGGACCTACGCTTGACTTCACCAATCTTTTTCTCTTCACATAGCTATAGAAGCTTTTACAGTCAGTCTTTATGTTCCCTGCATGCTTAATCTCTTACTCTATTTCCCCCCCCCTTAAATAATTCCTTTTTCCTCCTTTGCTGAATCCTAAACTGTTCCCACTCCTCTGGCTTGCTGCTTTTTCTGGCCAATTTATATGTCCTCTCCTTGGTTCTTCTGCTATCCCTAATTTCCCTTGTTAGCCACGGTTGAGTCACCTCCTTTGTTTTATTTTTATGCCAAACAGGGATGAACAAATTCTGTAGTTCATCCATGCGCTCTTTAAATGTTTGCCATTGCCTATCCAACATCAACCCTTTAAGTAACGTTCCCTAATCCACCCTAGCCAACTTGCGCCTCATACCATCGTAGTTTCCTTTATTTAAATTCAGGACCCTAGTCTCTGAGTCAACTACTTCACTCTCCGTCTTAATGAAGATTTCGATCATATTATGATCGCTCCGACCCAAGGGGCCTCGCACAACAAGATTGCTAATTAGTCCTTTCTCATTACATAATACCCAGTCTAAGATGGCCTGATCTTTAGTTGGTTCCTCGACATATTGGTCTAGGAAACCATCCCGTATACACTCCAGGCATTCCTCCTCCACAGTATTGTTACTAATTTGGTTAGCCCAATCTATATGTAGATTAAAATCACCCATGATAACTGCTGTGCCCTTATCGCACGCATCTCTAATTTCCCATTTAATGCCATCCCCAACCTCAGCATTACTGTTTGGGGGTCTGTATACAACTCCCACTAATGTATTCTGCCCCTTGGTATTTCTCAGCTCTACCCTTACAGATTCCACATCATCAGAGCTAATATCCTTCCTTGCTATTGTGTTAATCTCCTCTTTAACTAGCAATGCTACCCCATCTCCTTTTCCTTTTTGCCTGTCTTTCCTGAATATTGAATAGCCCTGGATGTTGAATTCCCAGCCTTGGTCACCCTGGAGCCATGTCTCTGTAATCCCAATTATATCATATCCGTGTACATCTATTTTCACAGCCAGTTCATCCACCTGTTTCCCACCATCCCCGCGATCACTTCCGTACCTGCTTCCGGTGACCTTACCTAGCTACCAGGCACCGTTCCTATGGGTTCCTGGCAGGGACCTTATACCACCCGACATCCCACTCTCTCCTGCCGGCCAGGTATTAATTTCCACTAGGCTTTGGCGGGAGTCTAACCTGGGACCTGGAAATGTGACTCTGGAGTTAACATGGCCTTGGTATCATTCCATTCTGACCAGGTAAGCTTGAAGCTCACCTCGCAGCCCCCACACCAATCTGAGTTATAATTGGGGCTCTGGAGTCTTTATAATAATTTGAAGAAAATTAGATTTGAAAATGTGGAGAATCACCTGTGGATACTGATATTATGGGGGGAATTTTAACATGGGTGAGCAGATGGGAGTGTGTGCGGGTGGGGGGTTAAAGAGGCAAAAATTTGAAGCGTGTCTGGAAGCCTGCTCCAACCCACTGATTTCCGGGTTTTACTGAGGCGAGACAAGGAGCGGGCAGCCAATCCACTCCCATGAGGCGGGTTGGCATTTTAAATGTGTTAATGAGACGGGAAACCTCTGATTTAACCTGCTTTGCAGATTTTACTGCGGCCGGCCAGGTTTCCCAGACCTTGAGAAACCTGGCAGCTGCAGCAAGGCAAGGACAGCCTTGGGGACCGGCCCCCCAAGCTCCCCCACCATCAGACCCTCCCCATACAACCCTCTTCCCGCTCCCTGGGGTCAGGGATTGTTTCCCTTTTGGGATTGGACCCACCTGGGATTGGAACCCCTACCTCCCCCCCGCCCCCCACCCCCCAGGATTGGGAATCGGACCTGTCTGGTCCTGTGGCCTCCTCTGGAGTGCTCCCTGCCAAGCCTGTCAATCAGGCTGACTTCTGGGTGGGGAACCTGTTAGTGAATGAAAGTGCTCGCTCTGGAGTTAAATCTGCGGGATCCCACAGCACACAGAAGTCAGGGTTTCCCTGTACTCTGTGGAGTTAAATCTCCACAGCATGTGGGGAAATCCTGACTTCTGTGCACTGTGGGACCGCACCCCCCCACCACCGCTCCCAGTGCATTGGGAAGTAAAAATTCTCCCCAATATATCTAGTGAAAAATGTAATGCACTTTTTCATGTTGATACTTGTCTGATTTTTACTAAGTTCTATTAGATTCATTAATTGGTCTAGACTCCATCAGATCAACTTTTACATTTTGTGGGATTACAATGTGCTCTGTAAATTTCCAAAATATTTGAACGAAACCCATATTTAATCCAAACACTTCACTGTGTTAATTGGTGGATGTGGGTGATCAGCTGCTGGGCTATTTACACCAAAAAGGCACATGAAACAGAGATTTGAGTTACATAATCCAGGCTGACACAATAGTGCAGTAAAGAGGGAGTGCAGCACTGTCAGAGGTGCCGTCTTTTGGATGAGATGTTAAACCAAGGTCCCGTCTGCCCTCTCAGGTGGATGTAAAAGATCGCATGGCACTATTCGAAGAAGAGCAGAGGTCTTCACTCATCATCCTGGTCAACATTCATCCCTAAACCAACTCCACACAAACAAATTAACTGCTCATTTATCTCAAGGGATCAAGGGGTATGGGGAGAAAGCAGGGACCGGGTACTGAATTTGGATGATCAGCCATGATCGCATTGAATGGCGGAGCAGGCTCGAGGGGCCGAATGACCTACTCCTGCTCCTATCTTCTATGTCTCTATGTTTCTAATATTGTTCATTGGACCTTGCTGTGCACAAATTTGCTGCCGCGTTTTCTACATTGCAACAGTGACTACACCTCAAAAAGGATTTAATTGACTGTGAAGCACTTTGGGACAACCTGAACTCATGAAAGATGCTAAATAAATGCAAGTCTTCTTTTTTGAATTAAGATTGCTTTATGGCCATTTGTGAAGTAAGCCCTTGAAAAAGGGTTTGAATTAAGTTTAGCTCTTGTTCTTTACATAGCAATATAAATACATTTCAGAATACAAATGTCTGCTGCTCTGGTGTAGCCATAGGCTAGAGGAATGTGAACAGAAGATCCCAAGGGTGATCATGCTAACTGCTATCATGTTGGAAAACAAAACTAGCGCACACAAAAACAGCAACGATCTCGTGGAATCTATAAATAAAATCTCCAATAAGGTACTTTTCCTAAGGGTCTGAATATTTGCCTATTAATCTTATGAGAAACTTTTGTACCTAGTAGAAGGAATTAGTCTCTCATGCGATGTTATCAAGGATGATATTCTATAAAAAATTGCGCTGGTGAATGGCAATCTAGCATGCAAGAACATTTATTCATTAATAGCATCTCTGATAGAAGTGAACAATTCTAACCTGAAATATATTTTAATATCCTGCATAAATGCTAATGTCTTGAACATATTAAATAGTTCTGAAGCCAGTTGCTGAATAAAATAATTGAAACGTTAATGGTTGTGAGTGTTCTCCCTTGTGTCACACAGGCCATGGTTCCATTGCTTTCCAAAGCAGGTTTAATTTCTTGTGTATGAATAATGAAAGTGTGACCTACAGTGATACAGAAGAATAGTTTCTAAAGTGGCTGATCTCCCTAAGGCCTAATGGAGCAATTCTGCACAGAGCAGCTATTTCAAATGATGGAAGTGATTAGGACGCCTGCTAGCGCAGGTGGTACACCTACCTCCCACTCAGCTGGTTGTGGGTTTACCTCCCAGGGCTGCCTGTCACGCTGCTCCAGATGCCTTTGTCGGGAGGAAGCTTCATTAATTCTCAGCTTATAGGCTGCTGAGGTGGACTTACTCAGTTTTATACAGTTCACAAGAGTTCCATTTTCGGAGCAGCAAATGAAGCGCCATGAGATTGCTCACAATGGGCAAGATTTTCCTTCTTTTCTGAAAGAAGGTTTAACTGCCCAATTTTTAGCAAACTTACTGGCCACAAATTAAAAATGACTGGTGTGCTTAATTTATTTGCCAGTTATTTTGCAACACCTGAATTTGAAAGAAAACTGGCCAATCGTAACACATCTGTGATGATGCTGATTTCACTCTTCTTAAGCAGCTAAGAAGCCATTTAACAAGTATGATTGAGTCCTGCAATCCAAGAGTTGGCTTATGCACAAGATACAATTTTCATGGACTGTTCTAAAAGAGACGGGGTTAGAAATTCATTATAGCCAAGGAATGGGCAGTATCAGTCGAAAAGTTGGAGAATTAGCAGCAGGCACTAATGCTTTAGACTGCACGCAAAATTTGTGCACACTGCTCAAAAAAATGATTGGAGTCCTAGGGGAAGAAATTCGGCATGTTAGCGCCTCCCATTAGTGCCTGGGGGCGCTAACAGGGGGCTAATGGGTTTGTGGCGGGTCATGGCGAATCCATCGCCGCACGAGAAATTCACCCGGGGTTTATTGCATCTAGGCCTTTAGCGGATGCCAGATCGTGACATCATTGAGCTTGGAACGCACCGTTAATGGCCCAGATGGAAGATTCACTGTCGGCCCCTGCCTTAGCGCCTGGCCTGAACAACGGCAAGAAGAGGAGCCATGATGCATTTGGATGGCCGCTTTCATTTTAGTCGTCAATCAATGCTGTCTTCTCAGTTTCACATACTGAAACAGCCGTTTCAGTGAGATAAATGTTTGTAACTTTCAGGAGTGTTCTGCCTGCTAATATTTAGTCACTTTCAATCTGCTAACATTTGGAAGTCATACATTTGGTTACGTTAATGGGGGCTGTACTGGTACTCGACCTCACCCTCCAGCATCAACATCGGAGGCAGCGGAGGCAGAGACAAGCATTGGAAAATGTGGCCAGAGGAAGGGAGGCCTTACCCTCCCAGGGTATTCCAGGAGCACTTCTCCTACATAAATTTAACTGAGGAGCAGTGTCTTAAAAGGCTCTGCTTCAACAAGGAGGTGGTCACAGAGCTCTGCCACCTCCTGCAGCCAGACCTCCAGCCTCATATCAGGACCACTACGGCTCTCTCAGTGACAGTCAAAGTCACCGTCGCCCTCAATTTCTACGCTAGTGCATCCTTCCAGTCTGCAGCAGGAGACATATCTAACATCTCGCAGTTCGCCATCCATTGCTGCATCCAGGAGGTCACAGAGGCTCTCTACAGACGGAGAAGGGACTACATTTTCTTCCCCATCACCAGAGAGAAGCAGGACAGGCATGCATGTGGCTTTGCTCGGATAGCGGGCTTCCCCATGGTGCTGGACGCCACTGACTTCACCCAAAGGCTACCATTCACTTAATGTCCAGTTGGTGTGCGACCACAGACAGTGAATCCTCACTGTCAATACCCGCTATCCTGGCACCAGCCACAATGCCTTCATCCTGCGCCAGACCAGTGTTCCAGCACTCTTCCAGCCACCACATCAATCTTGCGGATGGCTGGTTGGAGTCAAGGGGTATCCGCTCTCCACCTGGCTCATGACTCCTCTCAGCAACCCCAATACTCCTGCACAGTATTTGTCATAAATCTCATCATCGAGAAACTACCTATGAAATAACACTGGACGGCCAGCTGGTGGCGCCGTCCAAGGAATATAAATACTCGGGTGTTGGCCCCAGCTTACCAGGGACATTTTGTAAAGACAAGGAGCTAGTGGATACAACTAGATTTCCATGTTCTGAAACAAGTTGATTAAAGCCTTGCTTTATGCTCAAACCAAGTGCATAGTGAGTTTTATTACGTCAGTATGCATATATTGAGAGCCAAGCCACCACCAGGAATATCATTGAGTAGACCATAGGGGTGTGCAAGCAATGGTTCCACTGCCTTGACTGCTCAGGAGAAGCCCTCCAGTACTCGCCGGAGCGGGGGTCACTTTTCATCGTGGTGTGCTGCATGCTGCACAACTTTGTCATCATGAGAGTCCAACCATTGCCAGCAGGCATAGCAGGACCACCTCAGCAAGAGGAAGAGGGAGAGGAGGAGGACAAGGAGGAGGAGGAGGAGGAAGAGGAGCAACAGGAGGAGGAGCAACAGGAGGAGGAACAGCAGCGAACGAGGAGACAGCCACTCAATCTGCCTTCTGGACGGGTGGTCCATGACCGCCTCATCAGACTGTGGTTCCAATAAATTCTACTGCACATCACGGTTGCTGACCACATCCCTATCATTCCATCCATTTTGCATACCATATGACAGTGCAATGCTGAAATGAGAAGCAACACAAAATCTGCAAAATTTCATAAATAAATTTATCAACTTTCAGAAAACACATAGATACAACAACAATATTAACTAATCACCCTTGTACAAGTCCTTACCTACCCTCTTTACAATCCCTATTCCTAATCTACTGCTCCTTCATAGTCTGTGCCCAGTGGCTGCAGCAGGGCTAGAGGAAGGCTGCTGAGTGTTGGTGCCAGAGACTACAGATGGTCTTGCAGGACGTCCTCGACCAGCTCTGGGCCTGGAAGGCCCGGCTGTACGCTGCACAACCTCAGTTTGGACGGCGACAGTCTGGCCTGGCTGGATGACAGGCAGCAACAAGGGCAATGGCGGAGTGGCAGTGGTGGGAGCAGGAATGCTGTCATCCTGAGCTAGGATGGCATTCACCCGGAATTTAGCGCTGCCGATAACTTTTAGCGCCTACGCCTTTAGCGGCTGCAGATCGTGACATCAACGCGTGTGGAACGCCCTGTTAATGGCCCAGATGCAAAATTGGAGGCGTGATGCAGTTGGATGGCCGCCTTTGGAGCAGTATTTAAAGGGATCACCATCGGTTTCATTTTAGTCACCAGTCAATGCTGCCTTCTCAGTTTGACACAGGGAGACAGCCGTTTTCAGTAGGCAAACGTTTATTACTTACGGGAGTGTTCTGGCTGCTAAAAATTTGACAGTTTCATTGTGCTGAGATTTCGAACTCCTAAACTTGGATACGTTAATGGGGCTGTATTGGAAAATGTGGCCAGAGGAAGGAGGACTAATAGGGTTGTAAACAGGAGGCCTTACCCTCACAGGGTATTCCGGGAGCACTCCTCCTACATAAATTTAACTGAGGAGCAGTGTCTTAGAAGGCTCCGCTTCAACAAGGAGATGGTCACAGAGCTCTACTATCTCCTGCAGCCAGAACTTGAGCCTCAGATCAGGACCACGGCTCTCTCAGTGGCAGTCAAGGTCACCGTCGCCCTCAATTTCTACACCAGCGGATCCTTCCCATCTGCAGCAGGAGACATATCAAACATTTTGCAGTTCGCCATTCATTGCGGCATTCGGGAGGTCACAGAGGCTCTCTACAGAAGGAGAAGGGACTACATTTCCTTCCCCATCACCAGAGAGATGCAGGACGAGCGTGCATGTGGCTTTGCCAGGATAGCGGGCCTCCCCATCGTGCAGGGCGCCATCAACTGCACCCACGTGGCTTTTCAGACACTGCATAACAATCCTGAGATCTTCCGTAACCGCAAAAACTACCACTCACTTAATGTGCAGTTGTCTTCACAAAGGAGGACACAAATAACCTCCCAGAGATGCCGGGGAACATAGGGTCTGATGAAAGGGTGGAACTGAAAGAAATCAGTATTTGTAGGGAAATGGTGTTAGGAAAATTGATGGGACTGAAGGCCGATAAATCCCCAGGGCCTGATAATCTACATCCCAGGGTACTTAAGGAAGTGGCCCTAGAAATAGTAGATGCATTGCTGGTCATCTTCCAGAACTCAATAAACTCTGGAACAGTACCCATGGATTGGAGGGTAGCTAATGTTACCCCACTATTCAAAAAGGGTGGTAGAGAAAAAGCGGGGAATTATAGACAGGTAAGCCTGACATCGGTAGTGGGGAAAATGCTAGAGTCCATTATAAAAGATGTAATAGCAAAGCACTTGGAAAGCAGTGACAGGATCGGACAAAGTCAACATGGATTTACAAAAGGTAAATCATGCTTGACTAATCTACTGGAATTTTTTGAGGATGTAACTGGTAAAATAAATAAGGGAGAACCAGTGGATGTGGTGTATTTGGACTTTCAGAAGGCTTTCGATAAGGTCCCGCATAAGAGATTAGCGTGCAAAATTAAGGCACATGGGATTGGGGGCAAGGTATTGACTTGGATAGAGAACTGGTTGGCGGACAGAAAGCAAAGAGGTTGGAATAAACAGGTCCTTTTCTGAGTGGCAGGCAGTGACTAGTGGGGTACCGCAAGGATCAGTCCTAGGACCCCAGCTGTTCACAATATATATTAATGATCTGGACGAGGGAATTGGATGTAATATCTCCAAATTTGCAGATGACACAAAGCTGGGTGGGAGGGTAAGCTGTGAGAAGGATGTCGTGAAACTCCAGTACGATTTGGACAGGTTGGGTGATTGAGCAGAAACATGGCAAATGCATTATAATGTGGATAAATGTGAGGCTATCCACTTTGGTGTCAAAAACAGGAAGGCAGATTATTATTTGAATGGCAATAGATTGGGAGAAGGGGAAGTGCAAAGAGACCTGGGTGTTCTTGTGCACCAGTCGCTGAAGGTAAGCATGCAGGTGCAGCAGGCAGTTAAGAAGGCAAATGGTATGTTGGCCTTCGTAGCGAGAGGGTTCGAGTACAGGAACAAGGATGTCTTGCTACAGTTGTACAGGGCCTTGGTAAGACCGCACCTTGAGTATTTTGTGCAGCTTTGGTCACCATACCTGAGGAAGGACGTTCTTGCCATGGAAGGAGTGCAGCGAAGATTCACCAGGCTGATACCTGGGATGGCAGGGATGACGTATGAGGAGAGATTGTGTCGATTGGGCTTATACTCACTGGAGTTTAGAAGATTGAGAGGGAATCTCATCGAAACCTATAAAATTCTGTCAGGCCTGGACAGACTAGATGCAGGAAGGATGTTTATGATGGCCGGGGAGTCCAGAACCAGGGGTCATAGTCTAAGGATAAGGGGTAAGCCATTTAGGACTAAAATGAGGAGGAATTTCTTCACCCAGAGAGTGGTGAACCTATGGAATTCTCTGCCACAGAGGGCGGTGGAGGCCAGTTCATTAAATATATTCAAAAAAGAGTTAGATATATTTTTTAAGGCTAAAGGGATCAAGGGATATGGGGAGAAGGCAGGGACAGGGTACTGAATTTGGATGATCAGCCATGATCTCATTGAATGGCGGAGCAGGCTTGAAGGGCCGAATGGCCTACTCCTGCTCCTATCTTCTATGTTTCTATGGTGTGTGACCACAGACAGTGAATCCTCAATGTGAACTATGTTTACTGTGGGTTCTCACCAATCAGAATCCTCCCATTAAACCTACCTGTGATTTCATTTATATTTTGAATGACAGAAAAAAAAAGGTAAACCTCTCTCACACACAATTTGTTTTAAAATATTGTACAATTATAGAACTTATTGTGTGATACTGTATCCTTTCAGGTCCTGTATCACAAAATCAGCGATAAAACCAATGGGTCCTGTATCATGTTACCCGAATCGCAATCTCCTGCTAAATGCAACCAAGTTAATGAACATTTTATAAGCCAGTTATACTACCACAGAGAGCGAATCCTCACCATCAATGCCCATTATCCTGGCAGCAGCCACGATGCCTTCATCCTGTTCCAGTGTGAAGGAATAAGCCATGTAACCATTTTAGAAAAATACACTGGGGGAAAAATTCATTTGGTTTGCGCCTCCCAATAGCGCCTTAACAGGGCGCCAATGGGGCACAAAGCAACCAGTGCCCAGGCACGGCGATGTTTGCGCCGCTCACAAAATTAACTAGACATTTTGCGGCAGCGCTAAACACGACCGCCACGATCTCCTGCGCTGGCAGATCGTGATGTCAGGCGAGTGTGCAATGCCCAGGTAATGCCCCTGACCGGATATTGAGTGGCGCCCTCTGCCTTACCGCCTGCTGCTGGCAACGACAGGTTGAGGGGAGCGTTTTGCAGTCAGGAAGGGACTGGGGGAGCGCTATTTAAGGGCGAACACTTCCTGCCTTTTTTTGTTGGAGACATTTTTCACCACGTATCCTGAGAGAGAGAGAAAGAGAGAGAGAGACTTCTGGAGAGATTCAACGCTGTGTGAAGGAGTTTTTGGTACCGAGCAGCACTTTGCAGATTCATTTTGATTTGCCCTTCCTTGTATCTATTTAGAAGACTGTGGGGGCTGCACTCTGAGCTCTTTCCCTGGTTCTCTCCATTGTTCATTCCAGCAGATTTGATGTACAGGTCTCTCCAGGCCGAGATTCAAGGCTGCAATGAGCAGGGTGTGGATGGAGAGCAAGATCGATCCTCCCCTTTAAGAACTGGCCGGCACCAGTGTGTCTGTGTTCCATTGCTGACTGACATCACATGAGCTTCACCAGCGCTCTGAGGTAGCGCCTCGCTCCTCGGCGTTAGCGCCTTAAGACAGGTGTGTAGCACCTGATTTAGCTTTCCAATCACCTCCAGGGGTGATAAAAGCCAAGTTTGCAGTCAGAGGCGATAATTAGCGGCAGGCGCTAATCTTTGTGCCTGGCCGATAATTGCACCCCAAATGGGGCGAGACTGAATTTCTCCCCCATTATCTTTTGAAAGAATTCTGGCCTTATTTAACCAAGACAAACTGGGTTTGGAAATTTCGAAACCTATGAAATAGCTGTGAAAGGCTTCTGGCTATTGAGATAAGGCATTTGTTGACCCTGAATAAATAACCTTATTGAAACAGAAGATGCATAGCTCCGACAGGCTGACCTTTGGGAACAAAAACAATGGTTCACCCTGGGTAAGGTGTTCTAATTTAAACTTTGTAAAGATGGCACATAAGATAAGGAACATCTGCCCTCGTAAAGATGACATAAAGTAAGGAACACCTGCCTTTCACACCGTTCTATATGGTGGCCCTAGAATACCTGGAGATGAGACAAGATTCTGGCTGATGTGGCAGTAAGAGTTGCAAAGGTCGGCAGAAAGATGAATAGGGATAATTAACTGGCATCAGCAGAAAACCTTAAAGGAAATACCACTGGAAAAGGGTATAAATATTGAAGTTTCAAATGGGATAACAGACTCGCTTTAATTGGGCAAAGCGATTCTCAGCTTCTGAAGCAGCTCTGTGGTCTACCACTCTTTGTACCTCGGGGATCAAAGATATTTGATATTGATGGATATACTGAATAGAGAACTTTAAGAACAGTAATACTGTAACAAAGTTAAGATTTGAAAGTAAGATTCTCTGTTAAAAAGATAGTGGCCTAGAAATTCAGTATAGCCACTTTTGGGGCGGTAAAGTCGGGCGGCCACTAAAGTTTGCGCCCGGCGCAAAGTCGAGCCCCCTTCGCCGATATTCAGTTGCATCGCCCTAAGAGGTTGCTGCTGCGCTAAAACAGGCGATGCACGACTATCATTAGGCGCTAAGCCGGCAGCCCGGGGTGCTAACACCGGAAGTTGGGCGCAGGGCAGGTGCAGCGAGCTGCTGATTGCCGGCAGACACTCTGGCTCCGGTGAGCTCTTAAAGGGGGAGGGTGGATTTGTTTTTTTGAAAGGCCGAGACTAGTGTATTTGTGTTTTTGGGGAGGGCTTCTCTCCATCAGTTTGTTATGTGGTACCGGTCTCCTCCTCCTCCTCCTCCTCCTCCTCCTCCTCCTCCCAAAGAAGGAGTGTTGCAAAACGGCTGCCTTTTCTACTGCAGGAGTGCCCTTTAATTTGCGCTCCCCACGGCCCGCATCGGCTGAGCACTGTTCGACTCAACAGTCGCTAGGGCCGCCAGGCGCACAATGGGGCGGCGCGAGTGAAGTTCCGGTTCCGGGCGCACAAAGGGCGTTGCACGACGAAATGACGTCATGATCTGCGCGCGCAGATGAGCGCGCGCAATGACTTTGCGCCGGCGCTAAATGTCTACTGAAGTTGGGGCGAGGCGCAGATCGCGCTGCGCCCGGGCGCTAAGCGCCTAGCGCTCGAGATCTACTCCTCCTAAGGCGCTAACGGCTGGCACAGCCAACTGAATTTCTAGGCCAGTATTTTTTCTCTTTTTAGAACTGTTAATGTTGTGATTGACTGATTCACTGTAACTTGCCTGTCGGTTCTTTTAATAAATCTCTGTATATTTTTAGAAGTGTCTCACATAAGTCTTCTGTACCAAAAGCTCATGAACACAATCTCTGAACACTCTTTGGTGAAGAGTTGCAGAATTCTGAGGGAGTTTTCTGGACCCTCATAATATCCGGAACGTTACAGCCTAACTAAACTTATTAAAAGTGCTATCTGGAGGACGGTAACATTCAAAGGTTGTTCCTTTCCTTTAGGGAGAGATAGCCCGGACCTTTAGACCCAATTAAGCATCTTTAGGATTCAGCTACCTCAAACATTAGTTGAAAGTGAACGTCTGAGAAGTACGCCTGATCCAGATTAGCCCTAAAGGGGCTAGGACTAGTAAATATCCCTTCACCAGCACTCTTCCAGCCACCACATTAAGCTTGCAGTTGGCTGGTCGGAGACAAGGGCTACCTCAATCACCACCTGGCTCATGACTCTCCTCCGGAATGACGACACTTCTGCCCAGGACTCATAATGAGAGCCATGTTGCCACCAGGAACATCATCGAGCAGACCATCGGAGCTCTGCTGCCTTGACCGCACAGGGGGAGCCATGCAGTACTCGGCTGAATGGGTCTCCCTTTTCATGGTGGTCTCCAGCATGCTGCACAACTTGGCCATCATGAGGGCCCAGCCATTGCCAGCATGCATAGCGGGACCACCTCAGAAGGAGGAAGAGGGAGAGGAGGAGGATGAGGAGGAGGACTAAGAGGATGAGGAGGAGGAACAGCAGCGAGGGAGGAGGCAGCCACTCAATTGGCCTTCTGGAAGGGCAGTCCATGACTGCCTCATCAGACAGCAGTTCCAATAATTACTACCCCACATCCTGGTTGCTGACCGCACCCCCATCCACATGACATCACATCCATTTTGTTTGCCATATCACAGCGCAAAGCTGAAATGATAGACAGCACAAAATCAGCAAAATTCCATTAATAAATTTATCAACATAGATACAATAACAATATTAACTAATTACCCTTGTGCAAACCCTTACTTCCCCTCTTTACAGTGCCTTTTCCTAATCTAATGCTCCTACGCTGTGTCTCCCCAGTGGCTGCAGCAGGGCTAATGGAAAAATGCTGAGTATTGGTGCCAGAGACAACAGATGGCCTTGCAGCCCGCCCTCGACCAGCCCTGAGTCTTGAAGGCCCAGCTGTAGACTGCACCACCTCAGGTTGGATGGCTGCAGTCTGGGCTGGCTGGATGACAGGCAGCAACAAGGGCAAAGGCGGAGTGGCAGTGGTCGGAGCAGGAATGCTGTCATTCTGAAAGAGAACGGCAGGTTCCTGCTCCGCTGACACACTGCCACTCCCCCGGGGGAAGCAGCTCAGCATCACTACCAATCTGCTGGAGCACAGATTGCTGGCCTGCTGCAACACCGTGAGATCCCCAGTGGACTGTGGTGGACCCAGCGATGATGGCAACGGTCAGAGCTTGCGTGGCATCAAGCTGAGGCTACGAGAGCAGTCTTAGACTCGATGGCAGCAACCATTGACTGCATTACAGCACTAATACATTGCGTGGCTTCGGCCTGTGCTGCAATGGATGCTGCCACATCATGGGTGTGAATGTTGGTAGGTAGAGATTGCTGCTGGGTGAGTGCTGGGGGTGTTGTGCTTTGGCCAGTGTGTGCAGACTGTGGTTCAGATGGTGGTATGTAGCATTTGTTGAAGCATTGACTCACCCTGAACACCCGAGAGAGGTCGTTAAATTTCTTCCTGCACTGTGTGTGGATCCTGGGGACCACAGTGCTGCCCGAGACATGCTGGGCTACCTCCCTTCACATGGTGCGGAAGACTTGTCATAGAGTCATAGTCATAGAGTTATACAGCACAGAAAGAGGCCCTTCGGCGCCGTCCATCAATCCCTGTCCAGTCTAATCCCATTTTCCAGCATTTGGTCCATAGCCTTGTATGCAATGGCATTTCAAGTGCTCATCCAAATGCTTCTTGAATGTTGTGAGGGTTCCTGCCTCTACCACCCTTTCAGGCAGTGAGTTCCAGATTCCAACCACCCTCTGGGTGAAAAAGTTCCTCCTCAAAACCCCTCTGAATCTCCTGCCCCTTACCCTGAATCTATGCCCCCTTGTTATTGACCCCCCTACTAAGGGGAAAAGTTCCTCTTTATCTACCCTATCTATGCCCCTCATCATTTTGTACACCTCAATCAGGTCCCCCCTCAGTCTTCTTTGCTCCAAGGAAAACAACCCCAGCCTGT
This sequence comes from Somniosus microcephalus, assembly GCF_052327205.1. Classification (NCBI taxonomy): domain Eukaryota; kingdom Metazoa; phylum Chordata; class Chondrichthyes; order Squaliformes; family Somniosidae; genus Somniosus; species Somniosus microcephalus. Next base: position 229,143,172 of record NC_140987.1, read on the forward strand.
TTAGTCTTTCTTCATAGCTGAGGCGCTCCATCCCAGGTAACATCCTGGTGAATCTTCTCTGCACCCTCTCCAAAACAATCACATCCTTCCTATAGTGAGGCGACCAGAACTGCACACAGTACTCCAGCTGTGGCCTCACCAGCGTTTTGTACAGCTCCATCATAACCTCCCTGCTCTTATATTCTATGCCTCGGCTAATGAAGGCAAGTATCCCATATGCCTTTTTAACCACCTTATCTACCTGTTCCGCTGCCTTCAGGGATCTATGTACATGTACACCAAGGTCCCTCTGACCCTCTGTACTTCCTAGGGTCCTACCACTCATTGTGTATTCCCTTGCCTTATTTGTCCGTCCAAAATGCATCACCTCGCACTTTTCAGGGTTAAATTCCATTTGCCACTTTTCCGCCCATCTGACCAACCCGTTTATATCGTCCTGTAGCCTGAGGCTTTCCTCCTCGCAATTTACCACCCCACCAATTTTCGTGTCATCTGCGAACTTACTGATCATACCTTTTACATTCTCACCCAAATCATTTATGTAGATCACAAACAACAGGGGACCCAGCACCGATCCCTGAGGTACCCCACTGGACACAGGCTTCCAGTCACAAAAGCAACCTTCGACCATCACCCTCTGCCTCCTGCCACTCAGCCAGTTTAGGATCCAACGCGCCAAGGCACCCTGGATCCCATGGGCTCTTACCTTCTTGACCAGTCTCCTATGCGGGACTTTGTCAAAAGCTTTACTGAAGTCCATGTAAACCACATCCACAGCATTTCCCTCATCCACCCCCCTAGTCACCCCCTCGAAAAATTCAATCAGATTTGTCAGACATGATTTACCCTTGACAAAGCCATGCTGACTATCCCCGATTAATCCTTGGCTCTCCAAGTGGAGACTAATTTTGTCCCTCAGAATTTTATCCAATAATTTCCCTACCACAGATGTTAGGCTCACTGGCCTGTAATTCCTTGGTTTATCCCTGCTACCCTTCTTGTATAATGATACTACGTTAGCTGTTCTCCAGTCCTCTGGTACATCCCCTGTGGCCAGAGAGGTTCTGAAAATTTGTGTCAGAGCCCCTGCAATCTCCTCCTTTGCCTCCCACAGCAGCCTGGGATACATCTCGTCCGGGCTTGGGGATTTATCCACTTTTTGGCCTGCTAAAACCGCCAGCACCTCCTCCCTCTCGATGCTAATATGTTCAAGTATGTCACAGTCCCCTTGCCCGATTTCTATGTCTACATCGTCTTTCTCCATAGTGAACACAGATGCAAAATATTCATTTAAAACCCCGCCTACATCATCTGGCTCCACACACAGATTGCCACTTTGGTCCCTAATGGGCCCTACCCTTTCCCTGGTTATCCTCTTGCCCTTAATATACTTATAAAACATCTTAGGATTTTCCTTTATTTTGCTCGCCAATGTTATTTCATGGCCCCTCCTCGCCCTCCTAATTTCTTTTTTAAGTATGCCCCTGCACTTTTTATACTCCTCTAGGGCTTCTTCCGTCTTTAGTCTTTTGTAACTGCCAAAAGCCCCCCTTTTTTTCCTAATGCATTTTTGTATATCCCTTGTCATCCAAGGTTCCCTTTGCTTGTTGGTCCTACCCTTGACCTTTACAGGAACATGTTGGCGTTGTACTCTGTCTATTTCCCTTCTGAAAGTCTCCCACTGTTTTGATGTGGATTTTCCTATAAGTAGTTGCTCCCAGTCCACTTTGGCCAGATCCTGCCTTATCGTATTAAAATCGGCCTTCCCCCAATTTAGAACCCTTATTTCCGGGCCATCTTTGTCTTTTTCCATGACCACCTTAAATCTCACCGAATTATGGTCACTGTCGCCAAAATGCTCTCCTACTGACACTTCCACCACTTGCCCGGCTACATTCCCCAGAATTAGGTCCAGTACCGCCCCCTCTCTTGTAGGACTTTCTACATGTTGGCTCAAAAAGCTCTCCTGGATGCACTTTAAGAATTCTGCACCCTCTAAGCCTTTCACACTCTGACTATCCCAATTTATATTGGGGAAGTTGAAATCCCCCACTATTATTACCCTATTATTTTCGCACTTCTCTGAGATTTGCCGACATATCTGTTCCTCTATCTCCCCATGATATAGTACACTCCCAGTAACGTGCTTGCCCCCTTTTTGTTTTTAAGTTCTACCCATATGGCCTCATTAGAGGAACCCGCTAATATATCATCCCTCCTTACAGCAGTAATTGACTCCTTAATTAATATTGCAACACCCCCTCCCCTTTTACACCCCCCTCTGTCTAGCCTGAAGATTCTATACCCCAGAATATTGAGCTGCCAGTCTGACCCTCCCTCAACCATGTCTCCGTGATAGCAACAATATCGTACTCCCATGTGTTCAACAACTTCAGTTCATCCACCTTATTTGCAAGACTCCTTGCATTGAAATAAATGCCTTCCAGACCTGCCATATTCCCTTTTGCCTTCACATATTTGCTCTGCCTTCCCAGCTGACTTGTTTTTCCCTCCGTATTTGGCTGTAAATCACCCCCTACTATAGCTCCACTCTGTACCCCATCCCCCTGCCAAGTTAGTTTAAACCCCCCCCAGCAGTGCTAGCAAACCTCCCCGCAAGGATATTGGTTCCCCTCTGGTTCAGGTGTAAACCGTCCGACTTGTACAAGTCCCACCTTTCCCAGAAGCAGACCCAGTGATCCAGGAAACTAAAGCCCTCCCTCCTGCACCATCCCTTTAGCCACGCATTCATCTGTTCTATCTTCCTATTCCTATACTCACTAGCACGTGGCACCGGGAGTAATCCAGAGATTACAACCCTTGAGGTCCTGCTCTTTAATCTTCCACCTAGCTCCCTAAATTCTTGCTGCAGGACCTCATCCCTCTTTTTACCTATGTCGTTGGTACCAATGTGGACCACGACCTCTGGCTGTTCACCCTCCCCCTCCAGAATGCCCTGCAGCCGCTCAGTGACATCCTTGACCCTGGCACCAGGGAGGCAACAAACCATCCTGGATTCACGTCTACGGCCACAGAAACACCTATCTGTTCCCCTTACTATAGAATCCCCTACCACTATTGCTCTCCCACTCTTTTTCCTCCCTTCCTGGGCAGCAGGAGCACCCCCAGTGCCAGGAAGTTTGCTGCTGCTGCCTTCCCCTGGTGAGTCATCCCCTCAACAGTATCCAAATCGGTATACCTGTTTGAGAGGGGAATGGTCACAGGGGTCCCCTGCACTACCTGCCTGCTTCTATTGCTCCGCCTGGTGGTCACCCATTTCCTATCTTCCTGTGCAGCCCTTACCTGAGGTGTGACCAACTCACTAAACGTGTTATCCACGACCCTCTCAGCATCGTGAATGCTCAACAACCCTCACCCTTGTGGTGAGGGCCTCCTGCCACATGCCGGGTAGAGCACCACCCTCCGTCTATCTAGTGCAAACACCAGCGGCTCCAATGCATGGTCGCAGAATGTGCAGGCTCTCTCCCTGGGCCGTGGATCTGCCATCATTACGGCTGCTTGAGTCATCCGGCTCCTTCTCCTTGACCTACTGCTGCTGGCTGAGATGGCTGCACAGCCAGCAATGATGAGAATGAGGTTCTGCAGCATCAGTGAACCATCCCTTTAAGAACTGGAAAGAGCCTGTGGCAATGATGACTTGTGATTAGACTGCGCCTGATATTGGTCAGCGCTTCGAGTTTAACACCACTGAGCTAGGCCATTAGCGCTTGATTTAGCACTCCAAATCTTTCTTTGTGCAATGAGACTGAATTTTGCGTGCAATCTGAAGCATTAGTGCCTGGCGCTAATTCTTAAACTTTTCGGCCTAGAAATTGGGTTTTGGCTTAGCCAGGGCTTTAGCGCCGGAAGTTAGTGCCGGCGCTAAGTCCCCTGCGTGCGCCAAAAATTCAGTGGCGCCGCGCCCAAACGGCTGCCGGCGCTACTGAAGGGTCTTTGCGGCGGTACATCGGCGCTAACTGCCGTTTCGCGCCGCAATTCCGGCGCTGCGGCACCCGATGCGGTGCGGCAGGCTGGGGACGTGCAGGCCTCCTCCTCCCGTTAAGGAGGAGCTGCCTGCACCCGGCCGCGGCCCGCGCAAATCAGCTTAAAAATGAGCCCGGCACCTCGGACAAGTGCCGGGCTTGCATCTGTTCCGGGGGGGGGGGGGGGAGAAGTCCGGGGAGGGAGCTGCGGGCAGGCGGCCGGCGGGAAAGTGGCCGGCCGCCGCGGGGCCTTTAATGCGCCGGCGCAAACTGGAGTAAGGCACCTCTGCCAGAACGTTGCTTGCGGCTGCCACGGGCGAGGCGGCCGCAACTCAATTTCGGAGTTCGGGCGGGTTACCACGGCAACCGGGACGCTGCGCACACCGATGACGTCATCGGTGCCGGCGCAGCGCTACCGGTGCAACGCCGATTTAGGGCCCCAGGGAATTTTTAAACTGGCCATAACTCTGGCGCTAGTCCCTCTAGCGCCTCAAAAGCGGCGCTAAGGCTAGTGAATTTCTAGGCCTTCAAAAGTTATCGCCCATTTCTGGGCTATAATGAATTTCTCCCCCAAAGCCTTTTGAACTCAAAAGACATTGGAACAGTGATCTGACGGTACTCGGCCATGTGCCACAGGTACATTCTTTCAATTAATTTACTATGCAGTGGGTCTATCTCTGTTGTATGTTGGGGTTAAAGATCATGAAGGAGGTCGTGCTAAATGTGATGCTATATCATAAGACTAGATTATGGTTGAGTGGCTTCATGAAAGATACTTCGCATCTTCTATAACCTATGGCATTCTGACTAATTAAGAGATCTTGATTGAAATAGTGTTGAGAAATTTGTGTTATTAACACTTTTGCAATATATCTATTTCTGTTTTTTAGCATCTTATGTTGCACATCCCTCCTTTTCAACACTTGAGGTGTTATGATACTTGGATTATTTGAAAGCTGTAGCAGAACCATCCTTATCTCGCATTCCTTGAGCATTATCTACGTCGTCCAACTTTCGTACAGGCCTGTTTCTTATTTGTATTCCTCCAATATGATTAAACATTTCACACTAATATGGCAGCAGGATAGATTACCCACCCTGAAACCTTATTCTGTTAAACAGATCCTTGCTGTTTTGTTTTCTGCTTATGAATTTACTCCCAACCTTTTCATTACAAGTTCTCCCAGTTTGTAATAAGTGGTATGAGAGAAGAAAAAATTGTGTGGCCTTGAGAGTAATTAGAACTATCAGAAAAACATTCTAGAATAGGTCCTATCTCTGTTGATAATTAATAAGTTGTTGAATAACCCACTTTTACTGCTCCTGTACATTTTTTCTGTTAATATATCACTGCCATTATAGGCTAGTCAAAACGATACACTGCATACAAGTACAGGCACCTAAGTCCCCTAGCAACTGGTGATTCCTGATAGCTGGTCCATAAATCAAGTTTGCATATCTGAAGTTTAATAATTAGAAACCATTCTGAGCCTTATTGAACCAGTAGTAGCAGAGGTTATCCCAGATTGTGAAGCACTGGCATTTTTTTAGAACTGTCTTAAGGATGAAGCCAACTAGCCAGTACATCTATCTGTAAAGCATTGTCATTATATGTTAACCACAATTTATGGCCTATAAGTTATAATACCCAAGGACTGGAGTGCTGGTGACCGCTACTTTAAGTCGTTGCAGTGCCAATTCTTGTGGTTCTCCCCAGAACACCTTTCTGTGTTAAATGTCTGAGTGGTTTTGTGATGTCCGACAGAAGCGGGAGAAACTTACTCAGATATTGAGCAAGCCCAAGCAGTCCCTGCTACATCAGTTGGTGTCAGCATCTCCAAAACCGCTTTAACTTTGGCTGGATCAACACAAAGTCCTCGTCCCATAGGCACGTGTACAATAAAAGGAACTTCTTGCATAAAAAATTTCATTTTATCTTTGTTTTAACACCACTCAACAATTTTTGCATCGCTATAGGAAAGCTTCTTGGTGTTTATCATGGTCCTGAATTGCTAATTCAAGCATTCCTCCAAAACCAACCATCACAAAATCCTCTGCAATGACCTCTATCCCTTGCAGTCCTTCCACCAGCTCATGCATCTTCCGTTGGAAAATTTCTAGCGCTGAGTTGATCCCAAATGGCAGTGGTATCATCCAAAAGGTGTATGAAATGTTGTTAGATATGACTGTTCATTGAGACTCACGTGCCAAAACTCATTTCTGACATCAAGAATTGTAAAGACTTTAGCACCGTGTAGGCGTGTAGCTACATCTTCAATTGTTGGTAGAGGATAATACTCTCTTTTGATAGCTTTGTTTAAGTCTTTCAGATCTAAACAAATGCGTAGTGTGCCATTCTTCTTAGGTACGACGACCATGAGGTCGGTGTTACAGGAGTGATGATATCCTGTCCGACCAGACCATCTTGGATTTCCTTCAGCTTATCCCTTAAAGCCACTGGTACATGATGTGGGATCTATTGGACCAGGTCTACTGACTTGTCGACCCTGATTCGGTATTCTCCCTCAAGTTGTCCTACCTCCTCACTGCATACCCGAGGATGTTTCAGTATTAAACACTCCTTGTTAGTGCCTTGTAAGCATTGATCATATACACCGTTACTCCAGTAGAGGCTGTTCTAATAATTTCATCATTATCATTGTATATAATGATGTCCATGCCCAGGCAAACCTTCCTACCAAGCAGAGGTCGTACAGTCGCGCTTTCGATTAGCATACAGTCCAGCTTACACTTATAGTTACCAAGTTGAACCAGAATTCTTACCTGCCCTCTAATGGGGAGACTTGTACCGTCATTGGCCCGTTTGATTGGCATCCCATCTACCACCTTAAACATTCACTCCCTCCACCATCTACAAGATGCACAGCAGCAACTCGCCAAAGCTTCTTCGGCAGCACCTCCCAAACCCGCGACCTCTTCCACAAGGGCAGCAGGCACATGGGAACACCACCACCTCCAAGTTCCCCTCCAAGTCAAACACCATCCTGACTTAGAAGTATATCGGCAATCCTTCATCGTCACTGGGTCAAAATCCTGGAACTCCCTACCTAACAGCACTGTGGGAGTACCTTCACCACACGGACTGCAGCGGTTCAAGAAGGCGCCTCACCACTACCTTCTCAAAGGCAACTAGGGATGGGTAATAAATGCTGGCCTTGCCAGTGATGCCCACATCCCATAAATGAATAATAAAATAATAAATTTTTTTAAAAGTTACAGTCGCTGACTTCAATGGTTTCACCTTTGCTAACTTAAAATCTCTTGCTGTTTTTTGTAAAAATGCAGTGTAATTACATTACAATGTGCAACCCTGAATATTTGAAATCTTAGGTAGTTGCCTGACTCCAGCTTAATTGTAACACACTCCGAGTCTTCCAAACCAATAGCACTGACCTCATTGACACAAATATTTCTTTTGTCCTTGGTTCTTCATCTATTGCTCTAACTATCTGTCTATGTGCAGGTGATTCTTTTCCATGGCATTTTGCTGCCAAATGGTTGCTCTTTCCGCACTTGTTGCACACCTCCCTAAAAGCTGGGTGGCGCTCTCTCTTGTGGAACTCCCCCAGTTCCAGCACTGATGAGTCTTTGGGGATTCTTTAAGTGTTGTCCCGAAGCTTGCCTCCATCATGCTTAGGTGTTTCCTTGAATTTATGTACCGCATTCATATTCTATCCCTTTAAATCCATGATGAATTTCAGCGGCACCACCATGCTTTCTGCTGTGCGACAAATCTCATCCGTCTTCACCAAGGTTAGATTAGCCTCTCGAAGCAATCCCTTTAGCACCCTCGAGGCCGGAATTCCAAACACAAGTCGGTCTCTGAGTATCTCTTCTGGTGTTATATGGTCGAACTCGCAACCTTTGGTGAGTTTTCGCAGTGCTGTGTTCATACAGGACAAGAATAGACCAGGAATAAAAATTCTAAATTGGGGAAAAGCAAATTTTGTTAAGCTCAGAGGGGATTTAGCCATAGTGGACTGGAAACAGCTACTTGAAGGTAAATCAGTGTCAGAGCTGTCGGAGGCATTCAAGGAGGCGATCCGGAGGGTTCAGACCAAATATGTGCCCTTAAAGAAAAAAGGTGAGGCTAACAAATCTAGAGCTCCCTGGATGTCTAGAGACATACAAGGTAGGATAAAGAAAAAAGGGAGCCATATAACAGATACCGAGGGCTAAATACTCCAGAATCTTTAGAGGAGTACAGAAAGTGCGGAGGTGCAATTAAAAAGGATATTAGGAAAGCAAAGAGAGAGCATGAAAAATTCTTGGCAAGTAAAATCAAGGAAAACCCAAAGATGTTTGATAAATATATTAAGAGTAAGAGGATAACTAAAGAAAGGGTATGGCCTTTAGAGATCATGAGGGTAATCTGTGTGTGGAGGCAGGAGACATCGGTAGGGTTCTTAATGAATACTTTTCATCTGTTTTCACAAAGGAGAGGGGTGAAGCAGACATTGCTATTGGGGGGGGAGGAGTGTGAAGTATTAGATGAAATAAACATAGTGAGAGAGAAAGTATTAAGGGGTTTAGCAGTGGAAAAATCCCCAGGCCCAGATGAAATGTATCCCAGGCTGTTAAGCGAAGCAAAAGAGGAAACAGCAGAGGCCCTGACCATCATTTTTCAATCCTCTGTGGCTTCAGGTGTGGTGCCGGAGGACTGGAGGATTGCTAATGTGGTACCCTTGTTTAAAAAGGGAGAAAAGGATAGACGGAGTAATTACAGGCCAGTCAGCCTAACCTCGGTGGTGGGAAAATTATTGGAAAAAATTCTGAAGGACAGGATAAATCTTCATTTAGAAAGACACGGATTAATCAAGGATAGTCAGCACGGATTTGTTAAGGAAAGGTCATGTCTGACAAACTTGATTGAATTTTTGAGGAGGTAACAAGGAGGGTAGTGTGTTTGATGTAGTGAATATGGATTTTAGCAAGGGTTTTGATAAGGTTCCACATGGCAGACTGGTCACGAAGTTAAAAGCCCATGGGATCCAGGGCAAAGTGTCAAGTTGGATTCAAAACTGGCTTGGAGGCAGGAAGCAGAAGGTAATGGTTGATGGATGTTTTTGTGACTGGAAGGCTGTTTCCAGTCGGGTTCCACGGGGCTCAGTACAAGGTCCCTTGCTTTTTGTGGTATATATCAATGATCTAGACTTGAATATAGGGGGTATGATTAAGAAATTTGCCAGTGATACTAAAGTCGGCTGTGTGGTTGATACTGAAGAAGGAAGCCGGAGACTGCAGGAAGATATCAATAAATTGGTCAGAACAGTGGCAAATGGAACTCAATCCAGAGAAGTGTGAGGTAATGCATTTGGGGAGGGCTAACAAGGAAAGGGAATACACATTACATTGTAGGACACTGCATAGTGCAGAGGAACAAAGGGACCTTGGAGTGCATGTCCACAGATCCCTGAAGGTAGCAGGCCGGGTAGATAAGGTGGTTAAGAAGGCATACGGAATGCTTGCCTTTATTAGCCATGGCATAGAATACAAGAGCAGGGGGGTTATGCGTCAACTGTATAAAACACTAGTTAGGCCTCAGCTAGAGTACTGCATGTGGTTCTGGTCACCACATTACAGGGAAGATGTGATTGCACTAGAGAGGGTACAGAGGAGATTTACAAGGATGTTGCCAGGAGTAGAGAATCTTAGCTATGAGGAAAGATTGGATAGGCTGAGTCTGTTTTCCTTGGAACAGAGGAGGCTGAGGGGAGACTTTATTGAGGAGTATAAAATTATGCGATGCATAGATAAAGTGGATAGAAAGGACCTATTTCCCTTAGCAGTGTAGGGGGTGGCGTGTGCCCAGTCAGTTATGCCCATGACTGCCTGTGAGCAGTTCGAATCGCTCCCACACCCCTGAGTTCTCGACACCGGAATTAGGTACAGGCGGCGATACAGAAAGCGAGTAGACAATTCATTTGGTGTGAGAAAAAAAACAAGATTTTATAAAACAGAAATAAAAATTACAAATACTGAAAAGTCACTATGTAGTTACAGCCTTATCAAAAGAATATACTTAAATGGGAATGGGGAACACACGGCACATCGAGGGAACTACACATGTCGGGTTTGAAAATCCACAACCACGTTTTATTGGAGCCCTCTAAGGGCAAGGTGACCAAAATTGGATTGCCCTATACAGTTTAAAACCAACATTTTCGGCCAATGCAGTGGTCCCGAAAAGCAGGCTGGGATATCTGAATACAGGGGACTGTGGCTCAGAAGCGAGCCATAGATGTCGGCCAATCGAAACAAAGTGCATTCTCAAAGGCCAATCAGGGGACTGAGTCGGGCCTGAAGCAAGGAAATCCCCAGCCAATGGGGACTACCCGGCCCAGGTTTGAATATGTGACTCACCCCTAATCGAGCTATGAGTACAGGCCATCATCACCTTAATCAACTCGGACTAGGGACAATAGTTTTGGGATCACTACAGTTAAGAGGTGGCCCAAAATAATCAAGTCTCAGGACTGACACAATGGGACAGCAGACTTGGAGGAGCCGATGTGCACTCAAAACAATACCCCTGCCCTCACACTTGTAAACACCAATTTAATTGGGCGCGAAGAGGCCGAAATGGAATTGGGTATAAAATACAGAACCAAGAGATTATTAGGCGACCAGAAGAAAGAGCAGGAGAGCGAGTTAAGAAGCTGAGGGAGAGACGAGCTGGGGCGAACTACCATCTAAAGAACTCCAACCACGCTGATGAGAAGATCCACCATCAGGCCCCAGACTCAATCGGCATACTGAAAGTTTACTCCGCTACCAGACGGCGCAACATCACCACAAGAAACCGCACCGTACACCGACTCCCGTCTCGGGGACATCAACAAGAAGACACCAACGACCGAAGTGGCTGTGGAAGACGGCATTCACTCCCGCTATTTCGGGAGACTTTTCCATCAAGCACAAACCAACCAACAACAGCAACAACCCAACAACCACACTCAAAATAGGCTGTGAGTATAATCCAAGGGCCTGCAACTGTCAGTCTAGTCTAGGTAGGAAAGTGGGTTGGTGGGATTGGACTTGGTAAAGTTAAAACAGTGTAAAACATTTTTGTTATGTCCGTTCTCTCCCATATTTTATTTATAGTTATAGGGTGTGTGTGTTTATTACGTTTGTGGTAGAACCAAATAAAATTGGTTGTCACCTGTTTTTTCCAAGGACTACTTGTCTCCGAGTGTCTATTTAAAGTGCATCGTTCTCCATCCCAATTCTGGAGTTAGAACCAGATAGGGGCATTAGGGCGCTTTGAACCCACCAAACAAGGGAACAGCAGGCTAGGGAAAAAGAGAGAGGACTATAGGAGCCCTTGGGCTCAGGAGTACCCCGCAGATTAGGTATAAACTGTGCAGGTCATCACCGTATTCTACCCCTCCTCTGCAAGCTGTTGTTCTCTATCTCCTTAGAGGGTGTTTAGTGACACCCGACTTGCAGGCTAACATAAGTTGCAAGGGTATAAAGGAGACAGAGGCCCAGTACATTAACAGGCACTAAAGACCCCTGTAATTGGGAAGAGGAAAACCCCCTAGACAATGGCGACCGTGGCAGGACTCCAATGGGTGAATGAATGCACGACCTCGGAAACAGTGGTTTTTGGTAAATCTAAGATGGAGAAGAGAATCTCCGGCTATGCTATTTCCAAGGTAAACTTCACAAAGGAATGGGTACAGAACCTAAGCAGGGCGCCACGTCCCGTGGATGCGGCGGTCCAGTGGACAGCAGGATCAAAGCATAATAAGAAGATAGAAAAGGCAATTTGGCTCATATATCTGACAAGGCATGTCCAGGCATCGGGCTGCGAGATAGCCAGGATTAGCGAGGAGCTGCGAGAGACGCTGCTCACCTCAGAAGCTAGGGAGGCTACAGGGCAGAGGATCATGTTAGAGCTTTTTGAGGAAAGGGAAATAAGGGCCAAAGAGGAGGAAGCCTCTTGCAGCCAGCAACAGTACCTGCAGGGGCAGGTGACCGAGGCTAAGGCTGGGGAGCGCAAGGTTAAGAAGTTGAACGTGACTTATACGCAGAAAATCGAAGAGCTGGAAGGCCAGCTGAAAGATTTGCAGGCGGCATATAGATTTAACTGCAAGGAGGGTTTTGAGAAAACAGATCACGGGCCTTGCAGAGAACGGGTTCAGTCGCTGCTCTAATCTCTTGCCCAGGCGAAGGGCACGATCTGTTTGTTAGAGCCAAAGAGGGCTGACAACAGATCGGAGTATTGGGGAATAGTAGAGGACCCGGCTGCGAAGGACAGCCAACCACTTCCCGAAGCACCGGTAGGTCCGGTTGAGCCACGGGAGGATACAAGGGTGCAGACCAGGGAGCCCACAGGGCGGGGGACCGGACAGGGAGGTCCAGCCCAGCCCAAGGGGTATGGGTCACCCACAGAAGGAGTTGGGTCTGTAGGATCGGAATCCGAGGCAGAGGAAGAGGAGGTAGAGGAAATAGGGACCCCAGCTACGGAGTCTGCGGCGGGACCTATGTGTCCAGTGGTCCAGAAAAAGTATGGGCTGCCACATGGGGCACAGGCCCGTGGGCCACTGGACAGTGAGTTTGTAGTCCCGCACGCAGCTCCAGCTCTGAAGGCCATGATTGCACATATCCCCACGCTCACCAGAGGGGGGGGAGATCCATCTGTACATTTCTCTAACATCGCACAGGCGGTAGAAATGAACAATTGTGACGACCAAGAAGCAGTAAAGATGCTGCAATTCTCAATAGAGGGGAGGGTGTACCAAGCCCTCCCAACAGCCTGTAGAATGGGGCAGGTTACCCCAGAGCGGTTACAACGGGCCATCTTAGAAGCCCTGGGGTGTAACGATGGGAACCCCCTTGACAGGCTCAACAAGACCAGCCAGTTACCTGGGGAAGCCCCGCAGGTATACGTGGACAGGCTGTGGATGGTGTACCGTGCAGCCTGTGGCAATATCCTGGATAGAAGGGCTCTTACAGCGGACCAGCGTGAAGCGTGGTTCCGGATGATTATCGCAAACAGTCTGCCCTGTATTAAGACCCGGGCAGATCTCTGGTTCAACCCCAGAGACCCTAACCTCACCGAAGTGGCGGTGGCGGAAAGGATGTCGGTTACCCAGCGTAACGGGGAAACCCCAGATGAAAAGCTGGATAAACCCACAAAGGGGCGAGTGCACGAAGTGCACTCAAACCCTAATCCAAAAAGGGAATGGTATCAGGAGGGCAAGCACCCGTCCGTTAAGAGGGGAGTGTGTTACGGGTGTGGGAAGCCCGGCCACTACCGAAGTAGTTGTAGGAGCAATCCACCCCAGGCGCAGGAAGGAACCCTCCCGCGACTGCCCAGTCCGGAGGAAAGAAAGGACAGGCAAACGAAGTTTTTGAAAACGCAGTGGTAGCACTCCGACAGCTGATGGCAGGGACGGGACGCATAGATGTAGCCATAGGAAAGGAAATCCCCACGGCGCCACAACCACAGGAACAATGACTAGAGCCCACGCAGCCTGCTTACTTGTGCCCACTAGATTATGACTCATGGGGTAGACCGTGGGTGAAGATGGCGCTAGAGGGAGCACGGGGTACCTACCTGTGGGACACAGGTGCCTCCAGCACCATCGTCCATGCGGAGGATCCGGGGGCTTCACCTCTATCCAGCGGGGTGCCCTATGAACTAGTGGGATTCACGGGGAATGAGAAGACAGGGTACTTCTCACTCCCACTTACGCTTCAGTTAGGCGCTGACAAGGGGCTACTGGGGGCTGACTTTGTAATCGCCCACCAGATCCTGGTGGACTTGCGGAACCATTGTCTGTGGGGAACCGTAGACCTGGGGACCAAGAAGGGAGTTATGATGATTGACAAGGTGCAGGATAAGGGGACTCTCTGTACAGTGAAGCCAAAGGGGGGCTACGACCTGGAGCTTCTGGCCAGTGGCACCCCAGCCGAGTACAGGGCCTATGTGCGAGCCAATCTCGCAGCATTTGCCACCCACAAGCACGACTGTGGGACAGTCACAGGGGTGGAGGTCAGAATAGATGGGGATCCCATGTCTAGGCCCCAAAGACAATACAACTTCCCGAGAGAGGCGGAAGCCGATTTAGAGTTGGCGCTGGGTTCGCTAGTCGAGCAGGGTGTTCTGAGGCCCATAGCCATCCACGTAAACTCTCCCCTTTGGCCGGTCAGGAAACCGGACAACTCGTGGAGAGCCACGGTGGACTATCGGGTGCTAAATAAGAACATCCCGGCTTGCGCTCCCACGGTGGTGGCGGTTGCAGACCTGATCCGAGAGATCCCTGCTTCCGCCACCACATTTACGGTGCTAGACATTTCAAACGGCTTCTGGTCGATCCCTGTGAGGAGAGAAGACCAATACAAGTTTGCTTTCACGTTCAAGGAGCAACAGTATACTTGGACCTGCCTCCCACAGGGATTCCACAATAGCCCTAGCATCTTCCACCAGTGCATGGCCAATTGTCTAAAGGGTTTCAGCCAGCCAGGACAGCTAGTGCAGTACGTGGACGACCTGCTGCTCTTCACAGAGAGCAGGGAACAACACGGCCCACTGCTGGCTGAGCTGTTGGCTGTGCTGAAAGACGGCGGGTTTAAAATAAACCCCAAGAAGGCCTAGATAGGGTTGAGGGAAGTCAAGTTCCTGGGTTTAACCTTAAGGGCAGGAGAAAGGGACATTGATGAGGCCCGAAGGCGGACAGTGCAGGAACTCCCGGTACCAACCAACGTGTCCGGAGTTCGATCCTTTCTGGGGATCACGGGCTATTGCAGGGACTTCATCGAGGATTATGCAGCCACGGCAGCCCCCCTACTCAGACTCCTCCACAAGGGGGTTGAGTGGCAATGGGACGACGGCTGTCAGGCTGCATTCCTTCGATTGAAGCAAGATTTGCAAAAAGCACCTGCACTGGGGGCAATTGATGGGGGTGAGGATTTCTTTTTGGAGGTGGCAGCCAGCGGGGACAGCCTGAGTGCCGTGCTTTTACAGGAAAGGCACGGATGGCTGAGACCGGTGGTGTACTCCTCCAGGGTCCTCACGGATGTGGAGAAGGGGTACTCGAACTGTGAGAGACATCTGTTGGCTACTCACTGGGCAGTGAAGAGGTCACAGGTCTTCACAGGAGCATCCCCTATCACACTCCTCACCCATCATACCCCGACCCAGATGCTGCTTGATGGGAGGATAAAAGATGGGACGGTCAGCAGTGCAAGGATCACTCGCTGGACCCTCCTCCTCTCCCAGATGGCGATCAGGGTCAGAGGCCTCTGTGAGCCAAAGCTCGCAGCCAACCTTATTTATGCAGGGGAACCGCACAGATGCTCAGTAGAGGGGGTGTGGGACATCGACTTCGGATTTCGGGCAGGGATACATCCCACAGGCCGCGAGATCTACGTTGATGGGTCAAGTTCAGTGTCCGCGGGTACAAGACTCACGGGCTGCGGAGTTTGGGACCCCAAGGCAGGCATAGCCTTGGCACTTAAACTCCCCAGCACCCTGAGCGCCCAGCAGGCTGAACTCTCGGCGGTGATGTACGTGGTCACTCACCCCGAGAAATTCCCCACCTCGTACACGATTTGCTCGGACAGTATGTTCACATGCAATTCGTGTACAGAGTATCTGGCGATTTGGTCCCACAGCGGGTACACCTCCGCGGATGGGAGACCCCTGGTCACCAAGCCCCTGCTAGTGAGGATAGTGGCAGCCCTAGAGAGTAGTAGGGACGTCTACATCCATAAAGTAAAAGCCCACTCTAAGACCGAGCCACAGGCAGAGGGTAACCAGCGAGCCGACTTGCTGGCCAGAGAGGGAGCACAGACCGGTCGCTTCTGGGACCCGTACAAGAAAGGCAGTGTAGTAGCTGTCAGAGGCCAGCCAAGGACACCAGGGAGCACAGGGGTAGGATTGGCCCCGGACCTGAGAATGGTCCAGGTGCAGGATCCCGTCCTCAAGGCGGCCATAACAACCATCCTCGGTGGAGGAAAAGCAGAGGGCCCGTATGATACTGTGGGCGTAGCTGTGAAGGAAGGGATGCTGTTTAAGGGGGACAAGTGGGTGGTCCCAGTGCAACACCAGCGGGAGTTCCTACAACTGGCCCATGAGGGCCCAGGTGCAGGACATCCCGGGCCAGAGTCCACCTGGCAGAAGGTGGAACAGGCAGCGTGGTGGCCAGATCTCCGGACCGACGTCCGCGATTTCTGTGCAGCCTGCCTGGTGTGTGCAGCAAACAACCCAGACCCCCAGAAAAGAAAGGCATCCATGGGGCACATAAGGCTGGTAGAGGAACCATGGCCGTCGATCCAGGTCGACTACATAGGACCCCTACCGACCGCCCAGGGAGGATACAAGTACTGCCTGGTGTTGGTAGACGTATTCTCCAAGTGGGTGGAGGCCTTCCCTTGCCGAACAGCCACCGCAATAGGGAAGGCCAGGATCCTGGTCACGGAGGTGTTTTCAAGGTGGGGACTGCCACAGTTTGTGGAGTCCGACCAGGGGAGGCACTTCACTGGCCAGGTGATGCAGGCCACCCTAAAGGTACTAGGAATTAGGGCAAAATGGCATGTTGCCCACAACCCCCAGTCCTCAGGTCTAGTGGAACGCCTGAACCGCACCATTAAAGAAAGACTCCGCAAGGAGACTGGGGACTCACCGAACAAATGGGTAGAGGTCTTGCCTCTGGTCCTCATGGGAATTCGGGCCAGTCAGTCGAAGAGCACAGGGTACTCGCCCCATGAGCTGATGACTGGACGGCCCATGAGGACCCCGGTACACGTGTTGGTGCCCGGCCTCACCGAAGGTCAGCTTTGGGAAACAGACCGGGACCGCTTTGCTGGGAATCTGCTGGAACGACTGCAGCAGATTCACTGGCAAGCGGCCACCAATATGGGGAAACAGCACCGCAGCAACAAACTGATGCTGGAACCCCGCAAGCAGCAGGACTGGGAAGTCGGCGACCAGGTCATGGTCCGCAGCTTCGCCAGAGTGGGGGTGTTTGAACCACTGTACATGGGTCCTTATAGTATCGTTGATAAGGCCAGCCCAATGGTTTATGCGGTCCAATTACCCCGCCGGGTGAAGTGGTACCACATTAACCAATGTAAGCGGTTTGACCCCACTCGGGCAGGAAGCAAGAAGGTCCCCAAACCCAGAGAACCCCCAGAAGTGACAGGGGACGCCCCGGTGGAGGTGGCAGCTTTGACAGAGGTCGATGTCGGCCCGAAGGCTGTGCCGCCCGGGATGGTCCTCTGCCACTGCGGAGACATCACACCACTTGACAGACAGGCAGGAAGGATAGGACAGGAAGTTCAAAGTCAAGGTCACAGGGAGGCTGGTGCTCAGTGTGAAACCAATGCGCAGCCGATGGAAGCCCTACGGCACGCAGCAGAGAAGGGAATTGTGTTAAGCATAGTAACCGGAAAAGCAAAGGAAGGGGAGGATCAGTGGGAGGACGAAGGGATACTGCCCATGAGGTGGGACTTTGTACCGCCGGTGAGGCGTAGTTCCCGGGCGGTCCGACCCAGGGTGACTTGGTCCCCCGTGTATCCTTCCCCGAATACAAGGGTTCAAAAGCAGAGGAAGCGCCGGAAGGGTAAACTCTGTACTGTGAGGGGTAAGTCCCCGTCACAATCCCCAGAATGAGCACCAGACACAGGGGGACAGTTGAAGGAGGTCCTCCTGCAAGCCCTACGAAAGGGGGTATCTCGATCCCCTGGGCAAGGTCGACAGGATGACCAGGAAAGGGGAGGCAGTTACAGAGACTGACCTGGCCACCCGGAGATGGGTGGCATTGTACATAGCACTGTTTTTTTTTTTGAAAGATAGTTGGGGTGATTTCACAGTGAGGTGAGGGTGTTTTGGTTAAGCAAGGAAAACAAAACTTGGTGCTACTCCAGTCGAGCCTGAAGAAGTCTCAGGCAAGACTGTGTTTTTCAATTTGTGTTCCAGAAGATGCTCCGGACCATTGTGATGATACTCATCTACCTGGGGACCTGCGCCGGACACCGAGGGGACAGCGAGGAGTCCCTGGTGTACGGGTGTTCCGGGGGCAGGGCGCCAACCGTAACCACGGGAGAAGGGATCATGGAGGCAGAAGACCAGGCCACCTACTTCCACGAGGGAAGATGGCCTGGGTGGTTGGGCTCGAATTCCACCCGGTATTCGAGCCACAAGAGCTTTACTTATGGAGAGGCCTCCATCCCCTGTCCGAACATCAAGGTGGCCAATTCCCGGGTTAGGGTGACAGAGGGGAAAAGGGTGTGTTTGACGTGTAAGGGGGACGTACCTTTAGGACGCTGGTGGTGGCTCAGGAAATTGAGCACGGACATCGAGGACAGGAGCTCAGACTGGGAACGTCTGAGCAACGATACCTACCGGACCATCACGGGGTCACCGGGGGAAGTCACAGTGTGTTGGGAAAAATGGTGGGCCTACGACGAAGGGATGTACGTATGCCTATGGGGATCAGCCCAAGTATGCCCAGTGGGGCTGTCCATCGCCTTTGTCAGGTGGTGGCAGGACACAGGGTACGGGTTGGAGTGGGTTAGAAGCAGGGAAGCTTGCGTCACCCCTCGCATCCGAGTGCCCATCAATGCCACTGAGCTCCTGGCTCAGGTGAGGAAACCCCTACCCACGCCCAAACACACTGACGCCCACGGATGTCCGACCACCACTAGGGGACCTGGGAATGGGTTGGTATTAGTACCGACGGGTAAGTTAGTGTACCAGGGAGTGCACTATGCAGTTGCATCTGTGGTCCTTAACCTAACAGAAGTTCGCCTACCTGCGTTCTGCCCCCGGAAAACCGAGTTGCTGGATCAGGCTCTGCTGAGGGAGATGTTCCGAAGCTTCTATGAGCTGGACTTCGGGGACATCAGTGTGGCAGACCTGTACACAAAAGAAGACACGACCGAGAGGGGCAGACAGTGCAGGGGGGTTTTGAACGATGTTTTCACTGGGTTTAATACCGGGGCCTCAGTTATGAACAGCCTGGATGATGTGCAGCTGGCCCTAATGGGCTAAAGTCTCAGCTGCGCAGCATCCTAGGGAAGGAGAATGATGTTTTGGGCTCCACGCGTCACGAGGGAGTGGCTATGACAGTGCACCTGAAGGAGATTGTCGCCCAGCTAGAGGCTCATGCTCGGACAATAAACACCTTGATTAAGGAGGACCGGCTGGCCTCCGATCAGGCGGCACAGAATGAGGTGTGTGTGCTCTATGGGGCCTGGTTGCTGGGAGAGGGCTGCAGTAACTTGGAAGACCTTAGGCAAGGTCGGGTCCCCTCCTGGATCAGCAACCAGCACCTGGAGGCATTGCACCCCTATAGCCACACCCTCAGCCCATGCCAGCTCCGAGTGGCGTCGGAGGCCTATCCTGTCCCGGTTGACTGTGGGAAATCCAACCACACTATTATGGGTGTGGTTGTGCGAATGCCAGTGATGGGGTCATCCGTCAAACCAGCACCCCTGTATCGTGTGGAGAATGTCGGGGTCATTCGTGGGGGGGTACACGTCCGTTTCACAATGGTCCCACCCTATGTCATTGTGTGGGAGCACACAGTGACGGGTACTGACCTGTCTGGTTGCCGTAGCCGGGGAGCACAGGTGATACTGTGTCCCCAGCACTTGAACGCCTTCAGGAGGTCACAATGCGGGTTTAGCACTGCTGGGGCAGAACCTATAAATTGCACGATGGAGGTAATGGCACCTGGCCATGTACCTCCACAGATAGCATATGTGGGTGGTGGGACATATTGTGTTGCCACGACTGCCCGCCGGTATAGGCACGGCCCGAGTGAGTGGTGTGATATACCGGACAGCAGCTTTTGCTTTAAACCTAGGGCAGAAGTTAAAGTGGCCCAGGAAAGGATCATTCCAATCCCGGAACCCTCCACAATTCACCTCACGGTACAGTACAATGTAAGTGACTTGCAGAACTATGTTGCCCGGTTTGGGTACTCTATACCACTCTTACCTGAGAAACTCACTGCCTTATTGAAGGCAGTGGACCTCAGTCAAAAACATTACTTCACCCTTGAACAGAAAAACAAAGACATAGCTCTTGGGATCGCAGACATACAGTCACCCGCGTGGTGGGAATGGGGAACGAGGGTAGATATCCCTGTCGGGCTTCGCGTGGCCTCCCACACGCTGGGAATTGTACAACTGGTCATTGTAGTGTATCTCATTATAAACACCTGCAAAGCCAGAAGAGCCCTCAAAGCCCACCGGTATCTCAAATTATTCAACAAGCAGCAACAGAAGGACAGCCCAGTATAACCATGAGAAGAATGCCCTTTTGTTTCCAGGTATTCTTTCCTCATCGGAAACAAAGGACCATTCTGATGCACTGTATCGCAGCACTACTCGCACCCGGAAGCTGGCTAATACCATATACTACGTAAGCTGTCAAAACTTATATACGGCAAAGTTGTACGAACTTACACCATCATGGATGGATAGGGTGAAAGCTGTACAACTTTGCAGGAAAGGACGCAAGGAACACATGCGGCATGGGGTATTTGTTATGCTCTATGTAATGGAAAAATGTAGTACCTTGTTTTGATGTATACCTGAAAGGGGATATGATTATTGTACCTTTTTCTTTAAGGAAAATGATATTGTTTTGTACACACTAACTTTGTAAGGGTTATTAGTTAGAGTAAACAATGGGGATGACTGACACTTGGTAGGCCTTTCGATTTTCTTACATGTCAATTGACACATCCCAGCTATATCCGGTTGTGTCAAGATGGGGGACTGTAGGGTTTGAAAATCCACAACCACGTTTTATTAGAGCCCTCTAAGGGCAAGGTGACCAAAATTGGATTGCCCTATACAGTTTAAAACCAACATTTTCGGCCAATGCAGTGGTCCCAAAAAGTAGGCTCGGATATCTGAATACAGGGGACTGTGGCTCAGAAGCGAGCCATAGATGTCGGCCAATCGAAACAAAGTGCATTCTCAAAGGCCAATCAGGGGACTGAGTCAGGCCTGAAGCAAGGAAATCCCCGGCCAATGGGGACTACCCGGCCCAGGTTTGAATATGTGACTCACCCCTAATCGAGCTATGAGTACAGGCCATCATCACCTTAATCAACTCGGACTAGGGACAATAGTTTTGGGATCACTACAGTTAAGAGGTGGCCCAAAATAATCAAGTCTCAGGACTGACACAATGGGACAGCAGACTTGGAGGAGCCGATGTGCACTCAAAACAATACCCCTGCCCTCACACTTGTAAACACCAATTTAATTGGGCGCGAAGGGGCCGAGATGGAATTGGGTATAAAATACAGAACCAAGAGATTATTAGGTGACCAGAAGAAAGAGCAGGAGAGCGAGTTAAGAAGCTGAGGGAGAGACGAGCTGGGGCGAACTACCATCTAAAGAACTCCAACCACGCTGATGAGAAGATCCACCATCAGGCCCCAGACTCAATCGGCATACTGAAAGTTTACTCTGCTACCAGACGGCGCAACATCACCGCAAGAAACCGTACCGTATACCGACTCCCGTCCCGGGGACATCAACAAGAAGACACCAATGACCGAAGTGGCTGTGGAAGACAGCATTCACTCCCGCTATTTCGGGAGCCTTTTCCATCAAGCACAAACCAACCAACAACAGCAACAACTCAACAACCACACTCAAAATAGGCTGTGAGTATAATCCAAGGGCCTGCAACTGTCAGTCTAGTCTAGGTAGGAAAGTGGGTTGGTGGGATTGGACTTGGTAAAGTTAAAACAGTGTAAAACATTTTCGTTATGTCTGTTCTCTCCCATATTTTATTTATAGTTATAGAGTGTGTGTGTTTATTACGTTTGTGGTAGAACCAAATAAAATTGGTTGTCACCTGTTTTTTCCAAGGATACTTGTCTCCCAGTGTCTATTTAAAGTGCATCGTTCTCCATCCAAATTCTGGAGTTAGAACCAGATAGGGGCATTAGGGCGCTTCGAACCCGCCAAACAAGGGAACAGCAGGCTAGGGAAAAAGAGAGAGGACTATAGGAGCCCTTGGGCTCAGGAGTACCCCGCAGATTAGGTATAAACTGTGCGGGTCATCACCGTATTCTAGTCCTCCTCTGTAAGCTGTTGTTCTCTATCTCCTTAGAGGGTGTTTAGTGACACCCGACCTGCAGGCTAACATAAGCTGCAAGGGTATAAAGGAGACAGAGGCACAATACATTAACAAGCACTAAAGACCCCTGTAATTGGGCAGAGCAAATCCCCCTACACACACATTAATAAAACCCTTTTAATCCTTATCCCACCTATAATACCTAACTAGATTAGGCTAAGAGGGGCCAGGAATTCATGCTCACCTCGTCAAAATCTGCTGAGTTATAATGGTTGTGGGGTTTGGGGTTCGCTCTTAGTGCTCTCTGGGGCCTGCCGTCATCACGTGGTCTCAGGGCGCTGCAAGGGCGTCGTCCCGGTAAAGTACCCCAAGATTAAAGTCTTTGCTTGGGTACTTTACCTCGCAGGGATGATGGTTCTTCTTCTTCGGGTGGCAGTTGAATTTTGCATGAAGATTGTCACATGTACGCTGGATTGAAGGCCCGATTATTCGAAGCATTCTTCAATCTCCATCCAAATCATCTCGTCTCAATTCATCTCATCTCGTCTCATCTCGTCTCATCCGGCCTGGTCTGCCCGTATTCGCCTGGTGCTGTGCCGGGCATCCCTGACGGGCAGTGGCCAGGTAGGAAGCGCAGGAGGAAGAGAGAACAACGTGGCTACCAATGGGCCTATATTTATACTCCCGTTGAAAGCCCTTATCTGCGCGCCAAATCAGGTCAGTCTATTGTCCAATTTAGGCAGGCTTTGTTAATATAATTATACCAATCTAAGTTAACTGGCTTTAGATGGCCATTTATCTCACCTGCTGGCCCCGATGTCCGGGTTGTATTGTCATTAATGCATTTTAATCGGCCTGTCCAGCCTTGGTGGCTCCCTTGAGCTGTTTCCGATTATTTATGCGGACAAACTAATGGCCTTATGCTTAGGCCTAACTGGGCAGATCTGTTTCAATTTGATGCAATGCATATTCAATGTTTGCCTAGCTGTCTGGCTTTTCAAACACAAAGTACTTTTCACAGAAATGCATTTTAAGTTTCGATTTCCCAAAGCTGCCTGCTTGTGTTGCAGAGTCTATGCTTTTCAAATCTTACAGGCTTTTGGTCATGAGGTACGGACGCCATCTTTTTGGGTACCCTTTTTAAATTGTCCATACAGGGTCCCTCTTAATAATAACCTTGGGGAATGTGGGAATTTTGAGAACCTTACACTCCCCACTGTGATACTGAAACTTGCTTGAAGTATCATCCTTACAAGGTGAGCAAAATTTCTGACTCTCCATAGTCAATCTTCCCCTGTAATTATCTATCTATGATCCCACGACACATGCACTACCCATTCCATGAAAATGTAGTGTACATAAGCATACATAGAATAATTACAGTCTTTTACACACATCCAAGCATGGAGGGGGTCCAGCACCCCTGCACCACTTGGTACACATACATCTTTATTAACAATGCGTCGCAATAATCTTTATTTAAAACAACAAACACAAAAAAAACAACAATCTTTAATCAAAAATACGAAAAAACTCAAACAGGCATATCTCCCTCCACCTTCACATAATGTTCCTTCCAGATCCTCTGGTTTCGGAATTCTAGCATCTGGCCTTTTCTCTTGCACTGTGTGCTAACTGGATACAACACTATCCCTAACTGGCAAACCACAAGAATGTGGGAAGCCAGCCTGATCCACGAAGGGGCCTCTATGTTATTGAAAATGTCCCACCAGGGTGGAATCACAATATCCAATATCTTACTCCCTATCTCTAATGTTTTGTGCTCTAGAGTGTAAAAATGTTTCTGTGAAACTATAACGGCTTTGAGCATTTTGGTAACGTGTTCGGGGAGAGGGGGAATTTCATAGCCAAAATGCGCTACATACTTCTGCAAGTTGGTAAAATTCTCCTTTACAGTGAGTTGAACAGTGGCGGGTTCAGGAATGGGAACAATTCGCTCCTGGGCCACTTGAACTTCTGCCTCGTGTTTAAAACAGAACTGCTGTCACTAACCAGACACCAGCTATGCTGTCCATGCTGGTAGTGGGATGCTCCTGTGGTGACACAATGGGGCAGAAATTCCTCCCCAAACGCGTGAGTAAGGAAGGGGTACTCACGCGTCTGGCCGGAGGAAATGCCGGTTTTCAGCATGCACAGCGCATGCGCTGAAAACCGGCATTTCCTCTCCTCTAACCCAAGAGGTGAAGAGGCTAGCGCGTGCTCTGTAGGGGGCAGCGCGTGCATCTTGGATTTCCTCCGTTTTGGGGGATTTGCGCATGCCTAAAGGCCTCCGGCCTTTACGCTTGTAAAAAGCACACGTAAGTATTTATTTTTACAGGTAAGTGGTGTTTTAGTGTAATTTAGAATTTTTTTTTCCATAGGTTTATTATTTTAAAGAATCTACAATAAGGTAAGTTTAGTTTTAGACCCTTTTTATTAAAAATTTATTTTTTTCAAAAAAAAAAATTATTGTTTAAATTATTTTTAAAAATTATTTATACTTAATTTAATGATTGGGATGTTTTTTAAATTTTTATTTAAAGTTTAAATAGTGTTTTGGGCCCCCGTAGTTTTCATGAGTTTGACAGTTCTTACTCTCAAACTCATGAATGAACCTTCCCCTCCCCTGATTGGTTGTACAGTGCTCACCTGATCCCAGCCGGCACATCGCACTAACTACGCCGCTGGATCAGGTAAGCACTGCGCGCTGACATCTGAACCGGGCCTGTGACAGGAAATGCAAGCAGGCCCGGGCTTCAGATGTCAGCGCGCAGGGTGAGTGCAGATCGGGGGCTTGCACACGTGGCAAGCCACCGACACCAAGTTCTGGGCCATTATGTCCCACCTCCTATATATGCTACCTGCGGGGGAACATGGCCTTGTGCCATTGCCTCCATGGTACAGTTTATAGGTTTCGCGCCAGCAGTTCTGAACCCGCACTGTGGTTTTGAATAGGCATCCAAGTGCTGGGGACACAGGATTATGTGTGCTCCCCGGCTCCGGCACCCCGAGAGGTCAGTACCTGTCATAGCGTGCTCCCACTTTACGACATATGATGGGACCGCTGCAAAATGAATGTGTGCACCCCCTTGAATTACTCCAATGTTCTCTACCCTATATACCGGCACGGGTCGGGCTGTCCTACCCATGACCGGCATCATAACTACTACTCCCATGATGGTGTGGTTGGACCGTCCACAATCCACTGGGACTGGGTAGGCTTCTGAAGCTAGCCGGAGTTGGCATGGGCTTAATGCATTCTCAAATGGATGGAGGGCTGCGTGGTGCTTCTTGCTGATCCATGAGGGGACTAAACCCGGTTTTAAATCCTTCAGATTACTGCGGCCCTCGCCCAGCTACCACGCCCCATACAGCATGCACAACTCATTCTGCGCAGCCTGGTCAGAAGCATTTCTGTCCTCCCTTATGAGGGCATTTACCGTCTTTGCGTGCTTCTCCAACTCTGCTATGATCTCCTTTAAATGGACCGTCATAGCCTGGTCCTCATGCAACTCCGAGCCCACTATTTTGTTCTCATCCATTAATATCTTCCTTAACTGTGTTTTTAAACCGTTTATCTGGGTCTGCAGCTCTACATCATCCAAACTGTTGATGACAGAGGACCCAGTGTTAAACGCAGTAAAAACATCATTCCATACTCCGTCTTGGTCTCCCTGCATTTCCCAAAAACTCGCAGTGTGTGATGTACAGTTCGGTTTTGTCGACATTGGCGAAATCGAACTCATAAAACTTCCTGAACATGTCCTTTAATAGGGCCTGGTATAGCTGCTCTGTTTCTTTGGGACACCACTCCGGCAAACGTACCTCGGTGAGATTTAAAATCACGGAGGCTACCACGTAGTGCACCCCTTGGTACAGTACCTGATCCATAGGCACTAGTACCAGCCCATTCCCTGGTCCCTTGGTGGTGGTGGGGCATCCTTCCCTGGGTAACCTCGCCATCTGCGCCATGGGCGGGGGCTTACGGGGGCGGGTTAGAAGCTCAGTGGCATTGACTGGGATCAGGGAGAATGGGACCGCGCACGCCTTCAGGCTGGAATCCCACTTCATCCCCTTCCTGGCGTCTTGCCACTGCCGGTGGAAAATGATAGATATGCCTGCGGGGCGGACCCTCTGACCCCCACATACAGATATAAATCCCCTGATCTGGTTCCCACCACTTGTCCCAACACACATTAATCCTCCGTGAGTCCCTGTAATCGTCTGGTGGGTTTTGTTCCCCAAACATTCCCACTCAACTACGGGATTTCTCATTTCTTTGCTCAGCTTTCTGAGTCGCCACCACCTATCCAGAGGAATGTGTCCCTTGCATGTTAAACATACACGTTTCCCTACGGTGACGCTGACCCTTGTGGTAACGACCTGTACCCTGGGGCACAGGATGGAGGCCTCCCCGTACGTGAACACGGTCTGGCTGGAGTACTGAGACGAATTGGACCCCAGCCACCCTGGCCACCTTCCCTCGTGGACGTAGACAGTGGTCTCCTCCACATCCCGTTTGCCGCTTCTGTCGGTTGCTATAGGTACCCTGTCTCCTGAGCACCCATAGATGTGAGAGTCCTCCACGTCGCCCCTCCTTCCAAGGCTCAGTCCTATCAGGCCGAGTAGGATTACGCTCCCCTTCATTCTGAAAGTCTTTCTGCAACAGATACAAAAACATACAGCCAGGTCCCCAAGAGATTCTCTGGCTTGGGTGAAGCATAGTCGGGTCTCGCGACCTCGACTCAAATATACACACTCTTAGCAGATTACTACTTAATTAAAACTAGCCATCACCTTACTTAACTTAAGCTAAAAACCTAAACTTAACAATAACAAAAACTTAAATTACCTAAACAATGTACATCCGCCGCCCGTCTCCGGGCGGCCAGGCTAATTCCTGGTTGGGCTACAGCACACCGCTCCCCCCGGCGTTGCCGCACTGTCCTGCACTGCTGGTCCCTCGCTGCCCGTGGCTGCTGGCCGGGGATCTCTGTCCTTTGACTTCCCCCTGACTCGGGAGGCTGTCCCTTTAAACTGGGGAGCTGGTGACCAGGGTTTCCTGGGTTGGGGCATCCGTGGTGACCTCCTAGGGATTTTGGCGGGTTGTGCTTTCTTGGCCGATGGGCCTTTAACCCGAACCGCTGTCCCCTCCGGTGCGGCCTGTGGGCTTAAGAACATAAGAACATAAGAAAGAGGAGCAGGAGTAGGCCAATCGGCCCCTCGAGCCTGCTCCACCATTTAATAAGATCATGCTGATCTGATCTGCGGGCAGCACGGTGGCATAGTGGTTAGCACTGTTGCCTCACAGCGCCAGGGACCCGGGTTCGAATCCGGCCTCGGGTGACTGTCTGTGTGGAGTTTGCACGTTCTCCCCGTGTTTGCGTGGGTTTCCTCCGGGTGCTCCGGTTTCCTCCCACAGTCCAAAGATGTGCGGGTTAGGTTGATTGGCTGTGATAAATTGACCCTTAGTGTTAGGGGGATTAAATACGTGGGGTTACGGGGATAGGTGGGCTATGTGTTGGTATAGGGGTTACGGGGATCGGGTGGGATATGTGTCGGTGCAGGCTTGATGGGCCGAAATGGCCTCTATCTGCACTGTGGGGTTTCTGTGATTTCTGTGATTTCTGTGATCCTAACCGCCAATCTACTATCACAGAACCATCTCCTGAATCTAACAGAATTAGACACACGAAATAGGAGCAGGATCAGGCTACATGGCCCCTGGGCCCGCTCCGCTACCCACAGGGCCATATCCGATCCGAACCGAGACTCATGTCCAAATTCCTGCCCGCTCCCCGTAACCCTTAATTCCCTTTACTTCTAGGAAACTGTCTATTTCTGCTTTAAATTTATGTAATGATGTAGCTTCTACAGCTTTTTGGGGCAGCATATTCCATGGACCTACCACCCTCTGAGTGAAGTAGTTCCTCCTCATCTCAGTTTTGAAAGAGCAGCCCCTTATTCTAAAACCCTAGTTCTAGTTTCACCCATCATCGGGAACATCCTCCCCGCATCCACCCGATCCAACCCCTTCACAATCTTATATGTTTCAATAAGATCGCCTCTCATTCTTCTGAACTCCAATGAGTAGAGTCCCAATCTACTCAACCTCTCCTCATATGTCCATCCCCTCATCCCCGGGATTAACCGAGTGAACCTTCTTTGTACTGACTCGAGAGCAAGTATGTCTTTTCTTAAGTATGGACACCAAAACTGTATGCAGTATTCCAGGTGCGGTCTCACCAATACCTTGTACAACTGAAGCAATACATCCCTATTTTTATATTCTATCCCTCTAGCAATGAAAGCCAACATTCCATTGGCCTTCTTAATCACTTGCTGCACCTGCATACTAACCTTTTGAGTTTCGTGCACCAGGACCCCCAGATCCCTTTGTACTTCAGCACTTTCCAGTTTCTTGCCATTAAGATAATAGCTTGCTCTACGATTTTTCCTGCCAAAGTGCATAACCTCACACTTTCCAGTATTGTATTCCATCTGCCAAATCTCTGCCCACTAACTTAGCCTGTCTATGTCCCCTTGCAGGTTTTTTATGTCCTCCTCACTCACTACTTTCCCTCCCATCTTAGTATCATCTGCAAACTTTGATATGTTACACTCGGTCCCCTCCTCAAAATCGTTAATATCGATTGTAAAGAGTTGGGGACCCAGCACCGACCCCTGCGGAACACCACTAGTTACTGATTGCCATTCTGAGAATGAACCATTTATCCCAACTCTCTGCCTTCTGTTAGATAGCCAATCCTCTATCCATGCCAGAATATTACCCCGAATCCCGTGATTTTTTATCTTAAGCAATAATCTTTTGTGTGGCACCTTGTCAAATGCCTTTCGGAAGTCTAAATACACTACGTCCACTCGTTCCCCTTTATCCACCCTATATGTTACTTCCTCAAAGAACTCCAGCAAATTTGTCAAACATGACTTCCCCTTCATAAAACCATGCTGACTTTGTCCTATTAAATTATGATTATCCAAATGTCCTGTTACTGACTCCTTAATAATGGACTCCAAAATTTTACCTACCACAGATGTTAGGCTAACCGGTCTATAGTTCCCAGCCTTCTGTCTACTGCCCTTTTTAAATAAGGGTGTTACATTAGCAGTTTTCCAGTCTGCTGGGAGCTTTGCTGAGTCCAGGGAGTTTTGGAAAATTATTACCAATGCATCCACAATCCCTACCGCCACTTCCCTCAAGACCCTAGGATGTAAGCCATCAGGTCCAGGTGATTTATCTGCCTTGAGTACCATTATTTTATCGAGTACCACTTCCTTAGTGATTTTGATCATATTTAGCTCCTCCCCCCCTATAGCCCCCTGTTTGTCCAGTGTTGGGATATTCTTAGTGTCTTCTACTGTAAAGACTGATACAAAATATTCATTCAGTGTTTTTGCTATCTCCATATTTCCCACCATTAATTTCCCGGTCTCATCCTCTAAGGGACCAACATTTACTTTAGCCACCCTTTTTCTTTTTATATAACTATAAAAACTCTTACTATCTGTTTTTATATTTTTTGCTAATTTACTTTCATAATCTATCTTCCCTTTCTTAATCAATCTTTTTGTTATTTTTTGCTGTCTTTTAAAGTTTTCCCAATCCTCTATCCTCCCACTAGATTTGGCTACCTTATATGCCCTTGTTTTTAGTTGAATACTATCCTTAATTTCTTTACTTAGCCACGGATGGCTGTCTTTTCTTTTGCACCCTTTTCTTCTCAGTGGAATATTTTTTTTTTGGAAGTAGTAAAATAACTCCTTAGATGTACACCACTGATCATGTATCGTCTTACCCTTTAATCTATTTTCCCAATCCACTCTAGTCAATTCCGCTCTCATACCTTCATAGTCTCCTTTATTCAAGCTTAGCATGCTTGTTTGAGATCCAACCTTCTCACCCTCTAATTGAATATGGAATTCAACCATGTTATGGTCACTCATTCCAAGGGGATCCTTTACTAGGACATTTTTAATTAATCCTGTCTCGTTACACAGGACCAGATCTAAGGTTGCTTGCCCCCTGGTCGGTTCAGTTACATACTGCTCATGAAACCCATCCCTAATACACTCAATGAACTCATCCTCAAGGCAGCCCTGCCCAATTTGATTTGTCCAATTAACATGATAGTTAAAATCCCCCATAATTATAGATGTTCCCTTATTACAAGCCTCAACTATTTCCTGATTGATACTCCGTCCAACATAGTTGCAACTGTTCGGAGGCCTATAGACTACGCCCACGAGTGTTTTTTTCCCCTTATTATTCCTTACCTCCACCCAAACTGTTTCATTATCCTGATCTTTTGACCCAATATCATTTCTCTGTATTACAGTGATTCCTTCCTTTATTAACATAGCCACCCCACCTCCCCTTCCTTCCTGCCTGTCCTTCCTGATCCTTAAATAACCTGGTATGTTTAATTCCCAGGCATTGTCACCCTGCAGCCATGTTTCTGTAATGGCCACAAGATCATACCCAAATGTAATTATTTGTGCCATTAACTCATCTATTTTGTTACGAATGCTACGTGCATTCAGATAGAAAACTTTCAAATATGTTTTCACAGAATCACAGAAACCCCACAGTGCAGATAGAGGCCATTTCGGCCCATTGAGCCTGCACCGACACATATCCCACCCGATCCCCGTAACCCCTACACCAACACATATCCCACCCTATCCCCGTAACCCCACGTATTTAATCCCCCTAACACTAAGGGTCAATTTATCATAGCCAATCAACCTAACCCGCACATCTTTGGACTGTGGGAGGAAACCGGAGCACCCGGAGGAAACCCACGCAAACACGGGGAGAATGTGCAAACTCCACACAGACAGTCACCCGAGGTTTTGTGACACTTAGTTCCTGCTTTTGCCCTTTTTATTACTTTACCTTTTACTCCATACCTTCTGCCCCTTCCTGACATGCTCTGGTTTTTAATTTCCCCACTGCTACCTAAGTCTATGACCTTCTCTGTTGTCATTTTTATTATTTGCTCTCTAGGAACCTCCCCCCAACTAGTTAGTTTAAAGCCCTCTCTACAGCCCTAGTTATATGATCCGCCAGGACTCTAGTCCCAGCACTGGCCAAGTGAAGCCCGTCCCAACGGAACAGCTCCCTCCTGCCCCAGTACTGGTGCCAGTGTCCCAGGAAGCAAAACCCATTTCTCCCACACCAGTCTTTGAGCCACGCATTTAACTCTCTAATTTTATTTGTCCTAGCCAAATTCGCTCGTGGCTCAGGTTATTACCCTTGAGGTTGTGTTTTTTCATTTGACCCCTAGCTGTTCATACTCCTTTAACAGAACCGGCTTCCTAGTCCTATCTACGTTGTTTGTACCAACATGGACCACGACAACTGGATCCACCCCCTCCCACTGCAAGTTTCTTTCCAGCCCAGAGGAGATGTCCTTAACCCTGGCAACGGGTAGGCAACACAGCCTTCGGGACTCTCGCTCTCAGCTGCGGAGAACTCTATCTATCCCCCTAATAATACTATCCCCTACCACTACAACATTTCTAGTTACTCCCCCCCCCTTGAATGGCCCCCCGTTCTACGGTGCTGTGGCCAGGTTGCTCATCCTCCCTGCAGTCCCTGCTCCTGTCCCCACAGGGAGTAAGAACCTCGAACCTGCTGGACAAGAGCAAGGGCTGCGGCTCCTTCAGCTCTACCTCCTGGATCCCCATACCTGCCTCACTTGTAGTCACACCATCCTGTCCCTGACCATGGGCTACATCTGAATTAATTAACTTCATAGTTGTGATCACCTCCTGATACACAGAGTCCAGGTACTTCTCCCCCTTCCTGATGTGTTGCAGTGTCTGAAGCTCAGACTCCAGCTCATCAACACGGAGCTGGATTTCCTGTAGCAGCAGACACTTGTCACAGACGTAATCACCGTGAGCCTCAATGGGGTTCACCGGCTCCCACATCTCGCAACAGTAACACATCACCTGCTCCATTCTATGTAATTAATTAAATTTTTTATTGTTAGTTATGGACACCCTCTGCCCGATTATAGATGCTAGTATACCCTTTAATTAATTGGATTTAATTTAAATCAATCCTTCTAATTACACCAGTTAAATGGTTTACCAACAGTCACTCTGCACCAGAAAGGCCTTATTAACTACAACCCACAGAGTTAAAGTTTGAAAAGAGCACTTAACACGCCACTTACCCTAACTCACACACTTAACCAAACTCACAGCACTCTCTGCTGACTCGCACTCAGTGCTTGCTCGCACTAGGTCTGGTCTTTTTATACTGTTTGTTTGTTTACAGCCAAATGAGTCACCCCTGCTGATTGGTTAGAAAACTGGTTTCCACTGCCTGCTGTGCCAATTTACTCCTACTGCATTGTAACCTTGCTTTACTCTTCTTAAACCAACAGAATCCCAAATATTTAACTTTTCCCCTTTACTTAAACTGCTTAAGTAATCTTATCAAGAATGATTTAAAGAGAAATAACAATTAAAGAACTCACACACTTACCCAAACTCACAGCACTCTCTGCTGACTCGCACTCAGTGCTTGCTCGCACTAGCCTGGTCTTTTTATACTGTTTGTTTGTTTACAGCCAAATGAGTCACCCCTGCTGATTGGTTAGAAAACTGGTTTCCACTGCCTGCTGTGCCAATTTACTCCTACTGCAGTATAACCTTGTTTTACTCTTCTTAAACCAACAGAATCCCAAATATTTAACTTTTCCCCTTTACTTAAACTGCTTAAGTAATCTTATCAAGAATGATTTACCAGTATCGCTTGCTGGGGATCTTTCCCCTTAGGCTTGACCTCTCCCGAACCTGGGCTAGGGGCATGTAACTCTTCGCAGCCTGTTGCTGGAGGCTGAGAGTCTCTGCCCCCAGGTCCCAAAACTGGGTCTGGGGCGGGGTCTTCTCCCTCAGGTCCCTCCCCATCTGGAGCCCAGAAGAGCGGGGGAGTGTCCCAATCGGTGGGCGGGTTGGCCCCTCCACTTAAACAAGCCACAGCGCATGCCCGTGCAGTCTGTGAACTCGCTCCTGCTGCAGACTGAGGATTTTTATCCTCAGACCCTACCCCAACTGGCTGTTTTCTCCTCTCAGGTTTAAACAGTTTACACTGGTTAATATGGAACCATTTGGTGCGCCGAGGCATCTTAACGGCGTATACCATGGGGCTGGCTTTGTCTACAATGCTGTAGGGCCCCATGTACAATGGTTCCAAACTTCCTACTTGGGCATAGTTCCTCACCATGACCTGATCTCCTACCGCCCACTCATGGTGCTTTCGGGGTTCGAGCAGCAATCGGTTACTCCGATGCTGTCTTCCCATGTTCCCAGCCGCCTGCTCGTAGACCTGTTTAATGTGCTAAAAGAGGTTTCGGGCGAACCTGTCCCGGTTTACCACCCTGAGCTGACCCTCCGTGAGCACCGGGGCTAGTACATGAGTGGGGGTCCGCATAACCCTGCCAGTCATCAGCTTGTACAGGGCTTCGACTGGCTGGCCCGGATCCCCATCAAGACCAACGGTAGGACCTCGGCCCATTTGCGTGGCGAGTCCGCCGTCTCCTTCCTCAACCTTTCTTTTAAGGTCCTATTCATTCTTTCCACAATCCCTGATGACTGTGGGTTGTGGGCCACATGCCACTTCCCCGCGATGCCTAGCAGCATAAGGGTATTCTGCATCACCTGTCCGGTGATGTGACTCCCTTTGTCGGACTCCACATACTGTGGTAGCCCCCACCGCAAGAACACTTCCCGGACCAGGATCCTGGCGGTACCCAGAGCTGTGGCTGTTCTGCAGGGGAAGGCCTCTACCCATTTGGTGAACACATCCACCAGGACTAGGCAGTACTTATAGCCTCCCTGGGCGGTGGGCAGGGGCCCGATGTAGTCAACCTGTATCGACTGCCATGGTCCCTCTACCCTCCTGATGTGTCCCATAGGTACCTTCCTTTTGTGGGGGTCAGGGTTATTAGCAGCACACACAAGACAGCCGGCACAGAGCTCGCAGACATCTTCCCTGAGTCCTGGCCACCATCCAGCCTGTTCCACCCGCTGCCAGGTGGTCTCAGGCCCGGGGTGTCCCGCTCCTGGACCCTCATGGGCCAATTGAAGGAATTCCCTCCGGTGCTGCTGCGGCACAACCCACTGTTCCCCCCGGAACAGCATGCGCTCTTTAACGGATAGGGTTGCTGTGCCGTACGGACCCTCTACCCTTTTTCCCTCAGTCACCGCACTGAGGACTGCCTTGAGGACGGGGTCTTGGGCTTGGACCGTCTTAAGGTCTGGGGCTAAAGCTACCCCTGCACTCCCTTGGGTCCTGTCCCTACCTCTGACTGCTGCCATGGGTCTGGACCCAAATGGGTCCCAGAAAGTGCCTGTGTGGGCACCCTCCTTGGCGAGCACGTCGGCCTGCTGGTTGCCTTGACTGCGGGGTACTGTGGAGGAATGGGCTTTCACCTTGTGGATGAAAATCTGCCCTTCCTCCCCCACTGCTGCTAGGATCTTTTCCAGCAGGGGTTTTAATGTGAGGGGTCTCCCGTTGGCGAAGGTGTATCCGCGGCGAGACCAGATGGCCAGGTACTCTATACACGAATTGCACATAAACATGCTGTCCGAGCAAATCGTGTATGGGGTAGGGAAGATTTTGGGGTGTGTAACGACGTACAGTACAGCAGACAGTTCAGCCTGCTGGGCGCTCATGGTGCTGGGGAGCTTAATCACCAGGGCAATGTTTGCCATTGAGTCATAAACTCTACACCCCATGATACACTCGCCAGCAGATACCGTGCTGGAACCATCTACATAGATCTCACGGCCTGTGGGATGTATCCCGGCCCGTAAACCTATGTCAACTTCCCAAACCCCTTCAATGGAACACCGGTGGGCCGGGTGTGAGGTTATGTGAGGTTATCCACTTTGGTGGCAAAAACAGGAAGGCAGATTATTATTTGAATGGCAATAGATTGGGAGAAGGGGAAGTGCAAAGAGACCTGGGTGTCCTTGTGCACCAGTCGCTGAAGGTAAGTATGCAGGTGCAGCAGGCGGTTAAGAAGGCAAATGGTATGTTGGCCTTCGTAGCAAGAGGGTTCGAGTACAGGAACAAGGATGTCTTGCTACAGTTGTACAGGGCCTTGGTGAGACCACACCTTGAGTATTGTGTGCAGTTTTGGTCGCCTTACCTGAGGAAGGACGTTCTTGCCATGGAGGGAGTGCAGCGAAGATTCACCAGGCTGATACCTGGGATGGCAGGAATGACGTATGAGGAGAGATTGTGTCGATGGGGCTTATACTCACTGGAGTTTAGAAGATTGAGAGGGGATCTCATCGAAACCTTTAAAATTCTGTCAGGTCTGGACAGACTAGATGCTGGAAGGATGTTTCTGATGGCCGGGGAGTCCAGAACCAGGGGTCATAGTCTAAGGATAAGGGGTAAGCCATTTAGGACTGAAATGAGGAGGAATTTCTTCACCCAGAGAGTGGTGAACCTATGGAATTCTCTGCCACAGAGGGCGGTGGAGGCCAGTTCATTAAATATATTCAAGAAAGAGTTGGATATATTTCTTGAGGCTAAAGGGATCAAGGGATATGGGGAAAAGGCAGGGACAGGGTACTGAATTTGGATGATCAGCCATGATCTCATTGAATGGCGGAGCAGGCTCGAAGGGCCAAATGGCCTACTTCTGCTCCTATCTTCTATGTTTCTATGTTTATTCCAGGATATAACAAGTTGGCTGCGAGCTTTGGCCTGCAGAAACCCTTCACCTTAAGATCCATCTGTGAGAGGAGGGGGGTCCAGCGGGCAATGCGGGCACTGCTCACTGTTCCATCCTTGATCCTACCATCCAGAAGCATCTGGGTGGGTGTGTGATGGGTGAGGAGGGTGATGGGAGAGGTGCCTGTGAAGATCAGTGATCTCTTCACAGCCCAATGTGTGGCCAAGAAGTGCGTCTCACAATTGGTGTAGCTCCTTACCACATCTGTAAGTATCCTGGAGGAATAGACCACCGGCCTTTGCCTGCCTTGCCGCTCTTGGAGCAGCACAGCACTCAGGTTATCCCCGCTGGCTGCTACCTCCAGGAAAAAGCCTTTCCCCCCATCTATGGCCCCTAAAGCTGGTACGGTCTGCAAGTCTTTCTTGAGCCTGACGAATGCTGCCTGTCAACCCTCATCCCAAAGCCACTCCACTCCCTTATGTAAGAGTCTGAGCAGAGGGGCCGCTGTGGCTGCATAGTCCTCAATAAAGTCTCTGCAGTACCCGGTTAGCCCTAGAAATGACCGCTCACCCGTTACTGTGTTGGGGGCCGGTAACTCTTTTACCGCCTCCCTCCTAGCCTTATCTATGGCCCTTTCTCCAGCGCGTACGGTCAGGCCCAGGAATTTCACCTCCTGCTGGCCGATCTGCGCTTTCTTGGGGTTTACTTTGAAACCCTTCTGCCCGAGCAGCTCAGCCAATAGTGGGCTATGCTCCTCTTTCGAATCAGTGAACAGGAGCAGGTCATCCACATATTGGACCAACTGTCTGGGCTGACTGAAATCCCTTAAACTGTTTGCCATGCACTGATGGAAAATGCTGGGGCTGTTGTTGAAGCCCTGTGGCAAGCAGTTCCACGTGTACTGTTGCCCTTTAAACGTAAAGGCAAACATGTACTGATCCTCCCTCCTTAAAGGGATGGACCAAAACCCGTTGGAAATATCCAGCACCGTGAACGTGGTCGCGGACGCTGGGATACTTCCTATCAGGTCGGCAACTGCTGCTACCGTGGGTGCACAGGCCGGGATGTTACTATTGAGCACCCGATAGTCCACCGTGACCCTCCAGGAATTGTCTGGCTTCCTAACCGGCCACAATGGAGAGTTTACGTGGGTGGCTATCGGTCTCAGAACTCCCTGCTGTACTAACGAGGACATGGCTGCTTCCATGTCTGGCTCTGCTTCCCTGGGGAAGTTATACTGTTTCTGTGGTCGGGCCATGGGGTCCCCGTCTACACTGACCTCAAACACATTGACCCTACCGCAGTCGTGTTTGTGTGTGGCAAAAGTGGCCAGGTGGGCCTGCACAAATGCCTGGAACTCCTGTGGGGTGTTACTGACCATAAGCTCGAGGTTATAACCCTCTTTAGGCTTCATGGTGCATAGGGTCCCCTTCCCTTCCTTTCCTGGGATTAATACTATCTCACCATCCTTCCCTTTACTTGCCCCCCATAGGCAATGATTCCTCAAATCTACTGGGATCCCGTGGCCTACAATAAAGTCAGCTCCCAGGACCCCTCTTCCACCCTCCACTTCCCATTTCATCAGGACACAGATCCACTTGGAACGGAGCGGTCCTAACTGAATGGCGAGCGGGATGGAAAACGAGCCAGCCTGTTCCTTGCCTGTGAACCCCGAGAGACTGTATGGGACCACGTTAGAGAGAGCTGAGGTGGTGGGGTTATTTGAATAGACCACGGTGCATGATGCCCCCGTGTCCAACAGATAGGTCCCCTTCACCCTTTCTACCTCCATCTCCATGAGGGGTCCTTTCCATTCATCGTACCGGAGAGAACGCAGGTAAACAGGCTGCGCTGGCTCTAGTCAGGGCTGTGAGTTGGATGGGGCTGACGGGTTCAGAGCACCAGTAACGGCTGCTACTTTCCCGTAGCCAGTCAATAAGGACTCGACCGCTGCGGAAGGGATTCCCGCCTCTGCCCTTTGGGCTGGGGCCGTGGAATTCTTTCCCTTGTTGTCATTCCAAGGGTTTTTGCACTCCTTCCGCCAATGAACATCCTTCCCACACCCGTAACAATTCGTCTTTGTGTTGGGGGGGTTATTCCCTTCCTGGTGCCACTCTTTCCTACCCGGTCCGGGTTTTACATCATGCACCTTCCCCTTGGGTGGGTGTGCATCGGTTCCCCTACCGCTTTTATAGGCTAGAGTCAACTGTCTGATCACTGTAAGTTCGGTGGTCTGGGGGTTCTTGGGGTCGAACCAGACTTCTGCCTTGGCCTGGCCCTGTGGCAAGATGTTCGCCACCAAGCAACAGAGCCAATGGGCCAGGGGATCCCCGTTCAGGAACACCCGGTTCGGCATCCCCGGACAGGCCCTCCAGTACACCGGCCATAACCAGTCCGTGAAAGCCTGCAGGGTTTCCCCTGCGAGCTGGACCGTCTTCTCCACATGGGAGAAAGGACTTCCCTCAGGAGGAGGAACAACCCCTGGTAGTACAGCCGGAGCCGGCACCAATGTGTCCCACTCGGCACCAGAGGTATGGTCCCACTGATGCCAATGGCGCGACGAACCCCACATGAACCAGATCGTGCTGCCCCACGGTGCCCAACAACTCAGGGCGATGGTGAGTCACCTCCCAAAACTCACCGAGAAGGGAGATCCCTCAGTCCATTTCAGGGAGGTAGAGGAGACAGCCGCCATCAATGATTGTGATGATCTTGAACAGGCGAAGATGTTACTATTCTCCCTGGATAGCACAATCCTTCAGTGCCTCTCAGCAGGGAGCAAGAGGGGACAGAAAGGGTATGTGGAACTCAGGAATGAGGTCCTGGAAGTTCTGGGAGTGGACGAAGGTAATTCGTTCCTCCGTGTGGAAGGGACTGTGCAGCTAACTGGAGAACCCCCACGGGTTTTCGCAGAAAGGCTGTGGCCAGTGTATTGGCGCAGCTGTCCGGGCATGCCTGAACGGGCTGCAATGAACAATGTTCAGCGGGTTCATTGGTTCTGTTGTCTGGTTGCCAACAGCCTGCCGCAGATAAAGGCCCAAGCCAAATCTTGGTTTGACCCCCAAGGTCCCGGTGTCACGGAGGAGACGGTGCTCCGACAGCTCACCATTGCATACTAGAATTGTAGGAGTCAGGAGACACCGCCCTCTAAGGGAAAAGTGCATGAGGCAAGACCCGCTGCCCCAAGTAAAAAGGAGTGGCATCAGGAAGGGAATCGCCCTACCCAAGCCAAGCTCAATTGCTACGGGTGTGGGAAGGATGGACATTGGCGCAAGGACTGTAAAAATCCATGGAAGGATAATAAGGGAAGATCTCCTGCAGCCCAAGCCCAAGCCCAAACCGCCGCCCCAACACGAATCCAGGTCCAAGCCGCAGCCTCTGTCCCAGAAAAGGGAACCGGTGTAGCTATGGATCCCGCTGCGATCGAATCAATTTTAGAGACAATGCGGTCTCTTATGATCTCACAGGGGGTGGTTCCCTCGGCCCCCTTTGACAACCCACAGAATTGACTAGAGCCAGCGCAGCCTGTCGACCTGTGTCCTCTAGAAAGACATGCGCAGGAAGAGACCTCCTGTAAAATGGAGGAATACCTGCAGTGTCAGGTTGCGGAGGCTAAGTTAGTTGAGCAGGCTTTAAGGGAGGAGAACGCTAGGTTAACAGGGAGGGCTGGCAGTTTAGAGGGTCAGCTAAGGGCTTGTAGATGGTTTTGCATAAATCAGTGCAAACTATTCAAGCCGGGTGCAGAAGAGTCAACAACCGAGGCCAGGTCTGAGGGTAGAGATCCTCAGCCTGAGGCGTGCAAAGAGTCGCAGACCACACAGGCTGGAACCGCAGCCTGCTTGAGTGGAGAAGCTATCCCGCCCACCTGGGAGGTTTCCCCATTGGCCTGGGACTCGGACGGGGAAGAGCCCGAAGACCAGGGCCCTCCCCCTGATCCGAACGCCATCGGGGGGTGGAGGAGTTGGAGTCGGAGGTAGAACTTGGGGGCGGAGATTCTCCACCTGTAGGGACAGGTAGGGAGAAGTCGTCTGCCACAGGCCCAAATCCCAAAGGGGCGGAGCCGAAGCCGGCAGTCGTGGTGGAGCCACGGGCTGTGAGGGCTAAAGTCCCAACCACAGCTCCACCCGCTAAGGGAGCCTCACCCAAGACATTCGGAGGGGCTTCATCTTCTGCTTCAGCTGGGCTTCTACATCTTTACATCGCTAGCCATCGAAAAACGCAGCCTATTCGGTGCAGAGTCCAAGTGGAGATGACGGAGGATCGAGGTTCGAGATGGGAGATCAAGTCAGCATCTAGCCCCGGGGTAGCTATCGGGAGATCATCGACCAACCCCGGGACGCTGACAAGGATAGGTCAACCTATATGAAACCGGTAAACCAACTGGGCTGTGCGACGAAACCCATGCGAAGATGGTAAAACAGTTAGGTTCTCCCCGCACCGACTTCCAGGCCTGCTGACATCCAGCCTGTCCGTGATCTTCACCTCAAGGGAGAAGAAGGTGTGCCGCAGCCCGCTGCGTTCCGCTGACCACGTGGAGACAGGACGCCTGAAAGGATCAAAACGCAGACCTTTTTCAAAACTCTATACTTTCCAACTGGATTGGTGAGCATGTTTCTGGCCCCTCACAATCTGATCTAGATAGGCTTAGGGGGTGAGCATTTAAGGGGTAATTTTAACAATGAGTTGTTGTCCCTCGATGTTCCGTGTGTTTCCCCATTTCGTGATGACTTTTGTAAAGTATAACATGCCTGTATATATCTTAGCCAGTACTGTATTATGATTTGTTTTTCCCTCCCATGTACCTTATTGGCTTGCAGTTTGATTTGTTCCTTTATGCAATAAAGTTTCATTTCATTTTCATTAAACCTGGTCTATAGAGTTTTCAATGCATTGTAGTTCCTGCCTCAAAGTCCAGTTTATAGAATCTAAGGGGGAGTAGGTCGAACCACTCAAAAGCTTACTGTGCAAGAGAGAAAGAGAGAGAGACCTCTGCGATCTCTAAGAACCCCTTTCAACCGGGTCATCCCTGGGCACTACCAGTGATGTTTTAACTGTCCTCCCCTCGCTCCCCATAAAATCCACCTGACCTGCCTTCGGGCTTATGAGGCACACCATGCCTTTTGCCCTCCTTAGGGCCAGGCTCAGATTTTCTATCCGCTCCTTGCAGGGGCCGTGGTCTGCCTCCTCAAACCCCTG
The DNA here is from genome assembly GCF_052327205.1 of Somniosus microcephalus. Lineage (NCBI taxonomy): Eukaryota > Metazoa > Chordata > Chondrichthyes > Squaliformes > Somniosidae > Somniosus > Somniosus microcephalus. The sequence goes on from NC_140987.1 coordinate 229,184,157, forward strand.
CTCGCTCGCTAGCTTATAAGCTGCATTTACCTCCTATACTTTCTTTTCCTGTTCCCTAACTTGCCTTGCCAAGCGGGCGTTCATTTCCCGCAACCTTAACTCATTTCCCTTGGCTTCAGTGACTTGGCACTGTAGGTATTCCAACTGGGCATTGTGTTCTCCCATTAAATACAACCTCTCCTGATTCAGGGCCTGCAATGCTACCATTAACTTTTCCCCTGCTATAGCCTTATCCTGGATCTCCAGGGCTGACTCCTTTAACTCGGCTGCCTGTGCTGCAACGAATCTGTCCAAAAGCTGGACCTGCTTTTTGAAACACATCAGCCAAATTGCCTTCACTAAGGACTTCTTGTGTTCCTTTCCCTCTGTCCACTTAGCTGCTGCATCTACCAGACACCCAGCCCTTAACAGAGTGGTGATCCACTTCTTAGTGATATTCACCTTGCTAAACACATAATCAGAAATCCTTTCCTCCATCATGGTTTGCTCATCCGAACCATTGTCTACTATACCGCAACCCTGTTGCCGGTGTCCTGCCGTGGTCGCCATTTTCTGTAAGGAGGTGGCGGGTGGCACGTGCGCCCAGTCAGTTATGCCCCTGACTGTCTGTGAGCAGTTCGAATCGCTCCCACACCCCTGGGTTCTCGACACCGGATTAGATACAAGCGGCGATACAGCAAACGAGTAGACAAATGGTTAGGTGTGAGAAAAAAACCAAGATTTTATTAAAACAGAAATACAAATTACAAATACTGAAAAGTCACTATATAGTTACAGGCTTATCAAAAGAATATACACAAATGGGAATGGGGAACACACGGCACATCGAGGGAACAACACACATTAATAAAACCCTTTTAACCCTTATCCATGCTCACCAAGTCAAAATCTGCTGAGTTATAACGGTTGTGGGGTTTGGGGTTCGCTCTTAGTGCTCTCTGGGGCCTGCCATCATCACGTGGTCTCAGGGCGCTGCAAGGGCATCGTCCCGGTAAAGTACCCCAAGATTAAACTCTTTGCTTGGGTACTTTACCTCGCAGGGATGATGGTTCTTCTTCTTCTTCGGGTGGCGGTTGAATTTTGCATGAAGATAGTCACATGTACACTGGATTGAAGGCCCGATTATTCGAAGCATTCTTCAATCTCCATCCAAATCATCTCCTCTCAATTCATCTCATCTCGCCTCGTCTCGTCTGGCCTGGTCTGCCCGTGTTCGCCTGGTGCTGTGCCGGGCGTCCCTGATGGATTTGGGGAAGACACGGGCAGTGGCCAGGTAGGAAGCGCAGGAGGAAGAGAGAGCAACGTGGCTACCAATGGGGCTATAATTATTCTCCCGTTGAAAGCCCTTATCTGCGCGCCAAATCAGGTCAGTCTATTGTTCAATTTAGGCGGGCTTTGTTAATATAATTATACCAATCTAAGCTAACTGGCTTTAGATGGCCGTTTATCGCACTTAATGGCCCCGATGTCCGGGTTGTATTGTCATTAATGCATTTTAATCGGCCTGTCCAGCCTTGGTGGCTCCCTTGAGCTGTTTCTGATTATTTATGCGGACAAACTAATGGCCTTATGCTTAGGCCTAATTGGGCTGATCTGTTTCAATCTGACGCAATGCATATTCAATGTTTGCCTAGCTGTCTGGCTTTTCAAACACAAAGTACTTTTCACAGAAATGCATTTTAAGTTTCATAAGAACATAAGAAATAGGAGCAGGAGTAGGCCAATCGGCCCCTCGAGCCTGCTCCGCCATTCAATAAGATCATGGCTGATCTGATCCTAACCGCCAATCTACTATCACAGAACCATCTCCTGAATCTAACAGAATTAGACACACGAAATAGGAGCAGGATCAGGCTACACGGCCCCTGGGCCCGCTCCGCTACCTACAGGGCCATGTCCGATCCGAACCTAGACTCATGTCCAAATTCCAGCCCGCTCCCCGTAACCCTTAATTCCCTTTACTTCTAGGAAAATTTCTATTTCTGTTTTAAATTTGTGTAATTATGTAGTTTCTACAGCTTTTTGGGGCAGCATATTCCATGGACCTACCACCCTCTGAGTGAAGTAGTTCCTCCTCATCTCAGTTTTGAAAGAGCAGCCCCTTATTCTAAGACTATGCCCCCTAGTTCTAGTTTCACCCATCATCGGGAATATCCTCCCCGCATCCACCCGATCCAACCCCTTCACAATCTTATATGTTTCAATAAGATCGCCTCTCATTCTTCTGAACTCCAATGAGTAGAGTCCCAATCTACTCAACCTCTCCTCATATGTCCATCCCCTCATCCCCGGGATTAACCGAGTGAACCTTCTTTGTACTGACTTGAGAGCAAGTATGTCTTTTCTTAAGTATGGACACCAAAACTGTATGCAGTATTCCAGGTGCGGTCTCACCAATACCTTGTACAACTGAAGCAATACCTCCCTATTTTTATATTCTATCCCCCTAGCAATTAAAGCCAACATTCCATTGGCCTTCTTAATCACTTGCTGCACCTGCATACTAACCTTTTGAGTTTCGTGCACCAGGACCCCCAGATCCCTTTGTACTTCAGTACTTTCCAGTTTCTTGCCATTAAGATAATAACTTGCTCTACGATTTTTCCTGCCAAAGTGCATAACCTCACACTTTCCAGTATTGTATTCCATCTGCCAAATCTCTGCCCACTTACTTAGCCTGTCTATGTCCCCTTGCAGGTTTTTTATGTCCTCCTCACTCACTACTTTCCCTCCCATCTTAGTATCATCTGCAAACTTTGATATGTTACACTCGGTCCCCTCCTCCAAATCGTAAATATAGATTGTAAAGAGTTGGGGACCCAGCACTGACCCCTGCGGAACACCACTAGTTACTGATTGCCAGTCTGAGAATGAACCATTTATCCCAAATCTCTGCCTTCTGTTAGATAGCCAATCCTCTATCCATGCCATAATATTACCCCAATCCCGTGATTTTTTTATCTTAAGCAATAATCTTTTGTGTGGCACCTTGTCAAATGCCTTTTGGAAGTCTAAATACACTACGTCCACTGGTTCCCCTTTATCCACCCTATATGTTACTTCCTCAAAGAACTCCAGCAAATTTGTCAAACATGACATCCCCTTCATAAAACCATGCTGACTTTGTCCTATTAAATTATGATTATCCAAATGTCCTGTTACTGACTCCTTAATAATGGACTCCAAAATTTTACCTACCACAGATGTTAGGCTAACCGATCTATAGTTTCCAGACTTCTGTCTACTGCCCTTTTTAAATAATGGTGTTACATTAGCAGTTTTCCAGTCTGCCAGGACCTTTGCTGAGTCCAGGGAGTTTTGGAAAATTATTACCAATGCATCCACAATCCCTACCGCCACTTCCCTCAAGACCCTAGGATGTAAGCCATCAGGTCCAGTTGATTTATCCGCCTTGAGTCCCATTATTTTACCGAGTACCACTTCCTTAGTGATTTTAATTGTATTTAGTTCCTCCCCCCCTAGAGCCCCCTGTTTGTCCAGTGTTGGGATATTCTTAGTGTCCTCTACTGTAAAGACTGATACAAAATATTCATTCAGTGTTTTTGCCATCTCCATATTTCCCACCATTAATTTCCCAGTCTCATCCTCTAAGGGACCAACATTTACTTTAGCCACCCTTTTTCTTTTTATATAACTATAAAAACTCTTACTATCTGTTTTTATATTTTTTGCTAATTTACTTTCATAATCTATCTTCCTTTTCTTAATCAATCTTTTTGTTATTTTTTGCTGTCTTTTAAAGTTTTCCCAATCCTCTATCCTCCCACGAGATTTGGCTACCTTATATGCCCTTGTTTTTAGTCGAATACTATCCTTAATTTCTTTACTTAGCCACGGATGGCTGTCTTTTCTTTTACACCCTTTTCTTCTCAGTGGAATATTTTTTGGGGGAAGTTGTAAAATAACTCCTTAAATGTACACCACTGATTTCCCAAAGCTGCCTGCTTGTGCTGCAGAGTCTATGCTTTTAAAATCTTACAGGCTTTTGGTCATGAGTTGCGGACGCCATCTTTTTGGGTACCCTTTTTAAACTATCCACACAGGGTCCCTTTTATTAATAACCTTGGGGGAATGTGGGAATTTTGAGAACCTTACAGCAGAGGGGTCAAAAACCAGGAGGCACAGATTTAAAGTAATTGCTGGAAGGTTTAAAGGGGATTTGAGGGGAAATTTCTTCAACCAGAGGGTTGTGGGGGTTTGGAACTCACTGCCTGAAAGAGTGGTAGAGGCAGGAACTCTAACCATATTTAAAAAGTACTTGGATGTGCACTTGGGATGCTCTAACCTGTAGTGCTACGGACCAAGAGCTGGGAAGTGGTATTAGGCTGGATAGCTTAGTTGGCCTGCGCAGACACAATGGGCTAAAATGGCCTCCTTCCATGCTGTAACTTTCTATGATGATGATACATTTCACCAGCATCCTGAATTCACCTGTTGAATTTATATCTTTCAAAAGGAACATTCTTGTGCAGTTTGGTAGTACTTAGCAAACTTCTCCAGCACCGGCTCGACCTTGTCTCTGTCTCCATCCTAGGCCCAGTTCGCCCCCTATAACTGGGAGAAGCATCAACACCTGGGTTGCTAAGGGAATTGGGGGAGGAGATAATGGAAGGGTTTGCCATAATTTTCCAATCTTCCCTTGAGGTGGGGGAGTTCCCTGAGGATTGGAAAGTGGCAAATGTGACACCATTGTTCAAGAAAGGACAATCCTGGTAACTACAGGCCGGTCAGTTTAACATCAGTGGTTGGTGAACATAGAAACATAGAAGATAGGAGCAGGAGTAGGCCATTCGGCCCCTCGAGCCTGCTCCGCCATTCAATTCAATCATGGCTGATCATCCAAATTCAGTACCCGGTCCCTGCTTTCTCCCCATACCCCTTGATCCCTCCAGCCTTAAGATATATATCCAACTCCTTCTTGAATATATTTAATGAACTGGCCTCCACCGCCTTCTGTTGTAGAGAGTTCCACAGGTTCACCACTCGCTGGGTGAAGAAATTCCTCCTCATTTCTGTCCGAAATGGCCTACTCTATCCTTAGACTGTGTCCCCTGGTTCTGGACTCCCCGACCATCGGGAGCATCCTTCCTGCATCTAGTCTGTCCAGTCCTGTCAGAATTTTATAAGTTTCAATGAGATCACCTCTCATTCTTCTAAACTCCAGCGAGTACAAGCCCAAATCGACCCAATCTCTCCTCATACATCATTCCTGCCATCCCAGGTATCAGCCTGGTGAATCTTCGCTGAACTCCCTCCATGGCAAGAACATCCTTCCTCAGATAAGGCGACCAAAACTGCACACAATACTCAAGATGTGGTCTCACCAAGGCCCTGTACAACTGCAGCATGACATCCTTGTTCCTGTACTCAAACCCTCTAGCTACGAAGGCCAACATACCTTTTGCCTTCTTAACTGCCTGCTGCACCTGCATGCTTACCTTCAGCGACTGGTGCACAAGGACACCCAGGTCTCGTTGCACTTCCCCTTCTCCCAATCTATTGCCATTTAGATAATAATCTGCCTTCCTGTTTTTGCCACCAAAGTGGACAACCTCACATTTATACATGTTATATTGCATCTGCCATGTTTCTGCCCAATCACCCAACATGTCCAAATCATCCTGGAGTTTCTCGACATCCTCCTCACAGCACACATGTCCACCCAGCTTTGTGTCGTCTGCAAATTTGGAGATATTACATCTGGTTCCCTTGTCTAGATCATTAATATATATTGTTAATAGCTGGGGTCCAAGGACCGATCCCTGCAGTACCCCACTAGTCCCTGCCTGCCACTTGGAAAAAGAACCGTTTATTCCAACTCTTTGCTTTCTGTCTGCCAACCAGTTCTCTATCCAAGTCAATACCTTGCCCCCAATCCCATGTGCCTTAACTTTACATGCTAATCTCTTATGCAGGACCTTATCGAAGGCCTTCCGAAAGTCCAGATACATCACATCCACTGGTTCTCCCTTATCTATTTTACCAGTTACATCCTCAAAATTCAGTAGATTAGTCAAGCACGATTTACCTTTTGTGAATCCATGTTGACTTTGTCCGATCCTGTCACTGTTTTCCAAGTGCTCTGCTATTACATCTTTTATAATGGACTCTAGCATTTTCCCCACTACCGATGTCAGGCAATTCCCCGTTTTCTCTCTACCACCTTTTTTGAATAGTGGGGTAACAGTAGCCACCCTCCAATCCATGGGTACTGTTCCAGCTTCCATTGAATGTTGGAAGATGATCAGCAATGCATCAACTATTTCTAGGGCCCCTTCCTTAAGTACCCTAGGATGTAGATTATCAGGTTCTGGAGATTTATCGGCCTTCAATCCCATCAATTTCCCCAACACCATTTCCCTACAAATACTGATTTCTTTCAGTTCCTCCCTTTCATCAGACCCTATGTTCCCCGGCATCTCTGGGAGGTTATTTGTTTCCTCCTTTGTGAAGACAGAACCAAAATATGTATTTAGTTGGTTAACCATTTCTTTGTTCCCCATTATAAATTCCCCTGATTCTGACTGCAAGGGACCTATGCTTGACTTCCCCAATCTTTTTCTCTTCACATATCTATAAAAGCTTTTACAGTCAGTCAGTTTCTATGTTCCCTGCAAGCTTACTCTCATTCTATTTTCCCCTTCTTAATTAATCCCTTTGTCCTCCTTTGTTGAATCCTAAATTGCTCCCAATCCTCAGGATTATTGCTTTTTCTGGCCAATTTATATGTCCTCTCCTTGGATCTTATGCTATCCCTAATTTTGCTTGCTAGCCACGGTTGAGTCACCTTTTTTTTTTAATTTTTATGCCAAACTGGGATGAACAAATTCTGTAGTTCATCCATGCGGTCTTTGAATGTTTGCCATTGTCTGTCCACCGTCAACCGTTTGAGTGACATTCCCCAATCAATCCTACCAACTCGCGCCTCAGACCTTCGTAGTTTCCTTTATTTAAATTTAGGACCCGAGTCTCTGAGTCAACTACTTCATTCTCCATCTTAATTAAGAATTCAATCATATTATTTTAGAAACAATAATCAAGGAAAAAATTAACAGGCACTTGGTGAGGTTTAAGCTAATTAAGGAGAGCAAACACGGATTTGTAAAAGGCAGATCGTGTTTGACTGATCTAATTGAATTTTTTGATGAAGTAACAGTGAGGTTTGATGAAGGGAATGCAATGGATGTTGTCTACATGGATTTTCGCAAGGCGTTTGAAAATATACCACATAGAAGGCTGGTTAACAAAATTGAGGCTCATGGAATAGGTGGATCAGTGGCAGCTTGGATAAGGAATTGGCTTAATGACAGAAAACAACGAGTTGACAGTGGTATTCCCCAAGGGTCAGTGCTTTTTTTGATATATATTAATGACCTGAATATTGGAATACAGGGTAGAATTTCTACATTTGCTGATGACACCAAACTTGGGGGTGTGGCAAACTGTGAGGATGATTCCAATCAACTACAACAGGACATAAAAAGGCTAGCAGAATGGGCAGATAAGTGGCAGGTGGAATTTAATACAGAGAAGTGTGAGGTGATGCATTTTGGCAGAAGGAATAGTGAGAGGCAATATACACTTAATGGCACAGTTTTAAAGAGTGTGCAGGGACAGAGGGGCCTGGGAGTTAATGTGTATAGGTCCCTGAAGGTGGCAGAAAATATTGAGAGAGTGGTTGGCAAAGCATATGGCATCGTGGGCTTCATAAATAGAGGTATTGAATACAAAAGTAGAGAAGTTATGCTGAAACTTTATAAAGCGCTGGTTAGGCCACAACTGGAGTATTGCGTCCAGTTCTCGTCACCACACTTTAAAAAGGATGTGAAGGTCCTTGAGAGGTTGCAGAGGAGATTTACGGGAATGGGGGAATCTTATCTACAAGGACAGTTTGGAGAAGCAGGATTTGTTTTCATTAGAGCAAAGCAGGTTGAGGGGTGATTTGATAGAGGTACATAGATACATAGATACATAGAAGATAGGAGCAGGAGTAGGCCATTCGGCCCTTCGTGCCTGCTCCGCCATTCGATGAGATCATGGCTGATCCTTTAATTCAGTATCCCGTCCCCGCCTTCTCTCCGTAACCCTTAACCCCTTTTGCCCGTAGAAATATATCTAATTCCCTCTTAAATATATTTAATGAGCTGGCGTACACTGCCCTCTGTGGCAATGAGTTCCACAGGTTCACCACTCTCTGAGTGAAGAAATTCCCCCTCATCTCTGTCCTAAATGGTTTAGCCCTTATCCTTAAATTATGTCCTCTAGTTCTGTTCTCACCCGCCAAGGGAAACATTCCTTCTGCATCCAGTCTGTCTAGACCTGTCAGAATTTTATACACTTCTATGAGGTCCCCTCTCAATCTTCTAAACTCCAGTGTGTACATCCCTAAACTACATAGTCTCTCCTCATAGGTCATTCCCGCCATTCCTGGTATCAGCCTGGTGAATCGCCGCTGCACCCCCTCCATGGCAAGAACATCCTTCCTCAGATGAGGCGACCAAAACTGTACACAGTACTCGAGGTGTGGTCTCACCAGTGCCCTGTACAGCTGCAGCAAGGTATCCCTGTTCCTGTATTCTAACCCTTTTGCTATGAAGGCCAGCATACCGTTTGCCTTCTTGACCGCCTGTTGCACCTGCATGCTCGCCTTCAGTGACTGGTGTACAAGAACACCCAGGTCTCTCTGTACTTCCCCCTCTCCCAATCTATTGCCATTTAAATAATAATTTGCCCTCCCGTTCCTGCACCCAAGGTGGATAACTTCGCACTTGTCCACATTATAGTGCATCTGCCATTTATCCGCCCAATCGCCCAGTCTGTCCAAATCGCTCTGGAGCTTCCTGGTCTCTTCCTCTGAGCCCACCCCCCCTCCTAGTTTAGTGTCGTCTGCAAATTTGGAAATGCTGCATCCGACTCCCTGATCCAGGTCATTAATGTAAATTGTGAACAGCTGGGGGCCCAGGACAGATCCCTGTGGTACCCCACTTGTTACTGCCTGCCATTCAGAAAATGAGCCGTTTATTCCAACTCTCTGTTTTCTATCTGACAGCCAGTTCCCTATCCACGCCAAAACTTTCCCCTTTATCCCATGAGCCTCAATTTTCCATGCTAATCTTTTATGTGGGACCTTATCGAAGGCCTTTTGGAAGTCCAGGTACACCACATCTACTGGCTCTCCCCCATCTATTCTACCAGTTACTCCCTCAAAAAATTCCAATAGATTAGTCAAGCACGATTTACCCTTTGTAAATCCATGTTGACTCTGTCCTATCCTGTCCCCATTTGCTAAGTGCTCCGCTATTTCATCCTTAATGATGGACTCCAGCATTTTGCCCACAACTGATGTAAGGCTTACAGGTCTGTAATTACCTGCTTTTTCCCTACCCCCCTTTTTGAATAGGTGTACAAGATTATGACAAGAAAGGCTGTTCCCACAAGTTGATGGTACAAGGACTAAGGGACACAGATTTAAGGTTTTGGGCATGAGATACGGGGGGGGCAGTGTGGGGTGTGAGGAAAAACTTTTTAACGCAGCGAGTGGTGATGACCTGGAACTCACTGCCGACAGAAGTGATGGAAGCAGAGACACTCAATGTTTTCAAGGGGAGACTTGATAGGCACTGGAGGGAAATAAACTTGCAGGGCTATGGGGATAGAGCAGGGGAATGGGACGGACCGGATTGCTCTACAGAGTGCCGGCACGGACTCGATGGGCCGAATGGCCTCCTTCTGTGCCGTTATGACTCTATGACCTGCACCAATTCCAGTTTATGGCCTAGCTCCATTGTCAGGGCATAACGCTTCCAGGCTCTTTTGAATCTTTTCCACTTTTCCGCAACACTCGCATAATGGATTGCGAGAGTTCTAGTTGGTGGTAGGGCACCTCCAGACGCCATTGTGCACACGCTTCAGTTTTCACGTAACTTTAAAACCCGTGCCAGTTACGGCGATGTCCACCAAAAGATAATAGTGAAAGTTGCTTTAAACAATCACTACTGCCACTGCCACCATGTGCCGCTATATCTTTAAGAATAGTAGGTGTAGCCATGATTTGTTAAAAAGAATATCAATGTTTTATTTAAGTAAAATATTCAGTAAACTCAGTAACGTCAGGAGCTGAATCAGCCAGCTACTTTGCAGACACAGAAAAAACAATAGAATCACCTGATTTATCACCTGACGATTCCCATGACTCAGACGCTATGTACTAACATCTAATGTATGTCCCGTGTCACATATACCATCTACAAGATGCACTGCAGCAACTCGCCAAGGCTTCTTTGGCAGCACCTCCCAAACCCGCGATCTCTACCACTTAGAAGGACAAGGGCAGCAGACAAATGGGAACACCACCACCTCCAAGTTCCTCTCCAAGTCACACACCATCCTGACTTGGAAGTATATCGCCGTTCCTTCATCGTCATTGGGTCAAAATCCTAGAACTCCCTCCCTAACAGCACTGTGGGAGTACCTTCACTACACAGACTACAGCGCTTCAAGGCGGCAGCTAACCACCACCTTCGAGGGTAACTAGGGATGGGCAATAAATGCTGGCCTTGCCAGCGATGCTCACATCCCAAGAATGAAATAACCTCTCTACATATGGGGCTGGATTTTCATTCAGAAGTCGGGAAGGAGGCGGGACTACAACTTTCGGGTTTTAGTCCCGCCTCCATCGAGATGCAGCCAATCCACGCGATTTTCCCTTGATTGACCTTGTTGAGCCTGCCCAGCGGGCTCAGCAGGCCAATTAAGGGCCACCCGGCAACAGGTGACGTCACAGACTGAAATTTCATATGTCAAGACGCGTTGACAGATGAAATATCAGTGTTTCACAGCTGTTTGAAGCTGTCAAACACTGACAGTCTTACTTCTAACCTGAGTCCTTCTACGCAGACTCAGTTAGAAATCTCGCCGGCACTGAAAGCTGAAGACTTTCACTTTTGACAGCTCGCGGCCATTCTGCTTTCTGTGCCGGCTGAATGATGGACTCCCAAAGCCTCGAGGAAGGAAGGCTGTAAAGGTAAGTACAGGTAATTTGAACTTCTTTACACACTTTAGACACACCAAACACACTTACCTTTGCACTCATGCACCCATCACTCACCTGAACAATGATATCTCGACCCCTTCAAGTCCTTCAACCCGATGGCCCGCCTCCTCTAACTTGGCGTGGATTGGAGCCATCGGGAATCCCACACGACACCCTTCAAAATAGGGATTAGGCTAAAAACTGCCTGTTAACTGGCAGTTAATTGGCACGAATCCCTTCCCGCCACGTGTCGGCGGGTCCCAGTGCAGGGCGGGTACCCGCCTCCTTTGAAACTTACGTGGAGGCGGGTTTTGGGCGGGATGGTGTCGGGACCCCTGAATTTGGGATTTTTGCCCCCCCGCACACCTAAAAGCCCGCCTCACGGCACACTGAAAATCGACCCCATGTTGTTTTTGCCTGTCTATTTTTCCACCTGAAAGTTTTCTGTCAAATTACCGCTCAAAAGGTTACAAATGTCACGCTTTGTTTTCAAGTTATTAGGAAAAACAAACCAACTCATGGGTGGAATTTTTATCTGCAGACCCGCTGGGAGCCGGGGAGGGGGGGGGGGCAGTCTCGTAGCATGCAGAAAACCTGGATGTCTGGGTTTCCTGCATGCTGAGGAGATTCCCGAGACCCGGTAACCCCGGCTGGCCACAATTAAACCTGCACAGTTAAATCCGAGGCTTCTAGCGTCATCATCATGTTTAAAGTGCCAACCTGCCTCCTGGGAGTGGGCTGGCTGCCTGCCCCTGTCCCGCCTCCTTTAAAACCAGAAGTGGGTGAGTTGAAGGCGGGTTGGGGTCAGTATTCAGATTTTTAACACTTTAACTTCCCACCCAACTAAAACCCACCTGATTTTTGGGGTTAAAAATTCCCCCATAATTCCTGAATATTGCAATGAATTATATTGCTGCTTACTGGGTGTTCTGTTCAGGGTGACCTCTGCCACATTATACCTTTTTGGGAAATGTAGGCAGGGATGTATCCTAGGAATTGTAGCTGTTTTTCTTCATATATCAGTAATGGCTCTGTGAAGAAATATAAATTCAATGCCTACGCTTTTCAAACAGGAACAGCACCCTAATGGAAATCAGTGGCATTTCAAACACAGAAAATGCAGTGTTTCTATGTAGTTTTAAGTGAAAATCATAAATTGGTGAATTTGATGATTGTTATTATGTGTTTCTTTGGCTATGAAATCAACTTTTAACTCTAACCTGTTAAATTCTGGAATACATGAATGATTTGGTAGGTCTCATGTACCAGCTTGGAGTTAGGGACAGGGATGAGAGATGGAGTTGGTAGAACTCATCCAAGTAAGAAGGGAAGCGAGAGCTGGGTACTCGGGATGGAACATAGTGTGGAGGCTGGGGCTGGGAGGAAGTAGGGGATCGTGGGGCTGGAGTTGGTAGATGCCTAAGACCAGGACCTTTAAGTGATTGCCATCTCAGATTACTCATGGACAATGAGGTCTGGAGATTTTAGACCTGGGGTTCAGGAACACTAAGGGGACATAGCATCTGGGACCACTCAACAGGTGTGCATGGATGGAGTGTGGGGCATTTCAGCAGTCTACACGGTGGGGTTCTGAGAGCAGTTGAAATGTTAAAGTTTAGGAGTAGTCAGTCGTGGCCTAGGCCCTGGAAATACACCGCCAACGGTGGGGTGAAGGATGTGGGGGGGATGGACAAGGGGCTAGAATTGGAGTAATGCAGAGTTCTCAGAAGGTTGTATGGCTGGAGGAGGTTACAGCGATAGGGAACAGCAAGGCCATGAAGGAATTTGAACACAAATTGAGGCATTGCCGGACCGGGAGCCAATGTAAGTCACCGAGCAAAGGGATGATGGGTGAACGGAATTTTGTGCGAATTACGATAAAGGCAGCAGAGTTTTGGATGAGCTCAAGTTTATGAAAGGTGGAAGGTAGGAGGTCTGCCAGGAGAGCAGTGGAATAGTCAAGCCTGGAGGTTACAAAAAGATGGATGAGGGTTTCAGCAGAAGATGGGCTGAGGCAGGGGCAGAGACAAGCAATGAGATGGAGGTGGAAGCAGGCGGTCTTGGTGATGGAGAGGATATGGGATCAGAAACTCAGCTCAGGGTGAAATCGGATGCAGAGGTTGCGAACAGTCTGGCTCAGCATGAGACAGTGGCCAGGTAAGGGGATGGAAACAATTGGGCTTGACAGTGATGCCCACTACAGTCAAATAGCTTACCAACACTTACTATCTTGGGTTGCACATGAAGAATGGCCACTTGAGCGAGGTATTAAACTTGGTCCTGCAGCTGTAGAACAATCTTCAAGCAAAGAGAGGGAGAAAACTGGCAAAATAAAAGTAATTGGTAATAGGTGTCTTTCTCAGTTCAGCATATAATTGCATTTCACTATACAAGTACAACATAGCTACTGGAGCTTACAATAATTTAAGCAATTTTTCTGCCTAATAGTGTGTGTTCTGTAAAGTTTGTGTGTCATAAAATTACAATTGAATTGCAAGTGGATAAGTATTCTTGGGAGAACAGGACAGTTTGCTGCTAATAAGAGTGATGAAGGGTTTTTAAGAAAGATGTTTTCTTTTTGAGTGGTTATTATGGAATCAGGAAGTGCTTCATTCACTGTAACAGTGAGTCTAGTTTTTAAAGCTGAACCTGAATGATTTGCATGAGGGTCCTTAAGTAGGTTTGATAATTATTGATTTTCTCATAAGTGGGGAGCAGAGTCCCCACCCCAAGTAAACAATTAACACAGATTCAACTGTAGTCGTGTCAATGAATGTGGGAGCATTCTATTTATCTTCATGTTTCTTTAATTAAATGCTTCCTCCATCATCTCCCAGTATAATTTGCAGCATCCATATTATCCTTAGCCTGGAGGATGGGAAAGCCCAACTTGCAGACATTTCCAAAAGTACTGCCAGTGTCACTCCACGCTCAGTCTGCCTGGAGGCTCACCCAAGTGGTGCAAGAAGTAGCCCCTGCCCAGCATTTGATCCTTCCTTCAGGTAACACAGATAAGACCGCTGGAATGTCAAGCTTGCTAATATCCTCACAGTATAATTCTGTAAACAATTAATGGTGGTAAAGTGAGAATTGTTTTTTGAAAAAGGAGGCAATAGCTGCCACAGGATTAGTGATGTTATTCCAATGACTCTGATGAGTAAACAAAGCAGCAATGCAGATTAAAAGATGACAATGAAGCCACACTGATGTAGCTGTATCACTGGGTGCTCTATTACCCACTGCTCTGGTCCACAAACCAATCCCAAGTTTGGCCATTAACATGCCACAGGAGATCTACCAGTGTATTTGTATAGATATATGGATATAGAGATAGATAGATAAAGCTGTAGAGATGTAGATATATATTTACGTGTGTGTATACACACACACGCCTCACATGTACATAGGATAATTTCTCTTCTGCAATCACAAAAATGAAGATTAAAATATGGTTAAGGAATGCATGCCAGCGTTAACCAACATAAAATTCATTGTTGCTTGTTGAAGTTTCTCTACCTTTTCCATTTCTGTTTCTAGTCCCCATAGGTATACAATAAGGGTCAGGTTTATGTCTTTCCACAAGCTCATGGGAAGAATGCTGCATTAAAAATCAATTTTAAATCATTAGTTTAAAAGTAACTTGCTTCCTGCTTTATAGCATAAATCTTTCACTTCTTTTTTAAGTGTGCCTGTTTTCCATGCCAATAGCTCTTTAGTATGCAATGAGAAGCTAGTTTCTGTGGTAACATAAGTACAGGACACTGGACATTAATTTTTCAGGTCCAGGGAGGTGCAAATTCAATAAATCCACAGGAGGAGCTGAAATTAATTGTGTTGGATAGATTGGCACACCAGTAGACTAATTAATCAATAGCTTGTTACATTAGATTACAAATCTGTTTTGCTGGATGAATAAGGTCATTAGATTTAACGATTCAAGTATTGCTCCTGAAGACTGCAGAACCCATTAGGAGAACTAGATTTTAATCCTGCCCTCCCTCACCCCTCCCACCATTGCTATTTTCCTTATAGTCCGCTGGATCAGGGTTTTAAATACTGAAGAACTACATATTTATAAAATTATTCCTAATAGATAATGCTTATTTTACTAATCCATTTTCCTAGTATAGTTTTTCTCTTTTGTCCTGCTTTTTCAGATGTATGATGTAAGAAGATTGCCTGAGAAATAAACTTGACCCAATAAACCTCCTTCACTTATTAATGCTGCACTCTTACTGTCAATACTGTTGAGATTCGTGTAGAATTGTAGGGTTCAGACACGGCTCAGTGCTCTCACCGGAGTCAGAAGGTTGTGAGTTCAAGTCCCACTCCAGAGAATTGAGCCCATAATCCAAGTTGACACTTCAGTGCAGTACTGAGGGAGTGCTGCACTGTTGGAGGTGCTGTATTTTGGATGAAACATTAAACCGAGGCCCCGTCTGCCCTCTCAGGAAGACATAAAAGATCCCCTGGTACTATTTCGAAGAAGAGCAAGGGAGTTCTCCCCGGTGTCCTGGCCAATATTTATATCTCAACCAAAATCATTAAAACAGATTATCTGCTCATTATAACATTGCTGTTTGTGGGATCCTGCTGTGTGTAAACTGGCTGCTGTGTTTCCTACATTACAACAGTGATGTCACCTCAGAAGTATTTAATTGACTGCAAAGTGTTTTGGGATGTCCTGAAGTTGTGAAAGGCGCACTAAGCAAGTCTTCCTTTTTACTGCGAGGGAGGATGAGCTAAAAGCCTTTCCTTCTGTGCACCGAAGCATTTGCAACATGCACTCTGGACCATAATTCTCCTGATCTTCAGTTGGGTGTAGTTGTTCTGCAGGAAATGGGCATTATAAAACTACTTGTCCCAGGTGCTCCATTTTCAAGATGGATAGAAATTTGGCAAAATAATGGGCCAGTAATTCCGGTCCCAACGCGTGAGTACGGATGGGGTACTCACGCGTGGGCCCGTTGGAAGTGCCGGATTTCAGCATGCACGGAAAACCGGCATTTCCTGTCCTCTGAACCAAGGGGTTCAGAGGCCGAACGCATGCGTGCAGGAGTCTGCGCGTGCGCGCTGAAATTCCTTTTTTTCCACAGGTTTGCGCGTGTGTAAGGGCCTCTCCTTTAAAAAGGAGACGTAAGGACGTAAGGACGTAAGGACTTCATTCTTTAAGGTAAGTGGTCTATTACTTAAAATTATAACATTTTTTCCACAGCTTTATTGTTTTTAAGGACTTTACAGTAAGGTAAGTGTAGTTTTAGACCCGATTTTTAAAAAAAATGTGATTAATTGTTTAAAATAGTTTTTTAAAGTTATTTATAGTTTATTTAATTATTGGGATGTTTTTTTAAAATTTTATTTAAAGTTAAACTAGTCTTTTGGGTGCCCGTACTTTTCATGAGTTTGACAGTTCTTACTGTCAAACTCATGAATGAAGTTTCCCCTCCCCTGATTGGCTGCACAGTGCTCACCTGATCCCAGCCGGCACATCGAACTAACTACGCCGCTGGATCAGGTAAGCACAGTGCGCCGACATCTGAACCGGGCCAGTGACAGGAATTGCAAGCAGGCCCAGGCTTCAGATGTCGGCGCGTCGGGTGAGTGCACATCGGGGGCTTGCACGCGCGGCAAGCCCCCGAACCTAATTTCTGGGCCAATAATGCACACTTTGATGCTGGTGCAATGCAAAACATGGAGAAACATTGGAAATAATTGTACTGGACAGGTTAGCATTTCTTTAAAGTAATGAATCAATAGTTTGACTACACTATAGTGCAAATGTATTTTGCTGGATGAACAAGATTAGATTTAACAAGTTGCGTTAACACAAAATACAGTATAACTGCACCGTAAGAGACCGAAAGGAATAACCAAGAGCCAGGATGTGAGTTCATCACACATTGTGCATCATTACAGACTCCATGGGGAAAATAAATAGAAGGGATACAATGAAAGATGGGCCTTTGAGAAAAGTCACTGCATTTTTCATTCAGCAAGGCAGTGTAAGACAAGATATTTTTACATGAGGCACATTAATCTTGTGCATTCACTGTCAGTAATGGGACATAGTGTCAAAGGTTGATAACAAACTCTGGAATATACAGCGATGACAAGTTACGACAATTCTTTCACATGGAACAAGCTTTCACATGACCGAAACAATGCTTGGACTTTGCCACGACTGAAACAACACTGGGAATGTGCCAAAGCCAGTGATATACTGTTTATTCTAAGGGTGTATAACTCCTAGTAGAACTTCAAATTGCTCTCTCATTCTACACCTCATGCTGCTCATCAATTCACAGATATGAATGATCATATTTAATTTTAAAGTCACTAAAATATTGATTCTATGCCCAGTGAAATTAAAAAGTATAGCACTTGATGGTTTCATGAGTTTATCCAAGCAGAAAGATCCCACGTTCAATCCTTGGTATATGGTGAATTACAGTAGTTGATAGCCCATGGGAAAATTGTCTGCTAAAACTCACTGTCCCTGCAATTTCCCTGGATCAACCAGCACTCCAAAGGTCAATTGAATATGGTAGAGATCAAAGATATGTATTTTTTAGTATATTACACCTAAACAGCCCAACAATAAGTTAACGTTGTATCTTTTACATCCACGCTGACAAATTTAAGATTTAAAAACTTGTTACAAATGGATAAGAAAATGACCGTTGTCAAACAGCTCACAAGGACCTGTCACATTTGCATGTAGTGGAAAGATAATTTCTGTATTATCAGCTAGTAATGGTTATAATTAGTGTCGCACAAGCAACAGGGTGTTAAGATGGGTAATTGCAGAAAGATCCAGAACTGCATTTACTTAATTGTTCATCGCAGGAGCTGGCATAGGGAAGATGTATGGAAATGGCTGGCAACTATTAAACCCCTGGTGAGACCTCGGTTCATAAAGGACCTCTGCATTTTCAGTTCAGTTAACTAATAGCACATGAAAATGGTTAAAAATGGTTGGAATCTCCAGGATGCAGTCGGGCATTTATTTTGAATCTGTGGGCGAGTGAAGTGGTTCTTTTAAATATTTTCTTTGATATTTAACCTTTATTTGTACTTTAAAATTATAGAAATTCTTCATATTGGGTCTATGCAGTTCTACTTAATTGTTTGCAGATTTTTATAAAAGGCCATACTTTATCTTAACTACAGTATTCCCCCACAGCTACATCCTATGCAGTGTATTTATGTCTGTCACTATTAGAGAGCCTATATAAACTATCCTTTATAGCATGACCTTTAGCGCTTTTGGTATAGTTTATAAGTACAGAGGGAGGGGGTAATTTTAACTCTTGGGCAAGTAGACTGCCTAGTGAATGGCCGGCCTATCTGGGAGTGACAGTGGGAGGCTCAGACAATTTTAACAGGCAGATCTCACTAACAAGCCACTTACCAACCTCCCTGTCAGAACAGCTGGGAAGCAGTTCAAAGACTGCCAGTTGAGCCCAAGATAAGTGTGGTCAACAGTTTGGGGGAGGAGGGGGTCCAGGACAGAGGAGGCCTACATGATCCTTCAGGGGCCTGGAGGGAGGAGCATGCCTGCTCTTCCTGGTCCCACAAAGGAAAGAAATACATTTGCCTTGAGGGGCTTCCTCTCTCGGTGATTAGCCTCCGGCCTGCTTCAGCCTGACGTGAAAGCTGCTTCCCTGCTCGGGCTAACGTTAAAATGGCAGTACTTGCATATTTAAAGAAGGACCCCACCAGCTTCTGGCAGGTGTCCTTGGCACTTGCAATTTAAAATTATAGTCAGCACATTAGGGATGGGAGGCCAGTGGGCAAGTCTTCCATTCTATTTCAACTGCCCTCCAACAGGTCCGCTGGGCAGGAGGAGTTAAAATCCCCTCACCCACTCCATGTTTTAAAGGCTGAATTACTGTGCCTGAGGTGTACTTGAAATTCTTTCAATATACAAGAAAAATAATAACAGATTGGTAAAGAAAATTACATCACAAAAGCTAGCAGTGCCTGTGGCACAACCTAATATAAACATGATCAAATGCACTTTGTATTCAATTATTTTGTGTAATACTGTTAGAAAGTAAGGATATACTTAAACAAATAGATAGACTGCACATTTTGTGCCACAGTTAAGCAGTTTCAGCTTCTAAGCAGCATAAATGAAGCCAAAACAGCAAGTGTAGAGGTTTGGGCAGGACCTTCAAAACTGAGATGAGGAGGAACTACTTCACTCAGAGGGTGGTAGGTCCATGGAATATGCTGCCCCAAAAAGCTGTAGAAGCTACATCATTACATAAATTTAAAACAGAAATAGACAGTTTCCTAGAAGTAAAGGGAATTAAGGGTTACGGGGAGCGGGCAGGAATTTGGACATGAGTCTAGGTTCGGATCGGTCATGGCCCTGTGGGTAGCGGAGCTGGCCCAGGGGCCGTGTAGCCTGATCCTGCTCCTATTTCGTGTTTCTACTTCTGTTAGATTCAGGAGATGGTTCTGTGATAGTGGATTGGCGGTTAGGATCAGATCAGCCATGATCTTATTGAATGGCGGAGCAGGCTCGAGGGGCCGATTGGCCTACTCCTGCTCCTATTTCTTATGTTCTTATGTTCTTATGAGATGGCCTTGCATCATTTTGCTTCACACCAACTGCAGTATCAATAAAACCAATGCTAAATGCATATATTTTTCTCTTTTCAACCCTCCCTTGCTACCCTCTCCTTAACTCATTTGACTCCCTTGCTGGGTTACAATTCTATGGTCAGTGGTTGCACTCTGATCCTCACCCAAGAAGCTTTAATTCAGAAGTCGTCAGCTCACGCTCCGTTCCAGAGACTTGAGGACATAACCTAGGCTGACACTTCAGTGCAGTACTGAGGAAGATGCCGTCTTTCTGATGAGACATTAAACTGAAGCCCAGTCTGCCCACTCAGTTGGACGTTAAAGATCCCATGGCACAGTTTGAAGAGCAGAGTAGTTCTCCCCAGTGTCCTGGTTAATATTTACCCTGTGATCAACAGTACTAAAACAAATTATTTGATCATTTAACTTGTTGCTGTTTTGACATCTTGCTGTGTGCATATTAGTTGGACAATTTGAAGTTCTGAAAGGTGCTAAATAAATGCAAGTGCTTTCATTCTTTAATTTGTGCGTGAACCTTGATGGTAACTGCCAGCAAGGAACTTGATTGTGGAGGACATCGCAGCTGAGACTCATGCTTTCCTCTGCCAATGTCTGCATTCCCACAGTTTCCTATCCTTATCTCTACATCCAAATTTTTCCCCCTTCCCTAATCCAGGGGCTTTGCAGCTAATTGTAGAACCCTCTACCACCTGCGATCAGGTAAATAGACATAGATAGGAAACTGAGCCTCCTCGGTCACTGTGGCTCAGAGATGACAGACTTGAAATTATACCATGATATACTACTGAAGGAGTGATTGACATGACAAGGGCAGCATAGGAAAACCATCACCTCCAAGTTCGCCTCCAAGTCACACACCATCCTGACTTGGACATATCTCGACGTTCCTTCATTGTGGCTGGTTCAAAATCCTGGAACTCCCGACCTAACAGGACTGTGGGAGCACTTTCACCATACAGACTGCAGTGATTCAAGAAGGCCCACCACCACCTTCTCAAGGGCAACTTGGGATGGGCAATAAATGCCAGCCTTACCAGCGACGCCCACAACCCAAGAATAAATAACAAAATCTGTTTGCATGAAATTTCATTTTCCACGATTTTAATGCAGGCATCATCTCGTTCAAAATACTGGGCCTGAATTTGCGGTTGGAGGCTTCCCACGGGGAAATGCCTCCGATCCACAAATAAAGTCCCCGTCTACCTTCTGCCTTGGGATCCATGGAGACTCGCACTCCTGGGCCTCTACACGTAGACATGCGTAAAGGCCCATGTATCCCAGGGGCACAGGCAGTTCACAAGCGCCCCTCGTGGGCCAGCCCAACTAATGAAAGAAGGGGATCCCCAATCATGCTTATTGGGATTCCACTTTCAGAAGGAAGCTCCATAAGCATGAATGGGGAGCACATAAAAAACACATTTACATACTAAATAAATAATAAAAAATACATATTTAAGATTAATTAAAATACAATTTAATTAAATATTTAAAACAAAAGTTTAATTTTTTGAAAAATAAATTAATAAGTTTTAAAGGGGCTAAAAATAACCTGAACTTATTTTACTGATTTTTTATGTTTAAATAATTTTTAAAAATATATTTTAATGTTAATTTAAACTCTTATGCTGGTAAAAGCAGGCCTTATACCTGCTTTTACCAGGTGTAAGAATTTCACAAGCATTTGCTGGGCAGTAGTTGGGCAAATAGTCCAACTCTCCGCCCGCGAAAGTCCACTTCCCGGGGATGTGGAGAATCTGTCAAGAAGATTCTTGACAGATCTCAAGTTCCGGGTTTTCGCGCATGCGCTTCATGCGCGGAAACGCTGAACTTGCGTGGTCCTTACGGGTGCCTACGCACTGTGTACACATCCACAGGCCCTGGAAAATCCGGGCCGATGTCTCAATTAAAATAGCGGTGGAAGGAATTTCCTATGAATACGTTAAATGCCATGCGCCAGTATCTGTGTCATTTTAAAACCAGTGTCTTTGCCTCTAAGCCATCTGGAGAACCTATGAAGTGAACGTTTTAAACAGAAATTTAGTTCTTTGTAAATTTAATGTTGATCATAAGATGCTGACTGTTCCATCAGCTCTTCACTAACAAAGGCATATTTGAATCCCTCAGCACTGGCATTCCCACCTTGATGAACACAAACAAAAAAATAATCAATCTAAGGTCTAGTGACAAGTTTCCCTTTGCCTTTTTATTGGTGAAACGTCTTAGCTATTCACCCGCTAGCAGGGGTGTCCAAACTATAGCCCAAGAGCCGTATATGTCCCACAAACACCAGATGACTCAGTTATAATTCCACTAGCATTTCATGCTTATGGTTTGTCTGGTTTGGGATTTGTGTTTGGGTCTTAAGATATGGAAATGTTGCCCTTACTGCTGTTGGCTCAAAGATCGCTGAATCCTAGATCAGATCCACTAGAATCGGCAGCATGACGCAGATGCAATTAATAGAATCATTGATTAATTGCTTCTATGCTATGCACCTGAGACAAAAGGCTTGGGCACTCTACCCTGTACTTTTACTGATACTATGGGTTTGTACCTCCCTCCACTGGGTGGGAATGGTGTGTGGAAGGGATTAAAATTGAGCAAGTTGACCTACTGGCCCAAAGCCGCTCCGTTCCCGTGCGGCACCATTTTCTCTTCACCGACTTTGAAGTTGGCCAAGGCTTCCGTTACAGGCAGGCGGTGGCCTAACTGAACTGTAAAAGTCACGGCCAGATAATGTCATTGGCGCTATGAAGTTATTTCTATTGCAAGTTAGAGAGGCCCGGCTGGTGGAAAGCCCATCAAAGAAACCTGGCAGAGGTAGCATAGTAATGTTATTGGACTAGTAATCCAGAGCCGGGATTCATAATCTGGAGACATGAGTTCAAATCCCACCTTTAAATGAATCTGGAATTAAAAACTAATATCAGTAATGGTGACCATAGAAACTACGGGATTATTGTAAAAACCCATCTGGTTTACTAATGTCATTTTTAAGGACAGGAAATCTGCCATCCATACCTGGTCTGGCCTATATGTAACTCCAGACCCACAACAATGTGGTTGACTCTTAAATGCCTTATGCGGTTCAAGAAGGCAGCTCACCACCACCTTCTCAAGGGCAATTAGGGATGGGCAATAAATGCTGGCCAGCGATGCCCACATCCCATGAAAATTTTTTTTAAAAAAGAGGCTAGGCCAAGATTTCTTTAATTCTTTGGGAGGTCTTTGAGGGCTAGAAGAAACAGGAATGCTTCTCCAGGAACCAGAAGGAATCCTTGGTCCTTCCCTCCCCCTGCCTTTCCTCTTCCTCCCCATACCAGCATCTGTTTGGGAAAAACCTCCCCACAACCACCCCTGCCCCAAGCACTTACCTTATGCTGGGGACCATTCCCGAGTTTCCAGCAGCATCCAGCTCCTGCCTCATTTCCCATACCCGGCCCAATTCCTGCTCCCAGCCTTGACATCATTCCACTGGCATCAGGCAGGAGACATATGCCCAATATCTAATGAGACCCAGCAACTAAAATCGACTAGACCTCACGCTGTTCTCTTCCTCCAGCTGTGTAACCTGTTTCAGGTCTCCGACACACCAATCCTGCCTAGAGCTAAAATCGAATCCTCTAGAGCAATCTCATTGAAAATAATTAGCTAAATGAAGTATCAACAAGTGTAATATTCCATTTTCTGTATTGCCCATATTTTTAAAAAAGAAAAGCTGTGTAGATTGTTGAGGTATTTTAGAGAATATGTATATATCTTACATAATTTCCAAAATGTCTTTAATATTCATAAAATAATCTTGCATTTTCTGATGAAAATAAATAGACAACGATACTAGGCATGTTGTATATTGATTGCAAAATTTTGTACCAAAGAACTGATGTATATTCCAGAAATAAATTGCTCTTAATATTACTTAATCTTTTTATTTACATATTTGCCATATTGAATCTCTTCCTTGTTCTTCGACCTTCAAAGAGACTGTATTCCTTTTCCATAGCTTTACAATTTGGGGTCAATTTAACAAATTGAAATTAAACCAACCAAGGAGCTTGTGTTTTCCATCAGTAAGTAGATTAAGAAAAATTTAAATAGCTTTCAAAATGGAACTCATCAGATTTAAGTAGTTTCAAGGATCCCTGCAGTCAATAATAAAATTTTTCACTTTGGGTAGCACTGGGTTGTGAAGTTGGGGGATGGAAATTGTTTTGTGTTGATCTGCTAAGCTTCCATTTCTATACATATTGGCCCAAAAATTTGTGTCGGGGGTTTCCCGCGGGTGCAAGCCCCCGACCTACACTTACCTAGCGCGCCGGCAGTTGAAGCCTGGGCCTGCGTGGATTTCCTGTCTGTGGCCCGGTTCAGCTCCCGGCGCACTGTGCTTGCGTGATCCAGCGGCATACTTAGTGCGATGCGTCGGCTGGGATCACGTGAGCACTGGGCAACCAATCGGAGGATGCAAAAGTTCATTCATGAGTTTGACAGTAAGAACTGTCAAACTCATGAAAACTCCGGGCACCCAAAACAGTACTTAAACTTGAAATAAAATTTAAAAAAACATCACACTATTTAAATGAACTATAAATAACTTTAAATAACTATTTTAAACAATAATTTAAATTTTTGAAAAAAATAATTTTATAAAACATCGGGGATAAAAATACACTTACCTTACTGTAAAGTCTTTAAAAATAATAAAACTGTGGAAAAAAAATTCTAATTTTAATTAATAGACCACTTACCTTTTAAAATTAAGTCCTTACGTCTGCTTTTTTAAAGTGTAAAAAGTGGAGGCCTTCGCGTACGGGCAAACCTGGAAAAAAAAGGAAGTTCAACGCGCACGCGCAGACTCCTGCGCGCACGTGTTCGACCTCTGAACCCCTTGGTTCAGAGGATCGGAAATGCCGGTTTCCCGCACATGCGCTGTGCATGCAGAAAACCGGCAATTCCATCGGTCCCACGCGTGAGTACACGGTGCTTACTCGCGTGTTGGGACACTAATTTCTGGGCCATTAACATTGAACCGTAATCTGTTTCCACTCTCTCCTTTTATCTTCATGGTTTTCTCTTTATGCTCATTCTAATTCTGTTTCAATATGTTGTATCATTCTTCTTTTCTTCCTCCAGTTGGGGGTGATTAAATTGAAATGTGTATTGATATATTCCATTTTTATCCAATTATATAGAAGAAAAACTTATTTAGCACCTGTTTACACCCCAAAGCATTACAACCAAAGGATTACTTTGAAGTTTATACATTTTTGATATGTAGGCAAATATAGCAGCCAATTTGCACACAGCAAGATCCCACAAACAGAAAATGATCAGTTTTTGGTGCTGTTGGTTGAAGCAGGAATATTGGCTGGGACAACTCCCTGTTCTTCTGCAAATAGCACCATGGAATCTTTCACATCCAATTGAGACATTGGTTTAATATCGCTTTTGAAAGACAGAACCTCAGACAAAGCAGCACTCCTTCAGTAGTGCACTGAGGCATCAGCCTAGATTATGTGCTCAGGTCTATAATGTTGCGTGAAGCCACGCCCTTCTGACTCAGATGTGAGCATTGCCAACTGAGCCAAGCTGACTCTATATACCTGTACTTCAACCAAATCTGTGAGCAACTAGGCCCATAGCTACATTTGTAACAGAAGAACAAGTTAAAACAAGATTTTTCCTTAGTATTTGCTGGGGGTTTTGGTGATGCAGTGGGTTAGCGCACTGCCCTTTTACTTCTCAATGTTAATTTCCAGTAATATCCAAACCTTAGCAACATATTCTTATTTAATAATAAAGAGAAATCATTAGTTAGAATGAAGAAATTACAGAAATCACTAATATTGACAGTGATAATGAAGTTCATGGGGATTTTTTTACATTCCAAGATATGATTCATTCAAACAGTCTTGTATATTTACCTATTATTCCTAGTACCTCGCACCTTTCAGTGCCTGCACCTGGAAACAATCCATGGACTAATTATTACAATCTTTTATTAACGTAGAAACATAGAAGATAGGAGCAGGAGTAGGCAATTCAGCCCCTTGAGACTGTTCCGCCATTTAATGAGATCATGGCTGATCATCCAAATTCAGTACCCTGTCCCTGCTTTCTCCCCATATCCCTTGATTCCTTTAGCCTTAAGAAATATATCTAACTCCTTCTTGAATATATTTAATGAATTGGCCTCAACTGCCTTTTGTGGTCGAGTATCCCACAGGTTCACCACTCTCTGGGTGAAGAAATTCCTCATCAGTCCTAAATGGCTTAGACTGTGACCCCTGGTTCTGGACTCCCCCGGCATTGGGAACATCCTCCCTGCATCTAGTCTGTCTAGTCCTGATAGGGGATCTCATTGAAACTTATAAAATTCTCTCATTCTTCTAAACTCTAGCAAATACAAGCCCAATTGAACCAATCTGTCTTCATATGTCATTCCTGCCATCCCAGGTATCAGTCTGGTGAATCTTCACTGCACTCCCTCCATGGCAAGAACATCCGTCCTCAGGTAAGGCGACCAAAACTGCGCACAATACTCAAGGTGTGGTCTCACCAAGGCCCTGTACAACTGCAGCAAGACATCTTTGCTCCTGTACTCAAATCCTCTCGCTATGAAGGCCAACATACCATTTGCCTTCTTAACCGCCTGCTGCACCTGCATGCTTATATTCAGCGACTGGTGCACAAGGACACCCAGGTCTCGTTGAACTTCCCCTTCTCCCAATCTATTGCCATTCAGATAATAATCTGCCTTCCTGTTTTTGCCACCAAAGTGGATAACCTCGCATTTATCCACATTATACTGCATCTGCCATGCAACTGCCCAATTACCCAACCTGTCCAAATCATACTGAAGTTCCTCTGCATCCTCCTCACAGCACACATGCCCACCCAACTTTGTGTCATCTGCAAACTTGGAGATATTACATCTAGTTCCCTCGTCTAGATCATTAATATATATTGTGAATAACTGGGGTCGTATCACCGATCCCTGCGGTACCCCACTAGTCACTGCCTGCCACTCAGAAAAAGACCCATTTATTCCAACTCTTTGCTTCCTGTCTGCCAACCAGTTCTCTATCCAAGTCAACCTTACCCCCAATCCCATGTGCTTTAACTTTGCACGCTAATCTCTTATGCTGGACCTTTTCGAAAGCCTTCTGAAAGTCCAAATTTATGACATCCACTGGTACTCCCTTATCTATTCTACCAGTTACATCCTCAAAAAATTCCAGTAGATTAGTTAAGCATGAATTAACTTTTGTAAATCCATGTTGACTTTATCCAATCCTGTCACTGTTTTCCAAGTACTCGGCTATTACATCTTTTCTAATGGACTCTAGCATTTTCCCCAGTACCAATGTCAGGCTTACCGGTCTATAATTCCCCACTTTCTCTCTACCACCTTTTTTTTTAAATAGTGGGGTTACATTAGCTACCCTCCAATCCATGGGGACTGTTCCAGAGTCTATAGAATTTTGGAAGATGATCAGCAATGCATCTACTATTTCTAGGGCCACTTCCTTAAGTACCCTAGGATGTAGATTATCAGGCCCTGGGGATTTATCGGCCTTCAATCCCATCAATGTCCCTATCATTTCCCTACAAATACTGATTTCATTCAGTTCCTCCCTCTTATTAGACTCTATGTTCCCCGGCATCTCTGGGAGGTTATTTGTGTCCTCCTTTGTGAAGACAGAACCAAAGTATGTATTTAATTGGCCTGCCATTTCTTTGTTCCCCATTATAATTTCCCCTGATTCTGACTGCAAGGGACCTATGCTTGGCTTCACCAATCTTTTTCTCTTCACATATCTATAGAAGCTTTTACAGTCAGTTTTTATGTTTCCTGCAAGCTTACTCTCATTTTCTATTTTTCATTATTTCCTCTTAATTAATCCATTTGTCCTCTTTTGCTGAATCCTAAACTGCTCACAATCCTCAGGTTTGCTGCTTTTTCTGGCCAATTTATATGTCCTCTCCTTTGATCTTATGCTATCACTAATTTCCCTTGTTAGCCACGGCTGAGTCACCTTTTTTGTTTTATTTTTATGCCAAAACAGGGATGAACAAATTCTGTAGTTCATCCGTGCGATCTTTAAATATTGGCCATTGTGTATCCACCGTCAAACCTTTAAGTAACATTCCCCAATCCATCCGAGCCAACTCGTGCCTCATACCATCGTATTTTCCTGTATTTAAATTCAGGACCCTAGTCTCCAAGTCAAATAATTCACTCTCCATCTTAATGAAGAATTCTAACATATTATGATCGCTCCTCCCCAAGGGGCTTCGCACAACAAGATTGCTAATTAATCCACTCATTACATAATACCCAGTCTAAGATGGCCTGATTTCTAATTGGTTCCTCGACATATTGGTCCAGGAAACCATCCTGTATACACTCTAGGAATTCCTCCTCCACAGTAATGTTACTGATTTGGTTAGCCCAATCTATATGTCGATTAAAGTCACCCATGATAACTGCTGTGCACTTATTGCACACATTTCTAATTTCCCATTTAATGCCATCCCCAAACTCAGCATTACTGTTTGGGGGTGACGTAAGAAGACTACCAGGCACTTGGTCTAAGCATTAAACAAAGCTTTAATCAACTGTTTTACAACATGGAGGTCTAGCTGTGTCCTTCACTAGTTTCTGTTAAGAATGTCTTGCACAAGCTGGGCCCGTGCATTTATACTCTCACTGGACAGTGCCACCCATAGGCTGCTCAGTATTATTTCATAAGTCTTTCTTTCATGAACGACTGATTCATGTCAGGGGGTCTGTATACAACTCCCACTATCATTTTCTGCCCCTTGGCATTGCTCAGCTCTACCCATACAGATTCCACATCATCAGAGCTAATATCCTTCCTTACTATTGTGTTAATCTCCTCTTTAGCCAGCAATGCTACCCCACCTCCTTTTCCTTTTTGCCTGTCCTTCCTGAATATTGAATACCTCTGGATGTTGAATTCCCAGCCTTGATCACCTGGAGCCATGTCTCCATAATCCCAATTATATCATATCTGTTTACATCTATTTGTGCAGCTAATTCATCCAACTTATTACGAATGCTCCTCGCATTAAGACAAAGCCTTCAAGCTTGTTTTTTAACACTTAGACCTTTTAGAATTATTAATTACTGTGGCCATATTTGATTTACATCCTTGATTTCTCTGACTACCACTTTTGCTTTCTTCCTTTCTGTCTTTTGCTCCTATCCTTGCTTCCCTTTCCTCTGTCTCCCTGCACAGGTTCCCAACCCCCTGCCATTTTAGTTTAAACCCTTCCCAACAGCAGTAGCAAACACTCCCCCTAGGACATCAGTCCCGGTCCCGCCCAGGTGCAAACCATCCAGTTTGTACTGGTCCCACCTCCCCCAGAATCGGTTCCAATGTCCCAGGAATTTGAATTCCTCTCCCTTGCACCATTCCTCTAGCCACGTATTCAGCTGAAATATCCTTCTGTTTCTACTCTGTCCAGCATGTGGCACTGGTAGCAATCCTGAGATTACTACCTTTGTGGTCCTATTTTTTAAATTTACCTCCTAACTCCCTATATGCAGCTTTTAGGACCTCAGCTCGGTTTTTACCTATAATGTTGGTACCTATATGCACCACGACAACTGGCGGTTCATCCTCCCCTTCCAGAATGCCCTGCAGCCGCTCCAAGACATCCTTGACACTTGCACCAGGGAGACAACATACCATCCTGGAGTCTCGTTTGCATCCGCAGAAACGCATATCTATTCCCCTTACAATAGAATCCCCTATTACTATAGGCCTCCCATTCTTTTTCCTCCCATCCTGTGCAGCAGAATCACCCATGGTGCCAGGAAGTTGGCTGCTGCTGCCTTCCCCCGATAAGCCATCTCCCTCAACAATATCCAAAGCGGTATATCTGTTTGAGTGGGGGATGGCCACAGGGGACCCCTGCACTACCTGCCTGTGCCTACTACTCTGCCTGGCGGTCACCCATTTCCTTCCTGCGGTGTGATCAACTGATTAAGCATGATACCCACGATGTCCTCAGCATTGCGAATACTCCAGTATGTATCCATTCGCAACTCTAGCGCTGCAATGCGGTTGGCCCATAGCTGCAGCTGGATACAATTCCCGCACATGGTCATCAGGGACACAGGAAGTGTCCCTGATTTCCCACATAGTGCAGGAGGATCATGCCACGGGGCCGAGCTGTAAATTAAATTAAAAATTTAAATTAAATTAAAGCCACTAATTACACTACAATTAAATGGTATACTCAAGGGCCCTTGTTTACTAACACTCCCCGCTACACAACAGAGACTTTAGAAACTATAACCACAAAAATTAAGACCTTCTAAACTTTATAAACTATTAACCTTAACTGTCAAACTATAGAGTAGTATAAATACTCACCTGGCCGTACTCACCCAATCAGCTGCTTCCTCTTGCTCGCGTCACTTTTTGAATCATGGCGTGGCTCTGGAAACCCACCGCCGGTCTGCGAGATTGACCAGCCTTTGAAATAAAGCCCGCAAAAGTAAGTTTAAATATTCACTACTCTCCTGCTACTCCCAACACCAGCCTCCTCCGACAGGGTGAAAGGTTAGGAAAAACAAAGGTGAAGCAGGGGAGCTCCTCCTTCCACACCTCACCTAATTCTGACTCACCCAACTCACAGCAGTCTGTCCAAACCGCACTCAGTGCAAAATCACACTTCAAAGTCTGTTTTATAAGCCCTGAAACAAAGGAGACTTGCTGAGCCCAGCTACAGATGAACCAGCTTAATCTATTTTCCCTAATTAACTGCCTTCAGCTGCTCTGAATTGTAGGCCTTGTATATCTCTTTATAACCCTGCTTAAAGCTAGGAAATTTAGATTTTAAACAGTCACAGTCAATGTGGAGAGAGACACACAGGCTGCGAGATTCTCAGCAGCTCAGCTCAGCTCAGCTCGGTGCTGTGTGAATGGGCTGCTCCACACCCCGGCTGCTCACAGGGAATGCCAGTGCAGAGGGCCCAGTGCAGAAGGCCAAGGGTGGAGGACCCAGAGGAGAGTGTCATAGGTGGGAGGCCCAGCACGGAGGACCCCAGGCGGGGGGCCCAGGGCGGAGTGGCTGGTCGACAGAAGCGGAGTTGGATGATGCTGTGGGTGAGCATGCTGCACGGTTTCTAAAGTTGAAGAATGGTCTCCGGCCCGAATGAGTTCCAGTGGCCCCGCCTGTGCTCCCTCTGGTAGCAGCTGTGAGGCTTTGTTTCGGTGATGGGATCCGGTTTGTGCGCTGCCATTTTGGTGGAGGAAAGACAGACTGTTTCCGCCTGTAGCATGGTGCATGAGCGGCCATAAGATGGGAAAAGAGAATGGAATAAAAGTGGAAAAAAAGGAAAATAAAAGGAAGATAAAAGACAAAACAAAGTAATATCGGCAAGGAATACTGAGTATTTTGATGGCTGGGTCCTGTGAATGATAACAGCAAGAAGAAGATTTGAGTAGTCGTTTTCTTCTTTTACTGGATTTGAGAAAGTGGTCAGCTTCTTTTCTGTGGAAAAGTTGAAGACTGGACAAGGATCATGACATTATATGGTTAGATAACATCAAGTGAAAACGAGGAGTTATTAGAGTGCCAATAGGACTGGCGTAGAACTGGTATTTACTTGTTTTGTTGAAGAAATTTCGGGTTTCTGGTTAAAAGCAGTTTACTTGGAAGTTTCAATTGATTTCTGATATAGTTATGGGACTTTGTATATTGTGGTGTTATTTAGTGTTAAAGCCTTCCTCAATGTACGGACGAACGAATGCTCAAGTGAATACACGCATGCGGACACAAATAATACGCACAGTAAATGTGGAGAGAGACACACAGGCTGCGAGATTCTCAGCAGCTCAGCTCTGCTCGGTGCTGTGTGAATGGGCTGCTCCACACCCCGGCTGCTTGCGGGGAATGCCAGTGCGGAGGGCCCAGTGCAGAAGGCCCAGTGTGGAAGACCCAGAGGAGAGTGTCCTAGGTGGGAGGCCCAGCACAGAGGACCTTGGCGGGGGGCCTAGGGCGGAGCGGCTGGTCGACAGAAGCGGAGTCGGGAGATGCTGTGGGTGAGTATGCTGCACGGTTTCTAAGGTTGAAGAACAGTCTCGGGCTCGAATGAGTTCCAGCGGCCCCGTCTGTGCTCCATCTGGCAGCAGCTGTGAGGCTTTGTTTCGGTGATGGGATCGGGTTTGTGCGCCGCCATTTTGGTGGAGGAAAGACAGACTGTTTCCATCTGTAGCATGGCGCATGGGCGGCCATAAGATGGGAAAAGGGAATGGAATAAAAGTGAAAATAAAAGGAAGATAATAGGCAAAACAAAGTAATATTGGCAAGGAATACTGAGTATTTTGATGGCTGGGTCCTGTGAGTGATAACGGCAAGAAGAAGGAAATTTGAGTAGTTGTTTTCTCCTTTTATCGGATTTGAGAAAGTGGTCAGCTTCTTTTCTGTGGAAAAGAAGAAGACTGTGGACAAGCATCATGACCTTATATGGTTAGATAACATCAAGTGAAAACGAGGAGTTATTAGAGTGCCAATAGGACTGGCGTAGAACTGGTATTTACTTGTTTTGTTGAAGAAGTTTCGGGTTTCTGGTTAAAAGTAGTTTACTTGGAAGTTTTAATTGATTTCTGATATGGTTATGGGATATTGTATATTGTGGTGTTATTTAGTGTTAAAGCCTTCCTCAATGTACGGACGAACGAACGCTCAAGTGAATGCACGCATGCGGACACAAATAATACGCACGCACACACGCATACACAATGGAACTTACGTTCGACCGAATGAAGGGCCCTCGCTCCCCAGGATGAAAATTGGCTTCCTATTGGGTGAGCGTTGTGATGAAATATGTCATTCATCAGACTCTGTAGTTAACTGTATATATTGTATTGCCTGCTCCGGTGTTTGTACCTTGTATTGTGTATAGGGCACCACCCCCTTTGTGTGTCAGCTCCGCCCATACCTGGCCCTACTTAAGACAAGTCCAGGCTTGTCCTGCAGTAGAACAGCAGCACGCCAGGTGAAGCTAGGTGCAGCCACCGGCATCTTTTCTTTGCTAATAAAAGCCTTGTTTTATTCTGCTAACTTCGAGTCTTGAAGTTATTGAGGCACGTCAATTTTATTAGCAAACTTTTAACGATGGATCAACTTTTGAAACCGGAACGCTTGGATTTGGACCCGCATGCTTCGGATGCATCGGCACGGTTTGGACACTGGTTCCAGTGCTTGGAATTCTTTATGGCCAACTCCGAAGCCGTCACAGCCTCTACAGCCACCGGAGATGTGAAACTCGGGATCCTACAGAATCGGGTAAGCCACCGGGTTTTTCCACTCATACAAGACGCCGCCAGCTACCTGGATGCCTGCAACATCCTAAAGGCCCACTATCAGCGGCCTACCAATGAAGTGTACGCCAGGCACCTGCTTGCTACCTGCACACA
The DNA here is from genome assembly GCF_052327205.1 of Somniosus microcephalus. Lineage (NCBI taxonomy): Eukaryota > Metazoa > Chordata > Chondrichthyes > Squaliformes > Somniosidae > Somniosus > Somniosus microcephalus. The sequence goes on from NC_140987.1 coordinate 229,217,280, forward strand.
GCGACCTGGAGAGTCGCTAGAGGACTTTCTAGTCACCCTAAAAGTGCTTGGCAAAGACTGCAAATGCAAAGACGTGAAAGCCACGGTATACACAGACGAGCTGATTCGGCATGCCTTTATCGCAGGCCTTAGCTCTAATTATATCCAGCAGAGACTCCTAGAGAAAACGGGCCTAGATCTGACACAGGCTGTGGACACAGCGCGATCGTTGGATGTGGCTCAGAAGAACTCTGACTCCTACTCGGCAGGCCGCACAGCCCACGCCGCCTCTGTTTCCCAGCCCGGTAGCTCAACACCGTCGGGGCCCTGCTCTCCCCCCAGAAGCCCTACGGCCGCCGCGACGCATCGGGGCCCCAAATGCTACTTCTGCGGGCAGCCGAAGCACACCAGGAACCTGTGCCCGGCGAAAGGCACCACCTGCTTTAAGTGCGGTAAGAAGGGGCACTTTGGGAAGGTGTGCAGAGGGAACCCCACAGGCAAAACTGCCACCGCCGCGTGCGCGCCGTGGGAGCGGCCATCTTGGACGCCATCTTGTCCGACCTCGTGGGGTCCGCCATCTCGCGAGCAGACAGCGTGGACGCCATCTTACCCGGCCTCGTGTGGCCCACCATCTTGTCCCGATCAGGGCCCTACAGTGGCGTGGATCACAGTGGACCAGTCCAGACCGCACCCACTATCCAAATCGATGGTGGACATTGAGGTAAACGGGTGCAAGGTTAAATGTTTAATTGACAGCGGGAGCACGGAGAGCTTCATTCACCCTGATCTGGTACAACGACTCTCTCTAACTATAGTCCCTACTCAGGGCAGGATCTCTATGGCCGACAAAACCCAGATATCGACTATTGCGGGTTACTGCGCGGTACGATTGTCCATTAAAGACACTGTATATAATAATTTTAAACTGTTAATTATGAAAGATTTATGTGTGAGCGTGATCTTGGGCCTGGATTTTCAGTGCCACCACCAAAGCATCACGCTCAATTTCGGTGGGACCCAGCCGCCACTCACAGTGTGCGGTCTGGCTACCCTGAAGGTAAAGCCGCCTTCGCTATTCGCGAACCTTACCCCTAACTGCCGGCCAATAGCGACCAAAAGCAGGAGGTACAGCTGGGAGGACAGGCGGTTTATCGCGACCGAGGTAGACAGGCTCCTGAAGGAGCGCATTATTGAACGCAACAACAGCCCGTGGCGCGCCCAAGTGGTGGTGGTGAGGGGTAGCGAGAAGAAGCGGATGGTGATTGACTATAGTCAAACAGTCAACATCTATACACAACTAGACGCCTACCCGCTACCCCGCATATCCGAGATGGTGAACCAAATGGCCCAATACCGGGTGTTCTCCACCATCGACATCAAGTCAGCATACCACCAGCTCCCTATCAGACCAGAGGACCGTTCGTACACCGCCTTCAAGGCAAACGGACGCCTCTACCAGTTCCTCAGAGTCCCCTTTGGGGTGACGAATGGGGTCTCGGTCTTTCAGAGGGAGATGGACCGCATGGTCGATGACCACCACTTGCAGGCAACCTTCCCCTATCTCGATAACGTCACCATCTGCGGCCACAACCAGCAGGACCACGACTCAAACCGCGCGAGGTTTCTGAAAACCGCACAAAAACTCAACCTCACCTACAACGAGGACAAGTGCGTTTTCAACACCACGCGCCTTTGCATACTAGGCAGCGTGGTGGAGAATGGGGAAATCGGACCAGACCCCGACCGATTGCGCCCCCTACGGGAGCTGCCCCTGCCCAACACTCCCAAAGCCCTGAAAAGGTGCCTGGGGTTATTCTCGTATTATGCCCAATGGGTCCCTAACTACTCCAATAAAGCCCGTCCCCTCTTGAAAGCATCCTCTTTCCCGCTCTCTGCTGAGGCCCATGATGCCTTCAAAAGCATTAAGCAGGATATTGAGCGGGCCACGCTACAGGCAGTGGACGAGAACACTCCCTTTCAAGTGGAAAGTGATGCGTCTGACTTTGCCTTGGCGGCCACCCTCAACCAGGCAGGGCGGCCCGTAGCTTTCTTCTTGAGGACCCTCCAGGGGCCCGAGATCAGACACTCCTCCGTGGAAAAGGAGGCCCAAGCCATCGTGGAGGCAGTGCGCCACTGGCGGCACTACCTAGCCGGCAAACGCTTCACCCTACTTACCGACCAGCGGTCGGTAGCGTTTATGTTCAATAATAAACAGAGGGGGAAGATTAAAAATGATAAGATTCTTAGGTGGCGGATCGAGCTCTCCACCTTCGAGTACGACATCATGTACCGGCCGAGGGCCCTTAACGAATCCCCCGATGCCCTCTCACGAGGGATGTGTGCCAACGCCACCGAGGATCGGCTACAGACCCTCCACAATGACCTCTGCCACCCAGGGGTCACACGGCTGTTCCACTTCATAAAGTCCCGCAACTTACCCTACTCGATTGAGGAAGTTCAGTCTCTGACCAGGAACTGCCGCACTTGCGCCGAGTGCAAGCCTCGGTTCTACCGCCCTGATAGAGCCCACCTAATCAAAGCTACACGGCACTTTGAGCGGCTTAGCTTAGATTTTAAGGGCCCCCTCCCGTCCGTCGACCGCAATGTTTACTTCCTGAACATTGTGGACGAATACTCCCGTTTCCCATTTGCCTTCCCCTGCCCAGACATGACCAGCGCCACGGTCATTAAATGCCTCAACAGCCTGTTCTGCCTGTTCGGTATGCCAAGCTATATCCACACGGATAGGGGGGCGGCCTTCATGAGTGAAGAGCTACGCCAGTACATGCTGTCCAAGGGGATTGCCACGAGCCGTACCACCAGCTACAACCCCCGGGGTAACGGTCAGGTGGAGCGAGAGAACGGGACAGTATGGAGGGCAGTCACCCTAACTCTAAGGTCCAAGGGCCTCCCTATCTCCCGCTGGCAGGAAGTCCTCCCAGATGTGCTCCACTCAATACGGTCACTGTAGTGTATGTACCCGTCTACCTTTAAGAGAACTATTGTATGTAACCGTACACCTTTAAGAGAACTACTTTAGGTGTTGCACTACTTTGTTGGCTTCTGTATACTGTAATACCGACGGTGACCACACCGGTATATAAGTGCTGTGTCAGGAAGTATTGAGCAGATTCGCCCTGACCTTCGAATAGTAAAGTCCTGTTTTAAGTTACTCTTGGAGTCTGTGTATTAATTAACTAAACAACCCACAGACTTTACAGTGGCGACGAGTCCGATCGTACCCTGCGGCAACAATAATTCCGAAGCAGTTAACGAGCGTCGAGAAGAGGCAACCGCCCTCGTCATTCTGCTGGGAGAAAACTCGAGTCTGCAGAGCTGGAAAGGAGGAAGAATTCAGAGACAAAGACTTCCATCAGCAATAGGCATTGACTGTCCCTTCTGCCACGGTGAGGAGTGAGCCGATCAGCACAAGAAGCAAGGCGGCCACGGTGACTGTGAGTAAGGGAAAAGTAAAAAGAATAACCGGAGGATAAGGGCGGTGCACTCGACCACGGTCGAGGGGGAAAGGAGCCGGACAGAAGTCGGTCCCAGAGGCGCTGAGACTGGGGCAGCGTGGAGCAAGGAAGCCGCGGTACAGACAGGCTGGGGACGCAACGGCGTCGTGAGACAGCTAGACTGCGACAGGCGAAAAAGGCCGGGCAGCAACCGAAGCCACGAAGCGCTGCGACCGGGAGCGTAGGCGCGGGAAGATATAAAAGCTCAGCCGCAGCCGGGGAGGGAAGCACCGGACTGCGAGAGGGCTGGGAGGCGCGATTGGGAGCCGAGCGAGCGGGAGAGGCAGAGCCGACCAAGGGAGACTGAGCGAGAGCCAGTCCAGCGGCTGAAACTATTCGCCGTCAACGGTGTGTACCCAGCGCCGGTAGAGCCGAGCGAGCGGGAGAGAGACAGAGCCCGAGCAAGGGGAACTGAGCGAGAGCCAGCCCAGCGGCTGAAACTGTTCGCCGTCAACGGGGTGTACCCAGCGCCGGTTGCCCTGCCGAGAAAAGGGAAAGCACTGAAGCCGACGCGCAGGCTGTGAACCTGAAAGCCAGCGGCCGTCGCCCGTGGGGAAAGTGTACCCCTCCCGCCAGGGGAAGAAACGCGGGAAGCCGCCATTAGGCGGAGAAGAAGACAGAAGTGGGGAACCGCCATTGAAGTGGGCGGGGAGAGAAGATAAGCGCGGGAAACCGCCATTTTCGCGGGAACCGCCATCTTGGAAAAAAAAAAGAAAAATTTAAAGAAATTATTCGTGGTGTTATCAGGAAGAGAGGAAGATGCCTAAGCGGGGTAACATCAACGATTTTAATTCCGAGGTAGAAGACTGGGCCACATATGTGGAACGCATTGAGATCTATTGTGAGGCCAAGAAAATAGAAGAAGATGACAAAGCTATAACCTTGCTAAACTCAATGGGCGCGAAGACATACGAGCTCTTGAAGCATCTACTAGCACCAGCTAAACCGGCAGATCAGACTTTCGATGAGATTGTGACTGTTCTGAAGGATCACTTGAACCCCACACCGTTGATGTTGGCGGAACGATTCAAATTCTATGCGAGAACGCAAAGGAAAGACGAAAGCAACGCAGAATACTTGGTCGAACTGCGTAGACTAGCGAAACACTGCCAGTTTGAGGGAATCTGACAGAGGCGTTGCGAGACAAATTCGTGTGCGGAATGTCGAAGGAAGAAACACAAAAACGACTGCTCGAAGAGAACGATCTTACACTTGAGAAGGCTGTCCTTATTGCTGCATCGAACGAAGCCGCAGCGAAGGGAACGGCGGAAATGCAGCTAAAGGCAGCGGCACTCAGGGTGCAGCAAATTACTTCAGGTACAACAAAATGCTATCGTTGTGGGAAGACAACACACGACCAGAACCAATGCTGGTTTAAAAACCAGGAATGTAGGAAATGTGGCAAGCTCGGTCACATAGCTAAGGTATGCCGGTCAGGGAAGAAGACCAACAATAATGAGTCACCACAAAAGAGGTACAGGAAGGTACATGAGGTGACTAGGAAGAGTCCGGAAGAACAGAATTCGGACTCACACTCCAACTGCAAGGAACTGGATAGTCTGAGAATTCACAATGTGAGTAATGAAGCTGACCGACAAGCTAGCTGGATCACACTACAGATTGCAAAAGTCCAAGTGAAAATGGAAGTGGACACCGGATCGGCGTTGACGGTCATGAATAAGCATGATTATAAAAAGTTATTCAAGCATATTCCCCTACGGGATACGGAACTAGTATTGAAGACATACACGGGGCACAAAGTATACCCCATCGGAAAGATAGAAGTCAAGGTGAGATACAAGGACAAAGAGCACCAAAGGATGGACCTGTATGTGTTGCCTGAGGGAGGTCCACCACTTCTGGGACGGGAGTGGATCAGGAAAATAAAGATAGACTGGCATTCACTAAACACCATGACGGTAGATTCCGGAAAGGAAGATGTCAAACCTGAACGGTTGTCCAGAATATTAGATGAAGCTAAAGAGGTATTCCAGCAAGGACTGGGAACACTGCAAGGAATTAAAGCAAAGGTTAAGATTGCAGAACATGCAAGCCCAAAATTTTTCAAAGCCAGATCGGTACCTTACGCGATACGACCTGCTGTGGAGGCAGAACTGGAAGAACTTGAACGATCAGGGGTACTGTCAAAAGTGGACTGGAGTGAGTGGGCCACGCCCATTGTTCCCGTCATGAAGTCTTCACCAAGTAACAAGCCAGGGGGACCGGGGAAGGTCCGCATCTGCGGAGACTTCAAGATCACAGTGAATCCGGTGCTTCACACGGTACAATACCCGCTTCCGCGGATTGAAGATATCTTTGCTTCGTTGGCTGGAGGGAAACACTTCACCAAGATAGACCTGGCACAGGCATACTTACAAATGGAAGTCGAGGAAGAGTCGCGTCAGTACCTCACCATCAACACACACAGAGGCTTGTATCGTTATAATAGACTGGTTTTTGGGGTAGCTTCGGCTCCAGCAATTTGGCAGAGGGCCATGGAGCAGGTATTACAAGGAATTCCAAGCACGCAGTGTTACTTAGACGATATCCTGATTACGGGAGAAGACGAGGAAGAACACCTCACAAATTTGAAACTGGTGCTCACTAGGTTGAAGGAATATGGCCTTCGAGTTAATCGCAAGAAATGTGAGTTCTTCCAAAAACGGATCTCGTACTGCGGTCATGTCATTGACCGAGAGGGGCTACACAAGTCACCTGACAAGATAGAAGCTGTCGTGAAGGCCCCCGCTCCGGAAAACGTATCACAGTTAAGATCATTCTTGGGGTTGATTAATTATTATCACAAGTTTCTGCCGAATCTATCCATGGTGCTGCATCCGCTGAATGCTCTGTTGCGGAAAGAAGTACCATGGAAGTGGAGTGAGGAATGTAAAAAGGCCTTTCGCAGAAGCAAGGCGTTGATTACCTCTGAAGAAGTGTTGGCTCATTTCAACCCAACGTTACCTCTTCGTCTAGCTTGTGATGCTTCCCCCTATGGAATTGGAGCAGTACTTTCACACAAGTTACCAAATGGCTCGGAAAGGCCAGTGGCATTCGCGTCCCGAGATCATTGACCTCCGCGGAGCAAAATTATGCTCAAATAGATAGGGAGGCCCTCAGCCTTGTGTGGGGCGTAAAGAAATTCAATCATTATCTGCAGGGCAAGAAGTTTACATTACTGACAGACCACCAGCCGTTGGTGTCAATATTCAACCCTAACAAGGGCATTTCCACCATGACAGCGCAAAGGTTACAGAGGTGGTCCGTGTTACTTGGGGCACACCAATATGACATCGAATACAAAAGGTCCAAACAGCATGGAAATGCTGATGGGTTATCGCGCTTGCCATTGCCGATAGTAGAAGAAGCGACTACAGTGGACCCGGTAGAGATGTTCCACTCATCCATAGTGGAATGTCTACCAGTAACAAATTCGATGATCGAAAACGAAGCAAGAAATGACCCGACTCTCTCATGAGTCTATGATTTAATGGTGGAGGGATGGCCAGCACAGGGCGAACCAACGCTGCCAGCATTTTCGCAGAGAAAAGAACAGCTGTCAGTGTGTCGAGGAACCCTGATGTGTGAATCTAGAGTGGTGATTCCACCCAAACTTCAACAGAAGGTGTTAAAGGAGCTGCACGAGGGACATCTGGGTGGAGTGAAAATGAAGAACCTAGCAAGAGCGTTTGTGTGGTGGCCAGGCATTGATGGGGACATCGAAGAAATCACTAAGAGCTGTCTAGGATGCCAGAAGGTCCAAAACGCGCCACCACAGGCTCCTCTGCATCCATGGGAGTGGCCCTCATCTCCTTGGCAAAGGGTACATATCGACTTTGCTGGTCCATTTATGGACTCAATGTTTCTAATAGCGGTGGATGCACACTCCAAGTGGCCGGAGGTAATAAAGATGTCCACCACCACCACGGAAAAAACCATCACAGTGTTAAGGACCATGTTTGCTAGGAATGGGCTGCTGGAACAGATCTGTTCTGATAATGGACCGCAATTTGTGTCCGAAGAATTCAAGAAATTCTTAAAGAGCAATGGGGTTAAGCACTACACGTCAGCCCCATACCATCCCGCCTCCAATGGATTGGCTGAAAGGTTTGTCCAGACCTTCAAGAAGGCCATAAAGGCCATGGGTAATGAAGCCATTAACTTACAACATAAGGTGGATAGCTTCTTGTTGGCGTACAGGAATGCAACACATGCGGTCACAAATCAAACTCCCGCCATGATGTTTTTTAATAGACGACTAAGATGCCGGCTGGATTTGCTTAAGCCGAACGTCAGAAGGGACGTAGAGAACTGACAATTCCAGGGCATGATAAGATAAAAAATCACGGGATTGGGGGTAATATTCTGGCGTGGGTGGAGGATTGGCTCTCTAACAGAAAGCAGAGAGTTGGGATAAATGGTTCATCTCAGATTGGCAACCAGTAACTAGTGGTGTTCCGCAGGGGTCAGTGCTGGGTCCCCAACTCTTTACAATCTATATTAACGATTTGGAGGAGGGGACCGAGTGTAACATATCAAAGTTTGCAGATGATACAAAGATGGGAGGGAAAGTAGTGAGTGAGGAGGACATAAAAAACCTGCAAAGGGACATAGACAGGCTAAGTAAGTGGGCAGAGATTTGGCAGATGGAATACAATACTGGAAAGTGTGAGGTTATGCACTTTGGCAGGAAAAATCATAGAGCAAGTTATTATCTTAATGGCAAGAAACTGGAAAGTACTGCAGTACAAAGGGATCTGGGGGTCCTGGTGCACGAAACTCAAAAAGTTAGTATGCAGGTGCAGCAAGTGATTAAGAAGGCCAATGGAATGTTGGCTTTTATTGCTAGGGGGTTGGAATATAAAAACAGGGAGGTATTGCTGCAGTTGTACAAGGTATTGGTGAGGCCGCACCTGGAATACTGCATACAGTTTTGGTGTCCATACTTAAGAAAAGACATACTTGCTCTCGAGTCAGTACAAAGAAGGTTCACTCGGTTAATCCCGGGGATGAGGGGGTGGTCATATGAGGAGAGGTTGAGTAGATTGGGACTCTACTCATTGGAGTTCAGAAGAATGAGAGGTGATCTTATTGAAACATATAAGATTGTGAAGGGGCTTGATCGGGTGGATGCGGTGAGGATGTTCCCAATGATGGGTGAAACTAGAACTAGGGGGCATAATCTTAAAATAAGGGGCTGCTCATTCAAAACTGAGATGAGGAGAAACTTCTTCACTCAGAGGGTGGTAGGTTTGTGGAATTTGCTGCCCCAGAAAGCTGTGGAAGCTACATCATTAAATAAATTTAAAACAGAAATAGATAGTTTCCTAGAAGTAAAGGGAATAAAGGGTTACGGGGAGCGGGCAGGAAATTGGACATGAGTCTGGGTTCGGAATGGTCATGGCCCTGTGGGTAGTGGAGCGGGCCCAGGGGCCGTGTAGCCTTGTTCTGCTCCTACTGTGTTCTAATTCTGTTAGATTTCAGGAGATGGTTTTATTCCTGTTCCTGGCTGGGGTGGAGATCGCCTTTACAGAAGGTAAGTACTGTAGAAAATATAGGGACAGAGTGATCTCCTGGAAGAATTTCGATCGCCTAGATGGGTCGGAGAGGAATTTCACAGATTTTTTTCTCCCAAATTGGCCATTGGGTCTTTATCTGGTTTTTCGCCTCTCCCGGGAGATCACATGGGTTCGGGTGGATGCAGAGTGATAGAAGATTTGAGGTTAGGATCAGATCAGCCATGATCTTATTGAATGGTGGAGCAGGCTCGAGGGGCCGATTGGCCTACTCCTGCTCCTATTTCTTATGTTCTTATGTTCTTATGAATGAAAGGCCAACTAGATCTTTTCAGATAGGTCAACAAGTTTTGGCCCGGGATTACCGTACCGAGAAATGGCAGCCTGGAACCATCGGAAAAAGGCTAGGGCCGTTGATGTATACGGTGGACATTGGGGACAGTATAATAAGGTGCCATGTTGACCAGATCATAGGGTCAGCCACAAATGGCCAACTTACTCCACCACCTTACACAGTTAATGTTGAGACAGAGATACCCAGAACACCTACCTCCGATCTGGTAATACTGGAATCAGATGAACCTGACACTGTCCTTCAAGCCGAATCGACCTTGCCAGAAGCACCTACTACCCCGCCGGAAGTTACGACACCACCGAGGCGTTATCCGGACAGAGTCCGGAAACCTCCAGAGAGACTGAATCTGTGAACTGTCTTGCATAAAGTTGTATATATGTTATAATGTATGTTTAATGGGGAATCAGTATGTTGTAAGCTAAAAAGGGAGGATTGTAGTGTATGTACCCGTCTACCTTTAAGAGAACTATTGTATGTAACCGTACACCTTTAAGAGAACTACTTTAGGTGTTGCACTACTTTGTTGGCTTCTGTATACTGTAATACCGACGGTGACCACACCGGTATATAAGTGCTGTGTCAGGAAGTATTGAGCAGATTCGCCCTGACCTTCGAATAGTAAAGTCCTGTTTTAAGTTACTCTTGGAGTCTGTGTATTAATTAACTAAACAACCCACAGACTTTACAGTCACTATTGTGTACCGCCACTAATGCCACGCCTCATGAGCTAATGTTTGTGTTTCCCCGGAAATCCACCTCAGGCGTATCCATACCGTCATGGCTCTCCACCCCAGGTCAGGTACTTCTGCGGAAGCATGTGAGGGGCCACAAGACGGACCCCCTCGTGGAGCCAGTGCACCTGCTCCACGCCAACCCACAATATGCATATGTCCGGCATGCCGACGGACGGGAGGACACTGTGTCCATAAAAGACCTTGCCCCAGCCGGTAACAACAGCAACAACGACAACGACTACAGCAACAACAACAACCACAACAACTATTACCCACCCACTCCACCCACTAATTTTTCATCACCCCCGGAAGAACACCAGCCAACGGTACCCCCACCACCTACTCCGTCAACAACCCCGGTGGCACCCCCGGCAGAGACCCAGGAGACCACCCGGGACACCCAGCCGGCACCCGCGGCACCGCAACCGTTACGTCGGTCACAGAGGACTATCACACCCCCGGACAGACTAAATCTGTAGAAGGGGTGAATGTGATGAAATATGTCATTCATCAGACTCTGTAGTTAACTGTATATATTGTATTGCCTGCTCTGGTGTTTGTACCTTGTATTGTGTATAGGGCACCGCCCCCTTTGTGTGTCGGCTCCGCCCATACCTGGCCCTACTTAAGACAAGTCCAGGCTTGTCCTGCAGTAGAACAGCAGCACGCCAGGTGAAGCTAGGTGCAGCCACCGGCATCTTTTCTTTGCTAATAAAAGCCTTGTTTTATTCTGCTAACTTCGAGCCTTGAAGTTATTGAGGCACGTCAAGCGTGAGGCCTGCCAGAATGGATGAACGAATGCACGCAGGTAGACAAATGATACGCACGTATGCAGACATGCACAATGGAAGTTACACACGAGCGAACGAATGGAGGAATGAATGAATGAATGATTGAGTGATGCCCATAGGACTGGTGTATACGGGTTCTTTCTTTTCTTGGTTTATTAAATAGTGGCAGTTTGTACTGTAAACATTATTGATTTACCTGTAAAAATTTATTATTGTACTTATATTGACCATAAAGCTGTTTTTGCGGCTTTTTTTTGTGGTCAATTAATGTAATGGATTTACAATGTAATTGATGAGTTGTATAAGTACTGTTGTCCTTTTTTTTTAATTTTAACATTCAAGTACAACAGGTAATACCATGCGAAAATGAAGAGTTACTAGATTGCCAATAGGACTGGTGTAAAATTGTTTTTCACTATGGGTACCTGTACTGTTAATATTGTTGATTTGTCTGTAAAATTTACCACTGCATTTGTACTGTTAATCCTAAAGCTGTTTTTAAGGCATTGTTTTATTGCGGCGAATGAATGTAATGGATTTATTATGTAATTGATGAGTTGTAACAAGTACTACCATATTTAAATAAATATGTTTGACTCAAATAAAATATCTATTTTCCCTAATTAACTGCCTTCAGCTGCTCTGAATTGTAGGCCTTGTATACCTCTTTATAACCCTGCTTAAAACTGGGAAATTTAGATTTTAAACAGTAGACAGTCACAGTAAATGTGGAGAGAGACACACAGGCTGCGAGATTCTCAGCAGCTCAGCTCTGCTCGGTGCTGTGTGAATGGGCTGCTCCACACCCCGGCTGCTCGCAGGGAATGCCAGTGCAGAGGGCACAGTGCAGAAGGCCCTGGGTGGAAGACCCAGAGGAGAGTGTCCTAGGCAGGAGGCCCAGCACGGAGGACCCCAGGCGGGGGGCCTAGGGCAGAGCGGCTGGTCGACAGAAGCGGAGTCGTGTGATGCTGTGGGTGAGCATGCTGCAGGGTTTCTAAGGTTGAAGAATGGTCTCAGGCCCGAATGAGTTCCAGCGGCCCCGCCTGTGCTCCATCTGGAGGCAGCTGTGAGGCTTTGTTTCGGTGATGGGATTGGGTTTGTGTGCCGCCATTCTGGTGGAGGAAAGACAGACTGCTTCAATCTGTAGCATGGTGCATAAGTGGCCATAAGATGGGAAAAGGGAACGGGCTAAAAGTGGGAATAAAAAGGAAAATAAAGGGAAGATAAAAGACAAAACAAAGTAATATCAGCAAGGAATACTATGTATTTTGATGGTTGGGTCCTGTGAGTGATAACAGCAAGTAGAAGAAAATTTGAGTATTCAGACTTTTTATGGGATTTGAGAAAGTGATTGGCTTCTTTTCTGTGGAAAAGCTGAGGACCGTGGACAAGGATTGTGACATTACATGGTTAGACGGCATCAAGTGAAAAGGAGGAGTTATTAGATTGCCAATAGGACTGGCGTAGAACTGGTATTTGCTTGTTTTGTTGAAGAAGTTTCTGGTTTTCTGGTTGAAAGCAGTCTACTTGAAGCTTAAATTGATTTCTGATAAGGCTTTGGGACTTTGTACATTGTGATGTTAATTAGTGTTTATGTGGAATTTGTTTGAGATTATTGCCTAGTAAATGATATATTTTACAAAAGGAAGAAAAATAAGTTAACAGGAAAGTTAAAAGGAAGTGGAAAAAATAGATAAAATAAATTATATTCGTAAGAAATCTGAGTACTTCGACGGCTGGGTTCTGGATCGAACGAACGCTCGAGTGAACGCATGCCGCAGACACATGATACGCACGCATGCATGCACGCACAATGGAACTTACATTCGAACGAATGAACGGACGGACGAACGAACGCACTCATGCTCGCACGTAGAAACAAATCACACGCATGCACAATGGAACTTACGCTTGAGCGAACGAATGAACGAGCGAACGAACGAACGGATGATTGATCAATTGAATGGGTAAACAATGCCAGTAGGACTGGTGTGATATGGTTTTTTTTTCTTGGTTTATTGAAATAGTGGTAGTTTGTACTGTAAATATTAAATTTTTACAAATAAATCAATATCATTGCATTTATATTGTTAACCATAAAGCTGTTTTTAAGGCTTTATTCTTATTGTGGTCAATGGATGTAATGGATTTACTTTGTAATTGATGAGTTGTATAAGTACTGTTGTACTTGAATAAAGAAAAAAAAACTGTAAATGTGCAACAAGAGACAGTCAGGAATCTTGTGCTGCTGCTGCTCTGCCAGAGAAGAGGAGAGGAGAGGAGAGGTCTCTCTCTCTTGGTGTGCCCAGGAGGAGGAGGGGAGGCCACATCTGCTGCTGCTGCTGAAGAGAGAGGGAGAGAGTGTGTGTGTCTCTCTGAGAGGAGGAGGTGCCAGCATCTGCACCTGTGAGTGTTACAGAGGTGCCTGGAGAGGGGACGGAGAGAGAAGGAGAGAAACATCAGAGGGGAGCATTAACCCAACTGGCTCCCCAATCGTGAGAGGGAGAGAGGGAGAGCCATCTACAAGCAACAGGTGGGTGGTTTTGGTGCATTATCCAAAAGAGACTGTGTTATTGTAGCTGGGTGGAGGAAAGAAGAAAAGGCCGGAGCACTCTGCGGGGGTTCTTGTGAGTGTGTGCGGCCTTGCCAACAACTGGGCTGCACACACCACTCCTGGGAGCCCCCCCATTGTCTGGCCCGGGATAGCCGGAGCTGCACACACCACTCCTGGGAGCCCCACAATTGCCTGGCCCGGGATAGCCGGAGCTGCCCGGGTGAAGTCCTCATTTAAACACATCCTTAAGACCTGGTGGGGGATTGTGCCTGGGCGTCTCCTGCTATCCCCAGGTGAAGACATCTTCTCCTCCCACCAGAAGATGAGACCGCCATCAAAGACTTTGTATTTTTTCCACCAGGAGAGTGCACCCCCCTGCCATCACCCACCCACCCACCCACCATCGGAGGGTAGTGACCCCGCTGCTGCGGCCTCCCTCCTCCCACCACCCCCGTTTCTCTCCCTGCCTCTTGAAAATCCACCTCCCCTCTCCAATTATCTGTTGCTCATTTGAGCAGAGTGGAGAAGGCCCCTCTCCAATCAAGACAACTAGGGGTGGGGTGCATTGCATAATACTGCACCCTCTGCTCATAAAGCACACATACCAAGGCCATTTAACACCACTAGGCCTGTGACTGGGGGTGGGTGTCATCCCTCAAAAATTAACCCGGAGATGATGACCCCATCTTCGCCGGTGACGGGGCCAGCAAGGTCGTACGCGGGTGTGGCGGCCACGGCTAATCCCGCTGCTTCTGCTGCCCCGTCACCGTTCCATCTTCTAACCAAAAAACTTGGGGTGAGGGTCTACACCCACCCCGACATGTCTATCGAGGCCTGTGTGAAAGCCAAGGCCAGGGTTGTCGGCCGCTCGGCCATCGTAGTGGCCTCGAAGATGTACGGCAAGGCTGTGTTCTTCCTGCGGTCAGAGCAGGTGGTGACCCTAGCCATATCAAAGGGGCTCACCATGGGCTGGACTTACCTGCTGGTGGACCCTCTTGAGGCCACCGCGCAGAGGATTTTCCTCTCCAACGTCCTGCCCTTCGTTTCGGTTGAGCTCTGCCTCCCCCACCTGCATCAACTGGGGGAGGTGAGTGTTAGATCCGTGATTCTGAGAGTGTGATGTTTCTCAATAACCACACGGATGCTGTAACTTAACAATCAACAGGTATTTACTGGAGTAGGGTAGTCTCAAGACTGGGGGTACAGAGGCATGCTCAAGGCTTATATACAGGTGTGGTCACTGCCGGTACTACAGTATACAGGAGCTGTAAAAAGTAGTTCTCTCTTAAAGGTACATACACTACAATTCCTCCCCTTTTAGATTAGCAGTACCCATAATATTCAAATAACAATTAACACTTTAACATGTACATTAAACAACAATAGTCCATTTATAGATTCAGTCTTTGGGGCGGCTTCCTGACCCATTCGGGATAGCGTCTTTCCTGAGGTTCTTGTTCTTGGTGCAGAGGCGATTCTGACCCCTTTTCATCGGGTAGTTCATCGGGTTCCACTGCTACTGGTTCTGAGGTAGATGCTACCGGTATGTCGGGTTCATCCCCAGGTACTCGAGACATGGGGTTGACTCGTTCCTGTGACGCTAAGATCTGATCGACATGGCATCTCACAATGTTCTCCCCGACATCCAATTTGTACATTAATGGCCCCTGCCTTCTGCATATCGTTCCAGGTTGCCATTTCTCTGTTCGGTAGTCACGGGCCAAGACTGGTTCTCATACACTGAAGCTCCTTGTCGGCTTCTCATTGATGTGCTGGAATTGTTTATCCTCAACATTTCTTTGCACATTTGGTCTGAGCAAATCCAGACGAGATCTCAACCTTCGGTTAAAGAACATCATGGCCGGGGTCTGGTTGGTGACTGAATGTGTCGCATTTCTGTAGGCTAATAGGAAATTGTTCATCTTATGCTGTAGTGGAATTTCATCGTCGCACATGGCCTTTATCACCTTTTTAAAGGTTTGTACGAATATCACAGCCAATCCATTTGTGGCTGGATGATATGGGGCGGATGTGTAATGCCTTATCCCATTCCTTTTCATGAATCTTTGAAACTCTTCGGACACAAACTGTGGTCTGTTATCAGAGAAAATCTGCTCTGGCAAGCCGTTCCTGCCAAATATGGTCCGTAGGACTGCAATCGTTTTCTCTGTAGTGGTTGAGGACATTTTTATCACCTCAGGCCATTTCGAGTGAGCATCCACTGCTTTTAAGAACATTGAGTCCATGAATGGACCAGCAAAATCAATATGCACCCGTTGCCATGGAGAGCAGGGCCACTCCCATGGGTGTAGAGGGGCATGTGGTGGTGCATTTTGGACCTTCTAGCAGCTCTTGGTTAGGTCCTCGATTTGTTGATCAATCCCCGGCCACCACACATTAGCCCTAGCAAGGCTTTTCATTTTCACCCCTCCCAGATGACCTTCATGAAGCTCATTGAGCACTCTCTCCCTTAACTTGGGTGGAATCACCACTCGGGATCCACACATCACTGTCCCCTGGCATACTGACAGCTGTTTTCTTCTGGATGAGAATGCTGGCAACAGTGAGTCGCCATGTGTTGGCCATCCCCTCACCGTCAAATCATATACCCGAGACAGTGTCGGATCATTGTGGGTCTCCTTCTCTATATCCGCGTTCGTTACTGGCAATCGTTCAATTATAGACGAATAAAATATCTCGATAGGGTCCACTGCTGGTGCTTCCTCCACAGTAGGCAGTGGCAGGCGTGATAGCCCATCAGCGTTTCCATGCTGTTTCGTGCCTTCATATTCTATTTCATATTGATTCGCCCCTAGAAACAGGGACCATCTTTGTAACCGTTGTGCAGTCATCACTGGAATGCCCTTCTTAGGATTAAAGATGGAGACAAGTGGTTGGTGGTCAGTCAGCCAGGTGAACTTCTGCCCATGCAGATAGTGGTTGAATTTTTTTACTCCCCATACTAGGCTGAGGGCCTCCCTGTCAATCTGGGCGTAGTTGCGCTCGGCTGAGGTTAGTGACCGAGACGCAAAGGCTACTGGCCTCTCCAACCCATCTGGGAATTTGTGCGACAGCACCGCTCCAATACCATAGGGTGATGCATCACATGCCAAACGAATTGGTAGTGCTGGGTTGAAATGGGCCAACGCCTCTTTTGATGTGATCAATTCTTTACACTTCTGGAAAGCTCGTCTACGTTCGTCATTCCACTTCCATGGTACCCCTGTTTGCAGTAGGGTGTTCAGTGGGTGTAATACCGTGGACAAATTTGGTAAGAACTTATGGTAGTAGTTTACCAGCCCGAGGAACGACCTCAGTTGTGACACATTTTCCGGTGCTGGAGCCTTGACTACTGCCTCAATCTTTTCAGGGGACTTATGTAACCCCTCTTCATCGATGACGTGGCCACATTACGAGATTTGCTTCTGGAAAAACTCGCACTTGTGGCGATTAGCTCGTAGCCCATATTCCTTTAATCTGGTGAGCACCTTCTCCAAGTTGGCGAAGTGATCACTGTCATTTTCGCCCGTGACCAGGATGTCGTCCAAATAACACTGGGTCCCTGGAATCCCTTGCAGGACTTGATCCATTGCCCTTTGCCAAATAGTCAGAGCCGATGCTACCCCGAACACCAGCCGGTTGTATTGATAGAGACCTTTATGAGTGCTGATCGTGAGGTATTGTTTCGAGGCTTCTTCTACCTCCATTTGCAGTACACCTGGGCTAGATCAATTTTGGTGAAGCGCTTACCTCCAGATGGCGAGGCGAAAATATCCTCAATTCGTGGAAGCGGATATTGTACCATGTGAAGGACTGGGTTCACTGTCACCTTAAAATACCCACAGATGCGGACCTTCTTTGGTTCCCCAGGCATATTACTCAACGACCTCTTCATTACAGGAATGATGGGTGTAGCCCACTCGCTCCAGTGTACTTTGGACAGTACTCCTGAACGTTCCAACCCTTCCAGCTCTGCTTCAACGGCTGGTTTAATCGCATAAGGCACTGGTCTGGCCTTACGAAACTTTGGGCTTGCATTTTCCTCTATTTTAATCGTTGCTGTTATGCCTTTTAGTGTTCCGAGTCCTTCCTGGAACACTTCTTTTGCGTCAGTTAGCATTTTTGACAGTCGTCCAGGTGTGACGTCGTCATCCTTTTTGGCCGCAACCTTCATTGCCTGTATGGAATGCCAATCTAATTGTATCTTCCGGATCCATTCACGTCCTAGCAGTGGTGGTCCTCCATCTGGCAATACATATAAGTCCATTTTAGGTATTTCCTGGCCTTTGTATATCACTTTCACCCTTATTTTTCCTTTGGGGCAGACTTTTTGCCCCGTGTACGTCTTCAAGACAATCTCTGTAGCTTTCAAGGGTATATGTGAAAATAGCCGCTTGTAGTCCCTTTGGTTTATGACTGTTAGGGCTGATCCTGTGTCTAATTCCATTTTCACTTGGACTCCGTCTATCTTGAGTGTAACCCAGATAGTCTGGTGATCCTCCATTTTGGTTACCTTATGTAGTTTCAGACAACCCAGCTCCTTGTTTCCGGAGTCTGTGTCACTTTTCTGTTCATCTGAACTACTGTCCATCACCTTGTGTACCTTTTTGTACTTCTCCTGTGGAGATTTCTTGCTGTTGGTTTTCTTCCCAGACCTGCAGACTCTTGCTATGTGTCCTGCTTTTCCACACTGTCTGCACACTTGGTCCTTGAACCAACAATCCTTCTGGTCATGTGTTGTTCTGCCGCAGCGATAACACTTCCCTGTTCCACAGGACATTTCATTGGTGCCATATTCTTGCGGTCTCCGTTGTATCTCTGCAGCGCCCCTTGCGGCCATACTGAAAGCTTTGTCCAGCTTAAGATCCTTTTCTGACAGAAGCCGTTTCTGGGTTCCTTCACTTTGAAGCCCACACACAAACTTGTCCCTTAACGTATCTGCTAGTCCCACTCCAAACTGGCAGTGTTTCAATAGCTTGCGCAGTTTCGTTAAGTACTCAGCATTGCTTTCGTCTTTGTGTTGGTTCCTTTTATGGAACTGAAATCGTTCCGCTATCAGCAGCGGTGTGGGGTTTAAGTGGTCCTGTAGGATTTCTACTATGCTTTCGAAATTCTTATTCACAGGCTTCTCTGGGGTTATTAGGTTTTACAGTAACCCATAAGTTTTTGCACCCATGGAATTTAACAAAACCAGTGCTTTCCTAGCATCTGGCACTTCATTCGTCCTGCAGTACACCTCAATACGTTCCACATATGTCGCCCAATCTTCGACTTCATTGTCGAATGTAGAGATACTGCCATGCTTCGGCATCCCTGGGTGTGATTTAACTGTCAAAAATGGCATCTCCCGCACTTTCCATTCTTCTCCGCTGGCACAAAATGGTGTGTCCCATGCTTTCCTTTCTTCCCGCGCTCGCCCTTCATCTCCGCTGTGGCTTCTAAAAATGGCGTCTCACACGCTCTTCCTTCTTCTCCGCAGCTCAATGGCATCTCCCGCGCTCTCCGTTCTTCTCCCCGCAGACACTGTTCAGCCCTTGAGTCCTGGCTGTGCTCTGCGCGTTTTTTTTTTCTGTGCGCCTTTCCCGTTTCCGCCACTCGGTCCTGAACCCGGCTGCTGCTTTACCCTCTCTCTCTCCGTTTTGTTTTTCCTCGACGCCGCTCAGTTTTCAACCCCCGGCTGCGCTCTGTGCGCTTCACCCTCTATCTTACCCCGTCGACGCTGCTCGGCTTTTTCTCTGCCGTCGGTCGGCTCCAGCCGCCGCTGTCCGGGAAGGGTCTGCGCTGTACCTGTCGTCAGTCTGTTGCTGATCTTCGTGGCTGGGGAACCAAGCCCGGCTCTCCACAGCCTCCCCTGCGATATTCACTCTCTGCCGGATGACTGGGCGGTTGCTCGTGGTCGACGCCCGTGTTTCTGGCCTCGACTTTCTTCCACCGCCCTCCCGGAGCGAATCCTTGAAGGGAAATGCAGAGTTGCAGGTAGATTCGAATCGACGCTCGTCGCCACTGTTAGGTCCGTGGTTCTGAGAGTCTGATGTTTTTCAATAACTACGTGGATGCTGTAACTTAACAATCAACAGGTGTTTACTGGAGTAGGGTAGTCTCAAGGCTGGGGGTACAGAGGCATGCTCAAGGCTTATATACAGGTGTGGTCACTGCTGGTACTACAGTATACAGCAGCTGTAAAAGTAGTTCTCTCTTAAAGGTACATACACTACAGTGAGGTCAGGGGTCATGCCGATCCCGCTCGGCTGCAGGGAGGCCAGCCTCGGGCACGTCTTCTCCTTCCGGTGCCAGCTCTTACCTTCAGCTGGCGCGGGAGGAGGAAACTGAGGGCATGTTCATCATCTGCCACGAGGGGGCCACCTACCGCGTCTATTGGACGTCGGATGAGGTGTGGTGCCACGCCTGTAAGGAGGCGGGGCACATAAGGAGGAACTGCCCTGCCTCCAATGCCGCCGGAACATCTGAGGCAGCCGAGGCTGGCTCCGCCGCCGCTCCTCCCCCCATTTCTCTCCACGACACCTGATGCGGGGTCGATGCCGGAGGGCGACGCCATCACGGCCTCCGGCGAGGGGGGGGCGTGGGGAGAGCGTCTGCGCAGGAGGAAGTCACGGCGGAAGAGGAAAAACCTTCGGCTGGGTCCCCTCGGTGAGCACACGGACACCGAGGAGTTACCAGATATCACGCCTGCGTACTTCGCGGAGGTAGTTGCAGGGTTCGAGAGTGGGGGGGCCTCGTGCCTGGGCCTGCGACCGCAACCGCCGAGGCGGACGAATCAAGATCTGCGGTCGGGCCGCGGCTTGAGGGACTCGAACAGCCCCCTCGACGGGAGAGAACGGAGGAGGAGGCCGAGGTAGCTATGGAGGTCTCCCAGACTCCGGATCCCTCCATGCCAAAAAGGAGGCATGACCCCCTGGAGGATGAGGAGGAGGAGGACCACAAGAGACAAAGCTCCTCCTCGTGGGGGGAATCGTCGTCCGCCGTGGATACTATGCTCCCCTCCACCATCGTCACCATCGACATCCAATAGGAGTCGCCTGTCCCATGGGAGGGAACGACAGATGAGTATGTCCGGTTTGTGCCTCCCGTGGACGGGGAACAGGCACTGCTCGCGGGGGAGGGGGCCAGTGGAACTACCTGCGGAAACAACATCTGAAAGCCCACCGTTAGCTCTCGCCATGTCGAGCGCCCTGGGGACTCGGGGGGCGAGGCCATTGAGGGTGAGCCTGCCCAAAACAGTCAGGACATCCCCCAGGAGCTGCTCGACATGGTCGAGAATCTTTCTCAAGCTCCCCAGTCTGCTGGGTCGGTGTCTGGTGGCGATGAAAGGGGGGGCCCCCTGACTCCGTCTTCGACGCTGGTGCCGGAGGTTTTGGGGGAACTGGGAATAGCGTTCTCACCGGTTTCCCCGAGCACCGCAGCGCCTGGGGCGGAGGGGGGCCCCGAACCGCTGCTGCCTCCTGACCCAGTGCTTCCGGAGGCACCCAGGGAGGAATCCTCTGCCGCCGATCCTGGGGGTAGGATCGGGGCAGAGGCGTGGCCGGCTGATAGCAACTTCTCAGAGGAGGACGGGGACCCGGCGGAGGGCATGGAGGACGAGTCGGACTCTGTCACCAGTGAGGCGGCAGATATCCTTGTGCCCCACGCTGGGTCCCCCCTCATCCCCGTTGTAGAACTTCGGGACTTTGTGTTTACGTGCCAGGGTCGCCACGGCATAGTTCGGCTGGCCCTCGACAGATCGTCGAATCTGGCGCTGCTCGTCAACTCTGTCCGTGCCATCGCCAAAACCATGGGTGCGGACGAGGGCGGGGGCCCGGCCAAGTGGCGTCGGATCCAGAAGTTCCTCACTGGGTTGCAAAGGGAGTGGAGGTCGACTAGCGGCTGCACTCCCTCCTCCCGTTAGGGTTAAGTAGAGGTTGCACTATGCTCCTGTCATGAAGATAACCATAGCCAGCCTCAACATCAACGGCAGTAGAGAGGCGCGCTGTAGATTTAATAACTTCTCGGTCCTCCGGGACGGGAGGTATGTGGTGTGCTTCCTGCAAGAAACCCACACCGTTCCGGGAGACGAGGCCACGTGGCTCCTGGAGTGGCAAGGAGGGGTCAGCATGAGTCACCTCTCCAGTAAGTCCAGCGGGGTGGCTATCTTGCTGGCCCCACATTTTCAGCCGGAGATCTTGGGGGTCAAGGAGCAGGTGCCGGGCCGCTTGCTCCAGGTCACTGTTTGCCTGGGGGGCGTGCCGCTCCATCTAGCGGACGTGTACGCCCCCCAGGACGGTGCGCAGTGAGCGCGCTTCTTTGATGAAGTGTCCACTCTTCTGGACTCCATCGACATCAGCGAGTGCATCATCCTCGGGGGGATTTTAATTGTACCCTTGAGGTGAGGGACTGTTCAGTACACCAGCGTGGCCTGGCAGCAATGGAGAAGTTGAGGGACCTGGTCGGGTCCTTCGACTTGGTGGGCGTCTGTCGAAATCTCCATCCCGACTCCAGCGCCTTCACTTACGTGGGGTCTGGAGGAGGAAGGTCCGGAATCGACCGCCTTTACATTTCCCGGGCGTACGTCCCCTGCGTTCTGGCAGCTTCCATGCGGCCGGTGCTGTGCACAGATCACCACCTGGTGTGGGCGGAGCTCGCTCCATTGCGCCGCGTGCGGAGGGGGTGGGGGTCTGTGTATTGGCATTTTAAAAACCTGCTGCTGGAGGACGAACGGATCCGGGATTCGTTTCGTCGGTTCTGGGCCGACTGGAGAAGGAAGCTGGGGGGTCTTCCCCTCCTTGAGACTATGGTGGGACGTGGGCAAGGATCACGTCCGTCTCTTCTGTCAGGAGTACGCGAGGGGGTCGACCAAGCGGTCGGAGGCCCGGGTCGGGCGGTTGGAGTGGGAGGTGCTCGACCTGGAATCCCGTCTTGGCCAGGTCGTCGAGGACCCGGCCCTGCGGAAGGTGTATGAAGAGAAGAAGGGCGCGCTGAAGGACCTGCAGCTCGTCAGGTCCCGAGGCGCGTACGTGAGGTCGCGGATCCAGATCCTTCGGGACCTGAACCGCGGCTCCCCCTTCTTCTACTCGCTGGAAAAAAGATGGGGGGTCCGTACGCAGCTCTTGGGGCTGCTGGCTGATGACGGATCTCTGGTTTCTGATCCAGAGGGGATCAGCGCGGAGACCCGGGCCTATTACAGGGCTCTGTTCTCTCTGGATCCGTCCAGCAAGGTTGCACGCAGAGTTTCGTGGGAGGACTGTTTGAAGGTCGGCCCGGAGGGCGCCGAAAATTTGGACGCTCCACTAAGCTTGGCGGAGCTGACCGACGCCCTCGGCCAGCTCTAGAGGGGAAAGTCCCCGGGGCTGGACGGGCTGACCGTGGAGTTCCACAGGGCATTCTGGGACCTCTTGGGGGGGCGGCTAGGCGCGGGTCCTGGGGCAAATTCTGGCGACCGGTGTAGTGTATGTACCTTTAAGGGGAGAACTACTTTTTACAGCTCCTGTATACTGTAATACCGGCAGTGACCACACCTGTATATAAACCCTGAGTAGGGATCTGTACTGTTAGTTTTAGAGTAACCCTCATCCAGTAAACACCTGTTGATTGTTCCTCTGCAGTCTCTGTCTATTTCTTGAAGGACACCATACATCAAGATTCACGGATTTAACATTGGCGACGAGGCGATTCAAACCTACCTGCAACTCTGCAGAGGAAGGCCGATTCCAGTGACACGGGCGTCGACCATCCAACGGAGACTCCAGCGAGGCGGGCTGGCAGACCCTTCCCGCACAGCGGCGGCTAGAGCCGACCGACGGCACAGGAAAAGGCCGAGCAGCATCGACGGGAGCAGAGAGAGAGGGTAAAGCGCACAGGGCGCAGCCGGAGTTCAGGACCGAGCGGCATCATTGAGAGAGGCGCGCAGGAAAACGCGCAGAGCGTGGCCGGTGTTCAAGGGCTGAGCAGCGTCCGCAAGGGAAGAAAGGAAAGCGCGGGAGATGCCATTTTAGCTGCAGAGGAGAAGAAGGGAGAGCGCGGGAGACGCCATTTTGAGCCACAGCGGAGAAGAAGGGAGAGCGTGGGACGCGCCATTTTTAGCCAGTCTAACCACACCCAGGGATGCCGAAGAGTGGCAGTGTCACAGCGTTCGACAATGAAGTCGAAGATTGGGCGACATATGTAGAACGCATAGAAGTGTACTGCAAGGTGAATGAAGTGCCAGATGCCAGGAAAGCACTGGTATTGTTGAATTCCATGGGTGCAAAAACGTATGGCTTACTGCGAAACCTAGTAACCCCAGAGAATCCAGTGGAAAAGGATTTTGAAAGCATAGTGGCAATCCTACAGGACCACTTAAACACCACACCGCTGCTGATAGCAGAAAGATTTAAGTTTCACAAAAGGAACCAGCATAAAGACGAAAGTAATGCTGAGTATTTAACGGAACTGCGCAAGCTATCGAAACACTGCTAGTTTGGAACGGGACTAGCAGATACTTTAAGGGACAAGTTTGTGTGTGGGATTCAAAGTGAAGGAGACCCGAAATGACCCGACACTGTCTCGGGCATATGACTTGATGGTGAAGGGATGGCCAAAACATGGCGACTCACTGTTGCCAGCATTCTCATCCAGAAGAGAACAGCTGTCAGTATGCCAGGGGACCTTGATGTGTGGATCCCGAGTGGTAATTCCACCCAAGTTAAGGGAGAGAGTGCTCAATGAGCTTCACGAAGGCCATCTGGGAGGGGTGAAAATGAAAAGCCTTGCTAGGGCTTATGTGTGGTGGCCAGGGATCGATCAGCAAATCGAGGACCTGACAAAGAGCTGCTCAGGTTGCCAGAAGGTCCAAAATGCACCACCACATGCCCCTCTACACCCATGGGAGTGGCCCTCTCTCCATGGCAACGGGTGCATATTGATTTTGCTGGTCCATTCATGGACTAAATGTTTTTAATAGCCGTGGATGCGCACTCGAAATGGCCTGAGGTGATCAAAATGTCCTCTAACACCACGGAGAAAACGATTGCAGTCCTATGGACCATATTTGCCAGGAACGGCTTGCCAGAGCAGATTTGCTCTGATAACGGACCACAGTTTGTGTCCGAAGAATTTCGGAAATTTATGAAAAGGAATGGGGTAAGGCATTATACATCCGCTCTGTATCATCCAGCCACAAATGGATTGGCTGAGAGGTTCGTACAAACCTTTAAAAAGGCAGTAAGGGCCATGTGCGATGACGGCATTCCACTGCAGCATAAGGTGGACAATTTCCTGTTAGCCTACAGAAATGTGACACATGCAGTCACCAACCAGACCCCGGCCATGATGTTCTTTAACCGAAGGTTGCGATCTCGTCTGGATTTGCTCAGACCAAATGTACGAAGAGATGTTGAGAATAAGCAATTCCAGCACATCAATGAGAAGCCGACAAGGAGCTTCAATGTAGGGCAACCAGTCTTGGCCCGTGACTACCGAACAGAGAAATGGCAACCAGGAACGATATGCACATGGCAGGGGCCACTAATGTACACAGTGGATGTTGGTGAGAACATTGTGAGACGCCATGTCGACCAGATCCTATAGTCACAGGAACGAGTCAACCCCATGTCTTGCGTACCTGGTGATGAACCCGATATACAGGTAGCATCTACCCCAGAAACAGTAGCATCGGAAGCTGATGAACCAACCGATGACAGGGGGCCAGAATCACCTCCACAGCAAGAGCAAGACACTCAGGAAAGGCGCTATCCAGAAAGGATCAGGAAGCCGCCCCAAAGACTGAATTTATAAATGGACTATTTTCAGTTAATGTTGCATGTTAAAAGTGTTAATTGTTAAATGAATGTTATGGTACTGTTAATCTAAAAGGGGAGGAATTGTACTGTATGTACCTTTAAGGGGAGAACTGCTTTTTACAGCTCCTGTATACTATAGTACCGGCAGTGACCACACCTGAATATAAACCCTGAGTAGGGATCTGTACTGTTAGTTTTAGAGTAACCCTCATCCAGTAAACACCTGTTGATTGTTCCTCTGCAGTCTCTGTCTATTTCTTGAAGGACACCATACATCAAGATTCACGGATTTAACAACCGGGGAGATGCCCCTCTCTTGGCGCAGGGCGGTCCTTGTTCTGCTGCTTAAGAAGGGCGATCTCCGCCTTCTTAAGAACTGGCGCCCGGTCTCCCTCCTCAGCACGGACTACAAAATTTTTGCCAGGGCTATGCCTGCTCGCCTTGGCACCGTGCTGGCCCACTTGGTCCACCCCGACCAGTCCTACACGGTCCCGGGCCAGACTATCCACGACAATATCCATCTGGTCCGGGACCTGGTCCACGATTCGCAGAGGGTTGGTCTGTCGGTCACCTTCCTTTCCCTGGATCAGGAGAAGACGTTCGACAGGGTGGATCACGAGTATCTTTTCGGAACTCTGCCCGCATTCGGGTTTGGGACGCATTTCGTCGCCCGGATCCGACTTCTGTATGCCGCCGCGGAGTGTTTGATCAAAGTTAACGGGTCTTTGATGGTGCCCCTTCGCTTCGGGAGGGAGGTGCGTCAGGGATGCCCCATATCCGCTCAGTTATATGCCATCTGCGTGGAGCCTTTCCTGCGCCTCTTGCGGAAGAGGTTGACGGGACTGGCTCTGCAAGGGCCGGGCGTGGAGGTCGTCTTCTCGGCTTACGCCAATGACGTGCTCCTCATGGTCACGGATCCCGTCGACCTGCGGAGGATGCGAGAATGCCAGCAAATTTACTCGGACGCATCCTCCGCCAGGATCAACTGGGAGAAATGTTCTGGACTCCTGGTGGGTCAGTGGTGGGTGGACTCCCTGCCGGAGGAGTTCAGGCTTTTCGCCTGGAGCACCACGCTCCTCATCTACTTGGGACTCTAACTCAGCCCCGCCAAGGACGCCTGGCCGGTGAACTGGCAGGAGCTGGAGGCCAAAGTCACTGCTCGCCTAGGACGTTGGACAGGACTGCTCCGAGTGTTGTCCTACAGGGGTCGAGCGCTGGTCATAAACCAGCTGGTGGCCGCCATGTTGTGGTACCGGTTGGTCACTTTGATCCCGCCCCCTTTTTTTGTCACCAAGATGCAGAAGAAGCTCATCGACTTCTTCTGGGACAAAGGGAAGCACTGGGTCTCTGCCGCGGTTCTGAGTCTCCCATTTAGGGAGGGCAGTCAGGCGTTGGTGTGCCTATGCACCCGGGCGGCGACTTTCCGTCTTCAGATCCTGCAGAGATACCTGTACGTGGAGATTCCTCCTCGATGGTGTGCGCTGGCGATGTTTATCTTTCGCCAGCTGCATGGCCTCAACTATGACACGCAGCTCCTGTTTGTGGAATTAGGCCGTACGCGTGCCTACCTGCGGGAGCTGCCTGTCTTCTACCAGGAACTGCTATGGGTCTAGAACAGCGTCGCCTCCAGGTGCAGTCCTCCCCCATCAGGAGTGGTGTCTCTCCTTCGGGAGCCGCTGCTCAGGTATCCACACCTCCGCAACCGTTGGGTCGGGTGGCTGGCGGTGAGCAGGGCTGTGCCTGGCAAGGTGACCAAGGTCGGGGACCTGCTCGACGGCGGAGGAGCGGGCTGGATGGTGCTAGAGGAGTTGGTGCGGTACCTCTCCTGGGCCAGCGTCCGGCGCACGGCCGATTCCATCGAGATGCTGAAAGTGGCACTGGGCCCCGACTCCACTAGGTGTATCGAGGAGGCTCAGGCACGTGGGGCGATCCCGTCCAAACTGACCCCCGTTCGGACAGAATTCCTCATCGGCGCATGGCCCCGAAACCCCTCTCGGGAACTGGCACCTCACAACTTGAGCTGTCTCAGGGAAATGCCCTCCGTGCCTTTTAGTTCTGCGCGGAGGGGTTTCCTGTACGGGCTGCTCCTGCACACTCTCCACTTTGTCATCTTCGCCTGTCGACTGGACACGCCTTGGAGTGCCATCTTGCCATCTGGCGGAGGTCCCCAATGGGGGGCTCTCTATGCAGGAGTCTTCCCTTTAACTATTGGGGACTTGGCCTGGAGGGTGCTGCTTGGAGCAGTCCCTTGCAATAAGATTTTAAGTAAGTTCACGGACTCCCAGGCTGCTTGCCATTTTTGTGGCCTCGAGGAGTCCTTGTTCCATATCTATATCAAATGTGAGAGGTTGCAGCCCCTGTTCCATTTCTTGAAGGGGCTGCTCCTCGATTTTTGGCTGCACTTCAGTCCCACGGCCTTGATCTACGGCCACCCGATGCGGAGGGGAGAGGGTGAGTTGGAGGACCTCCTCGTAGGACTGCTCCTGGGCCTGGCCAGAGTGGCCATTAATAGGTCCAGGCAGCGGGCTTTCGTGGGGGTCATTCAGCCCGCTTGCCTGCCTCTCTTCCGTGGCTATATTCGCGCCCGGGTGGCCCTGGAGATGGAGAACGCGGTGTCCGCCGGCACGCTCGAGGCCTTCCAAGACTGGTGGGCGCCACGGGGACTGGAGTGCATCATCACCCCGGCCGGGGTGATTTTAATTTAATTTGATAAGTTTTAAAAATTAATCTAGGGTTTTTTAAACTTCTTTACAGTCCACTTATTCGGTCGGGAGAGCGGGAGGCTCCGCTCGGCGATGCAGAGAGCCCTGCAGATGGAGAAGAATGTCAACCAGAGTCTGCTGGATCTGCACAAACCCTCCATGGGGAGCGCCGACCCTCATCTGTGTGAATTCCTGGAGACCCATTATCCGGATGAACAGTGAAGACGACCAAGATGCTTGGAGATCACATCACCAACTTGTAGAGACGGGGACCCCTGCCTTGTAGGCATGAGGGCTTGTGACTTTGTACAAAGAGCTGAGACTTGAGCTCTGTAAATGTCATTCACTGTAAAATGTTCCAATTTTAAATTTACTGTTTTTTTTAATGTGAAACAAACAAAAGTTTGATTTTAGCAACCATTTAAGCCTCCCTGACTCACCCAACTCGCAGCACTCTGTCCAAACCGCACTTAGCAGCGAATAAAATTGGAAATTACTGTTGGTACACAGAAGTGGACAATCTCTTGATGTTTGTGTGGCATTCTTCAGCCTGCTTTTTTTTAACCGCGATGTTAATCGGTCTAATTTCAATCGTCTGCATTCAAATAGCAGAAAGTCATCCTTCACTATTATCACCAACAGTCATTCCCACTTTCTAGCCCTTGAGAGTAAATTCACTGACTCCACCCTCCTAGCAAGGAACCATACTCGAACGGGAGTTTGGGTCGGAGATAGGGTGACAATGCTGCCCCTGCTGGGAGCACAGAATTGGTGAATTTACTCTTTGAAGTTTCCTTGATAGACCTTAAGATAGAACCTCCACAGATGTAGGTATATTTTGTGATCTTTATCAATTAAGTTTAGTTAGGTCCTTTCAAGAGGACACAGTCCACTTAATCCTCACACTGTATGCAACTTGTTTTTTTTAATGAGGTTCTGTAGCTCTAATGTATTATTCTGGCTGGTAACAAACAGCATGCAATTGTAGTATATCTCCATTGATTAAAATTAAGTTAATGCTATCGTCTTGTCGAATTTTAATATTGCTTTGGATATTGAATTATATTGGAAATGAAGGCTTTCAGCATTTTTCATTGATATACCCTTTGGGCAATGTTAATTTCTAATGCTTCTATTCTACATTTCAATTCTTTACTTGAGCTTTCAAGAAGATAGACTGAATATCTTACACTTGAGCACACTGAGCATGTTCTCTAACGATTAAGGCAGGATGGAGGTAATAGGCTGATTATGAAATTTGATTAAAATTACTCTGTTCATCATTCTCCTTCTGCAGAATAAAAATGAAGATCTCACAAAAATGCAGCTTCATTTGTTCAGGAGCATGAGCTGATAAGGCAAAAGTGAAACTCAACTTTTGTTAAAGTGTATAGAATAAGCTCTTGGTGAAATTGCTATGGTGAGAATGAGCTATTCTTGGCAACAATTGGAAGAATATGCAAGAGATTCTTTCACTGCTCTTATAGAGAGTGCAAATATGGTATGTTGGAACAAAAGGTCATCGACCTGAAACGTTGGCCCTGAAATTAGGATCGGGGGCTTGCCGCACGTGCAAGCCCCCGATGTGCACTCAGCCTGCACGCCGACATCTGAAGCCCGGGCCTGCTTGCATTTCCTGTCACTGGCCCGGTTCAGATGTCGGCGCAATGTGCTTACCTGATCCAGCGGCGTAGTTAGTGCGATGTGCCGGCTGGGATCAGGTGAGCACTGTGCAGCCAATCAGGGGAGGGGAAACTCATTCATGAGTTTGAGAGTAAGAACTGTCAAACTCATGAAAAGTATGGGCTGCCAAAACACTACTTTAACTTTAAATAAAATTTTAAAAAACATCCCACTGATTATATTAACTATAAATAAGTTTTTAAAAATGTTTTAAACAAATCAATTTTTTGAAAAAAATAAATTAAAAAAAAATAGGATCTAAAACTAAACTTAGCTTACTGTAAATTCTTCAAAAATAATAAACCTGTGGAAAAAAAATTTCTACATTGTACTAAAAGCCCACTTACCTGTAAAACTAAGTACTTACGTCTGGTTTTTCCACGCGTAAAAACCGGAGGCCTTTACACTCGGGCAACTCTGAAAAAAAAAAGAAATTTCACTGCGCACGCGCTGCCTGTGCAGTCGCACACGTTCTGCCTCTTAACCCCTTGGGTCAGAGGACAGAAAATGCCGGTTTTCAGCGCATGCGCTGTGCATGCTGAAAACCGGCAATTCCTCCGGGCACACGCGTGAGTACCCCATCCTTCCTCACGCGTTGTGCCCGGAATTACTGGGCCATTAACTCTGTTTCTCTCTCCACAGATGCTGCCTGACCTGCTGAGCAATCCCAGCACTTTCTGTTTTTATTTCAGATTTCCAGCATCCGCAGTATTTTGCTTTTGTGTTGGTATGTTGGAATCTGGATAAACACATGCGTGACACAAGCTTGGAACTTCTTGTTAAATTAGCAGCACATGTATTTAATCATATTCCCCACTGAGCTGCTAGCTGAACTGGAATATAATAGCTTGCTGTTTTAGTGCACCTTTCCACACGAGTTGAGGATGGGAGGCTGTTATGATGCAGGATTTGCACCCACCTGAGTGAGATAGGCCCCATCCTGAATTAACTAATTTTGAGATTGTTTCCATAATTCCCAAGTTCAGATAATTTATGTAAATATTTGGAACATGTAATCAGGTCAGACCGAATTACATATTCCAAATATTTACATTTTCTTAAATTCATGGGATGTGGGCATTCCTGGCAAGACTGGCATCTATTGGCTATCCCGAGGTGTCCGAGAAAGCGGTGGTGGGCAGCCTTCTAGAACACTGCAGACCATGTGGTGAAAGCACCCCCACACCACTGTAGGAAGGGAGTTCCAAGATTTTGACCCAGTGACGAAGAAGGAATGGCATTTGTATGGTTTGTAGCTTGATGGGGAACTTGCACCTCCTACCTTTGTCCTTCTAGATGATGGAGGT
Organism: Somniosus microcephalus; assembly: GCF_052327205.1. NCBI lineage: Eukaryota > Metazoa > Chordata > Chondrichthyes > Squaliformes > Somniosidae > Somniosus > Somniosus microcephalus. The sequence goes on from NC_140987.1 coordinate 229,248,187, forward strand.
TGTGAGGTCCTGCTGAAGTCTTGGCAAGTTGCTGCAGTGCATCCTGTTAAAAGCATACACTGCAGCCAGGTTACACCAGTGGTGGAGGGGGTGAATGTTTAAATTAGTGGGTGCTGATCAATTGGACTGCTTTGTCCTGGATGGTGTTGAGCTTCTTGAGTGTTGTTGCAGCTGCACCCATCTAGGCAAGTGGAAAGTACTCCATCATACTTGTACCTTGTAGGTGGTGGAGAGGATTGGGGACTCAGGAGGTGATCTACTCACCTCAGAATACACAACGTTGAACATACTTTTGTAGCCATAGCATTTCTAGGGATGTTCTAGTTGTGTTTCTGGTCAATGGTGACCTTGAGGATGTTGATGCTGGAGGACTTAGCAATAGTAATGCCATAGAATGGCAAGGAGGTAGTTAGGCTCTTTTGTTGGAGATGGTCATTGCCTGGAATGTGTGTGGTGCAAATATTACTTGCCACTTATCAGGCCCAGCCTGGACATTGAGGAATTGTAAATGGAGCTTAACGCTGTTCAATCATCAGCAAAGAGCCCCAATTCTGACCTGGTCACTGATGAAGCAGCTTAGTATAGTTGGGCCTAGGATGCTGGCCTGAGGAACTCCTGCAGCGATGTCCTGGGGCTGAGATGATTGGCCTCCAACAACGGCAACCATCATCTTTTGTGCCAGGTCTGTCTGGTTTTATTCTTGTTATTCTTTCTTGTAACAGTTTGATACAACTGAATGCCTTGCTAGGCCAATTCAGAGGAAAGTTAAGAGTCAACCACATTGGTGTGGGATGAGAGTCATCTATAGGTCAGACAGGATAAGGAGGGCAGTTTCCTTTCCTAAAAGACATTTTCACCCTAATCCCCATTTACTTCAGTTTTATGAGGGCCCCTTGGTGCCACGCTCGGTTGAATACTGCCTTGATGTCAAGGCCAGCCACTTTCACCTCAACTCTAACATTCAGCTCATGTTCATTTTTGAACAAAGGATTTAAAGAGGACTGGAGCAGAGTGGTCCCTGCGGAAGCCAAACTGAGCATCAATGAGCAAGTTATTGGTGAGTAAGTGCTGCTTGATAGCACTGTTGATGACACCTTCCACCACTTTTCCACATTGTTGGGTACCTGCCAGTGTTGTAGCTGTACAGGAGAAGCTTGGCTAGGGCATAGCTAGTTCTGGAGCACATGTCTTCAGCACTACAGCCAGGATGTTTCAGGGCCTACAGCCTTTTCTGTCACGGGGCCGTGTATTCACGGGGCCGTTTTGCTAGGGTTACGGTAGTGGACCCAAGTGCAGGAAACCTATCCAAGGACTCGAGACCGGGTAGAACTCGAAAGATGCTTCCTTGAGACTCGAGAACATAGCAACAGGGTAACACTCGAAAGGAGATTCACTTGAGACTCGAAAACACAGAGACATAGTAACACTCGAAAGGCGATTCCTTGAAACTCGAAAACACAGAGAGACTCGAGAGAGCTGCTACCTGCAGGCAGGCAAACCCAGGACTGAGCAAAGAGGACAGGAAACAGGAAGCTTAAATACAGGCCAGAGTGGTCACGTGACATAATTAATCAAATGAGACAGGAGACAAATACATTAACAAGACACAGGTGAGGCCAGAGGCATAGAGGACAAGACAAGGACAAAAACGAACAACTTTATTAACGAGCCTAATTACTCTGATGAGATCAATTACTCGAGAAACAGGTGAGGAGAGGGGCCCAAAGGCACGGCAGAAGTGCACCGAAGCCTCAAAAACCACCCTCAACCGGCGAGCAGAGGGAAGTGCCGCTGAAGCCGTTACAGTACCCCCCCCCCTTTTAGGGACGGCACCTGACGTCCCATAAGCCTAAGATGATCACAATTTTTTTTTTTTTTTTTTAATATACTTTATTTTTAGCGAGACTCGAGAATTAAACACAAAAAAACACAGTGGGAGCTCGGGAGCGCTCGAGAGTTTAACAGCACAAAACACAGCAAAAGCCCAAATATTTGCCCAAGATAACTTCAGAGTGTATCTTGTCCAGGAGAGCTCGAAAGTTATCTTGTCCAGGAGAACTTGAGAGGTTATACGATCCAGAAGAACTCGAGAGTTTAACTTGTCCAGGAGAGCTTGAGAGTTTATCTTGTCCAGGAGAGCTCGAAAGTTTAATTTGTCCAGGAGAACTCGAAAGTATCTTATCCAGGAGAGCTCGAAAGTTTCTTATCCAGGGGAGCTCAAATGTTTCTTATCCAGGGGAGCTTGAGACTCTTATCCAGGAGAGCTCGAAAGTTTCTTATCCAGGGGAGCTCGAAAGTTTATCGATACCAAAGCCGAAGAGTTCGAGAGTTTATTTTGTCCCGGAGAGCTTGAAAGTTTACTTAATTTGCCCAGGAGAACTGGAAAACTCCTTTTCTTCTTTCTTTTCTTTCCTCTTTATCTTGTCCAGGAGAGCTCGAAAATTAAACTTGTCCAAACCAGGAGGGTAGCAAACACAGCGGGGGTCCTCTTCCTAGGAGACTCGAAAAATATACACAAAAACACAGGGGGGAGTCCTCTTCCTAGGAGACCAAACATTTGCCCAAGAGTGCTCGAGAGTTTAACACAATGAAGGCCCAGGAAGCTTGAGAGTTGACTTGAGAATTTAACACAGTAGAGGGCCAGGAAGCTTGAGAGTTAAACACAATGAAGGCCCAGTAGACTTGAAAGTTCACTCAAAAATTTAACACTATGAAGGCCCAGGAAACTTGAAAGTTGACTTGGAAGTTTAACACAACGGGAGGCCCAGGAAACTTGACAGTTGACTCGAAAATCTAACACTATGAAGGCCAACAGGTGGCCTGAGAGTTCACTTGCTGGTCTAACACAGTAGAGGCCCAGGAAACTTGAAAGTTTTACTTGAAAATTTAACATAGGAGACTTGAAAGTTCACTCGAAAATTTAACACTATGAAGGCCCAGTTTCACTAGAAAATTTAACACAGTGGGGGTCTTCTTCCTAGGAGACTCAAAAATTAAACACAAAGACACAGCGGGGAGTCTTCTTCCTAGGAGACCAAATATTGCCCAAGAGAGCTCGAAAATTAACTCGAGAGTTCCAAACCTTGGCTGGTTGGTTTCTGCTGGGTCCATGTATGGCTCAGTCCTACTGTCAAGGGGCCGTGCATTCACGGGGCCGTTTTGCTAGGGTTACGGTAGTGGACCCAAGTGCAGGAAACCTATCCAAGGACTCGAGACCGGGTAGAACTCGAAAGATGCTTCCTTGAGACTCGAGAACATAGCAACAGGGTAACACTCGAAAGGAGATTCACTTGAGACTCGAAAACACAGAGACATAGTAACACTCGAAAGGCGATTCCTTGAAACGCGAAAACACAGAGAGACTCGAGAGAGCTGCTACCTGCAGGCAGGCAAACCCAGGACTGAGCAAAGAGGACAGGAAACAGGAAGCTTAAATACAGGCCAGAGTGGTCACGTGACATAATTAATCAAATGAGACAGGAGACAAATACATTACCAAGAAACAGGTGAGGCCAGAGGCATAGAGGACAAGACAAGGACAAAAACAAACAACTTTATTAACTAGCCTAATTACTCTGATGAGATCAATTACTCGAGAAACAGGTGAGGAGAGGGGACCAAAGGCACGGCAGCAGCGCACCGAAGCCTCAAAAACTGCTCTCAGGCGGCGAGCAGAGGGAAGTGCCGCTGAAGCCGTTACATTTTCTGTATCCATTGTACTCAGCCATTTCTTGATATCATGTGGGGTGAATCAAATTGGCTGAAGACTGGCATCTTGTCTTGGTTTGGACCTCAGGAGGAGGCCAAGAAGGTCATCCATTCGGCACTTCTGGCTGAAGATGGTTGCAAACGCTTGAGTCTTGTCATTTGCACTCACGTGCTGGGCTCTACCATTGTTCAGGACGGGAATGTTCATGGAGTACTCTCTTCCTGTTAGTTGTTTAATTGTCCACCACCATTCTTGACTGGATGTGGCAGGGCTATAGAGCTTTGACCTGACTTGTTGGTTGTAGAATTACCTAGCTCAGTCTATAGCATGCAGCTTTCGCTATTTAGCATGCATATATTGGGAATATTGGGAAGAGCAAAGCCGTTGTCTTCGGTCCCTGCCACAAACTCTATTCCCTAGCCACCAAGTCCATCCTCTCCCTGGCAACTGTCTGAGGCTGAACCAGATGTTCACAACCTTGGTGTCATATTTGACCCCAGGATGAGCTTCCGACCACATATCTGCGCCATCACTAAAACAGCCTATTTCCGCCTGCCTGACTCTGCTTCTGCCTCAACTCATCTGCTGCTGAAACCCTCATCCATGACTTTGTTACCTCAAGACTTGACTTTTCCAATGCACACCTGGCTGGCCTCCCACGTTCTACCCCATAAATTTGAGCTCATCGAAAACTCTATTGCCCAAGTCCTAACTCGCACCAAGACCCGTTCATCCATCACTCCTGTGCTTGCTGATCTACATTGGCTCCCAGTTAAGCAACAGCTCAATGCTGGCCTCCTATCTTCCAGCCTCCATAAACATGAGCTTATCCAAAGTCTGCTGTCTATATCATAACTACCAGTTAAACAACACCACGATTTTAAAATTCTCATCATTATTTTCAAATTCCTCTATGGCTTCACCCCTCTTGACCTCTGTAATCTCCTCCAACCCTACAATCCACTGAGATAAGAATATAAGAAATAGGAGCAGGAGTGGGCCATTTGGCCCCTCGAGCCTGCTCCGCCATTCAATGAGATCATGGCTGATCTTCTGCCTCAAATCCATTCACCGGCCCTATCGCCATATCCCTTGTTGCCCTTACTATTCAGAAATCTATCGACTTCTGTTTTGAATATATCCAATGACTGAGCCTCCACAGCCCTCTGGGGTAGAGAATTGCAAAGAATCACCGCCCTCTGTGTGAAGAAATTTCTTCTCCTCTCAGTCCTGACTGGCCTACCCTTTATCGTGAGGCTGTGGCCCCTGGTTCTAGACTCCCCAGCCAAGGGAAACATTCTCCCAGCATCCACCCTATCAAGCCCTGTAATAATTTTGTATGCTTCAATGAGATCCCCCCTCATTCTTCTGAATTCAAGAGAATACAGGCCTAGTTTAGTTAGCACTGTTGCCTCACAGCGCCAGTGACCCGGGTTCGAATCCGGCCTCGGGTGACTGTCTGTGTGGAGTTTGCACATTCTCCCCGTGTTTGCGTGGGTTTCCTCCGGGTGCTCCGGTTTCCTCCCACAGTCCAAAGATGTGCGGGTTAGGATGATTGGCTATGATAAATTGACCCTTAGTGTTAGGGGGATTAAATACGTGGGGTTACGGGGATAGGGTGGGATATGTGTTGGTATAAGGGTTACGGGGATCGGGTGGGATATGTGTCGGTGCAGGCTCGATGGGCCGAAATGGCCTCTATCTGCACTGTGGGGTTTCTGTGATTTCTCTGAATATGACAGTCCCACCATCCCAGGAATCAATCTCGTGAACCTTCATTGCACTCCCTCTATGGCAAGTATGTCCTTCCTTAGGTAAGGAGACCAAAATTGTACACAGTACTCCAGGTGTGGTCTCACCAAGGCCCTATGTAATTGGAGTAAGACTTCTTTATTCCTGTACTCAAATCCTCTTGTAATGAAGGCCAGCTTACCATTTCCTTCCTAATGGATTGCTGTACCTGCACATTCACTTTCAGTGACTCATTACGAGGACACCCAGGTCCCTTTGAACATCTGCATTCCCCAATCTTTCACCATTTAGGAAATGCTCTGCCTTTCTGTTTTTTCTACCAAAGTGGATAACTTCACATTTATCCACATTATATTACATCTGCCATGTTCTCGCCCACTCACTGAGCCTGTCAAGATCCCCTTGAAGCCTCTTCACATCCTCTTCACAACTGACACTGCCACCTAGTTTTATATCATCAGCAAATTTGGAAATGTTACATTTAGTCCCCTCATCCAGATCATTGATATAGATTGTGAATAGCTGGGGCCCAAGCCCGATCCTTGCGGTACCCCACTAGTCACAGCCTTCCATCCTGAAAAAGACCCGTTTATCCCTACACTTTGTTTTCTGTCTGTTAACCAATTCTCAATCCATGCTAGTATATCACCCCCAATTTTTTGTGACCTCATTTTGTTCACCAACCTCTTGTGTGGGACCTTATCGAAGGCCTCTGAAAATCCAGGTACACCACATCTACCAGTTCTCCTTTGTCTACGCCACTAGTTACATCCTCAAAGCACTCCAATAGGTTTGTCAAACAGGATTTCCCTTTCATAAATCCATGTTGACTCTGCCCAATCGTACTATTAGTTTCTAAGTACTCAGTTATTGCATCCTTTATAATAGATTCCAGTGTTAGCATAAGACATTAGCGTGCAAAATTAAGGCACATGGGATTGGGGGCAAGGTATTGACTTGGATAGAGAACTGGTTGGCGGATAGAAAGCAAAGAGTTGGAATAAATGGGTTGTTTTCCGAGTGGCAGGCAGTGACTAGTGGGGTACCGCAAGGATCGGTCCTAGGACCCCAGCTGTTCACAATATATATTAATGATCTGGATGAGGGAATTGGATGTAATATCTCCAAATTTGCAGACGACACAAAGCTGGGTGGGAGGGTATGCTGTGAGGAGGATGTCGTGAAACTCCAGTACGATTTGGACAGGTTGGGTGATTGGGCAGAAACATGGCAAATGCACTATAATGTGGATAAATGTGAGGTTATCCACTTTGGTGGCAAAAACAGGAAGGCAGATTATTATTTGAATGGCAATAGATTGGGAGAAGGGGAAGTGCAAAGAGACCTGGGTGTTCTTGTGCACCAGTCGCTGAAGGTAAGCATGCAGGTGCAGCAGGCGGTTAAGAAGGCAAATGGTATGTTGGCCTTCGTAGCAAGAGGGTTCGAGTACAGGAACAAGGATGTCTTGCAGCAGCTGTACAGGGCCTTGGTGAGACCACACCTTGAGTATTGTGTGCAGTTTTGGTCACCTTATCTGAGGAAGGACGTTTTTTGCCATGGAAGGAGTGCAGCGAAGATTCACCAGGCTGATATCTGGGATGGCAGGAATGACGTATGAGGAGAGATTGTGTCGGTTGGGCTTATACTCACTGGAGTTTAGAAGATTGAGAGGGGATCTCATCGAAACCTATAAAATTCTGTCAGGCCTGGACAGACTAGATGCAGGAAGGATGTTTCCGATGGCTGGGGAGTCCAGAACCAGGGGTCATAGTCTAAGGATAAGGGGTAAGCCATTTAGGACTAAAATGAGGAGGAATTTCTTCACCCAGAGAGTGGTGAACCTGTGGAATTCTCTGCCACAGAGGGCGGTGGAGGCCAGTTCATTAAATATATTCAAGAAGGATTTGGATATATTTCTTAAGGCTAAAGGGATCAAGGGATATGGGCAGAAGGCAGGGACAGGGTACTGAATTTGGATGATCAGCCATGATCACATTGAATGGCGGAGCAGGCTCGAACGGCCGAATGGCCTACTCCTGCTCCTATCTTCTATGTTTCTATGTTTCTATATTTTCCCAACTACTGATGTGAGGCTAACAGGTCTGTAGTTCCCCGTTTTCTCTCTCCCTCCTCTCTTAAATAGTGGGGTTACATTTGCTATCCTCCAATCTGCAGGAACCATTCCAGAACCTATAGCATTTTGGAAGATGACAACCAATGCATCCACTATTCCAATGGCCACCTCTTTCAAAACCCTTGGATGTAAGTCATCCGGTCCTTGGGATTTAACGACTTTTAGTCCCATTAATTTTGCTAGTACTGTTTTTTTACTAATAATTTCTTTATGTTCCTCATTCTCGTCACACCCTTGTTTTTCTTGTATTTCTGGGAGGTTTTTTGTGTCTTCCTCCGTGAAGACAGAAACAAAGCATTTATTTAATTTCCCTGCCATTTCCTCATTCCCCATTATAAATTCTCCCATCTCTGACTGTAAAGGACCTACATTTACCTTTGCCAGTCTTTTCCTTTTCACTGTGTGATCTCTGCGTTCCTCTAATTCTGGCCTCTTGAGCAGTCCCCAATTATAATCGCTCCACCATTGGAGGCTGTGCCTTCTGCTGCCAAGGAACTAAGATGTGGAATTCCCTTCCAAAACCTCGCCGCCTCTCCACATCTCTTTCCTCCTTTAAGATCCTCTTTAAAACCTACCCCACATCTGCCCTAATATCTCACTATGTGTCAGGTGTGAAATTTTGTTTTATAATGCTCTTTTAGAGGCACTATATTAATACAAATTGTTGTTGTTTTTGTTGTTGCTGCCTGAATCAGTCTGGGGAATGCCCTGCCATATAGTCCAGCTATATATATCTATATATATAAACGAGTCGATCTGTCTGTCTATCTGTCTGTCCTTCTGTCTGTCTGTCCTCACGTGTGCGTCTGTCCGGCTATGCGCTCGAAAGTTATAGAGCGTACCTACGCGTGCGTTACGTCGAAAGAAAGCTTACCTTTCCAAAAAAGTGGTAAGCGTATGTACGTTTCGGCCGGACAAAAATCGCGCCCGCGGTATCCGAAAAATGTTCAAAATTCCGCTCATTAGCATCTCAGTATCCGCTCATTCGCGACAGAGTGACCTCGAGGTCAACCAATCATACGCCGGGTTCCTGGCGCGTGCGGCCGGGCCCTCCTACGGTCGAGTGACGGGACGATTGACCAATCCTACGCTTTGGTGACCTGATGGTCGACCAATCGGTGCGTGTGTGGGCAGGCCTTATCGTTCTGAACCGAGGTGAGTAGCCGCCATCTTGCTTCCATTCTTTTTCTTGCTTTCTGCGTCTTTCTTTTCAAATATACATTTCCAGCAAAATAAAATTGCTTTTATTAAATTGTTTAAAAAAAAACTTCATTCATTTGTAAATATTTTCTCTAACCTGAAGATTATTTTTCCTACCTTTCCCCGTTTTTGTTAGGCCTCAAAGCCTGGGCCTTTCTTGCCCAGCCAGGCCCAAGCTAGGTAATTGTCCCACGGCTTCTGCTAAGCTCCTCTCCCCCCCCGGTGTCACATTACCTGGGGCAACGGCGTCAGCCACGAGGGTCACGAGGGTCAGGGTGCGCGCGCAGCAGGAGCAGCTGAGACGCGGCGTCTCTCTCTGTTCCCCGCTCGGCTCGGGCGGGGGGGGCGGGGCTCTCGGGAGTGCAGATCTCGGGCGGGGCTTGGTGAGCGGGAAGGGTTACCCCGGCAACGGGGCCCGCCGGCCGTCTCTCACAGCCGCAATCGGTGGACTTCAAGCCGGCTCGGCCGGGGGGGAAGGGTTACCCCGGCAACCGGCCGTGGCCGTCTCTCAGCCTCAAGCCGGCTCACGCCTGTTCTCGGGGCTTGGCTCCATTTGCGGCCGCGGGCCACTCGCCCTCTCTCTCTCTTTCCCTCTGTCTCTCTCACCCCCTCCCCCTTCTCTCACCCCCTCCCCCCTTCTCTCCCCCCCTTCTCTCCCCCCTCCCCCCCTCTCCCCCTCCACCCCTTCTCTCCCCCCTCCCCCCCCCTTTCTCTCCCCCCCTCTCTCCCCCCTCCCCTCCACCCCCTCCAACCCCTCCCCCCTCCCCTCCCCCCCTCCCCCCCTTCTCTCCCCCCCACACCCCCTCCCCCCTTCTCTCCCCCCACCCCCTCCCCCCTCCCCCCTTCTCTCCCCCCCCACACCCCCTCCCCCCCTTCTCTCCTCCCCATCCCCCTCCCCCCTTCTCTCCCCCCTCCCACCCTTCTCTCCCCCCTCCCCTCTTCTCTCCCCCTCCCCCCTTCTCTACCCCCCTCCCCCCTTCTCTCCCCCCTCCCCCCCTTCTCTCCCCCCTTCTCTCCCCCGCTCCCCCTCTCTCCACCTCTCCCTCCCCCCTCCTCGCCCCCACTCCCTCCCCCCTCCTCACCCCCACTCCCTCCCCCCTCCTCGCCCCCCTCCTCCCCCCTGCCGTCCCTCACCCTCCCTCGCCCTCCCCGCCCTCCCCCTCCCCCGCCCTCCCCGCCCTCCCCTCCCCACCCTCCCCGCCCTCTCTTCCCCCCAGTCACTCTCTTCCCCCAGTCGCTCTCTCTCTTCCCCCCAGTCACTCTCTCTCTTCCCCCCAGTCGCTCCCTCTCTTCCCCCCAGTCGCTCTCTCTCTTCCCCCCAGTCGTTCTCTCTCTTCCCCCAGTCACTCTCTCTCTTCCCCCCAGTCGCTCTCTCTCTTCCCCCCAGTCGCTCTCTCTCTTCCCCCCAGTCGCTCTCTCTCTTCCCCCCAGTCGCTCTCTCTCTTCCCCCCAGTCGCTCTCTCCCTTCCCCCCAGTCGCCCCCCCCTTCTCTACCCCCACCCCCCTTCTCTCCCCCCCTTCTCTCCCCCCCTTCTCCCCCCAGTCTCTCTCTCTCTCTCTCCCCCAGTCTCTCTGTCTCTCTCCCCTCAGTCTCTCTCTCTCGTCCCCCCCAGTCTCTCTCTCTCTTCCCCCAGTCGCTCTCTCTCTTCCCCCCCAGTCGCTCTCTCTCTTCCCCCCAGTCGCTCTCTCTCTTCCCCCCAGTCGCTCTCTCTCTTCCCCCCAGTCGCTCTCTCTCTCTCTTCCAACAACAACACGCCCTCGAAAAAGCCTCGGCACCGCCGGGCACTTCAGCTAGTATATATATATATATAGATATAGATAGATAGATAGATAGATAGATAGATAGATAGATAGAGAACCATAGGATTGTTCATGCAGGGGCTCAAGGGCTGCTTTCAACTTTTAATCATTCATTAATACATAATTCCTCCTATTTTTATTCATTTTCTGCAACAAGACTGTAGCTCCGCCTGCCACACTTTCTGACTGCTTGGGTTCTCCTCTACAAACGACAAAGTTGTGCAGTATGCAGAAGATGCATTATGTCCTTGAATACTTTCACAGGGTTTTTGAGTAGGGCCCCACCTGATCTGTCCAGTGAGTTGAAGTCGAGGTGCTTCTTTAACGTACTGATCATATGTTCCACCAGAATTCAGGTGAAGGCATGAGTCTCAATGTATTTTCTCCCCACCTCATAAGCCATCTTTCCATTCAATCAGCTCCTTCAAGCTGTGGTGATACCTTGGGACTGGGATATCTTGCAGTCATCTGCATTATTCTGCTGTGGTGGTCCAAGACCACCTGGACAGTGATGGAATGGGAGTTTTGTGATTGATCTATGCCGCAAGGTCATTGCTAGGCTTCCTAATGGTTACATGGGTGCCATCAATGTGGCTGTGCTCTTTGGGGAACCCATTCCTTGGTACAGGTGCTGTGTGCTCTTGAGTTGTTCCCTGCTCTTCTTGGGAAAACTAAATCTGCTTGATGCAGCGGCCAATGAACATCTGACTGCTTTCGCACAAGTGGTGGGTGACCTCAATGAGCTTGTGGCATGTAAGATCAATGTGGTGATGACTTTCACCATAATGGGTTACTGTGGCCCTATGGTAGTTGTAGTGTGCAGGTCAGGCACCATTAGAATACACAATTACATCAAATCCACAACACAAAAACAGGCCATTCGATGTAACTGGACTGTGCTGGTCTTTATATATTTATATGTCACATGAGCCACGTCCCACTCTAACTACACTCAGCGACAATTAAACCAGCTTCACATCCATTGCGGAACTCTGTCACCATCATTGCTGAATTTCATAGGATTGGGATGAGGAGCTCACAGGCAGGCATTTAGAGGTTTGGGGTGCATCTGTGCCAGGCCCCACCAAAGTCCCTGGAAGAGCCAGCAGTAGCTAGCCAGACTGGGATGAAGGGATTGTCTCCCCTCCACCCCCAAAGGGTAATCTGGGTGTACCTGCAACCCTCTAACAAAGAGGGACACAAAACTTCTCCCCAAAACAATTGGCCTCTAACCTTTGGGGGTTCAGACCCCTTCCCAACACTGGCCATGTAAGCATCACTTCTGCTAGGGGGTGTGCGACCAGGCAGACCTGCACTAATCATACACCAGGTCCTGACTCAGGGCCTAGGAGCAGGAACTCCCGGCTTAGGAGGTCCTTGCCCCTTGGCCCACCCCTCCCCCTGTTGATAACCTGCAGGAGCAGGTGGAGGATCCGACCGCACGGGACCATCCCAGAATCTGCAATACAAGGCCAGGAACCAGCGTGTTTGCACCCTGGCCAAGTTTGCGGCCATTCCAGGGACAAATCCACTGGACCTATGGCAGGAGTCTGCCAGAATGACCATGCATTAGCAGGGCTCATAGTCGCTTACAGTATGTAAGAGCGGCCCTAACACAGACCCCTGTGGAACACTACTCAACTCATCTTTCCAGTCTGTGATTTTTCCTTTTACCCCTACGCTTTGCTATCGGCCCTCCAACCATCACTTTACCCTTGTGGTCACATTTCCCTTAATTTCATGTGCCATTATTTTTGCCACAAGTCTCTTATTGTGGTTTCTTATCAAATGTTTTTGAAAATCAATATCAACCACATCCACTGCAGAATTCTTTATCTATCCTCCTTGAATTCAGGTTGGTCAAGCATGCCTTGTCTTTTAGGAAAGCATGCTCACTGACCCTGATTAGATCCAGTTTATTCTGTGCTGAGTAATTTCATCCAATGTTATAGACTCTAGGAATCCAAAATTTGCCAGCACTGTTGTGCATTTAGAACATCTCGAACAATCCCTGTCCCGAGTCCCAACGGGCGACAAGATGATCCTCCTTGGCGACCTTAATGCCAGAGTTGGAAAGGACACAGACCTCTGGGGAGGTGTGATCAGCAGAGAGGGGGCAGGGAAAGCCAACTCCAATGGTACCCTCCTCCTGTCAAAATGATTAGAATGTGGGAGACTACAGTCTCCCGCGTAAAGAAATAGGCAACACAGCGAGCTACAAGAAATAGGTCTTTACTCCAACTCTCACAATACAGCACTGAATTCATAAAACCCGCGAGCCTGTGATGACTCACGGATTGGTCACCTGCTGGAACCTGATTGGTTTTCCTTCTCTCAGCAGCAGGCAAGTCTGAACATGCCTTATTCCTCTCAGCTTGCAACTGTCTTGCGGGGGGAGGGGAATACAGCAGTTAAAAGGGGATTATACAGGTTTATCTACATACACACAGTGTTTCCCCAAGAACATGGCCTCGTCATAACCAAAACCTTGTTCCGTCAGAGAGACAAGTACAAGGCTTCAGGGCAGCACCCTCGTTCCAAACACTGGCATCTGCTGGACTACGTCATCGTCCGAACAAGGGACCGCAAGGACGTCCGCATCACCCGCACCATGACAGGAGCTGATGACTGCTGGACAGACCACTGCCTAATCCGCTCTGTCATCTCCATCAATGTAGCCCCAAAACAGCGGCGGCAACAGAAACAATGCCGCAGGAAAATTAATGCTGGAGGACTCAAAGACCCCGCTAAGAAAGCCCTGTTCAGCCTGTGCCTCACAAACAACCTGACGACTCCCAGTGATGCAGAGACACAGAGTGCCCACAGCATTTGGTCTGCACTCAAGGCCTCCATAATCAGCACCTGTGAAGAGACGCTCGGTCACTCGACCAGGAAACACCAAGACTGGTTCGACAAGAATGACCAGGAGATCCAGGAGCTAATAAGCCGCAAGTGCAAGGCATTCCTGATCTGGAAACAGCAACAGAACTCGAGAGCAAGAAAGCAGCTCTACAGAAGCCTGAAGGCCGAGTTCCAACAAAAAACTCGCGACCTACAGAACAGGTAGTGGGTGGAGAAAGCACATGAGATCCAGCAGCTAGCCGACAACCATGACGTGCGTGGATTCTTTAGCGCAGTCAAGACCATCTACGGCTCAAGCACCCAAGGCCCTACCCCACTGCGGGCCAAGAACGGAGAGGTACTCATCAAGGACAGAGAGGCTGTCAGTGCCCGCTAGAAGGAGCACTTCGAAGATCTCCTTAACCACGACTCTGTCTTCAACACGAGTGTCCTCAACTCCATCTCACAGCATGCTACCCACCACCATCTCAGCACAACCCCAGCCCGGCATGAGGTTGAAAAGGCCATCCACCAACTGAAGAAACACAAGGCCTCAGGAGCAGATGGAATCCCCACCGAGGCACTAAAGCTTGGTGGCGAAGCACTACTGGCACGAATTCATGAACTAATTTCCCTTATCTGGAAGGAGCAGAGCATGCCAGGGGATCTCAGAGATGCCATAATTGTGACCATCTTCAAGAAAGGTGACAAGCCCGATTGCGGTAATTACAGAAGAGTTTCCCTGCTGTCTGCCACAGGGAAAGTCATCACAAGAATCCTCCTCAATTGCCTTCTCCCAGTGGCCGAAGAGCTCCTCCCAGAGTCGCAATGCAGATTCCGCCCACTAAGGGGCACAATGGACATGATCTTCACTGCACGTCAATTACAAGAGAAATGCAGGGAACAGCACCGACCGTTGTATAAGGCCTTCGACACTGTCAACCGTGAGGGATTATGGAGTGTCCTCCTCAAACTCGGCTGCCCTCAAAAGTTTGTCACTGTCCTCCACCTGCTTCACGACGACATGTAAGCCGTGATTCTGACCAACGGTTCCACCACAGACCCAAATCACGTACAAACCAGGGTCAAGCAAGGCTGTGTCATCGCACCAACGCTCTTCTCGATCTTCCTTGCTGCAATGCTCCATCTCACCCTCAGTAAGCTCCCCACTGGAGTGGAGCTAATTTACAGAACAAACGGGAAACTGTTCAACCTCCATCGCCTCCAGTCCAGATCCAAGGTCGTCCCATCCTCTGTCGTCGAATTACAGTATGTAGACAATGCTTGCGTCTGCGCTCACTCAGAGGTCGAACTCCAAACCATCGCCAACACCTTCACCGAAGCATACGAGAGCATGGGCCTTACACTAAACCTCCGTAAGACAAAGGTCCTCTACCAACCTGCCCCCGCCACACAGTACTGCCCCCCAATTATCAAAATCCACGACAAAGCCTTGGACAACATGGACCACTTTCCATACCTCAGGAGCCTACTGTCAACAAGGGCAGATGTCGATGACAAAGTCCAACATCGCCTGTAGTGTGCCAGTGCAGCCTTCGGTCACCTGAGGAAGAGAGTATTTGAAGACCAGGACCTCAAACCCGGCACTAAGCTCATGGTCTACAGAGCAGCAGTGATACCCGCCCTGCTGTATGCCTCAGAGACATGTACCATGTACAGCAGGCACCTCAAAGCACTGGAGAGGTACCACCAATGCTGCCTCCGCAAGATCCTGCAAATCCATTGGCAGGACAGGCGCACCAACGTCAGTGTCCTTGCTCAGGCCAATATCCCCAGCATCGAAGCTTTGACCACGCTCAATCAGCTACGATGGACGGGTCACATTATCCGCATGCCCGATACGAGACTCACAAAACAAGCGCACTACTCGGAGCTCCGGCACGGCAAGAGAGCCCCAGGTGGGCAGAAGAAATGCTTCAAGGACATCCTCAAAGCCTCATTGAAAAAGTGTCACCTCCCCACCGACACCTGGGAATCCCTGGCCCAAGACCGCACAAAGTGGAGGAGAAGCTGCTGGGAAGGCGCCGAACACCTCGAGTCTCTTTGCCGGGAGCAAGCGGAAGCCAAGCGCAGGCAGCGCAAGGAGCGCACGTCAACCCAAGCACCCCACCCACCCGCCCCTTCAACCACCGTCTGCCCTACCTGTGACAGAGACTGTAGGTCCCACATTGGACTCATCAGTCACCTGTGAACTCATTTTTAATGTGGAAGCAAGTCATCCTCAGTTCCGAGGGACTGCCTAAGAAGGAGAAGAAGACAATAGGACTTCACCCGCCTTCAGGTCACGATGCTGATTCTGCCATAAATTGAAGGGTCAGTGAATTCACATAGGCAGAAGTGTTCAAGCTGTATAAGTAGAGCCTGCAACAGCTCAAATACACCTGGCCAGAGTGGGGCAGAAAACTGTAGTGGGGTGGAATTGGACCTCAAAATGGCATGAAGGAATGAACAGAAAACAGGTGGAGGGAAGAGTGGGGTAGACGATGTTGTGGGAACAGTGGGTATGCAGGAATGTGGAGGGAAATTATGGAGGGTGGGATTTGGATAAAATCTGGAGGAGAGTCAGAGACCTGGTGTAGCAGCAGGGTACAAAAACCTGCTACTGTTTAAAGTGGCAATGGAAAGTACTGGAGGAAGCAGATAAACTGGGCAAAAAAGATTGCAGCCAGATTGGAGAAATGAGTGGCAAATTTCACAAAGCTGGACCTGTATATCCTTGGAATGAAGATAGAAAGCAGAATGGGGGTCTTTTTGTGGCTGGGGGCCAGAAAACCCATCAAGAATGTGATACAGCTTGTGGAGCTAGGTGGCTGTAAGAGTGAATGCCGCCTCCTTGATCCCAGGACTCCTTTGCAGGAAGAAGTTTAATGACCTTACCAGAGCAACCAAGCTAAGCTACCTACTCTCACTGACACTTTCATCACAGTTTCTTTATATGTCTACCATTGCTTCATTCATTACCCTCATAGTGCCAGCTAAGTCAGAGAGGTAAAATTGGGATTTGACAGTGAGGAGTGGAGGTGCCAGCAAAGTCAACCCCTGATTCCTAGGCCTGTGTATTCAGATTTCTGGGGTCCTGCTCTAAAAAGATGGATGTATCACAATTACATGGAGGCAATGAAGACTATCTTGAAGGACCTGAGGTAGATTTCAAGGGTCACGATCAAGGGCTTTGACCACTGAAAATTCAGGCCTTGGGTGTTGTAGTGAAACAATGATGGATAGCAGCTGCTAAGAACATAAGAAATAAGAGCAGGATTAGGCCATTTGGCTCTTCGAGCCTGCTCCGCCACTCAAGAGTGCAAGGCACCACCCCTAGGGGTATGCAAGGTCTTACTGCTAGCATCAGGTCTGCTCTCCTGCTGATCAGTGGGCACTCAACTGTTGTGTATGTACCTTTAAGGGAAGAACTGGTTTTAGACTGCAGTACCGGCAGTGACCACCCCTGTATAAAAGGCCCCAGCAGGCTTCTGTATTTCAGTCTGACGTTGCCCTCCTGTTCAGTAAAGTACCTGTTAAACTGTTCTCCCAAATCCGTGTATTATTGAGGCGTGGACTTTACAGTGGCGACGAGTAAGTTCGAACTCACCTGCAGTGTGGCATCATCTCACGGGGATCTTGCCCTGAGAGGAGGTTTCTTGGAGGTCGTAGTTTGAGCAACGGGCATCGACCGCGGGCAACCGCCCAAAGAATTCATCGGTGTTCGGAGAATTGCAGGAGAGACTGTGGAGAGCTGTGCTTGGCTCCCCAGTTAAGGTGTTCCAGCAAAGCGTGCTGGTAGCAGGTAGTGCGCTGACCCTTCCGGACTGCGGCGGGCTCAAGCTCAATCGAGCGGCTCTACAAAACGGGCCGCGCAGCGTCGCCGGGAAAAGAAAACAAGAGAGAGAGAGGGTGGAGCGCACAGGGCGCGGTCGGTGCTCAAGAACCGGGCAGCAGAGAGAAAATAAACGGGGGGAAGGAAAGCGAAATGCGCCGAAGCCGCGGGTCGCCGCCATTACCCTGTAGAACACTAGGAGCAGCGTGGCAGCAAGGGGAAGAAGGAAAAGCGCGGGAGGCGCCATTTTATCCCGTTGGGGAAGAAGGAAAAGCGCAAGAGGCGCCATTTTATTCCATTGGGGAAGAAGAAAAAGCGCGGGAGGTGCCATTTTATATCACCCAAGATGCCAAAAAGTGGCAGTATCACTGCTTTCGACAACGAGGTAGAAGACTGGACCACGTATGTGGAAAGAATTGAAGTGTACTGCAAGGCAAATGAGGTGGCCGATGGAAAGAGGGCGTCAGTATTATTGAATTTGATGGGCGCGAGTACGTACGGCCTATTGCGGAATTTAATTACCCCAGCTAAACCAATGGAGAAAAGTTTTGAGGAGATTGTTCATATCTTACAGGAACACCTAAACCCTACACTGCTGCTGATAGCAGAAAGATTAAAGTTCCATAAAAGAAACCAGCACAAAGATGAGAGCAATGCTGACTATCTTACGGAACTACGCAAGTTATCGAAGCACTGCCAGTTCGGAGCAGGACTGGCAGACACCTTACGGGATAAGTTTGTCTGCGGGATCCAGAGTGAAGGAACCCAGAAACGACTACTTTCAAAAAAGGACCTGACGCTAGAACAGGCTTTCAGCGTGGCAGTATCCTACGAAGCAGCAGCACGGGGAATTGTGGAAATACAACAGAAACCACAAGAATACAGCGCTAACGAAATGGCGTATGGAGCAGAAAAGTGCTATTGCTGCGGCAGAACAACCCATGAGCAGAAGGACTGCTGGTTTAAGGATAAAGTATGCAGTCAATGCGGAAAAATGGGACATATAGCAAGAGTCTGCAGGTCGGGAAAGAAAACCAACACGACAAGAACTACTAAGGAACAGTACAGGAAAGTAAAGAAACTGACAGACAGTAGTTCGGAAGATCAGGAGAGTGATAAGGACTCCGGGAGCAGGAGACTAAGTTGTCTAAAGTTACACAACGTGATCGCAAAGGAGGATCACCGAACCATTTGGGTCACCCTCATGATAGCAGGGTCCCCAGTAAAGATGGAATTGGACACAGGATCAGCCCTAACTGTCATGAATCGACGAGACTATGAGCGGCTATTCTCACACATACCCTTAAAGGACACGTCCATTGTATTGAAGACATACACGGGGCAAAAGGTCTACCCCAGAGGAAAAATAAGGGTGCCAGTTAAATATAACGGCAAGGAAACACAGAAACTATATATGTATATACTACGAGATGGAGGACCACCATTATTGGGACGTGAATGGATCCGAAAAATACAATTGGATTGGCATTCCATTCTGGCGCTAACTGTGACTGACAAAAAGGATGATGACGTCGCACCTGGACGTCTGTCACAAATTCTATCTGACGCGGAAGAGGTGTTCCAACAAAGACTTGGGACTCTAAAAGGAGTAAAGGCAACCATAAAGATTGAAGATAACGCAAACCCAAAATTTTTTAAGGCCAGACCGGTGCCATACGCGATCCGCCCAGCCGTTGAAGCTGAACTGGAGAGTCTGGAGCGTTTGGGTGTGCTGTCCAAGGTGGACTGGAGCGAGTGGGCCACACCCATCGTTCCTGTAATGAAGAAAGCATTGAGCAGCACGCCTGGGGAGCCAAAGAATGTTCGCATCTGTGGGGACTTCAAGGTGGCTGTGAACCCAGTCCTGCACAAAGTACAGTATCCACTTCCGCGGATAGAAGATATTTTCGCCTCACTATCTGGAGGGAAACGTTTTACAAAGATTGATCTCGCCCAAGCGTATCTACAAATGGAGGTGGAAGAAGCATCGAGAAAATACCTCACGATAAACACTCATAAAGGCCTTTACCAGTACAATCGACTGGTATTCGGGGTAGCATCAGCCCCGACTATTTGGCAGGGGGCAATGGAACAAGTCCTGCAAGGGATCCCGGGGACCTAGTGTTATTTGGACGACATCCTGGTTACGGGCGAAAATGACAGTGAACACCTTGCCAACCTGGAGCAGGTGCTCACGAGAGTACAGGAATATGGGCTACGAGCCAACTGCCCCAAATGCGAGTTCTTCAGGAGACAAATCTCGTATTGTGGCCACATGATTGATGAGGAAGGGTTGCATAAGTCGCCGGACAAGATTGAGGCTGTAGTCAAGGCTCCAGCACCATGAAAATGTATCGCAACTGAGGTCGTTCCTCGGGTTGGTGAACTACTACCATAAGTTCTTGCCGAATTTATCTACAATTCTGCACCCACTGAACGCCCTGCTGCAAACTGGAGTGACATGAAAATGGAGTGATGAGTGTAAGCGTGCCTTTCAGGAATGTAAATGCCTAATCACTTCAAAAGAAGTATTGGCCCACTACAACCCAACACTACCGATTCGGTTGGCATGTGATGCGTCACCCTACGGCATTGGAGCAGTACTGTCACACAAACTCCGTGATGGTTCAGAGAGGCCAATAGCCTTTCCGTCGCGCTCGCTAACCTCAGCGAGCGTAACTACGCCCAGATTGACAGGGAGGCCCTCAGCCTGGTGTGGGGGTGAAGAAGTTCAATCACTATCTGCACGGGCAGAAATTCACCCTACTGACTGATCATCAGCCCCTGGTCTCCATTTTTAACCCAAAGAAGGGCGTTCCGGTGATGACGGTGCAACGGCTGCAAAGATGGTCACTTTTTCTAGGGGCACATCAGTACGACATAGAGTACAAGGGTACGAAACAACATGGAAACGCTGATGGGCTGTCGCACCTACCGTTGCCTACGGTTGAAGAAGCACCTGCAGTGGACCCTGTTGAGATATTCCATGCGACCATAGTCGAATGTTTGCCTGTTACAAACTCAAGTATAGAGAAGGAAACCTGAAATGACCCGACACTGTCTCAGGTCTATGATTTGACGGTGAAGGGACGGCCAGCATATGGCGACTCACGGTTGCCAGCATTCTCGCCAAGAAGAGAACAGCTGTCAGTGCGCCGGGGGAACCTTGATGTGTGGATCCCGAGTGGTAATTCCACCCAAGTTGAGAGATAGAGTGCTCAATGAGCTTCATGAGGGTCATCTGGGAGGGGTAAAAATGAAGAGCCTAGCCAGGGCGTTTGTGTGGTGGCCGGGAATCGATAAAGAAATCGAGGATATGACCAAGAGATGCACAGGATGCCAGAAGGTCCAAAACGCTCCACCACAGGCCCCGCTACATCCATGGGAGTGGCCCTCATCTCCATGGCAACGGGTACACATTGATTTTGCTGGTCCATTTATGGACTCAATGTTTCTAATCGCTGTGGACACCCATTCGAAATGGCCAGAGGTCACTAAAATGTCCTCCACCACCATGGAGAAAACTATTGCAGTCCTAAGGACCATCTTTGCCAGGAATGGGTTGGCAGAACAGATTTGCCCCGACAATGGGCCACAGTTTGTGTCTGAGGATTTCCGGAGGTTCCTGAAGAATAATGGGGTGAAACATTACACATCTGCCCCATATCATCCAGCCACAAATGGATTGGCTGAGAGGTTTGTTCAGACCTTTAAAAAGGCCATAAAGGCAATGTATAATGACGACATACCACTACAACACAAGGTGGATAGTTTCTTGTTTGCTTACCGTAATGCGACACATGCAGTAACCAACCAAGCTCCAGCCGTACTGTTCCCGTCGTCAGAGCAAACCCTACGGGACACTTTCCTCCCTCTTCTCGGGTCTGTACGCTGCCCGGCTTCGTAGCACCGGCTGACCAAAGGCTAAGATGTCGCCTGGATTTGCTCAAACCAAACATAAGACGAGATGTTGAGGATAAGCAATTGCAGCACATAAATGAGAAGCCAACCCGGATCTTCAAGATAGGGCAACCAGTCTTGGCCCGTGACTACTGAACAGAAAAATGGCAGCCAGGAACGATATGCACACAGCAGGGACCACTAATGTACACAGTGGACGTTGGAGAGAGCATTGTGAGGCACCATGCTGACCAGATTCTAGAGTCACAGGAACAAGCCAAACCCGTACCACGAGAAGGTGCACCTGGTAATCAACCCGCAGTACAGATTGCGTCTACCTCAGAAGCAGTAGTATTGGAAGCTGACGAACCAACCTATGACCATGAACCAGAATCAGCTCCGCCGCAAGACCAGGATACTCGAGAAAGGCGCTATCCAGTCAGGATCAGGAAGCCTCCTCAAAGACTGAACTTATAAATGATTATTTCAGTTGAAGTATATAATATCCAGAAAGTTGTAATTAGTTATTATTTAGTTGTTAAATGAATGTTATGTACTGTTTATCTAAAAGGGGAGGAATTGTTGTGTATGTACCTTTAAGGGAAGAACTGGTTTTAGCCTGCAGTACCTGCCGTGACCACTGTAGTGTATGTACTTTGAAGAAGGAACTATATTCTGCAGCCCCTGTATACTGCAGTACCAGTCGTGACCACCCCTGTATATAAGCCTGTTTAGTAACTTTGTATAGTAGTTCCAATTTTGTCTCCACTCAGTAAACACCTGTTATAACCAACTCCTGCAGTCCATGTCTCAATTACACATGGACGTAACACTGGCGACGAACAGATCTGAACTTACCTACAGTTCTGCACCACCTCATGGGGTTCCATCCCTGAAGCGAAGTTGTTAGAGGTCGAGGCCAGAAGGAAGAAAAGAAAAGAAAACAAACAGAAGAAACGGGCGTCGACCGTGGGCAACCGCCTCTGATTCATCGAATTCGAAGATTTGCAGGAGAGGCTGTCGCGAGCGGGGCTTGGTTATCCTGTCTATGGTGTTCCAGCTATTCGGGTTGGTGGCAGGTAGTACACTGATCCTTCCTGGGCTGCGGCGGGCTAGAGCTCGATCGGGTGGCTTTTCAACAGGGCCGAGCAGCATTGTCGGGAAGAGGAGAGAGAGAGAGAGGGTGGAGCACACAGGGCGCGGCCAGTGCTACGAAGCCGGGCAGCGTACAGACCCGAGAAGAGGGAGGAAAGTGTCCCGTAGGGTTTGCTCTGACGATGGGAACAGTAATTAAAATAAAAGAAATTAGAAGCGCAGAAAGCCACGAGGAGCTGCAGTTTGCCACGGGGACCGCGGAGAGCGGCGTTAGCAGCAGCGCGGGGGGGAAGTGCGCGAAGACCATAGGGCGCCGCCATCAAGGCATAAAAACGCCAGCAACAGCGCTAGCAGCAGCGGAGAAGACAGAAAGCGTAGGAGGCACCATCTTAATCCAGCGGGGAAGAAGGCAAAGCGCGGGAGGCGCCATTTTGTTCAATCGGGGAAGAAGGCAAAGCGCGGGAGGCACCATCTTAGATCTCCAAGATGCCGAAGACTGGCAATATCACTGCCTTCGATAAGGCAATAGAAGACTGGACCATGTGTGTGGAAAGAGTCGAAGTATATTGCAAGGCAAACGAAGTAGCCGATGAGAAAAAGGCATCGGTACTACTAAATTTAATGGGCGCAAGAACGTACGGCCTATTGGCGAACCTGATCACTCCAGCCAAACCGATGGCGAAGAGTTTTAACGAAATTGTTGATATCCTACAGGAACACCTAAATCCTACACCGCTGCTGATAGCAGAAAGATTTAAATTCCACAGGAGAAATCAGCATAAAGATGAGAGCAATGCTGGTTACCTTACAGAACTACGCAAGCTTTCACAGCACTGCCAGTTCGGAGCAGGACTGGCAGATACCCTACGGGACCAATTTGTCTGTGGACTCCTGAGTGAAGGAACCCAGAAGAGGTTACTCTCAGAGAAAGAGCTGACGCTAGATAAGGCTTTCAGCGTGGCAGTATCGTACAAAGCAGCAGCAAGGGGAGCTGTGGAAATACAGCAAAAGCCACAGGAATACGGCACCCATGAAATGACATGGGGATTTGAAAAATATTATCGCTGCGGCAGAACAACCCATGACCAGAAGGACTGCTGGTCCAAGGACAAAATATGCAGGCAATGCGGAAAGATGGGACACATTGCACGAGTTTGCAGGTCCGGGCAGAAGACTAACGACAACAAAAAGGCTACTAAGGAACAGTACAGGAAAGTACAAAAGATGACGGACAGTAGTTCCGAAGGCCAGAAGAGCGATAGTGAATCCGGGAACAAGAGACTAAGCTGTCTCAAACTTCACAACGTAATCGCAAAAGAGGATCACTGAACCATTTGGGTCACCCTCACGATAGCAGGGTCCCAAGTCAAAATGGAATTGGATACAGGATCAGCCCTGACCGTCATGAATCGACGAGACTATGAGCGGCTATTCTCACACATACCCTTGAAAGACACATCCATTGTCTTGAAGACGTATACGGGGCAGAAAGTATACCCCAGAGGGAAAATAAGGGTGCATGTCGAATACAACGGTAAGGAAAGACAGAAATTGTATCTGTACATACTGCAAGATGGTGGACCACTGTTATTGGGATGTGAATGGATCAGAAAGATAAGTTTAGACTGGCACTCCATTCAGGCACTGACAGTGGCTGGTAAAAAGGATGACGACGTCACACCTGGACAATTGTCAAAAATCTTAGCTAACGCTAAAGAGGTATTTCAACAAGAACTGGGAACTCTTAAAGGTGTAACCGCCTCGATAAAAATAGAAGAGAATGCAATTCCCAAGTTTTTCAAAGCAAGACCGGTACCGTATGCAATTCGCCCAGCCGTCGAGGCAGAGCTGGAGAATCTGGAGAATCTGGAGAATGCAGGCGTGTTATCTAAGGTAGACTGGAGCGAGTGGTCGACACCCATCATTCCTGTCATGAAGAAAACGTTAAACAATAAGTCTGAGGAGCCAAGGAAGGTTCGCATCTGTGGGGACTTCAAGGTGATGGTGAACCCAGTCCTTCACACAGTACAGTATCCTCTCCCGAGGATAGAAGATATTTTCACCTCGCTGTCTGGAGTGAAGCGTTTTACAAAAGTTGACCTAGCACAAGCATATTTGCAGATGGAGGTTGAAGAATCCTCTAGGAAGTATCTCACGATAAACACTCACAAAGGTCTTTACCAATATAATCGACTGGTATTCGGAGTAGCATCAGCTCCGGCGATATGGCAAAGAGTGATGGAACAAGTCCTGCAAGGGATTCTGGGGACTCAGTGTTACTTGGACGACATCCTAGTGACAGGTGAAAATGACAGTGAACACCTTGCCAACCTAGAGCAGGCGCTCACTAGACTAACAGAACATGGGCTACGAGCCAATCGCCCCAAGTGCGAGTTTTTTAAGAAACAGACATCGTATTGTGGCCACGTGATTGATGAAGAGGGGTTACATAAGTCCCCTGACAAAATTGAAGCGGTAGTTAAGGCTCCAGCGCCTGAAAATGTGTCGCAACTGAGGTCATTCCTCGCATTGGTGAATTACTACCATAAGTTTTTGCCGAATTTGTCCACAATTCTGCACCCACTGAACGCCTTACTACAAACTGGAGTAGCATGGAAATGGAGCGATGAATGTAAGCGGGCCTTTCAGAAGAGTAAAGACCTAATCAATTCAAGAGAAGTATTGGCTCACTACAACCCATCACTACCGATAAGATTGGCGTGTGATGCGTCTCCCTACGGCATTGGAGCGGTACTGTCACATAAATTCCTTGATGGTTCAGAGAGGCCGATAGCTTTTGCGTCACGCTCGTTAACTTCAGCCGAGCGTAACTACGCCCAGATTGACAGAGAGGCCCTCAGCCTAGTGTGGGGGGTGAAGAAGTTCAATCACTTCCTGCATGGTCAGAAATTTACTCTACTAACTGATCATCAACCTCTTGTCTCCATTTTCAACCCTCAGAAGGGCGTCCCGATAATGACAGCACAACGGCTACAGAGGTGGTCCCTTTTCCTAGGGGCACACCAATATGACATCGAGTACAAAGGAACTAAACAGCATGGGAATGCTGATGGATTGTCGCGCCTACCGTTGCCGATGGTGGAAGAAGCACCTGCAGTGGATCCTGTGGAGATATTCCACTCGACCATAGTCGAATGTCTACCTGTGACAAATGCAAACATAGAAAAGGAAACATGAAATGACCCGACACTCTCCAGGGTCTATGATTTAATGGTGAAGGGATGGCCAGCACATGGCGAACCACTGTTGCCAGCATTCTCGCCGAGAAGAGAACAGCTGTCAGTGTGCCGGGGAACCTTGATGTGTGGATCCAGAGGAGTAATTCCACCCAAGTTGAAGGATAGAATGCTCAAAGAGCTTCATGAGGGTCATCTGGGAGGGGTAAAAATGAAGAACTTAGCCAGAGCGTTTGTGTGGTGGCCGGGAATCGATAGAGAAATCGAAGAGATGATCAAGTGCTGTACAGGATGCCAGAAGGTCCAAAACGCCCCACCACAAGCCCCTCTACATCCATGGAAGTGGCCCTCATCTCCATGGCAAAGGGTGCACATTGATTTTGCTGGTCCCTTCATGGACTCTATGTTTTTAATTGCGGTGGATGCACATTCAAAGTGGCCAGAGGTAATAAAAATGTCCTAAACCACCACAGAAAAAACTATCACAGTCTTACGAACCATATTCACCAGAAATGGGCTGCCTGAACAGGTTTGCTCCGACAATGGACCACAGTTTGTGTCTGAAGAGTTCCGGAGGTTCTTAAAGAACAATGGTGTTAAGCATTACACATCCGCCCCATATCATCCAGCCACCAATGGATTGGCTGAGAGGTTCGTTCAAACATTCAAGAAGGCTATCAAGGCAATGGGTAATGAAGACATACCCCTACAACACAAGGTGGATAACTTCTTGTTTGCCTACCGGAATGCGACACATGCGGTTACCAACCAAACTCCAGCCATGATGTTCTTCAATTGAAGACTACGATGCCGCTTGGATTTGGTTAAGCCAAACATCAGAAGAGATGTGGAGAACAGGCAGTTTCAGAATATGAATGAAAGGCCGACCAGGAGTTTTAAGATAGTGTAAAGTCTGTGGGTTGTTTAGTTAATTAATACACAGACTACCAGAGTAACTTAAAACAGGACTTTACTATTCGAAGGTCAGGGCGAATCTGCCAAATAAATCCTGACACAGCACTTATATACCAGTGTGGTCACCGTCGGTATTACAGTATACAGAAGCCAACAAAGTAGTGCCACACCGAAAATAGTTCTCTTAAAGGTGAACGGTACATACAATGGTTTTCTTAAAGGTAGACGGATACATACACTACAATCCTCCCTTTTCAGCTTACAACATACTTAGTCCCCCATTAAACATAACATATATTCAACTTCATGTAAAACAATTCACAGGTATAATCTATGCGGGAAACAGTTTACAGATTCAGTCTCTGCGGGAACAGTTCACAGATTCAGTCTCTGGCCTTGACTCGGTCCGAACAACATCTCTGTGGTGTAGCCGGTTCATATTGCTAGCATGACTCATCCAATAGTCTTTCCCTTGACTTAACAGCTTGAACTTCCGTCCTGCTGAACCAGTAGTGCTGACTTTTACAAACAGCTGGACTGCCTTGGTCATTTTTCCTACTTGCCAACTGATTTGGCTCCCTTCGTAGGGCCCACCTACATGATCTGGTAGAAGTGATAATGATTTCGATGGTTATCACCTTCTGCTTCGTCTTTTTCTTTTCTGCTTCTTGGAGACTCTCGGGGCCCCCTTATCAGCTGCCAGCTGTAGCACCACCATCTCCCTATGTTCCTTAGACTTTAAGTGCTTCATCCTGATTTCTGCACTTTGGGAGTTTTCATCACAAGCTGGGCAGACCAAGTCCTCGTAATATTCCGTGTCACTCAACAGGTCATGGTAATATTCGGTGTCGTCCTGAACTAGTCTAGCGAGAGGGCCTGCTACTTCTTCCTTACCCAACTGGACGTTAGCCGATTGTTGTTCACTCCCTAGACATCTTTCCTGAAGAGACTTCTTCATGCGTTCATATTCATCCCGCTCTTCCTGGGTTTCCTGCAAATCCTTCACTAATGACCTCATTTGTGATTTCAACACTTCCCCTTCCATCAG
This sequence comes from Somniosus microcephalus, assembly GCF_052327205.1. Classification (NCBI taxonomy): domain Eukaryota; kingdom Metazoa; phylum Chordata; class Chondrichthyes; order Squaliformes; family Somniosidae; genus Somniosus; species Somniosus microcephalus. Next base: position 229,275,613 of record NC_140987.1, read on the forward strand.
GGATTGATTGATCGGGCTATTCAATCCTTCTACTGGAGCAGCTGTTTCAACATTCTGTTGTTCATATAGACGTGATTCAGCGTACTTTTGGCATCCCAGTAAAATGTGTGTTGCAACCTCAGCTATTTCCATAACTTTTGAGAGCTCCGAACTCCTTCCCTTTGAAGATTGAAGCTCGTGTTCAGATTGTTCCCATTGCAGAGTCTTTTCCCTCAGCATATGAAGGAGTTGGCTGACCGTTAACTCTTCCACGGGAACACTGTGGATCAGAGTCTTCTCCATTTCATCCACCTTTTCCTCCAATGCTTTCACCTTCTTTTCCTCTTGTACTTTGGCTTTCAGCGCTCGGAGAAGTTGCGCCTTGATGCTCTCTAGCTCATGTTCAGGGGCCATTCTTACAGTCTCTGTGTTTCTTACAGTTTCCTTTTCTTCCACTGAAAGGATTCCCAGTTGAATCTGTTCTTCAAGTTGTTGAACCTCGGTCATTGCCGCCTCATATTTGTCTTGGGTTTCCTTCAATATTTTTATGAGTTCTTGGACATCTTGTCTTTCATGTTCTGCCATGTCTTTCACCTCTAATTTCTCATCTATGGATGGAACTTCTACCGATGAGTCTGTCTTGGCCTTGAGCTCATCAAGAATTTCCTGCAGCCTTTGGACTTCTTGCTCATGTTCAACCTTTAGTTGCTCATATGCTTCGACTGAAACTAGCTTTTCGGAGGTTGCCGAGTTAATCCCCTCCAGGATTGTAGCCTGGGCCTGTTCCTTCAACTTCTCAAACTCTGCTTGTAAGGAGTCGTAGAGAAGAACGGGAATAAAATCCTGGCTTCCTGAAGATTCCTCTTCATTTGCTCCTTCCTGCAAATATTCTAACTCCTGAACAGCATAAGGGAGATGTGATCGGTAATTGGTCACAATGGCTCTATGGTCGCTCTCTGCTTGAGCTAGCTGCTTCTGTTGTCTTTCCAGATTCTCCCATTCGGTGTCATAGAACTTTTTCATTGTTTTCATCTCTTGTTCGAGACGGTAACTCACTTGTTCTACTTGCTGTCGTAATTTGAAATAAAGTTGAGTCCGAGCTCGGTGTTCGTCAGTCATGGATATGTCCGTAAACTGAACAGACTCAGAATTCTCTGTCAAACTATGTTGTCGTTGTTCGGTGGAGTTCTGTTCTGAAACTTTGTTCTTCTCTGGAGCATAAGCCTTTATGCATGCTTTCGTTCTTCCAACCTTAGTCGGCAAGTCCATTTTAGCCTTGTCTTTCATATTTGGGTTGGTCTTATCGTCATCCGTTTCAGAATCTGAGCTGATTGTCTGCACCGAGTCCTCACTCGTTATGGCTTTTAGATAGTGCCATTCCATGTCTATTTTCTTGATCCACTCCCGTCCCAGAAGTGGTGGTCCTCCCTCAGGTAGTACGTATAAGTTCATTCTTGGGTGTTCTTTACCCCCATCTCTCACCTTGACTCTTATCTTCCCCATGGGGTATACTTTATGCCCCGTGTATGTCTGCAATACGAACTTGGTATCTCTTAAGGGTATATGTGAGAATAGCCGGTGGTAATCCCTTCGATTTATGACTGATAGAGCTGATCCAGTGTCCAACTCCATTTTCACTTGGACTCCAGCTATTTTTAGCATGACCCAGATAGTTTGTAGGTCAGCTTCCTTACTCACATTGTGAATTCTCAGACTGCCCAGCTCCTGGCCGTTTGGGTCTGAGTCCGAATTCTGTTCGTCTGAACTCTTCTCAGCCACCTTGTGTACCTTGTTGTACTTTTCCTGTGATGGCTTCCTTTGGTTGTTGGTCTTCTTCCCTGACCGGCATACCTTAGCTATGTGACCCAGTTTGCCACATTTCCTACATTCCTGGTTCTTAAACCAGCATTGGTTCTGGTCGTGTGTTGTCTTCCCACAACGATAGCATTTTGTTGTACTCGAGGTAATTTGATCCACACTGAGTGCCGCTGCCTTTAGCTGCATTTCCGCAGTTCCCTTTGCTGTGGCTTCGTGCGATGCTGCAATAAGGACAGCCCTGTCAAGTGTAAGGTCGTTCTCTTCGAGTAGTCGCTTTTGCGTTCCTTCCTTTGACAACCCGCACACGAACTTGTCTCGCAATGCCTCTGTCAGATTCCCTCCAAACTGGCAGTGTTTCGCTAGTCTACGCAGTTCGACCAAGTATTCTGCGTTGCTTTCGTCTTTCCTTTGCGTTCTCGCATAGAATTTGAATCGTTCCGCCAACATCAACGGTGTGGGGTTCAAGTGATCCTTCAGAACAGTCACAATATCATCGAAAGTCTGATCCGCCAGTTTAGCTGGTGCTAGTAGATGCTTCAAGAGCCCGTATGTCTTCGCGCCCATCGAGTTTAGCAAGGTTATAGCTTTGTCATCTTCTTCTATTTTATTGGCCTCACAATAGATCTCAATGCGTTCCATATACGTGGCCCAGTCTTCTACCTCGGAATTAAAATCGTTGATGTTACCACGCTTAGGCATCTTCCTCTCTTCCTGATAACACCACGAATTATTTCTTTAAATTTTCTTTTCTTTTTTTTTCCCAAGATGGCGGTTCCCGCGAAAATGGCGGTTTCCCGTGCTTATCTTCTCTCCCCGCCCACTTCAATGGCGGTTTCCTGCTTCTGTCTTCTTCCCCGCCTAATGGCGGCTTCCCGCGTTTCTTCCCTGGCGGGAGGGGTACACTTTCCCCACGGGCGACGGCCGCTGGCTTTCAGGTTCACAGCCTGCGCGTCGGCTTCAGGGCTTTCCCTTTTCTCGGCAGGGCAACCGGCGCTGGGTACACCCCGTTGACGGCGAACAGTTTCAGCCGCTGGGCTGGCTCTCGCTCGGTTCCCCTTGCTCGGGCTCTGTCTCTCTCCCGCTCGCTCGGCTCTACCGGCGCTGGGTACACCCCGTTGACGGAGAACAGTTTCAGCCGCTGGACTGGCTCTCGCTCAGTTCCCCCTTGGTCGGCTCTGCCTCTCCCGCTCACTCGGCTCCCAATCGCGCCTCCCAGTCCTCTCGCAGTCCGGTGCTTCCCTCCCCGGCTGCGGCTGAGTTTATCTCTTCCCGTGCCTACGCTCCCGGTCGCAGCGCTTCGTGGCTTCGGTCGCTGCCCGGCCTTTTTCGCCGGTCGCGGTCTAGCTGTCTCACGACGCCGTTGCGTCCCCCAGCCTGTCTGTACCGCGGCTTCCTTGCTCCACGCTGCCCCAGTCTCAGCGCCTCTGGACCCGACTTCTGTCCGGCTCCTTTACCCCTCGACCGTGGTCGAGTGCACCGCCCTTATCCTCCGGTTATTCTTTTTACTTTCCCTTACTCACAGTCACCGTGGCCGCCTTGCTTCTCGTGCTGATCGGCTCACTCCTCACCGTGGCAGAAGGGACAGTCAGTGCCTGTTGCTGATGGAAGTCTTTGTCTCTAACTTCTTCTTCCTTTCTAGTTCTGCAGCCTCGAGTTTTCTCCCAGCAGAACGACGAGGGCGGTTGCCTCTTCTCGACGCTCGTTAACTGCTTCGGAAGTATTGTTGCCGCAGGGTACGATCGGACTCGTCGCCACTGTAAAGTCTGTGGGTTGTTTAGTTAATTAATACACAGACTACCAGAGTAACTTAAAACAGGACTTTACTATTCGAAGGTCAGGGCGAATCTGCCAAATAAATCCTGACACAGCACTTATATACCGGTGTGGTCACCGTCGGTATTACAGTATACAGAAGCCAACAAAGTAGTGCCACACCTAAAATAGTTCTCTTAAAGGTGAACGGTACATACAATGGTTTTCTTAAAGGTAGACAGATACATACACTACAGATAGGTCAACCAGTTTTGGCCCGGGACTACCGCACAGAGAAATGGCAGCCAGGAACGATCTGCACACGGCAAGGACCTCTAACGTATACCGTGGACGTTGGAGAGAGCATTGTAAGACGCCATGCTGACCAGATTCTAGAGTCACTGGAAAACATCAAATCTACACCACGATCCTATACACCTGGTGATGAAACCGAAGTACCAATTGCATCTACCTCAGAATTGGTGATATTGGAAGCAGACGAACCAAACAACGACGTTGATCCCGAATCAACTTTGCCAGAAGAACCTGATACCCCAAAGACGCGTTATCCAGACAGAATCAGGAAGCCTCCTCAAAGACTGAATTTATAATTTCTTAACTTCAGCTAATGTGTATAGCAACTGTAATTGTAAATATGTTATTTAATTATTAATCGAATGTTATGTACTGTTTAGCTAAAAGGGGAGGAATTGTAGTGTATGTACTTTGAAGAAGGAACCATATTCTGCAGCCCCTGTATACTGCAGTACCAGTAGTGACCACCCCTGTATATAAGCCTGTGGAGTAACTTTGTATAGTAGTTCCAGTTTTGTCTCCACTCAGTAAACACCTGTTATAACCAACTCCTGCAGTCCGTGTCTCAATTACACATGGACGTAACAACCACCCCTGTATAAAAGGCCCTAGCAGGCTTCTGTATTTCAGTCTGACGTTGCCCTCCTGTTCAGTAAAGTACCTGTTAAACTGTTCTCCCGAAGTCCGTGTATTAGTGAGGTGCGGACTTTACATCAACTGCAATACTCAACAAATGGCATTCCTAGAATCTGCCTTCATGATGTCCTTCCTCCTGCACTAGTGCAGCAGCCTACTGAAGGGTTGTTTCAAATTCAGAAGCCCTGAAACAATGGTCCCCTCATTCACAAAAGACTCATGATACCACAACATTTACAATTACTACTGGTGTCACTGACCTTTGGGTATCACGCTGGCGCAGCACAAGGAAAGGTTTAAGAACATCACCGAGAGGCACCGGGGTAGGCATGGTGTTAATAAGAAGCATCTGTTGTAAATATATACGTACGCATTAAAACCACTTTGTGATATGAAGTCCATTGTTCTGGTTAGTCTGTTCTTTGGCTTTTGTGTATGAGATGATGATTGGCGGTCATTTTACAAGAGGAAGCAGAGTTAATTTTATGACTCCTTATTGAACAGTTGCCTCCTTAAGCAGATCTTTTCTGATACATTAACAAGAGAGCAGTGTGGTCTGTAGACTCTGATGGAAAGGGACCTCCTAGTTAGTCATCTTCTCCTTTGGTGTAGCCTTATCCTGCATGCCTCCATCATTTAGTGTTCCTTCTGCTCCTGTTCTGCCTTTGTTATAAAGACGCATATGGGAATGACCACAGTGAACCCCTTGGCAAGGGTGGACAAGAAAACTAAAAGGTATTTCTCATCACTTCAGTCAAAGCTGATGTTTCAGTCAAAGGTTGAGGACATTCCAGTGAGTTTAAACACTTCTTGGTTTGCCAAGGGCTGTAGCTAACTCACCCCTCTTTTTTATAGGCTTAAGTAAGTTCATATCTAGTACAAATGGAGCAATTTCTTGACCGCACCTTTTGCCCTCTGTATCCTGTGATTTGCAAATATGCACCAGTTTGGGGGTGGGTACATCTTTTGCTAGCAGCCAGTTCTACTGGAATTTAATGCATGTCTAAGAACAGGTGTAACACTGGTATATCTGACACACTCTCCAAATTATGGCCTCCTCTGCCAGGACAACACCACTTTTGCACTAATCAAACCTTCGCATTTTAGTCATAAGTTATTAACCAACAACTGAAGTGAGACTAGCTGATCTATAATTTCTTGCCATATTCTTTTTTGAAGAAAGCTGCTGAGGAAAGCTAGAGTGGAGCTAAGAAGAATATCTCACCACAATCTTTCAATGCTCCATGGATATGGGAGCGGTGCCAGAGAACTGGAGGATGCAAATGTTACACCCTGGTTCAAAAATGGGGAGAGGGATAAACCTGGTAACTACAGGCCAGTCAGTCTAATGCCAGTGGAGGGAAAACTACAAGAGACCATTGTCAAGGACAAAATTAATTCTCAGTTGGAGAGGCGTGGGTTAATAAGGGCTTGCCAGCATGAATTTGTTAAAGGCAAATTGTGTCTGACTAATCTGATTGAGTTCTTTGATGAAGTAACAGTGAGATTTGATGAAAGTAATGCAGTAGATGTTGTGTACATGTATTTCAAGAGGCATTTGATAAAGTACCACATAAAAGACTTATTCGGAAAATAGAAGCACATGGTATTAAAGGGACCGTGGTTACGTGGGTATGAAATTTGCTAAGGGATAGAGAGTAGCAGTGAACAGATGTTTTTCTGACTGGAGGGAAGTATGCAGTGGGGTCCCTCAGGGGTCGGAATTCAGGCCATTGCTTTTCTTGTTATATATAAATGACCTGGACTTGCATATAGAGAGTACAATTTTGAAGTTTGTGGATGATAAAAATCTAAAAGGAGGTGAGGAAGAGAGGCAGAGAGGTTTAGGGAGAGAATTCCAGAGCTTAGGGCCTAGGCAGCTGGAGGCACGGCTGCCAATGGTGGAGCAACAAAAATTGTGGATGCGCAGGAGGCCAAAATTTTTACAGTGCAGAGATCTTGGAGGGTTGTAGGGCTGAAGGAAGTTACAGAGATGGGGAGGGATGAGGCCATGAAGAGATTTGAAAAAAAGATTAAGAATTTTAAAATCATTGCAAGACATGGGGGCCAATGTAAGTCAGCAAGGACAGGAGTGATGGGTGAACGGGACTTGGTCCAAGTTAGGGTACGGGCAGCAGAGTTTGTGACAAGCTCAAGTTTCCGAAGGATGGAAGCTGGGAGGATGGCTAGGATAGCATTGGAATAGTTGAGTCTTCAGATAACAAATGCATGGATAAGGGTTTCAGCAGCAGATGAACTAAGGAAGTGGCAGAGATGGGCAATATTACAGAGGTGGATGTAGGCGGTCTTGGTGATGGAAAGGATATGGGGTTGGAAGCTCAGCTCAGGGTCAAATAAGATGCTAAGGTTGTGAACTGTATGGGCTGGATTTTAACTCAGGCGCGGGCTGGTGTCGTGTTATCCGAATTTCGTGTTTCTCACACGAATCTAAATGGATGTGGGAGATTGATGCAATTTTAACTTAATTGGCCAATTGATTTCCAACGTGTGGGAAGCCTTTGCAAATGGGTTTTTCATGACTGAAAGTCCCCTCCGATGACATCATCATTGCTGCTGCATTTAAGGTCCACAGCAAGCCTTGCTTCTTCTGCAGACTGCCAAGCTTCTTGACTGTGCAGTGTGAGGGAGCTGCAGCAAAAATGACATGCGGGAGGGCCAGATCAGCTCCTCGCTTTGACGACGTGGCACTGCAGGCATTAGTCGATGGGGCAAGGGCCAACAGGGAGGTGCTCGTGCTTTCTTCAGGGAGGAAGAGGCCTCCCACTCAGACCAAGGCAGTGTGGATGCAGGTGGCTGAGGAGGTCAACACCTTTGGAGTCACCAGCAGAACCTGGATACAGTGCAGGAAAAGATTTCATGACCTTCAGCGCACTGGAAAAGTGAGTATGAATTTCCCATCACCCTCAATCTGACCCCCATTGCATTTCCTCAACAGCACTCAAATTTAGCAATCTGTTCCTCCACAACCCACTTGACACTGACATCCATGCACCCTTACCCATTCCCTCTCTCTCTATGCTCACATTCACATAACTATTCCACCATGCAGCCCTCACACTCCCTATCACTCTGATGCTTTGAACACAACTGACAACACACAGGGAAGGCCCTTGGACTTGCGACCTCACTCCATCTTTGTCTCCTTCTAAGTATCAATGATATGCAATCTCTATACTCACTCATTCATTCTCACTCAACCTCCACTTGTCTTCCTCATTGCAGGAAAAGAGAGCTCACAACAAAAGAGAGCGAGCCAGGACAGGAGGCGGGACAGCCTCAATAGCCCACCTGACCCCCTGGGAGGAGGCCGTCCTGGAAATTATGGGCATTGAGGATGATTCGCACGTGGGGGACGGACAGACGGGTGCAACACAGCAAGCTGGTGACAGAAACGTTTCCCATCTCTCACTTTGATATTGCATGAGTCACTGATAATGATTATGAAGCTGTAACAGATGCACTTATGAGCATCTGCAAAAAGCTATGTGCATGTAGCCTTTGCATCACATCTCTGACTCTTTCCTTTACTTCCCTACAGGACCATCACAAGCATCCATCCCCCCTAGCCAGGAAGAAGAGGCTGAGCAGCCAGACTCCTCAGAGGAAGCTGCAACCTCTGAGGGCGCAGCGTCACCAGAATTCAGCGCACCCAGCACCAGCGCAGACACTCACACCTCGGTGGGACTTTCGGGACATAGAGTAGTGTTGTCACCTGGTGTATCACAGCTCACAAGTGAGCATCAGCAGATTGTGGAGACAGGGACAGCAGCGGAGAGTCCTAGTTGGAGGGCGCAGGACTCTGCCAGCTCGGCTCAGCAGCATGTCAACCCTCTGCCTCTGGATCCATCCATAAGATCAGAGGTGATGGAACTCCAGGCACAGATGCAGGAGTCTCTGGCAGGTTTTGTCTCTAGGGTCACTGTGAGTGTGGAGCGTATGGAGGAGTCCATAGCGAACATGAGCAGAGCCTTTGTGGAGTCATTGGCGCATGAACACATCACCACGGAAAGGATGGCTACCTCCATGGTAAGGCTGACTACCATAGAGGAGAGGATGGCTACGGTAGAGGAGAGGAGGGCTACAGCCATGGAGGAGCTTAGTCGCCAGGGTATGGAAAACATGGTCATTGTTCAGAATAGAATGGCATCTCTTGAGGAGCGATGGGCACCTATTGAACAGAGAAACCAGACCTTCATGGAAGTCCTTCTGAGTAGGACTGCCATTGCAGATACGGGTCCCCATGGCCCCCTTGATGTGCAGCAAGGTGCTCCCCAGTCACTTGCAGGCGCTGAGGGAGACCTGAACCATGAGAGGGAGGTTGGTGGCAGACCTCAGGAAGTGGGGGCTCCTTGCCAAGTGCTCACACTTCCATGCCAGTGCAGAGCCCCACCGGAGTCCACACCCAAATGAGATAGACATCTCAACTCCTGCACAGCCGCAGGAGCAGCAGACTGTTGACGAGCCCTCACAGGCTCGCAACCCCGGAGGACGCCCACCAAAGGTGTCGAGACAGGAGCAGCAGGAAAGTGAGCAAGGGGCCTCCACATCTGCTGAAACCACAGGGGAAGCACTACGTAGGAGCACGCGTAAGAGGAAGATAAAGCACAAGTAGTCACAAGGGTAGTCACTTGGGTGGAATTTTGTGTTTAGTGTAAAAAATCCATCACGTTGTAATTGTACATAAAAATTCTGCTGGCAAATGTTGCAGTTGTGGCATCTGTCATTTCGCTATTGGGACTTCCACATTGAGGCCTTAGGAATACTTGCAACTGTCAGTATGGTGGTCAGAGTGCTAGGAATCCTCTGGTTCTTGGGCATTGTCAATGCACTGGTAAGAAGCTGCGAGGCAAAAGTGTTTGATTGACTAGGCTAAGCAAATCTGACCAGGATGCGTGCGTTCCTTGCATCCCGGGCAGCAATGTTCTCACGTAATGCTGCCGCTGGTTGATGGGCCTCTGCAGGATGTTCGTTTTTGCCCTCCTCCTCCTCCTCCTCCTCCTCATCTGAGGAGGATATGTGAGGAGCCACTTGGTCCTCAGGAATCTGCAAGCCACGACGCTGTGCCATGTTGTGAAGTGCACAGCAAAGCATGATGATTCTGGAGACCCTGGCTGCTGAGTACTGCAGGGCTCCACCTGATCTATCCAGGCATCTGAAGCGCATCTTCAGCAAACCGATGGTTTGCTCGATTATGGATCTGGTGGACATGTGGCTGGACTTGTAGCTCTCCTCAGCTTCATTGGATGGTCTCCTCAACAGCGTCATTAGCCACGTCCTCAGGGGACAGCCCTTGTCTCCAAGTAGCCATCCGTTAAGTTGGTCTAGCGGGCTGAATAGCAGAGGCACACTAGACTGGCGCAGTATGAAGGTGTATGGCAACTGCCAGGGTACATGGCACAAACATGCAAAATTTCCTTCTTGTGGTCACACACCAGCTGAACTTTAAGGGAGTGGAAGCCCTTGCGGTTGACAAAAATACCTGAATTGCGATGGAGTGCCTTAAGGGCCACATGTGTGCAGTCAACGACACCCTGCACCCTTGGAAAGCCTGCCAGGTGAGCTAATCCAACCGCTTGCACCGTGACACTTGCTCTATCCTTGGTGAAATGGATGTGATTGTGCGCGAGTGCAAAGAGGGCATCGGTTACCTGCGTATTGCAAGTGTCTGCGGCCGCCTGGGAGATGCCGCTGATGTCTGCTGCTGATCTGTGGAATGAGCCTGAGGCAAAAAAAATTGAGTGCGGTGGTGACTTTGATGGCCACTGGTAATGCTTGTCCACCTGGCCCTCTGGGCTGCAGGTCTTGCTGTAGCATTGCGCAGTCACTACCTCTCGCGAAAGTCAGAGCCGCCTTTGGCACTGCTGCTCAGACATGTTGAGGTAGCTGACCCTCCATCTGTAGACCCTGTTTGGGGGGTATCTCCTGCGCCAAAGGGCTTCCAGGCGCTGGCCCCTTCTGGCCTGTGCAGCTTCAGGTGGGTGAGCAGCATCCTGGCACTCCTGCTGCTGCTGCTGTTGCTGGTGCTGCTGTTATTCCTGGTTCTGCTGGTGCCGCGGCTGGTGCTCGAGCTCCTCTAATGCCCAGATGGGAAGGAAATAAATGGCTCCCATGCGTCTGGCATATGCCTCCGTTGAGGAAGCGCTGAGTGAAAGTGGCGAGAGTTTTTTCCCAGGAGGTCACACTGGAAATGGGTGTGAGGCTCCAACCTTCCACAGGTGTGGTTAAGACTTCTAAAAGTTGCCCAGACCTGAGACCACTAAATCCTGCCACCTGCAAATCATGGCTGATCAAATCTCCTCTTTAATGGTTGACCTGCAGTTGATAGTCAGCAATCCAATAGTGCTCCCGCCAAGTTTCACATTTGTGTTTCCCACCAGGCGTGTTTCACGTGGGAAAAGGGTTACATTTGCAAGGGCCTTTTAAAATAGGATTATAGAGGCCATTTAGTGGTTATTAAGGGCCTTAAAGACCAGTCCCGCCTATTGGATGCGGGACGGAGTCCGGACCATCAGACACGCCTGAGTTAAAATTGCTCGGAGTCGGGAACCAGGCGGGGGCGGTCCCGCCCGCCAGTTTTTGCGATTTTAACCCCCCGCACGCCTCCAAGCCCGCCTCCACGGCTCAGTGAAAATCTTGCCCTATGGTTCATCTTCAGACAGTGGTCAGGCAGAGGGATTGAGTCAGTGGCTAGGGAATGGAGTTTGTGGCAGAGACCAAAGACAATGGGCAGGATTTTCATTCAGGAGTCGGGTTGGAGGCGGGACTACAACTTTCAGGGTTGTACTCCCGCCTCCATCGAGATGTGGCCAATCCATACGATTTTAACTTGATTGACCTTGTTGAGCCCGCCCAGCGGGCTCAGCAGGCCAATTAAGGGCCACCCGGCAACAGGTGACATCACAGACTGAGGTTTTGACAGATGAAATATCAGTGTTTCACAGCTGGTTGAAGCTGTCAAACACTGACAGTTTTACTTCTAACATGAGTCCTTCTCCACAGACACAGTTAGAAATCTCTCCTGCACAGAAAGCTGCAGGTTGTCACATAAGAACATAAGAACATAAGAAATAGGAGCAGGAGTAGGCCAATCGGCCCCTCGAGCCTGCTCCACCATTCAATAAGATCATGGCTGATCTGATCCTAACCTCAAATCTTCTATCACTCTGCATCCACCCGAACCCATGTGATCTCCCGGGAGAGGCGAAAAACCAGATAAAGACCCAATGGCCAATTTGGGAGAAAAAAATCTGGGAAATTCCTCTCCGACCCATCTAGGCGATCGAAATTCTTCCAGGAGATCACTCTGTCCCTATATTTTCTACAGTACTTACCTTCTGTAAAGGCGATCTCCACCCCAGCCAGGAACAGGAATAAAACCATCTCCTGAAATCTAACACAGAATTAGAACACAGTAGGAGCAGAACAAGGCTACACGGCCCCTGGGCCCACTCCACTACCCACAGGGCCATGACCATTCCGAACCTAGACTCATGCCCAATTTCCTGCCCGCTCCCCGTAACCCTTAATTCCCTTTACTTCTAGGAAACTATCTATTTCTGTTTTAAATTTATTTAATGATGTAGCTTCCACAGCTTTCTGGGGCAGCAAATTCCACAAACCTACCACCCTCTGAGTGAAGAAGTTTCTCTTCATCTCAGTTTTGAATGAGCAGCCCCTTATTTTAAGATTATGCCCCCTAGTTCTAGTTTCACCCATCATTGGGAACATCCTCACCGCATCCACCCGATCAAGCCCCTTCACAATCTTATATGTTTCAATAAGATCGCCTCTCATTCTTCTGAACTCCAATGAGTAGAGTCCCAATCTACTCAACCTCTCCTCATATGACCACCCCCTCATCCCCGGGATTAACCGAGTGAACCTTCTTTGTACTGACTCGAGAGCAAGTATGTCTTTTCTTAAGTATGGACACCAAAACTGTATGCAGTATTCCAGGTGCGGTCTCACCAATACCTTGTACAACTGCAGCAATACCTCCCTGTTTTTATATTCCAACCCCCTAGCAATAAAAGCCAACATTCCATTGGCCTTCTTAATCACTTGCTGCACCTGCATACTAACTTTTTGAGTTTCGTGCACCAGGACCCCCAGATCCCTTTTTACTACAGTACTTTCCAGTTTCTTGCCATTAAGATAATAACTTGCTCTATGATTTTTCCTGCCAAAGTGCATAACCTCACACTTTCCAGTATTGTATTCCATCTGCCAAATCTCTGCCCACTTACTTAGCCTGTCTATGTCCCTTTGCAGGTTTTTTATGTCCTCCTCACTCACTACTTTCCGTCCCATCTTTGTATCATCTGCAAACTTTGATATGTTACACTCGGTCCCCTCCTCCAAATCGTTAATATAGATTGTAAAGAGTTGGGGACCCAGCACTGACCCCTGCGGAACACCACTAGTTACTGGTTGCCAATCTGAGAATGAACCATTTATCCCAACTCTCTGCTTTCTGTTAGCGAGCCAATCCTCCACCCACGCCAGAATATTACCCCCAATCCCGTGATTTTTTATCTTGAGCAATAATCTTTTGTGTGGCACCTTGTCAAATGCCTTTTGGAAGTCTAAATACACTTCGTCCACTGGTTCCCCTTTATCCACCCTGTATGTTACTTCCTCAAAAAACTCAAGCAAATTTGTTAAACATGACTTCCCCTTCATGAAACCATGCTGAGTTTGTCCTATTAAATTATGTTTATCCAAATGTCCCGTTACTGTCTCCTTAATAATGGACTCTAACATTTTACCAACCACAGATGTTAATCTAACAGGTCTATAGTTTCCAGCCTTCTGCCTACTACCCTTTTTAAATAAGGGTGTTACATTAGCAGTTTTCCACTTTTGACAGTTCGCAGCCATTCTGCTTTCTGTGCCGGTGAGATGAGGGACTCCCGAGACCTAAAGAAAGGAAGGCTGAAAAGGTAAGAAAAGGTATGTAAAACTTATTTAATCACTTTAGACACACCAAACACACTTACCTTTGCACTCATGCACACACACTCACCTGAACACCGACATCTCGACCCCTCCAAGTCCTTCAACCCAATGGACCGCCTCCTCTAACTTGGTGTGGTTTGGAGCCATCGGGATCCCACACTTCAACCTTAAAAATAGGGATTAGGCTAAAAACTGCCTGTTAACTACCTGTTAACAGGTAGTTAATTAGCACTAATCCCTTCCCGCCTTGGGTAGGCGGGTCCCAGTGCGGGGCGGGTACCCGCCTCCTTTGAAACTGGCATGGAGGCAGGTTTGGGTGCGGGATAGGGTCGGGACCCCTGATTTCAGGATTTTAACCCCCCGCACGCCTCCAATCCCGACTCCTCGGCCCAATGAAAATCCTGCTCAATGGCTTCAGTCTTCCCAATATTGAATTGCAGGAAATTGCTGCTCATCCAGTACTAGATGTTGAGCAAGCAGCATGACAAATTAGAGATAGTGGAGGGGTCAAGGGAGGTGGTAGTGAGGTAGAGCTGGGTGTCGTCAGCGTACATGTGGAACTTGATTTTTTCAGATGATGGCGCCAAGGGGCAGCATGTAGTTGAGAAATAGGAAGGGGCAGGATTTGGAAGAGAAGCCATTCTTGTCTCTAAGTCAGAAGGCCTTAGGTTCAAGCCCCACTGCCAGACTTGAGCCCATAATATAGGCTGAAACGAGTGCAGTACTGAAGGAGTGTTGCATTGTCATATATGCCGTCTTCCAGATGAGACCTTAAACTGAAGCCCTGTCTGCCTGTTTAATTGGTCATAAAAGTCCCCATGGTGTTATTTGAAGAAGAGCATTTTTCCCTCAACCAACACCACCAAATCAGATTAATTGGTCATTTATCTCAGTGCTGTTGTGGGATCTTGCTGTGCCCACAAAACAAAAGTGACTACACTTCAAAATAAGTAATTGGCTGTGAAGCACTTGCAATGTGCTGTTGACATGAATGATGGTACATAAACATGAGTTCATTCTTTCTTTATTCTTTAATATCATCCTTCATCTAAATATCTCTATTGAAACAAAGAATTCCTTGCCCTGGCTCTGTCATCTATCACAGAAATCACAGAAATCACAGAAACCCCACAGTGCAGATAGAGGCCATTTCGGCCCATCGAGCCTGCACCGACACATATCCCACCCGATCCCCGTAACCCCTACACCAACACATATCCCACCCTATCCCCGTAACCCCACGTATTTAATCCCCCTAACACTAAGGGTCAATTTATCATAGCCAATCAACCTAACCCGCACATCTTTGGACTATGTATCGAAGTAACCTCTTCACAGCTCCTGCGGGACGTTGACATCGTGGCACTGACATTTTTTGGTGAGCGGGTTTCTTTCTCCTACTCCTTTGCCATAACCTGCTGGGAAATTACCGAGGCATGGCATAACCTGGGTTACTGTGAGAGGGTGGGAGAGCCCCCTTAGAATTTCAGGGCCAATATTTATGGTATAGACTGCCTTCTCCAATGCCTGCTGTACCAGGTGTCTCAGAAGTGGTCATTAGTCCACATGGTTCATTCTTCCTCTGCATTTCTTCTAGCAGGACTATCTGGTCAGTAAACTTGACTATTCTCTGTCTGGAACACTCCATCCTTCTCAGTAAGCAGCTATCCTGGGCCCCCAGTGCTATTTCAGCAGTTTTAAAGCTCATTTCTGCAGTTCACAGCTGATAACTCCGATAATTGATTCTACTGCTTCACTGGATGGCTCAATGTGCTGATGTTAAAATACATGCTTCAGTGCAACTCCAGGAAACAGTAAAATGGGGGATTAATCAGCATGCTTCGTAACTCAGAAACATTAAGCAATGCTCAGTTAACCCCTTAATAGTACCAAAGCAGTAATGTTTTGCCTTCTACCTTCATTCCTTTGATAAAGTGAAACTATTTTACCATCCATTGGTAAGAACCATTGCTATTTTTACTCTGATACAAGCCCTTCATGTATGGAATTTGGCTTTAAAGGGCCCTGATTTTAAATTTCTCTGAAGTAAATCCAAAGCCAAGTTCTGAGGTAACCCACCCATCAGTTTCCATTGCAGACTGATGAACACTCTAATGTGATGAGGCCAATTGTAAACAACAAGTTGTTTTAGTTTATCTGTGACATATAAACAATCAGAATGCAGTTTTCAGTGAATTTAAATCTATTTCTTAGCATAGAAGATAACTAAGCAGGCCACCCTAACCCTGTTAGCAGGCTAAATTCATTTGACAAACTATAAAATCTCTGTAGCTAGTCAGCTCTAATTATATGCAGAGACAACAACAACTTGCATTTATATAGCACCTCTAACGTAGTAAAACCTCACAAGGCACTTCACAGGAATGTAATCAGACAAAACCGGACTGGTGACCAAGAGATGGCCTAGAAATTGAGTTGGCGCCGCGCCAGGGCTTTAGCGCCGGAAATTTAGCGCCGGCGCTAAGTCCCCCTGCGCGCGCCAAAAATTCAGTAGCGCCGCGCCCAGACGGCTGCCGGCGCTACTAGCGGGCGTGAGTGCCTCCCAATGGGCGCTGACTGCCGCATTGCGGCGCTAATCCGGCGCTGCGGGACCCGATGCAGTGCGGCAGGCTGGGGAAGTGCAGGCCTCCTCCTTCAGTTAAGGAGGAGCTGCCTGCACCCGCCCGCTGTCCGTTCAATTATTGAAAAAAATGAGCCCGGCACCTCGGACAAGTGCCGGGCTTGCAGGCCAGACGCATCTGTTCCGCGGGGGGGTGGTGGAGGAGTCCGAGGAGGGAGGTGCGGGCAGGCGGCCGGCGGGAAAGCGGCCGGCCGCCACGCGACCTTAATGCGCCGGCGCTAACTCGGGGAAGACTCGGTTGAAAAAATCTTAGTTGCGGCTGCCACGGGCGAGGCGGCCGCAACTCAATTTCGGCGCTGGGGCCCGTCACCACGGCAACCGGGACGCTGCGCACACCGATGACGTCATCGGTGCCGGCGCAGCGCAACCGGTGTAATGCCGACGGAAGGGCCCCACTGAATTTTCAAACTGGCCATAACTGCGGCGCTAGGCCCTCCAGCGCCCCAAATGGGGCGCTAAGCCTACTGAATTTTCAGCCCAGGTTTTATGGAGGATTTTAAAGGAAGAGAGAGAGGTGGAGAGGCATAGAGGTTTCGGGAGGGTATTGTAGAGCTTAGGGTCTAGACTGCTGAAGGCACAGCCGCCAATGGTGGGATGAAGGACCCATCCCTCTGTGACTGTTTCCGCTTTGAATATCTGTAGACTGTCTTGTGTTGCAGTTTGATAGGAAGCAAAGATATGGGAGCCGGTTTTAATTTTGGTCGGGCATGCTGAGTGGTGGCCTTGCTGAGAGGCCTGAGCCATTTTACAAACAACACCCATTTTAATATTTATATTGTAAATATATATTATTTCAAAAGACACATGGCTGCTGACAAATCATCTTTTTGTAGTTCTGCTTTTACGGCCTGAAAAATTCTGGTCAACTCATTGCGTGGAAGTGAAGCAATATTCCTGGATATCTTGCTAAATGATTAGAACTTTTGTCCTCGAAACATAGCATTTAGTAAAAAGACAGGAAAGTGTTTAATTACTTAACATATGTTTGCTCACCTATGAAGCTGAAACAGTTTGGCTACAATTTGGATACACTGAACAAATTAAATACAATTATTTTATTTGTTTAAACGCACGCTTGGCGTACGAGTACTGCGTATGATTAATGGGCTGCACTTTATTCCTGAATTCACTGCTGTTTTCTGCATAACTCTAAAAATAGAATTCAGGCAAAATCTCAATTCATTTTATTTATATTTAGAATTCCAAATTTAGCAGTTTTATATTTTCACCTGAGGATTAAAATTAGACTTGATCAAGATCCATTTCCTTTTATCAGTCATCTTGTTGCAATTGTGAATTAGCCATTTGAAATGAAAGTGCCATACAGTGATGCTTTGAAAAGACCTGAGAGAGCACTTAACAAAACGTAATCAATGTCAGAACCTCATAATTTCTATGTAAGATCCAGCTTTTGAGGTCTATTGCTCTGAACATTCATTAAGGCCAAATGTTAACCACGCTTCCTTTTTCCTGATTTCCCTCATCTCTTATACTCCTTGCATCCTTGGTGGTCCTGCACTTATAGCCCTTACTTGCCTACCCTAGTTTCTCAATTAAACAAACATCCCAAACAGTAAGCTGAGTGCTTTTGTTGTAGCTCCATAATTTTAAGACTATCATCACTGTGTCAGAAGCATTAATAAGAACAAAAAGCAAACCCTGTAGATTTTATTTGTTATCATTCTCTCTCTGTCTCTTCCTTTCTCTTTCTCTCTTTATTTCTTTTCTGCCTTAAACCGTGACATATCTTCACACCAAGCTCAGAGGTCACCCTACAACACTCATTGCTGTATGAACTGTGACACATCCACAAATTGGGCCCAGAGGTCATGCCAGGGGACCAGCTAGTTTGATGGATGGGCATCCTGAAAAATATTTGATCACGCAGGCCATTCATCATGCCTTCACACCAGTAAGTAGACCAGAAGATGATAAATGACTGAGACAGTCACAAGGAAGAAGATGCATCCTCAGTGATAATATTCTTCAGCTCCATCTATGCGTAAGAAAGCTTAAACCTCTGTCAATGTTAATAAATAGTTAAGAATTATAAGGGCTAATTCTCTAATAGGGTGCACAGGGCAAGTAGCAGCAATACATTGATAAAGAAAGGGAAAATGGAATATGAGCACAAACTAGCGAAAAATATAAAAACGGATTGTAAAAGTTTCTATAGGTATGTGAAAAGGAAAAGACTGGCAAAGGTAAATGTAGGTCCTTTACAGTAAGAGATGGGAGAATTTATAATGGGGAATGGGGAAAAGGCAGAGAAATTAAATAAATACTTTGTTTCTGTCTTCATGGAGGAAGACACAAAAAATCTCCCAGAAATACGAGAAAACCAAGGGTGTGGCACTTAAATAAATTATTATTAGTAAAAAAACAGTACTAGCAAAAGTAATGGGACTAAAAGTCAATAAATCCCAAGGACCGGATGGCCTACATCCTAGGGTTTTGAACGAGGTGGCCATTGGGATAGTGGATGCATTGGTTGTCATCTTCCAAAATTCTATAGATTCTGGAATGGTTCCTGCAGATTAGAGGATAGCAAATGTAACCCTGCTATTTAAGAAAGGAGGGAGAGAGAAAACGGGGAACTACAGACCTGTTAGCCTCATATCAGTAATTGGAAAAATGCTGGAATCTATTATAAAGGATGCAATAACTGAGTACTTAGAAACTAATAGTAAGGTTGGGCAGAGTCAACATGGATTTATGAAAGGGAAATCCTGTTTGACAAACCTATTGGAGTGCTTTGAGGATGTAACTAGTGGAGTAGACAGAGGGAAACCGGTAGATGTGGTGTATTTGGATTTTCAGACGGCCTTCGATAAGGTCCCACATAAGAGGTTGGTGAACAAAATTAGGGCACATGGATTTGGGGTAATATACTAGCATGGATTGAGAATTGGTTAACAGACAGAAAACAAAGGGATAAACGGGTCTTTTTCAGGATGGTAGGCTGTGACTAGTAGGGTACCGCAAGGATGGGTGCTTGGGCCCCAGCTATTCACAATCTATAGCAATGATTTAGATGAGGGGACTAAATGTAACATTTCCAAATTTGCTGATGATACAAAGTTAGGTGGCAGTGTCAGTTGTGAAGAGGCTGTGAAGAGGCTTCAAGGGGATCTCGACAGGCTCAGTGAGTGGGCGAGAACATGGCAGATGTAATATAATGTGGATAAATGTGAAGTTATCCACTTTGGTAGAAAAAACAGAAAGGCAGAATATTTCCTAAATGGTGAAAGATTGGGGAATGCAGATGCTCAAACGGACCTTGGTGTCCTTGTATATGAGTCACTGAAAGTGAATGTGCAGGTGCAGCAAGCCATTAGGAAGGAAATGGTAAGCTGGCCTTCATTACGAGAGGATTTGAGTACAGGAATAAAGAAGTCTTACTCCAATTACATAGGGCCTTGGTGAGACCACACCTGGAGTACAGTGTACAATTTTGGTCTCCTTACCTAAGGAAGGACATACTTGCCATAGAGGGAGTGCAATGAAGGTTCACAAGATTGATTCCTGGGATGGTGGGACTGTCGTATGAGAAGAGATTGAGTAAACTAGGCCTGTATTCTCTTGAATTCAGAAGAATGAGGGGGGATCTCATTGAAGCATACAAAATTATTACAGGGCTTGATAGGATGAATGCTGGAAGAACGTTTCCCTTGGCTGGAGAGTTTAGAACCAGGGGCCACAGCCTCACGATAAAGGGTAGGCCAGTCAGGACTGAGATGATAAGAAATTTCTTCACACAGAGGGTGGTGAATCTTTGCAATTCTCTCCCCCAGAAGGCTGTGGAGGCTCAGTCATTGGATATATTCAAAACAGAAGTCGATAGATTTCTGACTAGTAAGGGCATCAAGGGATATGGCGATAAGGCCGGTGAATGGATTTGAGGCAGAAGATCAGCCATGATCTCATTGAATGGCGGAGCAGGCTCGAGGGACCAAATGGCCTACTCCTGCTCCTATTTCTTATATTCTTATCTCAGTGGATTGTTGGGCTGGAGGAGATTACAGAGGTCGAGAGGGGTGAAGCCATAGAGGGATTTGAAAATAATGATGAGAATTTTAAAATCGTGGTGTTGCTTAACTGGTAATTATGATATAGACAGCAGACTTTGGATAAGCTCATGTTTATGGAGGCTGGAAGATAGGAGGCCAGCATTGAGCTGTTGCTGAACTGGGAGCCAATGTAGATCAGCAAGCACAGGAGTGATGGATGAACGGGACTTGGTGCGAGTTAGGACTTGGGCAATAGAGTTTTCGATGAGCTCAAATATATGGGGGTAGAACATGGGAGGCCAGCCAGGAGTGCATTGGAAAAGTCAAGTCTTGAAGTAACAAAGTCATGGATGAGGGTTTCAGCAGCAGATGAGCTGAGGCAGAAGCGGAGTCAGGCAATGTTACAGAGGCGGAAATAGGCTGTTTTAGTGATGGCGCAGATATGTGGTCGGAAACTCATCCTGGGGTCAAATATGACACCAAGGTTGTGAACATCTGGTTCAGCCTCAGACAGTTGCCAGGGAGAGGATGGACTTGGTGGCTAGGGAATAGAGTTTGTGGCAGGGACCGAAGACAACAGCTTTGGTCTTCCCAATATTCCCAATATATGCATGCTAAATAGCGAAAGCTACATGCTATAGACTGAGCTAGGCAATTCCACAACCAACAAATCAGGTCAAAGCACTATAGCCCTGCCACATCCAGTCAAGAATGGTGGTGGACAATTAAACAACTAACAGGAAGAAAAGACTCCATGAACATCCCCATCCTGAACAATGGCAGAGCCCAGCACGTGAGTGCAAAAGACAAGACTCAAGCGTTTGCAACCATCTTCAGCCAGAAGTGCCGAACGGATGACCTTCTTGGCCTCCTCCTGAGGTCCAAATCAAGACAAGATGCCAGTCTTCAGCCAATTTGATTCACCCCACATGATATCAAGAAATGGCTGAGTACAATGGATACAGAAAAGGCTATAGGCCCTGACAACATCCAGGCTGTAGTGCTGAATACATGTGCTCTGTATGGCCTACTGCTGCTCCTATTTCTTATGTTCTTATGTTCTTACTCAGGAAATCACACACACACAGCCCTGATTTCGATCTTGTTCATTTAAACAAATGGAAAATCAAGTACTCCGTGTCCATAACTTCCTGACCAATGCTTCCTGTGAACACCAATCCCTGCCAGGAGTACCCAGTCTGGGAATCAGCCCTAGAGTGCAATCAAATTAGAAGTGTGCAAATTTGTGAGTGTGTGCCAACACTTACAGAAATAAAGGTGCCATGTAAAACCAAATTAATAAGTATTAGCCTTGGCCACGTTTGACTGCACCAAATTAGTGATTGTTAGATTTCCTTATGAACCATGGTAGATTAGGGAGTGATTTTTGTGTCCCTTGCACCCTTGCTTAAAAACGGATCACCAACACAACCAAAATGGCACATGCAGTGCTAGCGCCAACTCATTGTTGCATACCTGCCCGTGCCAATTTTCGGGCTGACCTCAATCCAGGTGGCCAGAGCTACCACTGGAAGCAGGTGGGAGCCTCATTAATATAATATATACTAATCAAGGTCAAATGATGTAGTTGTTATCCCCCAAGATAGTTTTCGTCTCTGCCCACATTGCTAACGCCAGTTCCTGCTCTCCCCTACAAACCATGGGCAGTACAAGTCAGGAGGCAGCCATATCCTGCGATATTTAAAAGGTTCCTCAGCTGGTCTCGGGTAAAACTGCAGAAAGTTTTGGGAGACATTTTTCTTGCTTTAGATAGTTGTTATTTTTGCTACTTCGATGCCAGAGGCACTGGAGAAGGTGCAAGAAAGATTTATATGGATGATACCAGAACTGAAAGGTTATACTTATCAGGAAAGATGTAACAAGCTGGGGCTCCTTTCTATAGAAAAGAGAAGGCTGAGGGGGGATCTGATAGAGGTCTTTAAAATTATGAAGGGGTTTTATAGGTTAGACATATAGAAGATGTTTCCACTTGTGGGGGTAGTCCAGAACTAGAGGTCATAAATATAAGATATTCACTGATAAATCCAATAAGGAATTCAGGAGAAACTTCATGCCAGAGTGTGGAGAGAATGTGGAATTCGCTACTACACAGAGTAGTTGAGGAAAATATCATAGATGCCTTTAATGGGAAGTTGATAAACAAATGAGAGAGAAAGGAATAGAATACTGATAGGGTTAGATGAAGTTGGATGGGAGGGCCACCTTGCATCCTAGCTCTGCTGAAGAGGACAGAAATGCCGCCTTTAAAAGAAAGATGATTTCTGTGCAGCAACAAAAGCTGAATGCTTCAAACTGCCTGCGAGAGCTTTCATAACATGTTGGAGTGTGGAGAAGTTCACTACCAGCTTGTGTGCAGTTCTGGTGCATGACATTGAGGAGGTGCCCAAACACCCTGCTGTGCAAGTTCTCCAGCCAGAAAATAATGTCAATGGCGGCTTCTTCCATTGCTGTTGGAGTCTAAAGAGCAGCAGTGCTTCGTAATGTTCTGGTTGTCATCCTCCTGTTGTGCGCTGGCTTCTCCTGCAAGAAAAGTGGAAGTGAGTTAATCTGTGCCCTGTTTAAGGGTTTTCAACATGTATGTGTCAGCTTAGCATAGTGTGCTTGACGACAGAAAGAAGTAGCAAGTGTGGCCAAGAGGAAGAAGGAGTTGTGCAGGTATAGGAACACAGGAACAGGAGTAGGCCATTCAGCCCCTCAGACCAGTTGTGCTATTCAATTAGATCATGGTTGATCTGTCGCTCAACTCCATTTAATCATCTTCACTCCATATCCCTTACCTAACAAAAATCTATCAATCTCGGTTTAGAACATTTCAATTGACCTAGCATCCATAGCCTTTTGGGGAGCAAGTTTCAGGTTTACACCAACATTTGTGTGATTTCACTCCTAAATGGCCTGGCTCCAATTTTAAGATTATGGCCCCTTGTTCTTTGTTCCCCACAAGAGGAAATTGTTTCTCTATGTCTACCCTACTGAATCCCTTAATCATTTAAATACCTCAATTAGATTACCCTCAACCTTCTAAACTTAAGGAAATACAAGCCAAGTTTATGCAACATGTCCTCATAAGTTAACCCTGGTATCATTCTGGTGGTTCTGAACTGTACCCCTACCAAGGCCAATATATGCATCCTGTGGTATGGTGCCAAGAACTGAACACAGTGCTCCAGATGGGGTCTGACGAAGCCTCTGTACAACAGACGCATAACTTGCTCCTCTTTGTATTCCAGGCCCTTTGAGATAAAGGACAACATTCCATTAGTCCTTTTTGTACCTGTGTACTAGCTTTTAGCTTTATGTACTTCGACACCCAAATCGCTTTTCTCCTCCGCAGTTCAAAGTCTCTCACCATTTAGAAAATATTCTGTTTGGTCTTTCTCAGATCCAAAGTGGATGACCTCACAGTTCCCCACATAGTACTCCATCTGCCATAGTTTTGCCCACTTGCTTAGCCTGTCTATGTTCCTTTGTAACTTCTTCCTCCCATGCATACAACTTACTGTGTCTCCTAATTTAGTTTCATCTACAAAATTGGATATACAACTCTCTATTCCTTCATCCAAGTCATTAACATATATGGTGAAAAGTTGAAGCCCTGTACAAATCTTTTGTCACATATCGCCAATCAGAGAATTAACCTTTTATCCTCAATCTCAGTTTTCTACCACCCAATCAATTACCAACACAGGTCACAAGGTTATCTCCAATTCCATGTGCTCTCATTTTTGCAAATAATCTCTTGTGTAGAATCTTATCAAATGCCTTCTGGAATCCATATAGACAACATCCATAGACACTCCCCTGTCCACCATGCTAGTGACGTCCTCAAAAAATTCAACTAGTTTTGT
The DNA here is from genome assembly GCF_052327205.1 of Somniosus microcephalus. Lineage (NCBI taxonomy): Eukaryota > Metazoa > Chordata > Chondrichthyes > Squaliformes > Somniosidae > Somniosus > Somniosus microcephalus. Next base: position 229,299,612 of record NC_140987.1, read on the forward strand.
TTGATCCGTGATTCTGAGGGTATGCTGTTTTTCAATAACCACACGGATGCTGTAACTTAACAATTAAACAGGTATTTACTGGAGGAGGGTAGTCTCAAGACTGGGGGTACAGAGGCATGCACAAAGCTTATATACAGATGTGGTCACTGACGGTACTACAGTATACAGGAGCTGTAAAAGTAGTTCTGTCTTAAAGGCACATACACTAAAATTCCTCCCCTTTTAGATTAGTAGTACCCCTAATATTCAAATAACAATTAACACTTTAACATGTACATTAAACAACAATAGTCCATTTATAGATTCAGTCTTTGGGACGGCTTCCTGACCCATTCGGGATAGCGTCTTTCCTGAGGTTCTTGTTCTTGGTGCAGAGGCGATTCTGACCCCTTTTCATCGGGTAGTTCATCGGGTTCCACTGCTACTGGTTCTGAGGTAGATGCTATCGGTATGTCGGGTTCATCCCCAGGTACTCGAGACATGGGGTTGATGCGTCCTGTGACGCTAAGATCTGATCGACGTGGCGTCTCACAATGTTCTCCCCGACATCCACTGTGTAAATTAATGGCCCCTGCCTTGTGCATATCGTCCCGGGTTGCCATTTCTCTGTTCGATAGTCACGGGCCAAGACTGGTTGCCCTACATTGAAGCTCCTTGTCGGTTTCTTATTGATGTGCTGGAATTGTTTGTCCTCAACATTTCTTCGCACATTTGGTCTGAGCAAGTCCAGACGAGATCTCAACCTTCGGTTAAAGAACATCATGGCCGGGGTCTGGTTGGTAACTGCATGTGTCGCGTTTCGGTAGGCTAATAAGAAATTGTCCATCTTATGCTGTAGTGGAATTTCATCGTCGCACATGGCCTTTATCGCCTTCTTAAAGGTTTGTACGAACCTCTCAGCCAATCCATTTGTGGCTGGATGATACGGGGCGGATGTGTAATGCCTTACCCCATTCCTTCTCATAAATTTTTGAAACTCTTCGGACACAAACTGTGTTCCATTATCAGAGCAAATATGCTCTGGTAAACCGTTTCTGGCAAATATGGTCCGTAGGACTGCAATCGTTTTGTCTGTAGTGGTTGAAGACATTTTTATCACCTCAGGCCACTTTCATGAGCATCCACTGCTATTAAGAACATTGAGTCCATGAATGGACCAGCGAAATCAATATGCACCCGTTGCCATGGAGAGGAGGGCCACTCCCATGGGTGTAGAGGGGCATGTGGTGGTGCATTTTGGACCTTCTGGCATCCTGAGCAGCTTTTAGTTAGGTCTTCGATTTGTTGATCGATTCCAGGCCACCACACATAAGCCCTAGCAAGGCTTTTCATTTTCACTCCCCCCAGATGACCTTCATGTAGCTCATTTAGCACTCTCTCCCTTAACTTGGGTGGAATCATCACTCTGGATCCACACATCACTGCCCCCTGGCTTACTGACAGCTGTTCTCTTCTGGATGAGAATGCTGGCAACAGTGAGTCGCCATGTGTAGGCCATCCCCTCACCGTCAAATCATACACCCGAGACAGCGTCGGATCATTGCGGGTCTCCTTCTCTATATCCGCGTTCGTTACTGGCAATCGTTCAATTATTGACGAATAAAATATCTCGATAGGGTCCACTGCTGGTGCTTCCTCCACAGTAGGCAGTGGCAGGCGCGATAGCCCATCAGCGTTCCCATGCTGTTTCGTGCCTTATATTCTATTTCATATTGATTCGCCCCTAGAAACAGGGACCATCTTTGTAAACGTTGTGCAGTCATCACTGGAACGCCCGTCTTAGGATTAAAGATGGAGACAAATGGTTGGTGGTCAGTCAGCAAGGTGAACTTCTGCCCATGCAGATAGTGGTTGAATTTTTTTACTCCCCATACTAGGCTGAGGGCCTCCCTGTCAATCTGGGCGTAGTTGCGCTCGGCTGAGGTTAGTGACCGAGATGCAAAGGCTACTGGCCTCTCCAACCCGTCTGGGAATTTGTGCGACAGCACCGCTCCAATACCATAGGGTGATGCATCACATGCCAAACGAATTGGTAGTGCTGGGTTGAAATGGGCCAACGCCTCTTTTGATGCGATCAATTCCTTACACTTCTGGAAAGCTCATCTACGTTCATCATCCCACTTCCATGGTACCCCTGTTTGCAGTAGGGTGGTCAGTGGGTGTAATACCGTGGACAAATTTGGTAAGAACTTGTGGTAGTAGTTTACCAGCCCGAGGAACGACCTCAGTTGTGACACATTTTCCGGTGCTGGAACCTTGACTACTGCCTCAATCTTTTCAGGGGACTTATGTAACCCCTCTTCATCGATGGCATGGCCACAATACGAGATCTGTTTCTGGAAAAACTCGCACTTGTGGCAATTAGCTCATAGCCCATACTCCTTTAATCTGGTGAGCACCTTCTCCAAGTTGGCGAGGTGATCACTGTCATTTTCGCCCGTGACCAGGATGTCGTCCAAATAACACTGGGTCCCTGGAATTCCTTGCAGGACCTGATCCATTGCCCTTTGCCAGATAGCCGGAGCCGAGGCTACTCCGAACACCAGCCAGTTGTATTGATAGAGATCTTTATGAGTGTTAATCGTAAGGTATTGTTTCGAAGCTTCTTCTACCTCCATTTGCAAGTACGCCTGGGCTCAATCAATTTTGGTGAAGCGGTTACCTCCAGATAGCGAGGCGAAAATATCCTCAATTCGTGGAAGCGGATATTGTACCGTGTGAAGGACTGGGTTCACTGTCACCTTAAAATCCTCACAGATGCGGACCTTCTTTGGTTCCCCAGGCGTATTACTCAATGACCTCTTCATTACAGGAACAATGGGTGTAGCCCACTCGCTCCAGTCCACTTTGGACAGTACTCCGGAACATTCCAACCCTTCCAGCTCTGCTTCAACAGCTGGTCTGATCGCATAAGGCACTGGTCTGGCCTTAAGAAACTTTGGGCTTGCATTTTCCTCTATTTTAATCATTGCTGTTATGCCTTTTAGTGTCCCTAGTCCCTCCTGGAACACTTATTTTGCGTCAGTTAGCATTTTTGACAGTCGTCCAGGTGTGACGTCGTCATCCTTTTTGGCCTCAACCTTCAGTGCCTGTATGGAATGCCAATCTAATTGTATCTTCCGGATCCATTCATGTCCTAGCAGTGGTGGTCCTCCATCTGGCAATACATATATATCCATTTTAGGTATTTCCTGGCCTTTATATATCACTTTCACCCTTATTTTTCCTTTGGGGTAGACTTTTTGCCCCGTATACGTCTTCAAGACAATCTCTGTAGCTTTCAAGGGTATATGTGAAAATAGCCGCTTGTAGTCCCTTTGGTTTATGACTATTAGGGCTGATCCTGTGTCCAATTCCATTTTCACTTGGACTCCGTCTATCTTGAGTGTAACCCAGATAGTCTGGTGATCCTCCATTTCGGTTACCTTATGTAGTTTCAGACAACCCAGCTCCTTGCTTCTGGAGTCTGTGTCACTTTTCTGTTCGTCTGAACCACTGTCCATCACCTGGTGTACCTTTTTGTACTTCTCCTGTGGAGATTTCTTACTGTTGGTTTTCTTCCCAGACCTGCAGACTCTTGCTATGTGTCCTGCTTTTCCACACTGTCTGCACGCTTGGTCCTTGAACCAACAATCCTTCTGGTCATGTGTTGTTCTGCTGCAGCGATAGCACTTCCCTGTTCCATAGGACATTTCATTGGTGCCGTATTCTTGCGGTCTCCGTTGTATCTCTGCAGCGCCCCTTGCGGCTGCTTCGTGTGATACTGCCTTGCCCAGCGTAAGATCCTTTTCTGATAGAAGACATTTCTGGGTTCCTTCACTTTGTAGCCCACACAGAAACTTGTCCCTTAACGTATCTGCTAGTCCTGCTCCAAACTGGCAGTGTTTCGATAGCTTGCGCAGTTCCATTAGGTTCTCAGCATTGCTTTCGTCTTTGTGTTGGTTCCTTTTATGTAACTTAAATCGTTCTGCTATCAGCAGCGGTGTGGGGTTTAAGTGGTCCTTTAGGATTTCTACTATGCTTTCAAAATTCTTGTTCACTGGCTTCCCTGGGGTTATTAGATTCCGCAGTAACCCATAAGTTTTTGCACCCATGGAATTTAACAAAACCAGTGCTTTACTAGCATCTGGCACTTCATTCACCCTGCAGTACACCTCAATACGTTCCACATATGTCGCCCAATCTTCGGCTTCATTGTCGAACGTAGAGATACTGCCACTCTTCGGCATCCCTGGGTGTGATTTAACTGTCAAAGATGGCGTCTCCCGCACTTCCCCTTCTTCTCCGCTGGCACAAAATGGCGTCTCCCGCGCTTTCCTTCCTTCCTGCGCTCGCCCTTCTTATCCGCTACGGCTTCTACAAATGGCATCTCCCGCGCTCTTCCTTCTTCTCCGCAGCTCAATGGCGTCTCCTGCGCTCTCCCTTCTTTTCCCCACAGACACTGTTCAGCCCGTGAGCCCTGGCTGTGCTCTGTGCGTTCTTCTTTTTATTTTTATTTTTTTTCGACGCCGCTCGGTCTTGAACCCGGCTGTTGCTTTACCCTCTCTCTCTCCGCTTTGTTTTATTTAAATTTTTTTCTCGACGCTGCTCGGTTTTCAACCCCCGGCTGCGCCCTGTGCGCTTCACCCTCTGTCTTACCCTGTCGACGCTGCTCGGCTTTCTCTCCATCGTCGGTCGGCTCCAGCCGCCGCTGCCCGGGAAGGGTCTGCGCTGGACCTGTCATCAGTCTCTTGCTGATCGTCGTGGCTGGAGAACCAAGCCCGACTCTCCACAGCCTCCCCTGCGATGTTCACTCTCTGCCGGTTCTGGGCGGTTGCTCGTGGTCGACGCCCGTGTTCCTGGCCTCGACTTTTTTTTTTTGTTGCAGGTAGATTTGAATCGACACTCGTCACCACTGTTAGATCCGTGATTCTGAGGCTATGCTGTTTTTCAATAACCACACGGATGCTGTAACTTAACAATTAAACAGGTATTTACTGGAGGAGGGTAGTCTCAAGACTGGGGGTACAGAGGCATGCGCAAAGCTTATATACAGGTGTGGTCACTGCCGGTACTACAGTATACAGGAGCTGTAAAAGTAGTTCTGTCTTAAAGGCACATACACTACAAGTTTAGTCTGATATGGCCTGCCCTTCAGTAATCCATGCTTATTCTCTTTGATCAGCTGATTCCTGTCCATGTGCTCAGTCACTCTGTCTGATGATAGATTCCAGTAACCTTGCCACAATTGATGTTAAACTGACAGGTCTATAGTTACCTAGGTTGACGCACCCTCCCTTCTTAAATAATGGAGTGACATTCGTAATTCTCCAATCGGAAGGCACAATTCTTGAATCTAGAGACCTAGGAAAATTATGACTAATACATCTGTAATTTCCTTACTTAATTATTTTAATACTCTGTGGTGAAATTCATGAGGTGTTGGAGTCTTCAGGCCTTAAATGCCATTATTTTCTCCATTACCATTTTTTTACTTATATCAAATGCACTAAGTTCCTCCCCATGACTTATGTTTAGGTTCACTTGTACCACTGATATTTTGTCCTCTTCCTTCATTATGAAAACAGATTCAAAGTACTCATTTAACAAACTTGCAATTTCCTTATTGTCCATTACAGTCTCACCTGCATCTGTCTTTAACGGGTCTGCGGCGGAGCCACCAGGGGGACTCTGATCTAATGTACATAATTATCTTTAACAAATTATTAGCTACAGGATGAATCTGTACCTTTGTTCATATCATTGCATGTACATAGCGTGGTCCCTTTAAGAATGAGACCAAATGCGATGACATCATCACATTGATCACGTGATCCTCCAGCGGCGGGAAAACGTGATGACGTCATGACATCAGGCTGGGGAGCCGCCCTAGCCAGTCCTCGTGGAGCCAGCAAAGAGTACAGACCTGTAATGTAGTTCTCCTGTGTTTTCGTTTTAAACTCTGTTGATTAGTATTAAACATCGTTTGTTTGATAGACTGACTTGACCTCAGTCCTTTAGTTAGGAATCTAGCCATTCCTACAGGTCCACATTTTTCTTTACAACTCTCTTTCACTTAATATATTTATAAAACTTTTGCTGTTAGCTTTTATATCCTTTGCAAGTTTTTTTCATATTCCTTTGCACCACTTTTTACTTCCTTTGTATCCCTTTGTTGCTTTGTATAGCTTTCCCAGTCTACTGGATTCCAATTTTCCTTGCATTTATGTAAGCCTTTTCTCTTAGCTTGACACTATCTCTTACCTCATTTCTTGACCATGAGTGCATCACTACATAATTGGAGCCTTTGCCTTTTAGCGATGTGCACCGGTTTCGTATCATACTAAATACTTCTTTGAATACTTCCCACTCTTTGGCTGTAGGTTTACCCATTAATAGTTCAGTTCAGTTTACTGTGATCAATTTATTTCTCATCCCTTCGAAGTTTGACATATTTAAATTAATTTAAATCAGATTGTTAACTAATTCTGGTTCATTACTCATCACTAAATACAGTATGGGCTGTTTCTTTGTTGATTTCAAAACATATTGTTCTAGAAAACTGTTCTGAATAATTCTAGAAATTCATTGCCATTACTACTTGAGGGTTCTGCTTCTCCCAGTCTATGTGAAAATTAAAGTCTTCCATTGTAACCACTTTTTTAACTACATGGTTCCCCAATTTGTACATCCCACAAATACATCACTACTATCAGGAGGTCTGTAGACAACTCCTACCAAAGTTTTGCATCCTTTGCTGTTCCTTTAACTCTACCCATACTGTTTCCACTGCCAAGCACCCCTACTGAAATTGCTTCTTTCTACAGCTGTAATTGCATCTTTTATCAATATCGTAGCCGTAGCTGCTGCGACCAAGTGGTAGCTTTAACAACACGCATTGAAGCAGGCTTCTAGCACCAGCTCAAGACTGCAGTAGCACTCATGCACCTGTCAGCGGCGTATGATACAGTATGGAAGCATGGACTGCTTTTCAAGCTCTCCACCATTTTACCCTGCAGGACAATGATCCATCTTCTCAACTTCATGCCTAGCAACTGATGTTTGTGTGTACACTGGCACCCTGTTCTCGCTCAGGCCAACATCTCCAGCATCGAAGCTCTGACCACCCTCGATCAGTTCCAATGGACGGGCCACATCATCCGCATGCCCAATACGAGACTCCCAAAACAAGCACTCTACTCAGAGCTCTGACACGGCAAGAGAGCCCCAGGTGGGTAAGATGAAACACTTCAAGGACACCTCAAAGCCTCCTTGGAAAAAGTGCAACATCCCCACCGACACCTGGGAATCCCTGGCCCAAGACCGTACAATGTGGAGGAGAAGGCGCCGAACACCTCGAGTATCTTTGCCGAGAGCAAGCAGAAGCCAAACACAAACAGCGGAAGGAGCGCACGTCAACCCAAGCACCACACCCACCTGCCCCTCCAACCACTGTCTGCCCCACCTGTGACAAAGACTGTAGGTCCCGCATTGGACTCATCAGTCACATGAGAACTCATTTTTAATGTGGAAGCAAGTCATCCTCAGTTCCAAGGGACTGCCTAAGAAGAAGAAGAAGAAGGCACCCAGAAGAGCAGATATAGGACATTGAACAACAGACTCCCACAGGGTTCTGTCCTGGCACCCATGTTATCCAACATTTACACCAGTGACTTGCCCGAAACAGAGTCTTGCAAGTTCGTATATGCTGATGACATTGCCTTGGCCATGCAAAACATGAATCTGTCCATCACCGAGGAGACCCTGACCAGTGATTTACAGAGGATAGAGGCCTATTTCCGCTGATGACAACTTCAGCCAAACCCTCAAAGACCATCAGCTCGACATTTTACCTCAGCACCCATCAAACAAACCAAGCTTTGAAAGTCTCCTTTTGTAGCATAGATGTAAACCATGCCAAAATCCCTTCCTATTTAGGAGCCATGCTCGATTGCACCCTGTCGTATAGACAGCATCTCCAGAACTTGGGACAAAACTAAAGAGTAGGGTCAATTTGATCCAGAAACTCACTGGATCCACATGGGGAGCAGATGCTCAAACCTTCCATATGGCAGTGCTCACCCCAGTGTACTCTACAGCGGAGTACTGCTCTCTGGCATGGCTAACAAGTCCGCAGGTCAAATAAGTTGATGTCCAGCTGAATTCTACTATAAGAATTATCACCGGTACGCTGTTATCCACACCAACACCTTGGCTGCATGTGCTTGCAAACATTGCACCACCACACCTACGCCGCGAATATGCAGTCTCCAGAAAAAACAACTGCTACACCAGCAAAGACATACCTGTAATGATCAGTAACATGTCTTTCTAGAATGGCACACTAGGTGGAGCTGTATGTTTAGTAGGGGGCTACCCACAAGGCAGTAGTCAAGATGGATGCCTGTACTCTAGTCCACATGGCTGAATAAGTGACTAGCTCAAGCTGGCTGTTCATAATGAAAACGTCTATTTATTCATGAACATAACATGGTACCAGGATTGGTAATATCTGCTGAATATTGTGAAACGCGACATAGAGAATTTGAAGCCACCGAAGGGTTTGAAACTCACGGGGAATATCGACTGCAATTGGTGGACTTTCAAACAACAATTCGAACTCTATATTGCTGCCATCGGGTTCGGTACGATGCCAGACGCAAGGAAAATAGCATTACTGCTCACGGTTGCAGGCCCGCAGGCGATAGAGGTATTTAATACGTTTGTTTTTGATCAAGAGGAGGACAGAGAAATCTGTTTTTGTGGTGTTAGTTGAAGGATAAATGTTGGCCAGGGCACCGGGAGATCTCCCCTGCTCTTCTGTGAATAGTACCGTGGGATATTTTATATCCACCTGAGAGGGCAGATAGGGACTCGGTTTAGCATCTCATCAAATGCTATGATGGTGCAGCACTCCCTCAGTACTGCACTGAAGTGCCAGCATAGCTCATATGCTAAAGTCTCTGGTGTCATGCTGAAACCATGTTCCTAGAGTAAGAGGGCCAATCAGCAAAATTTAAAAAAAACTTTTAATTGCAATCAAGGCCATTGATTTACAGTTTCCAGGCAAAACTGCATATAATCAAAGCATGCAATTCGACTATCTCTCCCACAGTACTGTGCAAGAAAAACGCAATTTGACTTATTCAACCACCATTAGTCAGTGGTCTTAATAATTGCAAAACATTACAAAACAACATATCCTCAGATTCAAAATAGTTTATTAAAAATGACATTTAATTTAATGCAGACAATCTGGTGGTGCAGGACATTGGTGTACCAACTATGCCATGAATTTGTATCTGCAGTTGCCTACATAGTCCTTGGATCTGAACCAAATCGCATGGGAGCAAACCGTTTCACAATAGAGAAGAAGGAGCCATCAAAATACAAATCACCCCGGCCACTCTCATGCACCTGTGGTCACAGAGTAGCATTAGCAGAGAGTTGGGAGGAGATCTTTTATTCTCCCTTTTAAGTTGAGAATGGGGTAAATGTTGGAAGGCCCTTCATCACTAGCAGCGCCTCCTTGACCACCACCATTATATATCAGAAAATTGCCAACATACTGCCGTGAGTCATCCTCCATTAATTTCAGAAGATGACAAATTACGGCCAGAGCTCCCATGATTTTCTGATATGCATTGTGGCATTCGAGGTCCTGCTTGTGATATACAAGGTCCTCTTGGTGGCATGTGAGGATGTGCTGTTGCAAAATTTACCAAATGAGAGAAAGAGAGATTACAAAAATATTTTATTAATAAAGTTTACATTCTGCCCTCTCTACATTTTTGTGCCAAGGTCTCACACATAGAAACACTGGGACAGTGTCTTTGCTCAGGTCTGACATGGAAACACAAATGTTAACATTTTATATTATAAATGTACAGTATGAAGCAATTTGAAAATGAGATGCACACATGATAGCTTTGTAGGTAGACTGTTTATTCTCAGGGGCATTGTTTATAAACAGTAAAGTTGTTTTAGGTTGCAGAGAACACGACTAAGTACTGCGCGAAAATTTAGTGCAATAAATTACCCTTTTTAATTATCACATTGCCAAGCAATAATTCCTAATAGACTCAGATCTAATTTATGGAGCCTATAATAATTCATTACACAGAATTCCTGCAATATCTCTTTCACCTCATTAGAATTTCTTTAAGCTGTGTTCAGTCTGGAAAAATCAGCCCCTCACATGTGAAGGTGGGAGTTAAAGGTAAAATAGTTTTCCTATCTATATTCATACTGACAAGTAACTTTCTCCCACATTTCTAGAGACATGTCAGCTGGGTGGAGCTGTGAGATACACAATACCATCCTCTCTTTCTTTGGGCCCTCATTCAAACATAATGGGGTAAAGTTTCCGCTTGGTTGCGCTAGTCACCTAAAATGGGCCAAATCAGTGTTAAAAAAAATCAAGGATTTTCAAGCACGAGTTACGTCCAGCTCAAATCGAGTTTTTTTGCGGTGGTTTAAAAAGCATTGTGTTGGAAGTCGGCCCTGCCCACAAAACTAGCCACACCCCCGATCGAATTAATCACCATGGCGAGTGTCCGCAAATTGTGCTCGTTTGCCGACTTTCAACGAGGCTCTCAAAATGAAACTTTTTTTTAGGTGCAAAGGCCTTAAAAGGCACGCTTTAAATGCTTTTAAAAAGTAAAACATATTCAATTTAATAAGAAACTGACAATTGTACACCAATGTAACAAGTAAATGGTCCTGAATAGTTTTTTTTAAAAGTCATTTTAAGTTATTTAAAATCAAGTTACTCACAGGTGGTGGACTAGACACTCTTAGTAAAAATGTTTATTTTTTGTGATAAACCCATTCTCAGCAGCATTAATAAAACTGTACCAGGTTACCACTCTTAAATATATATGAAGGATTTTTTTTAATGCAAAAATATAAAATTATGTTCTGAAACACTGCCAAATTGCATTAGTTGATGAACGATTTTACATCTGTGATTATGCAAATAGGTTTGAACGGAAACTTGAACCATAAAATCAATTCAGAAAACTAGCGCAGTTTTGATTGCCTTTGAGCCCGGATTGCCGATTGCGCCCAAAGCAGAAACTCCACCCAGCTATGCTTTACTCTTGGTGGGAGTTTTCTCTCCCTTATCTGTACCATCCCCTACTGGGCGAAATACCTCCAATGCCACTCACCCTCTGTTTGGACCAGACATGTTTTTCCACCATACTAAAGGAGAACAAAGCTCCTCCCCTCCCCTATTTTCTGGGTGCATTCCTGATGTGGCTTTGCCTTTTATTGTGACTTGTTCCCTTGTATATATGTCAGTCAGATCTTAAAGAGACACAGTCCCAGCAAAAGTACCACTTTGACATTTTTTTAAATGATAATTCTTTTTGATATTTTATATGCTCATGAGTTCTATTGATTTAAAAGTATTTATACGACTGATGTGATTAATGGGGGTACGGAAATTAAGAAAGTTATTGTGCCTTACAATGGCCTTGGATTGCAGCAGTGACACAAAGTGGGGATTTGAACTGGGACGGGGTTTCGGGCAGGCGAGGGTGGGGGAGAGAAGGGGCAGGGCGAGCCTCATTTACTTCCCACATGAGTGTAAAGAGGTAGCTGACAGACTGGTGGCAGGCGAAGATCATGTGGCATGGAGGCCGTCCCTTGCCACTCAGGTAAGTTCAGCAGGGGTTTTGGTCGGGCCTCATGGGTGGGAAGGAGAGGGAGACCTGAGCAGCAGAGACTCAGACTCCTGTTCCTCCTGCTCTCACAAAGATAGGTTTAAAACTTACCTTTGAGGACTTACACATTTTCCCCTGTTAATGAGCTAGTGAGTTCAATCACTGATGGTGAAATAATATGCTCACAAGCAAAGATCATTTATCCAAAGCAGTAATACCTCAAATAAAGTTAAGTACTTACAACCAAGTAAACTTAGTCAGGGAAACAATGGCCGGAATTTTCCGGGGTGTCAGTGGGCGGGATCGCTGGCGGGTCGGGTGGGTAAGTGTTTTATTTTGACAGCGGGTCGGGAACGCGCATTTCCCAATGTCGGGTCGGTCAGCGCTAAGCAGGCAGTGGCGGGCGACCCAATTAAACTCATTATAATGTACTTAACAGACCCTTAACAGGCTTTTTTTAACTTACTTTTTAACTTTAACTTCATGGCCACAGGAACCATGCTCTTCGGGGACCACATCTGTCAACCTGAGGCGGGAGATCAGTGGCCATTGCTCCAGCTGATTACTTGACAGCTTTAAATGTACAGTAAAAGCTCCCACCTGAAAAATCATCACTTTCCTCAGCCACAAGCTGTTCCTCACTGCATTTCCACAACAGATTCAGCAGGCTGCATGTCTTTCCACAAGTCTCCATCCAGTCTCATCTCATTACCTCTCTCACCATTGACAGATCACTTCTGTCATCTCTACTTCACCTGCCATCTATTTCATCAGCATCGGTGCCCTTTATACTGTCTCACCTTGGTCCTCAGAATCGGACCACGATAAGGCCCAGCACCAGCAGCACCAGGTACACCAGCAGCACCAACAACAACACCAACCTTCTCTGCAATCACACAGGACAGAGGGCATCAGCACCCAAGCACATTGCTGGCTGGGAGGCCAGGGATGGCCTCACTTTGGCCACATTTACTTAACATTACACTGTACACCCTGGCTGGCACATGATGTACCAGATTGGCACCACCTCCCACCAACACCATAAAGCATCCCTACAATGACCAAGCCATTCCTTTCACACTCATGACCATTGTGGGGGGTACCGTTATGTCTCACCATTCACTGCAACTCACTCAGCCACTTCCAAAGGTGCACACAAATCTGTCCAAGACCGGAAAGTGTTGAAAATAAAGATTTCAATGTTTGACTGCACATTAATAGAAACTTCATATGAACACTGGATAAAATACCCAAGTGGCTATCCTTGTGTGTTGTTAGTTGGTATGATTGCATTAGGATGAGGGTGAGTGTGAGGGGTGGCTAGTGAGATGGGAATGTGATAATGTAGATAGAGAAGGATGGGTGGAGGTCCAAGGTAAGTTGGTGTGAGTAAGATGTGTAGGAGTAGTGTAGGGAAGCCAGAGTGATGGGGTTGTGATGAGAGGCAGAGCAGGATGAGGTTGAGTGTGGCTTTGTACTAAAGTTTTGTGATCTAATGAGATCATTGAAACATTTGCACCACTGCACCCAGGTCCGCCTGACCACATCCCTGCTTGTGCCCTCCTGTGTAATGTGTAACCAGGCTGTATTGATCTCCTGGGGATGTATCTTCTGCCCATCGGAAGGGAAGAAGACCTCCCTGCCTGCTCTGACTCCCCCCACAAGCTTATGGAGGGAGTCATGGGAGAACCTGGTTGCAGCCCTGCACCTTTGTGCAGTGATTGTCAGTGTTTGCAGCACCTCAGTGCTGTAGAACACTGACAGCACAAATGTCAAAAGAAATTTGGCCATGGTTCATTTAAGGAAACTGGCTGATGATGCATCCTCAATGAGGTCACCAGACCCGCTCCCTCTAATTGGGTTGGGAAACACACTGGGTGGGCTTAACAAGCCCTATCAATGTAAATTCATTTTCCAGAACGGGATGGAGCCAGCAGCGGGGTCGCAACCCGCCACCGATGTCGCCCGCCCCGGACCCGCCGAGGTAAGAAAAATCTCGGCCAATGTCTTTTGAGTTACAATACTTGAGCTCAATCTTCCCAGGTCAAATCAAAGTTCCTGTTACAAAAACGCTATCTTGTATACCTAAACTACATACTTTTCTTATGAAAATGACCATATATGGCATCCTCAGCATGACCTGATCATGCCTTGTTCATATGCCATCATACATTCCTGGGCTACTATTGCACTTAATCAATCTGCAAGTTACATAATCTTTTTGATATGGGTGAACCTGATTAACCCGATGCTCATCATGTTTCTAATAAGTATGTTTCCTTATTATCCAACTCCAGGGTTGCCAGACTATTCTTAATTAAGTAGTAACAGGCATTGCCATATATGGATGTTTCCAGGGTTCAGAGAAAGATAAGAATGCCAGGTGTTAGCTGTATTTACAGCGGCACCATTCTGGTGCTCAAGCAGAAAGTGGAATTTTTTGTCATGCTGTTTTTACTGTATTAGCATTCTGTTTTTTACCCCTTCTTCACCCATGTTTTCTAACACCCAGACTGGTTTTACTGAGGAGGACGCCCTGCTCGGTCAGCAGTAAAATGCCATTGAGGTCCTAGTGGCATCATAGAACCCCCATTTGCATGTATTAATGAGGCACCCAGGTGCGTCAGGTGGGCACGTCAGCCTCCTAAGTAAAAGGGCCTAAAGAAACAAGGAAGACTTGCAGTTATCTTGTGTCTTTCATGACTTCATGATGTCCCACAGCGCTTTATAACCAATTAAGTACTATTGACGTGTAGCCACTGTTGTATTGTAGGAAACACAGCCGACAACTTGTGCACAGCAAAGTCCCACAAACAGCAATGAAATAATGGCCAGATAATCTGATTTTTTGGTGGTTTGTTGAGGGATAAATGTTGATCAAGACACTGGGAGAATCCCCTGCTCTTCTTCAAAATAGTGCCATGGGATCTTTTACGTCCACCTGAGAGGACAGAGCAGGCCTCACTTTAATGTCTCATCCAAAATATGGCACCTCTGACTTTGAAGCACTCCCTCAGTGTTGCACTGAAGTGTCAGCCTAGATTATATTTTCAAGTCCTGGAGCGGGGCTTGAACCCACAACCTTCTGATTCAGAGGCAAGAGTGCTGCCCACTGAGCCAAAACAGTGCACAAGTCAAACTGCTGACAACTGTTATCCATCTTCCTGTGTGTATATATAACCCAGAGTAATGTTATATATGAATTTCAGTAAGAAATATTGCCATTTTGATTTGTACAGCATGGTCTTCCCAGTGCACTACAGCTTCAGATTTGGATTTGGGTGGTTTCAATTTTAAATCTTTTGAAGCTAAATCTGAATCCAAAATCCAAAAGTTTTATTTTTCCAGATTCTTCCTCCCCTCTCCAAAGGTGCAGACATATACTGGGGTATAGTGAAACAGACACCAGTTGTCCTCCAGTGCTTTTCCCAAGTGTGAATCTTAGATAGTGAGTATCATCAAGCCAACTGACCAAAGAAAACCTGTCCTCACATGACATTGACACATATGCACTTTCCACCTGGCTTTACTGGATTGTTATCAGGGGTGAGAGTCCTGGCTAATGTTTCCTCTTTCAACCTCAGGGGCAACAAGAAAAACTGTTGCTCATTTACTGCAGTCTTGGCAGAGATCGGCTAACTTAATTCAACATAGATCAGTGAACAAACAAACCACCTTCTTCATCTGCCTGCTCAATTCCACACAATTCCATTTACCAAGTAAGCCCAAAAACCAAATGAACAAGAATGTTGCTTCGTAGCAAATTCTGAGGTGAATATGCAGAATGTTTTGTCGGGAGCGGGGCGGGGGGGGGGGGGCAGCACGTGGGCAAACCTGGTAATATCTGCAGCGTGTCATAGAAACAAAGAAACAGGCCCTTCGAGCCTGCTCTGCCATTCAATGAGATCATGGCTGATCATCCAAATTCAGTACCCTGTCCCTGCCTTCTCCCCATATCCCTTCATCCCTTTAGCCTTAAGAAATATATCCAACTCTTTCTTGAATATATTTAATGAACTGGCCTCCACCACCCTCTGTGGCAGAGAATTCCACAGGTTCACCACTCTCTGGGTGAAGAAATTCCTCCTCATTTCAGTCCGAAATGGCTTACCCTTTATCCTTAGACTATGACCCCTGGTTCTGGACTCCCCGGCCATCAGAAACATCCTTCCTGCATCTCGTCTGTCCAGGCCAGACAGAATTTTATAGGTTTCGATGAGATCCCCTCTCAATCTTCTAAACTCCAATGAGTATTAGCCCAATCGACACAATCTCTCCTCATACGTCATTCCTGCCATCCCAGGTATCAGCCTGGTGAATCTTCGCTGCACTCCTTCCATGGCAAGAACGTCCTTCCTCAGGTAAGGCGACCAAAACTGCACACAATGCTCAAGGTGCAGTCTCACCAAGGCCCTGTACAACTGTAGCAAGACATCCTTGTTCCTGTACTCGAACCCTCTTGCTACGAAGGCCAACATACCATTTGCCTTCTTAACTGCCTGCTGCACCTGCATGCTTACCTTCAGCGACTGGTGCACAAGAACACCCAGGTCTCTTTGCACTTCCCCTTCTCCCAATCTATTGCCATTCAAATAATAATCTGCCTTCCTGTTTTTGCCACCAAAGTGGATAACCTCACATTTATCCACATTATAGTGCATTTGCCATGTTTCTGCCCAATCACCCATCCTGTCCAAATCGTACTGAAGTTTCACGACATCCTCCTCACAGCATACCCTCCCACCCAGCTTTGTGTCGTCTGCAAATTTGGAGATATTACATCCAGTTCCCTCGTCCAGATCATTAAAATATATTGTGAACAGCTGGGGTCCTAGGAACGATCCTTGTGGTACCTCACTAGTCACTGCCTGCCACTCGGAAAACGACCCGTTTATTCCAACTCTTTGCTTTCTGTCTGCCAACCAGTTCTCTATCCAAGTCAATACCTTGCCCCCAATCCCATGTGCCTTCATTTTGCACGCTAATCTCTTATGTGGGACCTTATCGAAAGCCTTCTGAAAGTCCAAATTCACCACATCCACTGGTTCTCCCTTATCTATTTTACCAGTTACATCCTCAAAAATTCCAGTAGATTAGTCAAGCATGATTTACCTTTTGTAAATCCGTGTTGACTTTGTCCGATCCTGTCACTGCTTTCCAAGTGCTCTGCTATTACATCTTTTATAATGGATTCTAGCATTTTCCCCACTACTGATGTCAGGCTTACCGGTCTATAATTCCCCACTTTTTCTCTACCACCTTTTTTGAATAGTGGGGTAACATTAGCTACCCTCCAATCCATGGGTACTGTTCCAGAGTCTATCGAGTTCTGGAAGATGACCAGCAATGCATCTACTATTTCTAGGGCCACTTCCCTAACTACCCTGGGATGTAGATTATCAGACCCTGGGGATTTATCGGCCTTCAGTCCCATCAATTTTCCAAACACCATTTCCCTACAAATACTGATTTCTTTCAGTTCCACCCTTTCATCAGACCCTATGTTCCCCAGCATCTCTTGGAGGTTATTTGTGTCCTCCTTTGTGAAGACAGAACAAAAATATGTATTTAGTTGGTCTGCCATTTCTTTGTTCCCCATTATAAATTCCCCTGATTCTGACTGCAAGGGACCTATGCTTGACTTCACCAATCTTTTTCTCTTCACTTATCTATAAAAGCTTTTACAGTCAGTTTTTATGTTCCCTGCAAGCTTACTCTCATATTCTATTTTCATTTTCTTAATTAATCCCTTTGTCCTCCTTTGTTGAATCTTAAACTGTTCCCAATCCTCAGGATTATTGCTTTTTCTAGCCAATTTATATGTCCTCTCCTTGGATCTTATGCTATCCCTAATTTCCCTTGTTAGCCATGGTTGAGTCATCTTTTTTGTTTTGTTTTTATGCCAAATTGGGATGAACAAATTCTGTAGCTCATCCATTCGGTCTTTGAATGTTTGCCATTGCCTATCCACCGTCAACCCTTTGTGTGCCATTCCCCAATCAATCCTACCCAACTTGCTCCTCAGACCATCGTAGTTTCCTTTATTTAAATTGAGGACCCTAGTCTCTGAGTCAACTACTTCATTCTCCATCTTAATGAAGAATTCGATCATATTATGATCGCTCCGACCCAAGGGGCCTCGTACAACAAGATTGCTAATTAATCCTTTCTCATTACATAATACCCAGTCTAAGAGGGCCTGATCTCTGGTTGGTTCCTCAACATATTTGTCCAGGAAACCATCCCGTAAACACTCCAGGAATTCCTCCTCCACAGTATTGTTACTAATTTGGTTGGCCGAATCTATATGTAGATTAAAGTCACCCATGATGACTGCTGTGCCCTTATTGCACTCATCTTTAATTTCCCTTTTAATGCCATCCCCAACCTCCGCCTTACTGTTTGGAGGTCTATATACCACTCCCACTAACGTTTTTTTCCCCTTAGTATTTCTCAATTCTACCCATACAGATTCCACATCATCAGAGCTAATATCCTTCATTACAATTGTGTTAATCCCTTCTTTAACCAGTAATGCTACCCCACCTCCCTTTCCTTTTTGCCTATCTTTCCTGAATATCGGATACCCCTGGATGTTGAGATCCCAGTCTTGGCCATCCTTGTTAACATTCGGTAATGTCTGATTTCCAGGTTTCCCATCCAATTAGCATATGATGCAATCTCAACTCCAGTATTTAAAGGGACACTCCAAACATGCAAGTTGAAGCAGTTGGAGATATCATGGAGAGAGAGAGACAAGTGTTGGAATCGAGTCAAGACAGGCAAAGGCTGCACCCGCTTCACCAACGCCTCACTGGATGTGCTGCTGAGGGCTGTGAGGATTCGGAGGGAGATACTGTTCCCTAGTGATGGGAGGAAGAAACCTGCTGCTGAGACACAGAAGGCATGGCTGGAGGTTGCCATTGGTGCCATGCTCCTGGATCCAATGCCGGAAGTGATTCAATGTCCTCAGCAGGGCAGGAAAGGTGAGAACAATGCCACATTGCCCTACATCCTGATGTGCGTATCACCCCAACCAGTCACTCGGCCTTCTCAAGCCCACTCCAGCACATCACTCCTCACACTAACTTACCTTGCAGGTGCACCCATCCTTCTCTGTCTATGCATTTCCTCGCATCCCCATCTATCCACTGACACTCACCCACATCCTTTTGCAATGTCATGCTATCCCTCATACTCACCTTCAACAAATTCTCTCCATCCATCAGTTGAACACATCCCATTACTCTCACTCATTGGACTCTTATTTCCCTCCTTGCAGGAGAAGAGAGCACAGAATGCCAGAGAGAGGGAGAGAAATGGAGGTGACCCTCCATAGATCTCGCAATTAACACCTGCAGAGGAGGAGGCACTGGAGATCATCAGTGTCTCGGCATGCCTGGCTGTCGGAGATGGGGAGATCAGGGCCTGCCAGCTACCTGGTGCCAGAATTAAATATCAGACACCACATGGCATACAACACTCATTCATGTTGTCTTGATGTCAACAGCGAATGAAATATGATCATGTGCATAATGAAAACGTCAAACATTTTTACCTTGACAGTGCTCATTCATGTCTTTTGTCTCCCACAAGGCCTTCACCTGTCCAGCAAGATGTCATCCAGGTCACCCATGAGGAGCTCACTCCCTCTGAGGACATACGCAGACCACGCACCAGCTCAGAAACTCCCACTTCTGCGGGACAAGTTACAGACATAGTTAAGTTTTCACCTGGTGACTTGCACTTCACAAGTGAGCAAGAGCAGATGGTGGAGTCAGGGACAGCAGTGGAGAGTCCGCATCAGAGGGAACAGGACTCTCCAAGTTCTGCTCAGCAGGACACAGATGCTGTACCCCGGGGGCTGTAGACTAAAAGGATACTTATTGAGCAGTAGCAGAGAATGTGCAATGTACTGACAGGATTTCCCAGCATATTCTGCCTGATTGCAGATAGATTGGAGGAGTCTGTCTCAATCATGAGTGGGATGCTGTTGCAGGCCATTGCGATTATGTCTTCTTCCATGGATAGGGTAAGCAACTGCGAGGGGCATCAAACACGGCAATCGAACAAGTCCATGCAGGCCTTCAACAAGGGTTTGCAGACTCTGGATGCCATCTTAAATAGGATGAATGAAACCCTAACCTTGGCCTTTCATTGCCCCACTGATCTGCAACAAAGTATTCTCCAGCACAGCCCTAGCAGGCAAGTGCGGTGGAGCCATGAGAGGGATGATGGCGAAAGGGGACATGGAAGTGGGGACTCTGCTCAAAGCGCTTCCACTTCTTACCCATTGCCCCTCCCCCCGCTTCAGTCAGTACCCAACATGCTGTCTCGTGTTCCGATGGCCATGTCTGCCCCTGCATAGGTGCAGGTGAAGTAATGTTAGCAGTCATGGCAGCACGGTGGCATAGTGGTTAGCACTGTTGCCTCACAGCGCCAGGGACCCGGGTTCGAATCCGGCCTCGAGTGACTGTCTGTGTGGAGTTTGCACATTCTCCCCGTGTTTGCGTGGGTTTCCTCCGGGTGCTCCGGTTTCCTCCCACAGTCCAAAGGTGTGCGGGTTAGGTTGATTGGCTATGATAAATTGACCCTTAGTGTTAGGGGGATTAAATACGTGGGGTTACGGGGCTAGGGTGGGATATGTGTTGGTGTAGGGGTTACGGGGATCGGGTGGGATATGTGTCGGTGCAGGCTCGATGGGCCGAAATGGCCTCTATCTCCACTGTGGGGTTTCTGTGATTTCTGTGATCTGTGAAAACCCAGAGGATGTCTGCCAAGAGTAACTCAACAGCCAGAGCAGGGACCTAAGCAGGCTGCCTCTACCTCTGCTGAAGCCACAGGGGTTGCACCACGTAGAAGCGCTAGGAAAAGGAAGAGTAAAAATTTGCTGTTGCACAAGGGTATGCGCATGGGTGTGTTAGACATTGTTATTGATGTAATAAAACTCACTACACACTTGGTTTGAGCATAAAGCAAGGCTTTAATCAACTTGTTTCAGAACATGGAGGTGTAGTTGTACTTCACTAGTTCCTTGTCTTACAAAATGTCCTTGGCAAGCTGGGGCCGACGCCCGAGTATTTATACTCCTTGGATGGCGCCACCAGCGGGCCGTCCAGTGTTATTTCACGAGTAGTTTCTTGATGAATGACGAGATTTATAACATCCCTCCTGCCTAAAAGACTTGGAAGTCCGGCGACTTCCTCTTAGCTGATCAGGCAGGCCACGAATAGCCGCAGTCTTTTAGATCTTTGTTTATGGCTAGAAGGCACATCTCCCCGGACCGTGTCTTGGTCCCTGGGCCGCTTGATCCATACTGGTGGATCGACAGGGCCCGTGTTGCTCTGATCAACCCGAGGGAGGCTGGGGAGATCGTGACTCCGGGTGCGGGTCCCCATAGGTGCAGAACTGGCTTCATCCTGTTGGATAGCCGGGGATTGACCGGCATCCTGGCCTCGGATGGCCATCCCATGGGGAGCGCTCAGCTCCCCGAGTAGATTCGGTGGGGCAGCTGGCAGATCTTTTGATGCCCCAGGTAGGGCGTCATCTTCAGGGGAGCGCAGAGTGTCGGCATCATCCCCGTAGGTCTCTCTATCGGTTGAGTCTGTGGAACCGGCTGGACAGGGAGCCAGGTCCCGGAGTGAAACGGTGGACTCCCAGCCATCAGGGTACCGCACGTGTGCATACGTGGGGTTGACGTCCGTGAGTTCTACCTCATCGATGAGAGGATCGGTTTTAGATGATCAGACGAATCTTCGGAGCAGCACGGGGCCGGGAGCTACCAACCATGATGGTAGAGAGGTCCCATGGGTGGAGCGAAGCTGGAAATTAAGGAATCGCTCGTGAGGTGTGATATTGGTAGATGTAGAAAGAAGAGACCTGATGGAATGCAACATGTCAGGGAGCATAGTTTCCCACTGCTGGTCTGGTAGGTTGTGTGACCTCAGCACAAGATGAGCAGCGTTCCAAATGATAGCGTTGTATCTCTCAACCTGTCCGTTACCGATGGGATGGTACGGTGTCTTTTTACTTGTGGTGATTCCCCATTGGGAGAGATAACTTTTGAGTTCGCTTGACATGAAGGAGGGACCCCAATCAGAGTGGATGAATTTGTCGGTGCCGCAAAGGGAAAAGACTTGATCAAGGCATTTGACCACTGTGGAAGTAAGCATATTGGGACAGGGGAAAGCAAAGGGAAAGCATGAATATTCATCCACCATAGACAGTAAGTAGGTGTTTCGCATTGAGGAGGGCAATGGCCCTTTAAAGTCAATGCTGAGTCGCTGCATAGGCTGCATAGTGTGTGTGAGCGAGCCATCCGGTGGACGGAAGAATTGCGGTTTTAATTCCGCACAAATTCTACAGGAGGAGCATGTTCTTTTCACATCTTCCGTAGAAAATGGGAGATATTTAGATCGCACAAAGTGCAACATATGGGTAATGCCAGGATGGCATAAATCAGTATGAAGATCCACCAGAGTCGAAGTTGACATAGAAGAGCAGAAATCCCGCTTGAGGGTATCCGGGGCCACATTCTCTTTGCTGGGTTGATAATGTATGGTGTATCCAAAGGCGACCAATTCCATCCTCCAGAGGTGTATTTTGTTAGTCTTGATCTTAGTACGTTTCCGGTTATCCAGCATAAACGCCACGGAGCGCTGATCGGTTATAAGTGTGAAATGGTGACGAGCGAGAAAATGACGCCATTTATGTACTGCTTCGATGACGGCCGTAGCCTCCTTCTTGACAGGAGGATAATGGAGCTCGCTACCCTGCAAAGTTCTGGACAGAAATGCAACGGGTCGACCACCTTGATTCAAGGTAGCAGAGATCGCCACATCAGATTCATCGCACTCGACCACGAAAGAAAGATTTTCATCAATGGAACGAAGCGTGGCTTTTTCCAGTTGTCGTTTGAGGAGGTTGAAAGCTGAAATAGCCGTTGCCTCTAGTGGAAATGACTTTGCATGAAGCAGGGGCTGGATCTTGTCGGAGAAGTGGGGTATCCATTTCACATAATAGGCGAACATGCCGAGTGCCCGATGAAGAGAGCCGAGATTCGTAGGGGGAGGGAGCTCCTGAAGCGGACAAAGTCACTCCGGATCCGGTTTGAGGACACCGTTGCCCACCCAATAGCCAAGGATGTTGACTGATGGTACTGATTTCACAGATTTGGACTCATTTAATGTTAAGTTGCGATGATGGAGAACGTCCAAAAATTTCTGGAGGTTGGCATCATGCTCCTTCTGGTCATGACCAGTAATGGTGATATTATCCAGATATGGAAAAGTGTCCGTTAAGTTCTCCTGTTTGACTAGGCTATCCATTGCCCATTGAAAGACGGCCACCCCATTGGTGACCCAAAATGGAAGGTGACAAAACTGGTAAAGCCAACCATTGGCCTCAAAGGCCGTATACTTCTTGTCAGAGTCCTTTAACGGCACTTGATAATATGCGCTCGTTAAATCAAAAATTGAAAATAGCTTGTAGTTGGCAAGGTTATTGACCATGTCATCGATGCGTGGTAGTGGGTAGGCATCCAAGTCAATATACTGGTTAATAGTTTGCGAGTAATCGATGCAAAGACGTTTCTTGTGTTGCTTCAGAGGATTTTTAACAATGACGACTTGAGCCCGCCAGGAAGATGAACATGGCTCAATGATACCATCAGCTAGAAGGCGAGAGATTTCTGTCTCGATAAAGGATTGATCATCTTGGCTGAAACATCGGGATTTAGTGACTATGGGCTTACGTCGGGGGGAAAGATTGGCCAACAAGGAGGGCTTGTCGAGCGAAGCTGCCGAAAGCACACAAAACAGTACTTTGGAAATAGTAAGCTCCGGCTTTGACCCTCCAAACTCGAAAGTGAGTCTTTTGTGTTGTTTCTGGAAATCCTGTCCCAGGAGCACATCACTGCATAGGTTCTTGAGCACTCCGAGCCGGGTGGAGAAATAAGTGCAGCCATTGAGAATAAGGTCGACAAGACAAAAGCCAGAAGAATTGGTGGTCAGTGTCGTCAGAGCCATTTCAATTTCCCTGACCGAGGGGTAAATACGCAGTTTTAACTTACTGATAGCCCGCTCACTAATGAAGCTGTCAGAGCTGCATGAGTCGATTAGTGCACTCAAAATGTGTCCATTTACTGAAACCTTTGTGGCTGCATGGGACAGACTTTGGGGAAAAACAGCTGTGATGGGAGGAGGGGCAGTTTTACCATTGACAGCTGTAACCTTAGTAATAGTTCCTGGGGGAGGAGCAGCTTTATAGATTGCAGCTGTAACCTTAGTAGTGGCTCTTGGGGGAGGAGCAGTTTTATAGATAATAGCTACAAAGCTAACAGGAGCTCTCGACCGATATACCTTAGAAAGGTGGCCTTTCTTACTAACAGCGGCTCTTGACTGGAATAGCTTAGAAAAGTGACCTTTCTTGCTGCAATGATTGCAGGTCACGTTACGAGCAGGACAAAATTTCCTGTAATGGAACGCACCTCCACAGAAGAAACACTTCCTTCCAGATTGCCAAGATGCCGCTAGGGCGGGGTCATCATCAGTGCAGGTTTCTAGGGTAGGGTTGTCATCAGCTGGGTTGGAGTCATCATCCGTGAGGACTTACGCACGAGGCCTATCGAAAGAGTCACTAAAAGTGATAGCAGCAGCCCGTGCACGTGGTGAAAGATAGGTGTCTGCATTCCTCTTTGCTAAGTCCAGTGAACATGCCTGGTCATAGGCAGCCTGTAACTTGAGGGTTTAATTCTCCAACAGACGCTGACATATGAAGGGAGACGCAATCCCATGAATAAAGGAATCACAAATTAACTCCTCCTGGCACTGCTCAGCTGTAACAGCTTTAAGATTACAATCCTTGCTGAGCCTGCAAAGTTTGTGAAGGAATTCGTCAAGTGATTCCCCGGGTTGTTGTCAAGTTGTGGCCAGCAGATGCCGAGCAAAAATTTCATTTGGGGACTTGACATATAGCTGCTGTAGTATTTGGAAAGCGGCGTCATAGTCTCCACAGTCTTCAATATAATCAAACACATGAGGGGATACATAATTAGCAAGCATTCGTAACTTGTTAGGAACATTCTCACCACACTCCTCAAGGAAGTTGCTAAAGGTACGATACCAGTGCTTTGTGCATTGAGTGGTGCTGGAGTTTTGCTAAGTGGGAGAGTGCGGATAAGTGGGAGGTGAGGGTATGTTTTTTGCTCTGTTTTGTTCCCCACTCCCAGGCATAGACAGCACTGCAGAGGTGGAGAAGTGAGACGAGTCAACCAAACAGGCCCCACAGACAGTATTCAAGGAGGAGGTTGGTGATCAGCTGGTTGGTTGGTTTTCTTCCTTCTCTTCTCTTTTCTACCTTTAAGTTGGTAAGTCCTATTGAATAGTGGTGTGACATTATCATCTATATCCGGGCAGGGTCTTCATAACTAATAATAAGAAATTTAATTAATTGTATAGAATGGAGCAGGTGATGTGTTACTGTTGCGAGATGTGGGAGCCGGTGGTCCCCATTGAGGCTCACGGTGATTACATCTGTGACAAGTGTTTGCTGCTAGAGGAACTCAAGTTCCATGTTATGGAGCTTGAGACCGAGCTTCAGGCACTGCGACACATCAGGGAGGGGGAGAAGTTCCTGGAATCTATGTTTCAGGAGATGGTCACACCTATGAAGTCAATTACTGCAGATGTAGTCCGTGGTCAGGGACAGGACAGTGTGACTACGAGTGAGGAAGGTACAGGGATCCAGGATGTAGTGTTGAAGGAGACGCAGCCCTTGTTCTTGTCCAGCAGGATCGAGGTTCTTACTCCCTGTGAGGGCGGGAGCGGGGACTGCAGGGAGGATGAGCAACCTGGCCACAGCACCGTGGTACAGGGGGCCATTCAAGTGGAGGGAGTAAAAAGAAATGTTGTAGTGGTAGGGGATAGTATCATTAGGGGGATAGATAGGGTTCTCTGCAGTCAAGAGCGGGAGTCCCGAAGGCTGTGTTGCCTGCCCGGTGCCAAGGGTAAGGACATCTCTTCTGGGCTGGAAAGAAACTTGGAGTGGGAGGGGGAGGATCCAGTTGTCGTGGTCCATGTTGGTATAAATGATGTAGATAGGACAAGGAAGACGGTTCTGTTAAAGGAGTATGAGCAGCCAGGGGTCAAATTAAAAAACAGAACCTCAAGGGTAATAATCTCTGGGTTATTACCTGAGCCACGAGCGAATTTGGCTAGGATAAATAAAATTAAAGAGTTAAATGCGTGGCTCAAAGACTGGTGTGGGAGAAATGGGTTTTGCTTCTTGGGACACTGGCACCAGTACTGGGACAGGAGGGAGCTGTTCTGTTGGGACGGACTCCACTTGGCCAGTGCTGGGACTAGAGTCCTGGCGAATCATATAACTAGGGCTGTAGAGAGGGCTTTAAACTAATTAGTGGGGGGGAGGTTTCTAGAGAGCAAATAATAGAAATGACAACAGAGAAGGTCATAGACTTAGGTAGCAGTGGGGGAATTAAAAAACAGAATGTGTCAGGAAGGGACAGAAGGTATGGAGTAAAAAGTAAAGTACTAAAAAGGGAAAAAACAGGAACTAAGTGTTACAAAACATATTTGAAAGTTCTTTATCTGAATGCACGTAGCATTCGTAAAAAAATGAATGAGTTAATGGCATAAATAATGACATATGGGTATGATCTTGTGGCCATTACAGAAACATGGCTGCAGGGTGACCATGACTGGGAATTAAACATACCAGGTTATTTAACAATCAGGAAGGACAGGCAGGAAGGGAGAGGAGGTGGGGTGGCTATGTTAATAAAGGAAGGAATCACTATAATACAGAGAAATGATATTGGGTCAAAGGAGCAGGATAGTGAAACAGTTTGGGTGGAGATAAGGAATAATAAGGGGAAAAAAACACGAGTGGGTGTAGTCTATAGGCCTCCGAACAGTTGCAACTCTGTTGGATGGAGTATTAATCAGGAAATAGTTGAGGCTTGTAATAAGGGAACAGCTATAATTATGGGGGATTTTAATTATCATATTAACTGGACAAATCAAATTGGGCAGAGTAGCTTTGAGGATGAGTTCATTGAGTGTATTAGGGATGGGTTTCTTGAGCAGTATGTAACTGAACCGACCAGGGGGCAAGCAACCTTAGATTTGGTCCTGTGTAATGAGACAGGATTAATTAAAAATGTCCTAGTAAAGGATCCCCTTGGAATGAGTGACCATAACATGGCTGAGTTCCATATTCAATTAGAGGGTGAGAAGGTTGGATCTCAAACAAACGTGCTGAGCTTGAATAAAGGAGACTATGAAGGTATGAGAGCGGAATTAATTAGAGTGGACTGGGAAAATAGATTAAAGGGTAAGACGGTACATGATCAGTGGTGTACATTTAAGGAGTTATTTTACAACTTCCAAAAAATATATATTCCACTGAGGAAAAAAGGGTGTAAAAGAAAAGATAGCCATCCGTGGCTAAGTAAAGTAATTAAGGATAGTATCCGACTAAAAACAAGGGCATATAAGGTAGCCAAATCTAATGGGAGGATGGAAGATTGGGAAGTCTTTAAAAGACAGCAAAAAATAACTAAAAGATTGATTAAGAAAGGGAAGATAGATTATGAAAGTAAATTAGCAAAAAATATAAAAACAGATAGTAAAAGTTTCTATAGTTATATAAAAAGAAAAAGGGTGGCTAAAGTAAATGTTGGTCCCTTAGAGGATGAGACCGGGAAATTAATGGTGGGAAACATGGAGATGGCAAAAACACTGAACAATTATTTTGTATCAGTCTTTACAGTAGAGGACACTAAGAATATCCCAACACTGGACAAACAGGGAGCTCTAGGGGGGGGAGGAACTAAATACGATTAAAATCACTAAGGAAGTGGTACTTGGTAAAATAATGGGACTCAAGGCGGATAAATCCCCTGGACCTGATGGCTTGCATCCTAGGGTCTTGAGGGAAGTAGCGGTTGGGGTTGTGAATGCATTGGTAATAATTTTCCAAAACTCACTGGACTCAGCAAAGGTCCCAGCAGATTGGAAAAGTGCTAATGTAACACCCTTATTTAAAAAGGGTAGTAGGCAGAAGGCTGGAAACTATAGAACTGTTAGCCTAACATCTGTGGTTGGTAAAATGTTAGAGTCCATTATTAAGGAGACAGTAACGGGACATGTGGATAAACATAATTTAATAGGACAAACTCAGCATGGTTTCATGAAGGGGAAGTCATGTTTGACAAATTTGCTTGAGTTTTTTGAGGAAGTAACATGTAGGGTGGATAAAGGGGAACCAGTGGACGTAGTGTATTTAGACTTCCAAAAGGCATTTGACAAGGTGCCACACAAAAGATTATTGCTCAAGATAAAAAATCACGGGATTGGGGGTAATATTCTGGCGTGGGTGGAGGATTGGCTCTCTAACAGAAAGCAGAGAGTTGGGATACATTGTTCGTTCTCAGATTGGCAACCAGTAACTAGTGGTGTTCCGCAGGGGTCAGTGCTGGGTCCCCAACTCTTTACAATCTATATTAACAATTTGGAGGAGGGGACCGAGTGTAACATATCAAAGTTTGCAGATGATACAAAGATGGGACAGAAAGTAGTGAGTGACGAGGACATGAAAAACCTGCAAAGGGACATAGACAGGCTAAGTAAGTGGGCAGAGATTTGGCAGATGGAATACAATACTGGAAAGTGTGAGGTTATGCACTTTGGCAGGAAAAATCATAGAGCAAGTTATTATCTTAATGGCAAGAAACTCGAAAGTACTGTAGTACAAAGGGATCTGGGGGTCCTGGTGCACGAAACTCAAAAAGTTAGTATGCAGGTGCAGCAAGTGATCAAGAAGGTCAATGGAATGTTGGCTTTTATTGCTGGGGGGGGATGGAATATAAAAACAGGGAGGTATTGCTGCAGTTGTACAAGGTATTGGTGAGACCGCACCTGGTATACTGCATACAGTTTTGGTGTCCATACTTAAGAAAAGACATACTTGCTCTCGAGTCAGCACAAAGAAGGTTCACTCGGTTAATCCCGGGGATGAGGGGGTGGTCATATGAGGAGAGGTTGAGTAGATTGGGACTCTACTCATTGGAGTTCAGAAGAATGAGAGGCGATCTTATTGAAACATATAAGATTGTGAAGGGGCTTGATTGGGTGGATGCGGTGAGGATGTTCCCAATGATGGGTGAAACTAGAACTAGGGGGCATAATCTTAAAATAAGGGGCTGCTCTTTCAAAACTGAGATGAGGAGAAACTTCTTCACTCAGAGGGTGGTAGGTTTGTGGAATTTGCTGCCCCAGAAAGCTGTGGAAGCTACATCATTAAATAAATTTAAAACAGAAATAGATAGTTTCCTAGAAGTAAAGGGAATTAAGGGTTACGGGGAGTGGGCAGGAAATTGGACACGAGTCTAGGTTCAGAATGGTCATGGCCCTGTGGGTAGTGGAGTGGGCCCAGGGGCCGTGTAGCCTGGTTCTGCTCCTACTGTGTTCTAATTCTGTGTTAGATTTCAGGAGATGGTTTTATTCCTGTTCCTGGCTGGGGTGGAGATCGCCTTTACAGAAGGTAAGTACTGTAGAAAATATAGGGACAGAGTGATCTCCTGGAAGAATTTCGATCGCCTAGATGGGTCGGAGAGGAATTTCCCAGATTTTTTTCTCCCAAATTGGCCATTGGGTCTTTATCTGGTTTCTCGCCTCTCCCGGGAGATCACATGGGTTCGGGTGGATGCAGAGTGATAGAAGGTTTGAGGTTAGGATCAGATCAGCCATGATCTTATTGAATGGTGGAGCAGGCTCGAGGGGCCGATTGGCCTACTCCTGCTCCTATTTCTTATGTTCTTATGTTTCCATACCTTAGCGGCTGTAAGTGAATTCGAGTCCAGGTCGAGACGGGTGGTGTAAAGTCTGTGGGTTGTTTAGTTAATTAATACACAGACTCCAAGAGTAACTTAAAACAGGACTTTACTATTCGAAGGTTAGGGCGAATCTGCCCAATACTTCCTGACACAGCACTTATATACCGGTGTGGTCACCGTCGGTATTACAGTATACAGAAGCCAACAAAGTAGTGCAACACCTAAAGTAGTTCTCTTAAAGGTGGACAGTTACATACAATAGTTCTCTTAAAGGTAGACGGGTACATACACTACAGTCCTCCCTTTTTAGCTTACAACATACTGATTCCCCATTAAACATACATTATAACATATATACAAGTTTATGCAAGACAGTTCACAGATTCAGTCTCTCTGGAGGTTTCTGGACTCTGTCCGGATAACGCCTCGGTGGTGTCGTAACTTCCGGCGGGGTAGTAGGTGCTTCTGGCAAGGTCGATTCGGCTTGAAGGACAGTGTCAGGTTCATCTGATTCCAGTATTACCAGATCGGAGGTAGGTGTTCTGGGTATCTCTGTCTCACCATTAACCGTGTACGGTGGTGGAGTAGGTTGGCCATTTGTGGCTGACCCTATGATCTGGTCAACATAGCGCCTTATTATACTGTCCCCAATGTCCACCGTATACATCAACGGCCCTAGCCTTTTTCCGATAGTTCCAGGCTGCCACTTCTCGGTACGGTAGTCCCGGGCCAAAACTTGTTGACCTATCTGAAAAGATCTAGTTGGCCTTTCATTCATGCCCTGGAATTGTCGGTTCTCTACGTCCCTTCTGACGTTTGGCTTAAGCAAATCCAGCCGGCATCTTAGTCGTCTATTAAAAAACATCATGGCGGGAGTTTGATTTGTGACCGCATGTGTTGCATTCCTGTACGCCAACAAGAAGCTATCCACCTTATGTTGTAAGTTAATGGCTTCATTACCCATGGCCTTTATGGCCTTCTTGAAGGTCTGGACAAACCTTTCAGCCAATCCATTGGAGGCGGGATGGTATGGGGCTGACGTGTAGTGCTTAACCCCATTGCTCTTTAAGAATTTCTTGAATTCTTCGGACACAAATTGCGGTCCATTATCAGAACAGATCTGTTCCGGCAGCCCATTCCCAGCAAACATGGTCCTTAACACTGTGATGGTTTTTTCCGTGGTGGTGGTGGACATCTTCATTACCTCCGGCCACTTGGAGTGTGCATCCACCGCTATTAGAAACATTGAGTCCATAAATGGACCAGCAAAGTCGATGTGTACCCTTTGCCAAGGAGATGAGGGCCACTCCCATGGATGCAGAGGAGCCTGTGGTGGCGTGTTTTGGACCTTCTGGCATCCTAGACAGCTCTTAGTGATTTCTTCGATGTCCCCATCAATGCCTGGCCACCACACAAACGCTCTTGCTAGGTTCTTCATTTTCACTCCACCCAGATGTCCCTCGTGCAGCTCCTTTAACACCTTCTGTTGAAGTTTGGGTGGAATCACCACTCTAGATCCACACATCAGGGTTCCTCGACACACTGACAGCTGTTCTTTTCTCTGCGAAAATGCTGGCAGCGTTGGTTCGCCCTGTGCTGGCCATCCCTCCACCGTTAAATCATAGACTCGTGAGAGAGTCGGGTCATTTCTTGTTTCGTTTTCGATCATCGAATTTGTTACTGGTAGACATTCCACTATGGATGAGTGGAACATCTCTACCGGGTCCACTGTAGTCGCTTCTTCTACTATCGGCAATGGCAAGCGCGATAACCCATCAGCATTTCCATGCTGTTTGGACCTTTTGTATTCGATGTCATATTGGTGTGCCCCAAGTAACACGGACCACCTCTGTAACCTTTGCGCTGTCATGGTGGAAACGGCCTTGTTAGGGTTGAATATGGACACCAACGGCTGGTGGTCTGTCAGTAATGTGAACTTCTTGCCCTGCAGATAATGATTGAATTTCTTTACGCCCCACACAAGGCTGAGGGCCTCCCTATCTATTTGAGCATAATTTCGCTCCGCGGAGGTCAATGATCGGGACGCGAATGCCACTGGCCTTTCCGAGCCATTTGGTAACTTGTGTGAAAGTACTGCTCCAATTCCATAGGGGGAAGCATCACAAGCTAGACGAAGAGGTAACGTTGAGTTGAAATGAGCCAACACTTCTTCAGAGGTAATCAACGCCTTGCTTCTGCGAAAGGCCTTTTTACATTCCTCACTCCACTTCCATGGTACTTCTTTCCGCAACAGAGCATTCAGCGGATGCAGCGCCGTGGATAGATTTGGCAGAAACTTGTGATAATAATTAATCAACCCCAAGAATGATCTTAACTGTGATACGTTTTCCGGAGCGGGGGCCTTCACGACAGCTTCTATCTTGTCAGGTGACTTGTGTAGCCCCTCTCGGTCAATGACATGACCGCAGTACGAGATCCGTTTTTGGAAGAACTCACATTTCTTGCGATTAACTCGAAGGCCATATTCCTTCAACCTAGTGAGCACCAGTTTCAAATTTGTGAGGTGTTCTTCCTCGTCTTCTCCCGTAATCAGGATATCGTCTAAGTAACACTGCGTGCTTGGAATTCCTTGTAATACCTGCTCCATGGCCCTCTGCCAAATTGCTGGAGCCGAAGCTACCCCAAAAACCAGTCTATTATAACGATACAAGCCTCTGTGTGTGTTGATGGTGAGGTACTGACGCGACTCTTCCTCGACTTCCATTTGTAAGTATGCCTGTGCCAGGTCTATCTTGGTGAAGTGTTTCCCTCCAGCCAACGAAGCAAAGATATCTTCAATCCGCGGAAGCGGGTATTGTACCGTGTGAAGCACCGGATTCACTGTGATCTTGAAGTCTCCGCAGATGCGGACCTTCCCCGGTCCCCCTGGCTTGTTACTTGGTGAAGACTTCATGACGGGAACAATGGGCGTGGCCCACTCACTCCAGTCCACTTTTGACAGTACCCCTGATCGTTCAAGTTCTTCCAGTTCTGCCTCCACAGCAGGTCGTATCGCGTAAGGTACCGATCTGGCTTTGAAAAATTTTGGGCTTGCATGTTCTGCAATCTTAACTTTTGCTTTAATTCCTCGCAGTGTTCCCAGTCCTTGCTGGAATACCTCTTTAGCTTCGTCTAATATTCTGGACAACCCTTCAGGTTTGACATCTTCCTTTCCGGAATCTACCGTCATGGTGTTTAGTGAATGCCAGTCTATCTTTATTTTCCTGATCCACTCCCGTCCCAGAAGTGGTGGACCTCCCTCAGGCAACACATACAGGTCCATCCTTTGGTGCTCTTTGTCCTT
Source organism: Somniosus microcephalus (assembly GCF_052327205.1). Classification (NCBI taxonomy): domain Eukaryota; kingdom Metazoa; phylum Chordata; class Chondrichthyes; order Squaliformes; family Somniosidae; genus Somniosus; species Somniosus microcephalus. The sequence continues at coordinate 229,332,418 of NC_140987.1, forward strand.
GTATCTCACCTTGACTTCTATCTTTCCAATGGGGTATACTTTGTGCCCCGTGTATGTCTTCAATACTAGTTCCGTATCCCGTAGGGGAATATGCTTGAATAACTTTTTATAATCATGCTTATTCATGACCGTCAATGCCGATCCGGTGTCCACTTCCATTTTCACTTGGACTTTTGCAATCTGTAGTGTGATCCAGCTAGCTTGTCGGTCAGCTTCATTACTCACATTGTGAATTCTCAGACTATCCAGTTCCTTGCAGTTGGAGTGTGAGTCCGAATTCTGTTCTTCCGGACTCTTCCTAGTCACCTCCTGTACCTTCCTGTACCTCTTTTGTGGTGACTCATTATTGTTGGTCTTCTTTCCTGACCGGCATACCTTAGCTATGTGACCGAGCTTGCCACATTTCCTACATTCCTGGTTTTTAAACCAGCATTGGTTCTGGTCGTGTGTTGTCTTCCCACAACGATAGCATTTCGTTGTACCCGAAGTAATTTGCTGCACCCTGAGTGCCGCTGCCTTTAGCTGCATTTCCGCCGTTTCTTTCGCTGCGGCTTCGTTCGATGCAGCAATAAGGACAGCCTTCTCAAGTGTAAGATCGTTCTCTTCGAGCAGTCGTTTTTGTGTTTCTTCCTTCGACATTCCGCACACGAATTTGTCTCGCAACGCCTCTGTCAGATTCCCTCCAAACTGGCAGTGTTTCGCTAGTCTACGCAGTTCGACCAAGTATTCTGCGTTGCTTTCGTCTTTCCTTTGTGTTCTCGCATAGAATTTGAATCGTTCCACCAACATCAAATGTGTGGGGTTCAAGTGATCCTTCAGAACAGTCACAATATCATCGAAAGTCTGATCCGCCGGTTTAGCTGGTGCTAGTAGATGCTTCAAGAGCTCGTATGTCTTCGCGCCCATCGAGTTTAGCAAGGTTATAGCTTTGTCATCTTCTTCTATTTTATTGGCCTCACCATAGATCTCAGTGCGTTCCACATACGTGGCCCAGTCTTCTACCTCGGAATTAAAATCGTTGATGTTACCACGCTTCGGCATCGTCCTCTCTTTCTGATAACACCACAAATTATTTCTTTAACTTATTTTTTTTTTTCTAAGATGGCGGTTTTCCCGCGAAAATGGCGGTTTCCCGCGCTTATCTTCTCTCCCCGCCCACTTCAATGGCGGTTTCCCGCTTCTGTCTTCTTCCCCGCCTACTGGCGGCTTCCCGCGTTTCTTCCCTAGCGGGTGGGGTACACTTTCCCCCACAGGCGACGGCCGCTGGCTTTCTGGTTCACAGCTTGTGCGTCAGCTTCAGGGCTTTCCCTTTTCTCGGCAGGGCAACCGGCGCTGGGTACACCCCGTTGACGGCGAACAGGTTCAGCCGCTGGGCTGGCTCTCGCTCAGTCTCCCTTGGTCGGCTCTGCCTCTCCCGCTCGCTCGGCTCTACCGGCGCTGGGTACACCCCGTTGACGGAGAACAGTTTCAGCCGCTGGACTGGCTCTCGCGCAGTCTCCCTTGGTCGGCTCTGCCTCTCCCGCTCGCTCGGCTCCCAAACGCCTCTCCCAGCCGTCTCGCAGTCCGGTGCTTCCCTCCCCGGCTGCGGCTGAGTTTTTATATCTTCCCGCGCCTACGCTCCCGGTCGCAGCGCTTCGTGGCTTCGGTCGCTGCCCGGCCTTTTTCGCCGGTCGCGGTCTAGCTGTCTGACGACGCCGTTGCTTCCCCAGCCTGTCTGTACCGCGGCTTCCTTGCTCCACGCTGCCCCAGTCTCAGCGCCTCTGGGCCCGACTTCTGTCCGGCTCCTTTCCCCCTCGACCGTGGTCGAGTGCACCGCCCTTATCCTCCGGTTATTCTTTTTACTTTTCCCTTACTCACAGTCACCGTGGCCGCCTTGCTTCTCGTGCTGATCGGCTCACTCCTCACCGTGGCAGAAGGGACAGTCAGTGCCTGTTGCTGATGGAAGTCTTTGTCTCTGAATTCTTCCTCCTTTCCAGCTCTGCAGACTCAAGTTTTCTCCCAGCAGAATGACGAGGGCGGTTGCCTCTTCTCGACGCTCGTTAACTGCTTCGGAAGTATTGTTGCCGCAGGGTACGATCGGACTCGTCACCACTGTAAAGTCTGTGGGTTGTTTAGTTAATTAATACACAGACTCCAAGAGTAACTTGAAACAGGACTTTACTATTCGAAGGTTAGGGCGAATCTGCCCAATACTTCCTGACACAGCACTTATATACCGGTGTGGTCACCGTCGGTATTACAGTATACAGAAGCCAACAAAGTAGTGCAACACCTAAAGTAGTTCTCTTAAAGGTGGACGGTTACATACAATAGTTCTCTTTAAGGTAGACGGGTACATACACTACAGGTGGGTCTGAGTAGTTTCTCCATGATGGATCGATTACTTGTCTGAGTTCCCTTCTACGGTTCGAGTCATAGCTGGCTGTTCCCGAATCATCCAAAACGTGGAGTCGATATCAAGTTGATTAAATTGATGTAATAAAACTCGCTACGCACTTGGTTTGAGCATAAAGCAAGGCTTTAATCACCATGTTTCAGAACATGGAGTTCAAATTGTACTTCACTAGTTCCTTGTCTTACAAAATGTCCTTGACAAGCTGGGGCCAACGCCTGAGTATTTATACTCCTTGGACGGCGCCACCAGCTGGCCGTCCAGCATTATTTCATGAGTAGTTTCTTGATGAACGATGAGATTTATAACAGTTATATTGTTAACTTTCTATTGTGTATTTGAAGCACATAAATATTATTCTTTTACATCACTTTCCCTTCCTGCTCATTCTTGTTTGCTGGCTGGCAAGTAGCCTTTTCAGTTGTTTGATGATGAATGGGAAGGCATGGATTTACTGTGACCAATGGGGCACTGTGCAAGGGAGGCTTGGTTATTTGCAGGACTGCTTTGTGTTGGTGGCATTGTGGCGGGTGGGCAAAAATGGCTTTTGCATGTGGTTGTTAGACAGGTGCACTGGTAGACAGGTGCACTGGTGGAACCTAATTCAACTTCACAACAATCAGGGCATCCCAGCCAGCAATGAACCCTGCTGGTGGTGCATTGCCCTTGTCACCTTCCACCTCCTCGACTTCCTCCTCCTCGTCTTCCTCCTCCTCCTCCTCCTTGGAATATTCCGAAGTGGATCTGTGCTCTGCAACTTGGTCCTCCTGCAGGTTCAAATCTCACTGCTGGGCAATGCTGTGCAGTACGCAGCAAACCACAACCATTCTGGAGACCCAGGCTGGTGCATACTGATGGACACCTCCTGATCTGTCCAGGCACCTGAGGCGCATCTTCAGCATAGTGATGGCTTGTTTGATGACATATCTAGTTGTCATATGGCATTCATTAGAGTGCTCCTGGGCCTCATTCCTTGGGTATCTAAGAGGTCATCAATCATGTTTTAAGTAGGTATCCCTTGTCTCCAAGCAGCCAGCCGGTAACTCTGCTTCTAGGTGTGAAGATGTCTGGGAGGGTGACTGCCACAGGATGAAAGCTGGCAGCTGCCTGGGAATCTTACACACACCAGCATAAAGATCTTTTTGTGGTTGCACACTAGCTGCACATGATGGAGTGGAAGCCCTTTTTAAAATTTGTTTATGGGATGTGGGCATCGCTGGCAAGGCCAGCATTTATTACCCATCCCTAATTGCCCTTGAGAAGGTGGTGGTGAGCTGCCTTCTTGAACTGCTGCAGTCCGTGTGGTGAAGGTACTCCCACAGTGCTGTTAGGTAGGGAGTTCCAGGATTTTGACCCAGCGACGATGAAGGATTGGCGATATACTTCTAAGTCAGGATGGTGTGTGACTTGGAGGGGATCTTGGAAATGGTAGTGTTCCCATATGCCTGCTGCCCTTGTCCTTCTAGGTGAAAGAGGTCTCGTGTTTGGGAGGTGCTGCTGAAGAAGCCTTGGTGAGTTGCTGCAGTGCATCTTGTCGATGGTGTCATGAATCTTATCATGACTCATGAAGTAACACTGGGCGGCCAGCTGGTGGTGCCGTCCAAGGAGTATAAATTTTCGGGCATCGACCCAGCTTGCTCAGGATGTTTCTGTAACCAGGAACTAGTGATGTAACTAGAAATCTCATGGTTTTGAAACAGTTGATTAAAGCTTTGTTTTATACTCAAACCAAGTGCTCAGTAGTCTTTTTACATCAATTTAATCAACTGGACCTGCTCCACGCTCTGAGTGGTCTTGGGAACAGACGGCTACGACTGAAACCGTAGAAGGGAACTCGGATGAAGTAATCGATCCAACATGGAGAAACTACTCAGACCCAGCCGTCTTGACCTGGACCCAAATTCACTTACAGCTGCTAAGGTATGGAAACACTGGTATCGTACCTTTAGCAACTTCTTTGAGGAGTGTGGTGAGAATGTTCCTAATACGTTACGAATGCTTGCCAACTATGTATCCCCTCATGTGTTTGACTATATCGAAGGCTGTGTAGACTATGACACTGCTATCCAAACAGTACAGCAACTATATGTCAAGTCCCCAAACAAAATTTTTGCTCGGCATCTACTGGCCACAACTCGACAAAAACCCGAGGCATCACTTGACGAATTCCTTCAGAAACTTCGCAGGCTCAGCAAGGATTGTAATCTTAAAGCTGTCACAGCTGAGCAGTACCAGGAGGAGTTAATTTGTGATTCCTTTATTAATGGGATTGCATCTCCCTTCATACGTCAGCGTCTGTTGGAGAATAAAACCCTCAAGTTACAGGTTGCCTATGACCAGGCATGCTCTCTGGATTAGCAAAGAGGAATGCAGATACCTATCTTTCACCACGTGCACGGGCTGCTGCTATCACTTTTAGTGACTCCTTCGACAAGCCTCGGGCGGAAGCCCTCACTGATGATGACTCCCACCTGGCTGATGACAACCCTGCCCTAGAAGCCTTCACTGATGACAACCCTGCCCTAGCGGCATCTTGGCAATCTGGAAGGAAGTGTTCCTTCTGTGGAGGTGCATTCCACTATAGGAAATTTTGTCCTGCTCGTAACGCAGTCTGCAATCAATGCAGTAAGAAAGGTCAGTTTTCTAAGGTATGCCAGTCAAGAGCCTCTGTTTGTAAGAAAGGCCACCTTTCTAAGGTATACCGATCAAGAGCCCCTGTTAGTTTTGCAGCTACTATCTATAAAACTGCTCCTCCCACAAGAGCCACTACTAAGGTTACAGCTACAATCTATAAAACTGCTCCTCCCCCAAGAACCACTACTAAGGTTACAGCTGTCAAGGGTAAAACTGCCCCTCCTCCCATCACAGCTGTTTTTCTCCAAAATCTGTCCCATGCAGCCACGAAGGTTTTGGTAAATGGACACATTTTGAGTGCACTAATCGACTCGTGCAGCTCTGACAGCTTCATTAGTGAGCGGGCTGTCAGTAAGTTAAAACTGCGTATTTACCCCTCAGACAGGAAAATTGCAATGGCTCTGACGACACTGACCACCAACTCTTCCGGATTTTGTCTTGTCGACCTTATTCTCAATGGCCGCACTTATTTCTCCACCTGGCTCGGGGTGCTCAAAAACCTATGCAGTGATGTGCTCCTGGGACAGGATTTCCAGAAACAACACAAAAGACTCACTTTCGAGTTTGGAGGGTCAAAGCTGGAGCTTACTATTTCCAAAGTACTGTTTTGTGTGCTTTCGGTGGCTTCGCTCAACGAGCCCTCCTTGTTTTCCAATCTTTCCCCCCCGATGTAAGCCCATAGTCACTAAATCCCGACGTTTCACCCAAGATGATCGATCCTTTATTGAGGCATAAATCTCTCACCTTCTAGCTGACAGTATCATTAAGCCATGCTCATCTTCCTGGTGGGCTCAAGTCGTCGTTGTTAAAAATCCTCTGAAGCAACACAAGAAACGTCTTTGCATCGATTACTCGCAAACTATTGACCAGTATACCGACCTGGATGCCTACCCACTACCACGCATCGATGACATGGTCAATAACCTTGCCAACTACAAGGTATTTTCAACTTTTGATTTAAAAAGCGCATAACATCAAGTACCTTTAAAGGACTCTGACAAGAGGCATACAGCCTTTGAGGCCAATGGTTGGCTTTAGCAGTTTTGTCGCCTTCCATTTGGCATCACCAATGGGGTGGCCGTCTTTCAACAGGCAATGGATAGACTATTCAAACAGGAGAACTTAATGGACTCTTTTCCACATCTGGATAATATCACCATTGCTGGTCATGACCAGAAGGAGCATGATGCCAACCTCCAGAAATGTTTTGACGTTCTCCGACATCACAACTCAACCTTAAATGAGTCCAAATCTGTGAAATCAGTACCATCAGTCAACATCCTTGGCTATTGGGTGGGCAATGGTGTCATCACTTCAATCCGGAGCGACTTTGTCCGCTTCAGGAGCTCCCCCCCCCTACGAATCTCGGCTCTCTTCGTTGGGCACTCGGCATGTTCGCCTATTATGCGAAGTGGATACCCCACTTCTCCGACAAGATCCAGCCCCTGCTTCAGGCAAAGTCATTTTCATTGGAGGCAACAGCTATTTCAGCTTTCAACCTCCTCAAGCGACAGCTGGAAAAAGCCACGCTTCGTTCCATTGATGAAAATCTTCCTTTCGTTGTCGAGTGCGATGCATCGGAGGTGGCGATCTCGGCTACCTTGAATCAAGGTGGTCGACCCGTGGCATTTCTGTCCAGAATTTTGCAGGGTAGCGAGCTCCATTATCTTCCTGTCGAGAAGGAGGCTACGGCTATCATCGAAGCAGTACATAAATGGAGTCATTTTCAAGCTCATTGCCATTTCACGCTTATAACCGATCAGCACTCTGTGGCCTTTATGCTGGATAACCAGAAACGCACTAAGTTCAAGAATAACAAAATAGAGCTCTGGAGGATAGAATTGGCCACCTTTGGCTACACCATACATTAACGACCCGGCAAAGAGAATGTAGCCCCGGATACACTCACGCGTGCATTCTGCTCTTCTATGTCAACTTTGACTCTGGCGGATCGTCATACTGACTTATGCCATCCTGGCATTACCCATATGTTGCACATTCTGCGTCTAAAAATCTCCCATTTTCTGTGGAAGATGTGAAAAGAACATGCTCCACCTGTAGAATTTGTGCAGAAATAAAACCGCAATTCTTCCATCCATTGGATGGCTCGCTCATACGCTCTATGCAGCCTATGCAGCGACTCAGCATTGATTTAAAGTGTCATTGCCTTCCTCAACATGAAACACCTACTTGCTTACTATGGTGGACGAATATTCACGCTTTCCCTTTGCTTTCCCCTGTCCCAATATGCTTACTTCCACAGTGATCAAATGCCTCGATCAAGTCTTTTCCCTTTGCGGTACAGCCAAATTCATCCACTCTGATCGGGGTCCCTCCTTCATGTCAAGCGAACTCAAAAGTTATCTTTCCCAACGGGGAATCGCCACAAGTAAAACAACACCGTATCATCCCATTGGTAGTGTGAAAAAAGCAAGCCTGAAGGCTTTGTATCTTAATGCTAGAAGCATTAGGAACAAGGTGGATGAATTAGTTGTGGAAATAGAGGTAAACAAGTATGATTTGATTGGGATTACAGAAACGTGGCTGCAGGGTGGGCAAGGCTGGGAACTTAACATCCAGGGATATACAATATTTAGGAAGGATCGGCAAAAAGGTAGGGGAGGTGGGGTAGCATTGCTGGTAAAGGAGGGGATTAATGCAATGGAAAGGAAGGATATTAACTCGGATGAAACGGAATCTGTATGGGTAGAAATGAGAAATAGCAAGGGGAGGAAAACGTTAGTGGGTGTGATATATAGGCCTCCAAATAGTAATATGGAGGTGAGGGAAGGCATAAAAAGGGAAATTAGAGAAGCGTGCGATAAGAGCACAGCTGTCATCATGGGTGACTTTAATTTACATATTGATTGGACTACCCAAATTAGTAAAAATTCTGAGGAGGAGGAATTCCTGGAATGTTTTCGGGACGGTTATCTGGACCAATATGTCAAGGAGCCGACTCGAGATCAGGCCATTTTAGACTGGGTATTGTGCAATGAGAAGGGACTTATCAACAATCTTCTTGTACGAGGCCCCTTGGGTCAGAGCGATCATAATATGATCGAGCTCTCAGTCGAGATGGAGAGTGAGGAAATTGAATCAGAGACTAAGGTCCAGAACTTAAATAAAGGGAATTACGAGGGTATGAGACGGGAATTGGGTAAGATTGATTGGGTGGTGTTTCTGGGGGGATTGACAGTGGATAGACAATGGCAAGCATTCAAAGATAGAATGGAAGAATTCCAGAACATGTTTATACCGGTTTGGCATAAAAATAAACCTAAAAAGGTGGCTCAACCGTGGATAACGAGGGAAATTAGGGACAGCATAAAATCAAAAAAAAGGGCATATCAACTGGCAAAAAAAAGCACCAGACCGGAAGATTGGGGGCAGTACAGGATACATCAAAAGAGGACAAAGGGATTAATCAGGAAGGGGAAAATAGAATACGAAAGTAAACTTGCAGCAAACATAAAGACAGACTGCAAAAGCTTTTATCGGTATATCAGGAGGAAAAGACTGGTAAAATCCCAAGTCGGTCCCTTGCAGTCCGATTCGGGAGAATATATAATGGAGAATAAGGAAATGGCAGACCAATTAAACTCATACTTTGGTTCTGTATTCACAAAGGAGGACACAAATAACCTCCCAGGAATATCGGCAAACATAGGGACTAATGAGAGGGAGGAGCTGACAGAAATTAGTATCTCTAGGGATATGGTGTTGGGTAAGTTGAGGGGACTGAAGGCCGACAAATCCCCGGGGCCTGATAAACTACATCCTAGGGTACTTAAGGAGGTGGCCCTGGAGATAGCAGATGCTCTAAGGATCATCTTCCGGAACTCCATTGACTCGGGAACAGTACCCGTGGATTGGAGGGTAGCTAATGTTACCCCAATATTTAAAAAGGGGGGTAGAGAGAAAGCAGGGAATTATAGACCAGTAAGCCTTACATCGGTTGTGGGCAAAATGCTAGAGTCCATTATTAAGGATAAAATAGCGGAGCACTTGACAAATGGGGAAAGGATCGGACAGAGTCAACATGGATTTACAAAGGGTAAATCGTGTTTGACTAATCTGCTGGAATTTTTTGAGGAAGTAACTGGTAAAATAGATGGGGGAGAGCCAGTGGATGTGGTGTACCTTGACTTCCAGAAAGCCTTCGATAAGGTTCCACACAAAAGATTATCATGCAAAATTAAGGCTCATGGGATTGGGGGCAAAGTATTAACGTGGATAGAGAACTGGCTGGCGGATAGAAAACAGAGAGTTGGAATAAACGGCTCGTTTTCGGAGTGGCAGGCAGTGACCAGCGGGGTGCCGCAAGGATCTGTCCTGGGACCCCAGCTGTTCACAATATATATAAATGATCTGGATCAGGGAATTGGATGCAATATTTCCAAATTCGCTGACGACACTAAACTAGGAGGAGGGGTGGGCTCTGATGAGGATGTCAGGAGGCTACAGTCCGATTTGGACAGGTTGGGGGAATGGGCGGATACGTGGCAGATGCACTATAATGTGGATAAATGCGAGGTTATCCACTTTGGGGGTAAAAACAGGAGGGTAGATTATTATCTAAATGGCAATAGATTGGGAGATGGGGAAGTGCAGAGGGACCTGGGTGTTCTTGTGCACCAGTCACTGAAGGAGAGCATGCAGGTGCAACAGGCGATTAAGAAGGCAAATGGTATGTTGGCCTTCATATCAAGGGGGTTCGAGTATAGGAATAGGGATACCTTACTACAGCTGTACAAGGTGCTGGTGAGACCGCATCTGGAGTATTGTGTACAGTTTTGGTCGCCCCATCTGCGGAAGGATGTTCTTGCCATGGAAAGAGTGCAGCGGCGATTCACCAGGCTGATACCTGGAATGGCGGGAATGACCTACGAGGAGAGATTGAATAGTTTGGGCTTGTACTCACTGGAGTTTAGAAGATTGAGAGGGGATCTCATCGAAACATATAAAATTATGGCAGGCCTGGACAGGCTGAATTCAGAGAGAATGTTTCCAATGGCAGGGGAGCACAGAACCAGGGGCCACAGTCTAAAAATAGCGGGCAAATCATTTAAAACAGAGATGAGGAAGAATTTCTTCACTCAAAGAGTGGTGAGCCTGTGGAATTCCCTGCCACAGAGGGCTGTGAAGGCTAATTCAATAAATATTTTCAAGAGAGAATTGGATATATTTCTGAAGGCTAAGGGGATTAAGGGTTACGGAGAAAAGGCGGGGACGGGGTACTGAACTGGTAAGATCAGCTAAGATCTCAGATGAAGATCAGCCATGATCTCATTGAATGGCGGAGCAGGCTCGAAGGGCCGAATGGCCTACTCCTGTTCCTATCTCTATGTTTCTATGTTTCTATGTAACGGAAAGGTTGAGCGATACAACGCTATTATTTAGAACGCTGTTCGTCTTGCACTGAGGTCACGCAACCTACCAGACCAGGAGTGGGAAACTATGCTCCCTGACGCATTGCATTCCATCAGGTCTCTTCTTTCTACGTCCACCAATGTCACTCCTCATGAGTGATTCTTCAGGTTCCAGCGTCGCTCCACTCATGGGACGTCCCTATCGTCATGGTTGGCAGCTCCCAGCCCCGTGCTGCTCTGAAGATTCGTCCAATCTTCCAAAACCGATCCCCACGTCGACGAGTTGGAACTAACGGACATTAATCCCACTTACGCGCACGTGCGGTACCCTGATGCCCGGGAGTCCACAATTTCACTCCAAGATCTGGCTCCCTTTCCAACCAGTCCCATGGACCCAACTGGTAGAGGAACCCATGGTAATGATGCTGCCGCTCTGCGCTCCTTTGAGGATGACGCCCTACCTGGGACATCAAGGGATCTGCTGGCTACTCCACCGGATCAACTCGGGGAGCCGAGCACTTCTTATGGGATGGCCACCTGAAGCCAGGGTGCCAGTCAATCCCTGGCTACCAAACAAGATGATGCCAGCTCTGCGCCTGTGGGGACCCGCACCCGGAGTCACGGTCTCCCCAGTCTTCTGTAGGTCGATCAAGGTGACACGGGCCCCGTCGATCTACCAGTGCGTCTTATTTTCATTAATAAATAGACATTCTTATTATGAACACAGCTAGCTTTTGCTAGACACTTTTATTGAGCACATGTGGACTAGGTACAGTATCTGTAGAGGCTTCCATCTTGACTGCTGCCTTGTGGGTAGCCTAGTGCCTCATGGGTAATGTAGTCTTAATATACATACAGCTGGGTAGTGTAGTCTTATATACAGCTCTACACAGCTCTACGGCTCCACCTAGTGTCCACTATAGAATGACATGTTATTGATCATTACATCCCCCTTTCTTTGAGGTTTAACAAAATCAATATCAATCAACTTTCAAGAAAACAATAAAGATAATATCAGTAACACTTTTGTTAGTGCTCTATAAACATAAACATTTTCAAAACAGTCAACACATTTTCAAAGCTTTACATTGTACTCAAAGATTAAGTCTATCAGGCTTTTTTACTTCACATGTGGATCTTCTCAACACGGGTAAGTCTGATGTGTCTTCATGAGATTGTTCTGGCGGTGAATGACAAGATGCAGTTGTGGCATTGTCATCAATCTGCTCTTGTATAGATCGAGGTCTCCTTGCGATCTTTGCTTGGAGAGGGTTTCAGTGTTTCCTTCACTCTTCATGCCATAACTCTCAATGTAGTCAGTGCACTCTTGAAAAACTGCTGGCAGCTGGATCCCATCATACAGCATAGTCCTCTCAGCAGCCTCGGCTAATGGAACACCAATGATTGGCCTGAGGGAAGAAGGAGTATCCACCGGAACTGCTTCCTGCTCTGGTGCAGGCTTCCTCTTTTTCTTTTTCTCTTTCCACTGCTTAACAACATCTGCTGCAGTTATATCTTTGGACTTTTTCTCCTTGTGTTTTTTCTCTTTGTGCTTTTCTTCCTTTGGCTTCTCTTTGACCTTAAATTCTTTTTCTTTCTTCTTGGAGAAACTAGGCTTTTTGAAGACATGGACACCCTTTGGCCTTTTCATCCTTGATGGGCTCTCTGCTTCATCACCTGAGTCATCTGGTCTGCTTATGGCACAGTTTATACGATAGACTCTCTTGACCAGTTCTAAGTCTTCACAAGCTTTGTCACCTAGTATCGAATCAAGTCTTTCAGCCACAACAGAAAACATGAGATGATGCACTTTGTCTTTGACTGTCACTTTAAGTCTGCATACACCTAAGCTATCTATTTTCTGTCCATTATAGCTCTTCAGTAGTACTGACTTTTTCTGTATTTTGGGCTTTTCTTTCATATTTTTTATGTCACTCATACTGACTCATTGCTTTTGCCCCAGTGTCCAGTTTCAATGTAACTAATGCTCCATTTATCTGCAGTGGGATCATCCATTTGTCCACTTTTACTGCATTGACTTTATGTTCAGCATTGTCCATTTCTGAGGGCTGCACATTTTCTGTATCTTTTTTGATATTGTCACATGATACCATTCCTACAAAAAATGTCTCACTTAAATCAGTGTCCTCAATCACATTAACTTGTTGCCCTTTCGTTGTTTTTACTTTTGAAAAGCATTGTTTGGCAAAGTGATTCTTTCCATTACACTTTGTGCACATTTTTCCAAACGCTGGGCATTATCTTAACTGGTGTTTGTAACCACAGTGTTTACAATTAAAAATTTCATCCTCCGATTGCTTTTCTTTTCTGTTCTGCCCACGTTTCTTCCCCTTGTCGGACACAGCACCGACAGCAGCATTATCACTCATTACAATCGCATCATTATTGATTTCACTGAAAGTCTTCGCGTGCTTTCGAGCTAGCTCGCTGGCTTGGCATATTTTCATCGCATTTTCCAAATTTAGTTCGGTTTCTCTCAACAGACTTTCCCTGACTTTTTTATCATGAATACCAAACACAATCTGGTCACGAATCATGGATGCTTTGAGCTCAGAGAAATTACATGTCTGTGCTTTCAGTATCAGATCAGTTATAAAGCGATCAAAAGTCTCATTTTGTTGCTGTGTCCAAGAACAGAAGATGTATCTTTCATAGGTCTCATTCTTTTTGGGAGAGCAATGTGCATCAAATTTTTTAAGCGCATCTTCTAATTTTTCTCTGCTCTCCTCTGGATTAAATACAAATGTATTAATTACCTCTATCGCCTGTGGGCCTGCAACCGTAAGCAGCAACGCTATTTTTCTTGTGTCTGGCTTCGTACCGAATCCGATGGCAGCAATGTAGAGTTCGAATTGTTGTTTAAAAATCTGCAATTGTAGTCGACCTTTCCCTCGAGATTCAAACGCTCTGGTGGCTTCAAATTCTCCATGTCGCTTTTCACAATTTTTTAGCAGATATTTACAACTCTTGGTATCCTGGTACCATATTATGTTCATTAATAACTAGTAGTTTTCATTAAGAACACAGCTAGCTTCTCAGCTAGTCACTTTATTAGTATATGAGAACTTCAGTACATGAGGACTTCTACAGCTTCTTTCTAGACTGCTGCCTTGTGGGTAGTCTAGTGCCTCATGGGTAATGTAGTCTTAATATACATACAGCTGGGTAGTGTAGTCTTATATACAGCTCTACACAGCTCTACGGCTCCACCTAGTGTCCACTATAGAATGGCATGTTATTGATCATTACAGTACGGACCAAGCGACCTAGGGACCAAGACATGGTCTGAGAAGACGTGCCTTCCAGCCACAAGCGAAGATCTAAAAGACTGCACCTATTCGTGGTCCGCCTAATCCACTAGAAGGAAGTCGTCGGACTTCCAAAACTTTCAGGCGGGAAGGATGTCATGAATCTTATCATGACTCATGAAGTAACACTGGGCGGCCAGCTGGTGGTGCCGTCCAAGGAGTATAAATACTCGGGCGTGGGCTCAGCTTGCTCAGGATGTTTCCGTAACCAGGAACTAGTGATGTAACTAGAAATCTCATGGTTTTGAAACAGTTGATTAAAGCCTTGTTTTATACTCAAACCAAGTGCTCAGTAGTCTTTTTACATCAGATGGTACACACTGCAGCCATGGTACACCGGTGGTGGATGGAGTGACTGCTTAAGGTGGTGGATGGAGTGCCAATCAAGCGGGCTGCTTTGTCCTGGGTGGTGTCAAGCTTCTGAGTGTTGTTGGAGCTGCACTCATCCAGGCAAGTGGAGAGTATTCCATCACACTCCTTACTTGTACCTTGTAGATGATGGCAAGGCTTTGGGGAGTCAGGAGGTGAGACACACAACAGAATACCTAGCCTTTCACCAGATCTTGTTGCCACAGTATTTATGTTTCTGGTCCAGTACAGTTTCTGGTCAATGGTGACCCCCAAGGATGTTGATGGTGGAGGATTCGGCGATGTTAATGCCATTGAATGTCATGCGACGGTGGTTAGACTCTCGCTTGTTGAAGATAGTCATATGCCTGGCACTTCTGTGGTGCGAATATTACCTGCCACTTATCAGCCCAAGCTTGAATGTCATCCAGGTCTTGTTGCATGTGGGCATGGACTGTTTCATTATCTGAGGATTTGTGAATGGCGCTGAACACTGTGCAGTCTTCAGCAAACATCCCCATTTTTGACCATATGTTGGAGAGAAGGTCATTGATGAAGTAGCTGAAGATGGTTGGGCCTAGGACACTGCCCTGAGGGACTCCTGCAGCGATGTCCTGGGGCTGTGATGATTGACCTTCAACCATCTTACTTTGTGCTAGGTATGACTCCAGCCAGTGGAGAGTTTTCCCCCCCGATTCACATTGACTTCAGTTTTACGAGGGCTCCTTGATGTCACACTCGGTCAAATGCTGCCTAGGTGTCTAGGGCAGTCACTCTCACCTCACCTCTGGAGGGTAGATGAGGGCCGTGTATTTGATGTAATGTATATGGACTTTAGCAAGGCTTTTGATAAGGTTCCACATGGCAGACTGGTCACAAAGCTAAAAGCCCATGGGATCCAGGACAAAGTGTCAAGTTGGATTCAAAACTGGTTCGGAGACAGGAAGCAGAAGGTCATGGTTGATGGGTCTTTTTGTGACTGGAAGGCTTTTTCCAGTGGGGTTCCGCAGGGCTCAGTACTAGGTCCCTTGCTTTTTGTGGTATATATCAACAATCTAGATTTGAATATAGGGGGTATGATTAAGAAGCTTGCAGATGATACTAAAATCGGCTGTGTGGTTGATACTGAAGAAGGAAGCTGTAGACTGCAGGACGATATCAATAAATTGGTCAGGTGGGCCGAACAGTGGCAAATGGAATTAAATCTGGAGAAGTGTGAGGTAATGCATTTGGGGAGGGCTAACAAGGAAAGGGAATACACATTAAATGGTAGGACACTGAGTAATGTAGAGGAACAAAGGGACCTTGGAGTGCATGTCCACATATCCCTGAAGGTAGCAGGCCAGGTAGATAAGGTGGTTAAGAAGGCATACGGAATGCTTGCCTTTATTAGCCGTGGCATAGAATACAAGAGCAGGGGGGTTATGCTTCAACTATATAAAACACTAGTTAGGCCTCAGCTAGAGTATTGCATGCAGTTCTGGTCACCACATTACAGGAAGGATGTGATTGCACTCGAGAGGGTACAGAGGAGATTTACAAGCATGTTGCCGGGAATAGAGAATCTTAGCTATGAGGAAAGACTGAATAGGCTGGGTCTGTTTTCCTTGGAACAGAGGAGGCTGAGGTGAGACCTTACTGAGGTGTATAAAATTATGCGATGCATAGATAAAGTGGATAGAAAGGACCTATTTCCCTTAGCAGAGGGGTCAAAAACCAGGGGGCACAGATTTAAAGTAATTGGGAGAAGGTTTAGAGGGGATTTGAGGGGAAATTTCTTCACCCAGAGTGTTGTGGGGGTCTGGAATTCACTGTCTGAAAGGGTGGTAGAGGCAGGAACCCTAACCACATTAAAAAGTACTTGGATGTGCTCGTGGGATGCTCTAACATGCAAGGCTACGGACCAAGAGCTGGGAAGTGGGATTAGGCTGGATAGTTCTTTGTTGGCTGGCATGGACACGATGGGCCGAAATGGCCTCCTTCCGTGCTGTAACTTTCTGTGATTCTATTATTCTATCCATTCAGCTCCTTTGTCCGTGTTTGGACTAAGGCTGTAATGAGGTCGGCAGCTGAGTGGTTGACGAACATGCCTGGGTGATCTATGTGTGCCTGATTTGTCACATGTGTGCAGTTGATGATGCTCCACACCTGTGCGAAGCCAGCCAGAGCTGCAAACCCGAGCGTCCACTCATTCTGACAGACATCATCGCAGGAGAAGTTGACATAATTGGCGGCCCTGGCAAACAAGCCATCAGTCACCTGTCTTATGCATTTGTGTGTCGCTGACTGGGAGATCCTGCAAACATCTCCAGCAGAGCCCTGTAGGATCCAGAGGCAAAGAAGTTGAGGGCGGTGGTGACTTTGACCGCCACTGGTAAAGCATGGACACCAGCTCCAGCTGGCAGCCGGCCTTGTTCCAGCAATGTGCAAATGTTTGCCAACAGCTCACACCATGAGCCTACTGATAAATTGTTGTTTACACATGTCGAGGAAGCTTATCCTCTGCCTGTAGACCCTGTGTGCCGGGTATGGCCTCCTTCAAGCTGGACCTCTCTGCCGCTCCCCTCTCCTGTGGAGCTACAGGTCTGTGAGCAGCAGGCTGCTGCTGGTGCTATTGTTGCCGCTCCTGCTGCTGCTGGTCATCTTGGTTCTCATCTGAGGTCCAATCTAACACAGCGTAAGTGGCACCCATGCTGATCTGATAGTTCAGAGCTGAAAAGTGCAGATCAGACCTCCAAACTTCCAACGTGTTGAAAAAACCTCCAAAGTGTGTAAAGTAACCTCCAAATAAAGTAACCTCTAAGTACTCTAACAAACCCTTTCCCACAAGCAGGTAAGAAAGCAACTGTGAGTACTGTGCTTATTGGCACTTTTCCCTACCATGGCTTCAGCCCCCTCAATTGCCGTTGTGTTCTCGCCTTGCTTTCATTTTCTTCAGTACTTTTATAAATAATGAATACAGGTGTTGCTATGGCCATTCTAACAAACAAACACTGCACTAACAATATTGGGCTGGATTTTAATGTGCAGGATCGCGCGGGTTTGGGAAGGGGTGGGGGGGTTAAAACCAACGGAAGCCCGGGAAGCCCATGGACCCAAAGTTAAAGTTGAAAACCCATGTTAATATCACTCTAATTGAGTGATTAACATATGTTACGTGGCAAGCCACCTCTCCCGAGAAGATTGCCGGATGAAGTCTAACTCGCTGCAGTGAAACCTGGAAGTCGACGGGTAAGAGCCAGCTTCCCAACATGCTCTAAATTCCGTTGGTTTTAACCCCCCCGCCCCTTCCCAAACCCGCGCGATCCTGCACATTAAAATCCAGGCCAATATTGTTAGTGCAGTGTTTGTTTGTTAGAATTGCCATAGCAACGCCTATATTCATTATTTATAAAAGTACTGAAGAAAATGAAACAATTGTGCTCTGCCTCTGTGGTAAAGTTACACTTTATTAAAGATGCAGTGAAGAGGGTATATGGGCTCAATAACATACTTTGTCCATTTGGTAATTTTAGACAACAAAATTGTGAGAAAATAAAGCATGGATTACCACTGTACATGCATCTAATTTTCTTCTAACATTAGCAAATGAAGAAAAATATACCCTGAGAGATGACAGTACCTGATGAATTATAAATTGTAGGTTTGTAAAGATGCAATGCTTAAATGTGAATTAGTACCCATTTGCTAACTAGAATACAATTTTTGATTGATCTCCAAACACTAACACATGTTCGGGTATCTCTCCATCTGTTTACTAATTTAGCTAAAAGATACGTGAGTGTAAAGTGGTTCTCATAGAAACATAGAAACATAGAAGATAGGAGCAGGAGTAGGCCATTCGGCCCATCGAGCCTGCTCCGCCATTCAATGAGATCATGGCTGATCATCCAAATCCAGAACTCTGTCCCTGCCTTCTCCCCATATCCTTTGGTCCCTTTAGCCTTAAGAAATATATCCAACTCCTTCTTGAAAATATTTAATGAACTGGCCTCCACTGCCCTCTGTGGCAGAGAATTCCACAGGTTCACCACTCTCTGGGTGAAGAAATTGCTCCCCATTTCAGTCCTAAATGGCTTAGCCCTTATCCTTAGACTGTGACCCCTGGTTCTGGACTGCCCGGCAATCGGAAACATCCTTCCTGCATCTAGTCTGTCCAGGCCTGACAGAATTTTATAGGTTTCGATGAGATCCCCTCTCAATCTTCTAAACTCCAGTGAGTATAAGCCCAATCGGCACAATCTCTCCTCATACGTCATTCCTGCCATCCCAGGTATCAGCCTGGTGAATCTTCGCTGCACTCCTTCCATGGCAAGCACATCCTTCCTCAGGTAAGGCGACCAAAACAGCACACAATACTCAAGGTGCAGTCTCACCAAGGCCCTGTACAACTGTAGCAAGACATCCTTGTTCCTGTACTCGAACCCTCTTGCTACGAAGGCCAACATACCATTTGCCTTCTTAACCGCCTGCTGCAGCTGCATGCTTACCTTCAGTGACTGGTGCACAAGAATACCCAGGTCTCTTTGCGCTTCCCCTTCTCCCAATCTATTGCCATTCAAATAATAATCTGCCTTCCTGTTTTTGCCACCAAAGTGGATAACCTCACATTTATCCACATTATAGTGCATTTGCCATGTTTCTGCCCAATCACCCAACCTGCCCAAATCGTACTGGAGTTTCACGACATCCTCCTCACAGCATACCCTCCCACCCAGCTTTGTGTCATCATCAAATTTGGAGATATTACATCCAATTCCCTCATCCAGATCATCATTAATCTATATTGTGAACAGCTGGAGTCCTAGGACCGATCCTTGTGGTACCCCACTAGTCACTGCCTGCCACTTGGAAAATGACCCGTTTATTCCAACTCTTTGTTTTCTGTCCGCCAACCAGTTCTCTATCCAAGTCAATACCTTGCCCCCAATCCCATGTGCCTTAATTTTGCACGCTAATCTCTTATGCGGGACCTTATCAAATGCCTTCTGAAAGTCCAAATACACCACATCTACTGGTTCTCCCTTATCTATTTTACAAGTTACATCCTCAAAAAATTCCAGTAGATTAGTCAAGCATGATTTACCTTTTGTAAATCCATGTTGACTTTGTCTGATCCTGTCACTGCTTCCCAAGTGCTCTGCTATTACATCTTTTATAATGGACTCTAGCATTTTCCCCACTACCGATGTCAGGCTTACAGGTCTATAATTCCCCGCTTTTTCTCTACGACCTTTTTTGAATAGTGGGGTAACATTAGCTACCCTCCACTCCACGGATACTGTTCCAGAGTCTATCGAGTTCTGGAAGATGACCAGCAATGCATCTACTATTTCTAGGGCCACTGCCTTAATACCCTGGGATGTAGATTATCAGGCCGTGGGGATTTATCGGCCTTCAATCCCATCAATTTTTCGAACACCATTTCCCTACAAATACTGATTTCTTTCAGTTCCTCCCTTTCATCAGACCCTATGTTCCCCGGCATCTCTGGAAGGTTATTTGTGTCCTCCTTTGTGAAGACAACCAAAATATGTATTTAGTTGGTCTGCCATTTCTTTGTTCCCCATTATAAATTCCCCTGATTCTGACTGCAAGGGACCTACGCTTGACTTCACCAATCTTTTTCTCTTCACATATCTATAAAAGCTTTTACAGTCAGTTTTTATGTTGCCTGAAAGCTTACTCTCATATTCTATTTTCCCTTTCTTAATTAATCCCTTTGTCCTCCTTTGTTGAATCTTAAACTGCTCCCAATCCTCAGGATTATTGCTTTTTCTGGCCAATGTATATGTCCTCTCCTTGGATCTTATGCTATCCCTAATTTCCATTGTTAGCCATGGTTGAGTCACCTTTTTTGTTTTATTTTTATGCCAAACTGGGATGAACAAATTCTGCAGTTCATCCATTCGGTCTTTGAATGTATGCCATTGCCTATCCACCGTCAACCCTTTGAGTGACAGTCCCCAATCAATCCTACCCAACTCGCTCCTCAGACCATCGTAGTTTCCTTTATTTAAATTGAGGACCCTAGTCTCTGAGTCAACTATTTCATTCTCCATCTTAGTGAAGAATTCAATCATATTATGATCGCTCCGACCCAAGGGGTCTCATACAACAAGATTGCTAATTAATCCTTTTTTGTTACATAATACCCAGTCTAAGATGGCCTGATCTCTGGTTGGTTCCTCGACATATTGGTCCAGGAAACCATCCCGTAAACACTCCATGAATTCCTCCTCCACATTATTGTTACTAATTTGGTTAGCCCAATCTATATGTAGATTAAAGTCACCCATGATGACTGCTGTGCCCTTATTGCATGCTTCTTTAATTTCACTTTTAATGCCATCCCCAACCTCCCTGCCCCATACCCACATCTGCATTTAGAGAATGGAAGAAAGCAGCCAAAATGTATCACAGCAAACAATCGCCACCTGCACTCCACTAACAAAGCATCAGAAATAGCTGCTGGATCATAACAATCTGCAGAATTCTGAACAGTTACTTTAATATTTTGGGGGCGATTTTAATGGCTCCAGAAACAATGAGGTTTATTTTAAATAAAAACAGAAAATGCTGGAAACACTCAGTAGGTCAGGCAGCATCTGTGGAGAGAGAAGCAGAGTTAACATTTCAGGTCGATGACCCTTTGTCAGAACTGGAAAAAATTGGAGATGGAACAGATTTTAAGCAAGTGTAGGGACAGGGAGTGGGGGGAGGAGAAGAAAGAACAAAAGGGAAGGTCTGTGATAGGTTGGAAGGAAGGAGAGATTAAGAGACAAAAGGGATAATGCTGCAAGTCAAAAGGAGATGGTAATGGGACAAGTTAAGAAACAAAAGATGACTCTAGATGAAGTGTAAATGGCAATGGCAGAATGATCGACACTTTTTAAATGGCAATGGCAGAATGATCAAGGTTGATTTTAGCTCAGGGCACGTTGAACGTGAGGCTTGGGCAATTTGAACTCCCGGAAGGAGTGACGTCAGGACAGACAAGCGGGATGGGAGTCCGAGAATGCCAGAGACCCGCGGGAATGGCATGGATTTAGTGCCGGTTGGGAGATTTGACAGATGCTGGCACTGGAAGGGAGAGGCAAGGCCAGTGCTGGAGTGGACCAAGGACTCCTTGTGGGGCCTGAGAAGAGCATTCCTGCTCCTCCTGGCCCGAAGGAATCCTCAGGAAAGTTCAATAAAGAGATTTAGCCTGGCAGTTTCTGACCATTCAGCTGATTGCCGCAAAGTCTGCCGCAAAGTCTGCCTGTTGGGCTTGGCCCCATGAGTTAAAATGGCATTGCAACATTGATGACATCATTGGGCTGGGAGTTTTGAACGTACAGTAGGCGCCTGCCTGCCTGAAGCAGGCAGCCCTCCTGTGCATGTTTTGGAATGAGTTAAGACAGCGGGGGTGGCGGGGGGGGACGGAAAGTGGTGCAAATCCCCTCCCCCCCCCCCAACCACCATTTTAACAACCATGCCCAGCTTGTCAGTGTTGGGTGGGCTGAATTAAAATCTACCACAATGAGTCACAGGGCATGTGCAGCTCAGATTTGAAACAAGCAGCATTTGTGTGTCACAATTACCCTGTTTTCCTGCAGTAAAGAGGCAGAGATCATGTTCCTGATAGTCAGCTCCATTGGCATGTAGGGTGATTTGAGACATTACAATTTTGTAAAACAAGGCTGGGGGCACAATTAACCTTCATAAGCTGTATTTTATGAGATTTGAACTCAGCCCAGTGAATTAGACCCCCCTCCCTCCCTCCCTCCCTCCCCCTCCACACACAATGTACAGTCCGAGGCGCTCGCTCTCAATGCCTCCTGTTTATTTGTTGCAGCCATAAAGAGGTACAACTATATGACTGTAAATGTAATTTTTCATTTACGGCACATCCTCTGTACATTTGCAAAGCATTGTAATATCCACAAAGCTATGGCATGAGCCCGACTTCATGTCCTAGATTAGCCCTTCGACTTCTGGCAGGTCCAATGAAACAGCTGCCTCCCTGGGCCAGCCAGCTGCTTAAGTTTACAGCTCACATAAGATGATCCTGAGCCAAACAATAATATTATAATAACCTACCCAAATGTCAGGAGTAGCTTTATTATTTGGGTATTGACCACAAGCTACAAAAAAAAGAAACGGATAAAACACAATTTTAAATAAAAGCACCATCAAAAGACTGAAATTCCTGGGTTGAGGGAGGGTGTCAAGTCAGCAATTGCACTTTGCGGGTCCAGGAATTTCTGATGGGGCTGATGTATGATGAGGTTTCACTTGTGAAGCGCCCCAGCATTAAATTCAGTTCAGTTTCAGGGCGTGCTGAAGAAACACTTGACATCCCAGTGGGAGCCACATACAAATGGTGGAGTTTGGATGGGATGACATCAGCCATCCTAAATTCCATGACTTCCACCTTTTCACCCTTGAGAACGTGCATCCCAGTTTAAAAGATGCAGTTTGCCAGGGCCCATTCATCAGGTTGTAAGCACTTGGTTAAAAGGCACTGCTCAGCTAAGATTGCTTGTGCACGACTTCACGCCGTAACTTGGGACTCGCTGCAGGTATTCAAGGGGGAAAATAAATTACTGTTATACTTGGAAAGCTTTCCCTTTTATGTCCCGCTCGCTGACCTACATTGGCTCCTGGTTAAGCATCCCTCCATGGTCTCGCCCCTTCCTATCTCTGTAATCTCCTTCATCCCCACCCCCACCCCCCCAACCCCGAGATATCTGCTTTCCTCTAACTCTGCCCTCTTGAGGATCCCTGATTATAATCGCTCAATCTTTGGTGGCCGTGCCTCTGTTGCCTAGGCCCTAAGCTCTGGAATTCCCTGCCTAAACCTCTCCGCCTCGCTACCTCTCTTTCATCCTTTAAGACACTCCTAAAAACCTACCTCTTTGACCAAGCTTTTGGTTACCTGCCCTAATTTATCCTTATGTGGATCGGTCTTAAAATAATCCTGTGCAGTGCCTTGGGACGTTTTACTACGTTAAAGGTGCTATATAAATTCAAGTTGTTGTTGTTGTTGTTCTGCATTGCCTTTGGAAAACATGCGCCGGGAATCTCCCTCTCTGCTGTTGTTACTGTGGCAGAAACTCAGCAGAATTATGAACGGGGACGTTACGGCAGCGTAACAAGAAAAGCCTTGAGGAAATTCACCCCCACTGGCCCAGAAATTCGGGTCCCAACGCGTGAGTACGGACGGAGTACTCACGCGTGGACCCGATGGAAGTGCCGGAATCTTGCATGCACTACGCATGCGCAGGAAACCGGTACTTCTGATCCTCTGAACCAAGGGGTTCAGAGGTCAAACGCATGCGCGCGGGAGCCTGCGCGTGCGCGTTGAACTTCCTTTTTTTTTACAGGTTTTAACGTGCGGGTAAGTCTGTACATTTTAGAAATGTAAAAAGCAGCCGTAAGGACTTCATTTTCAAAGGTAAGTGGTCAATTATTTAAAATTAAAACATTTTTTCCACAGGTTTTTTACTTTTAAATACTTTAAAGCAAGGTAAGTTTATTTTTAGCCCCGTTTTTTTATAAAATTATTTTTTTCAAAAATTTAAATTTTTGTTTAAAATAGTTATTTAATGTCATTTATAGTTTATTTACAAAGTGTGATTTAAAAAAAAATTATTTGAAGGTAAAGTACAGTTTTACAGCCTCAGCATTTACACGTTTTGACAGGTCTATCTGTCAAGACTTATGAATGGAGCATTCCCTGCTCCGATTGGCTGCCTGTTGCTCACGTGATCCCAGGTGGCACATCGCACTAACTACGCCCCTGGGACATGCCAGCATAGCGCGCCGGCCTCTGGGACAGACCTCGGAGAGGAATTCCACGCAGGCCAAGAGGTCAACTGCACCACGTAAGTGTAGGTCGGGGGCTTGCACCCGAATTTCTGGGCCATTAATTGCATTCATGTGTGATCCAAATTTAAACTTCCATATTTATGCAAATCACAAAAGCTTCCATTCCCTAATTGTGCAGCTCATTTGCAATGACAGACACAGCTTCATGAGTTCTTGACTAGCTGGGAGCTTCCAAGATGCTTTTATACTGCATCCATTCAGTACCTCACAGCTCTATATCAACACCAGGGGCAAAGGGCAGGATGCCTGCCGGATGATGAGGGATACCCCCTACACCCATGGCTCATGAGGCTTCTTTGTCAGACCACCAGTGCTGCAGTGACGCGCAACAATGACATGAAGAGAAGGATAAGAATTGAGCAAGCCATCGGGATGTTGAAGGACGGTCTGCACCTGGGCAGGACCAGGACCGATGTCCTTGGGGGAGTGTTTGCTAGTGCTGTGGGGGAGGGTTTAAACTAAAATGGCAGGGGGTTGGGAACCTGAGCAGGGAGACAAAGGAAAGGGAAACAAGGATAGAAGCAAAAGACAGGAAGGAGAAAAACAAAGGTGGCAATCAGAGAAATCAAGGGTTTAAAACAAACATGGCCACAGCAAATAATAATCCTAAAAGGTCTAAGAGCGTTAAAAAAACAAGCCTGCAGGCTTTGTGTCAAAATGCAAGAAGCATTCGTAATAAGGTGGATGAATTAGCAGCGCAAATAGAGGTAAATGAATATGATATGATTGGAATTACGGAAACATGGCTCCAGGAGGACCAAGGCTGGGAACTCAACATCCAGGGGTATTCAATATTCAGCAAAGATAGGCAAAAAGGAAAAGGAGGTGGGGTAGCATTGCTGGTTAAAGAGGGGATTAACACAATTGTAAGGAAAGATATTAGCTCTGATGATGTGGAATCTGTATGGGTAGAACTGAGAAATACATTAGTGGGAGTGGTGTATAGACCCCCAAACAGTAATGCAGAGGTTGGGGATGGCATTAAAAGGGAAATTAGAGATGCGTGCAATAAGGGCACAGCAGTCATCATGGGTGACTTTAACCTACATATAGATTGGGCTAACCAAATTAGTAACAATACTGTGGAGGAGGAATTCCTGGAGTGTATACGGGATCGTTTCCTGGACCAATATGTCGAGGAACCAACTAGGGATCAAGCCATCTTAGACTGGGTATTATGCAATGAGAAAGGATTAATTAGCAATCTTGTTGTGTGAGGCCCCTTAGGTCGGAGCGATCATAATATGTTCGAATTCTTCATTAAGATGGAGAGTGAAGTAGTTGACTCAGAGACTAACGTCCTGAATTTAAATAAAGGGAACTATGATGGTATGAGACGCGAGTTGGGTAGGATTGATTGGGTAATGTCACTCAAAGGGTTGACGGTGGATAGGCAATGGCAAACATTGAAAGATCATATGGATGAACTACAGAATTTGTTTACCCAGTTTGGCATAAAAATAAATCAAAAAACGTGACTCAACCGTGGCTAACAAGGGAAATTAGGGATAACATAAGATCGAAAGAGAGGACATATAAATTGGCCAAAAAAAGCAGCAAACCTGAGAATTGGGAGCAGTTTAGGATTTAGCAAAGGAGGACAAAGGGATTAATTAAAAGGGGGAAAATAGATTATGAAAGTAAGCTTGCAGGGAACATAAAAACTGACTGTAAAAGCTTTTATAGACATGTGAAGAGAAAAAGATTGGTGAAGTCAAGCGTAGGTCCCTTACAGTCAGAATCAGGGGAATTTATAATGGGGAACAAAGAAATGGCAGACCAATTAAATACATATTTTGGTTCTGTCTTCACAAAGGAGGACACAAATAACCTCCCAGAGATGTCGGCCAATATAGGGACTAATGAGAGGAAGGAACTGAAAGAAATCAGTATTTGTAGGGAAATGGTGTTAGGGAAGTTGACAGGATTGAAGGCCAATAAATCCCCAGGGCCTGATAATTTACATCCTAGGTTCTTAAGGAAGTGGCCCTGGAGATAGTAGATGCATTGCTGGTCATCTTCCAGAACTCGATAGACGCTGCAACAGTACCCATGGATAGGAGGGTAGCTAATGTTACCCCACTATTCAAAAAAGATGGTAGAGAAAAAGCGGGGAATTATAGACCGGTAAGCCTGACATCGGTAGTGGGGAAAATGCTAGAGTCCATTATAAAAGATGTAATAGCAGAGCACTTGGAAAGCAGTGACAGGATCAGACAAAGTCAACATGGATTTACAAAATGTAAATCGTGCTTGACTAATCTACTGGAATTTTTTGAGGATGTAACTGGTAAAATAGATAAGGGGGAACCAGTAGATGTGGTGTATTTGGACTTTCAGAAGGCTTTAGATAAGGTCCCACATAAGAGATTAGCTTGCAAAATTAAGGAACATGGGATTGGGGGCAAGGTATTGACTTGGATAGAGAACTGGTTGGCAGATAGAAAGCAAAGAGTTGGAATAAACGGGTCGTTTTCTGAGTGGCAGGCAGTGACTAGTGGGGTACCGCAAGGATCGTTCCTAGGACCCCAGATGCTCACAATATATATTAATGATCTGGATGAGGGAATTGGATGTAGTATCTCCAAATTTGCAGAGGACACAAAGCTGGGTGGGAGGGTATGCTATGAGGGGGATGTCGTGAAACTCCAGTAGGATTTGGACAGGTTGGGTGATTGGGCAGAAACATGGCAAATGCACTATAATGTGGATAATTGTGAGGTTATCCACTTTGGTGGCAAAAACAAAAAGGCAGATTATTATTTGAATGGCAATAGATTGGGAGAAGGGGAAGTGCAAAGAGACCTGGGTGTTCTTGTGCACCAGTCGCTGAAGGTAAGCATGCAGGTGCAGCAGGCGGTTAAGAAGGCATTTGGTATGTTGGCCTTCGTAGCAAGAGGGTTCGAGTACAGGAACAAGGATGTCTTGCTGCAGTTGTACAGGGCCTTGGTGAGACCGCACCTTGAGTATTGTGTGCAGTTTTGGTCGCCTTATCTGAGGAAGGATGTTCTTGCCATGGAAGGAGTTCAGCGAAGATTCACCAGGCTGATACTTGGGATGGCAGGAATGACGTATGAGGAGAGATTGTGTCGATTGGGCTTGTACTCACAGGAGTTTAGAAGATTGAGAGGGGATCTCATCGAAACCTATAAAATTCTGTCAGGCCTGGACAGACTAGATGCAGGGAGGATGTTCCCAATGGTCGGGGAATCGAGAACCAGGGGTCATAGTCTAAGGATAAGGGGTAAGCCATTTAGGAGTGAGATGAGGAGGAATTTCTTCACACCACAGAGGGCGGTGGAGGCCAGTTCATTAAATATATTCAAGAAGGAGTTGGATATATTTCTTAAGGCTAAAAGGATCAAGGGATATGGGGAGAAGGCAGGGACAGGATACTGAATTTGGATGATCAGCCATGATCTCATTGAATGGCGGAGCAGGCTTGAGGCTGAATGGCCTACTCCTGCTCCTATCTTCTATGTTTCTATGTAAGGTTGGGCATCTGGATAAGTGCCTTGGAGCATGTCCAGTCAGCACCGTCTTGTCAATTGTGGTATCACTTTGTGTGCTTCACAACTTTGCAATCGAGAAAGGACTGATGGTAGATGTCCTTAAATCTGTTCCCTCTCTTTATCGACGCTTCAGCCATTGGAAACAGTTTCTCTGTATTTGCTCTATCTAAATCCTTCATGATTATAAACACCTATCAAATCTACTCTTGGCCTTCTCTGCTCCAAGATGAACAACTCCAGCTTCTCTAGTCTGTCCACGTAACTGTAATCACTCATCCCTGGAACCATTCTAGTAAATCTCTTCTGTACCCTCTCCAAAGCCTTCATGACCTTCCTGAAGTGTGGTGCCCAGAATTTGACACAATGCTCCAGCTGGGGCCGAACTAGTGTTTTATATAGGTTTAGCATAACTTCCTGGATTTTGTACCCTCTGCCTCTATTTATAAAGCATATGTTTTATTAACTGCTTTGTTAACCTGTCCTGCCACCTTCAAAGATTTGTACACAAGCACCCCCAGGTCTCTCTGTTCTTTCACCCCTTTAAAATTGTACCATTTAGTGTGTATGGTCTCTCCTCATTCTTCCTACCAAAATGTATCACCTCACACTTCTCTGCATTGAATTTCATCTGCCTTGTGTCAACCCATTCCACCAGCCTGCCTATGTCTTCTTGAAGTCTATTACTGCCTTCCTCACTGTTTACTAAACTTCCATAAGAACATAAGAAATAGGAGCAGGAGTAGGCCATATTGCCCCTTGAGCCTGCTCTGCCACTCAATAAGATCATGGCTGAACATCGACCTCAGCTCCACTTACCTACCCAATCTCCATATTCATTGATTCCCCTAGAGTCCAGAAGTCTATCTATCTCAGCCTTGCATATACTCAAAGACTCAGCATCCACAGCCCTCTGGGGCAGAGAATTCCAAAGATTCACAACCCTCTGAGTGAAGAAATACCCCCTCATCTCGGTCTTAAATGACCTACCCCTTATCCTGAGAATATGCCCCCTAGTTCTAGACACTCCTGCCAGGGGAAACAACCTCTCAGCATCTACCCTGTCAATCCCCTTCAGAATCTTGTATGTTTCAATGAGATCACCACTCATTCTTCTAAACTCCAGAGAGTATAGGCCCATTCTACACAATCTCTCATCATAGGACATCCCAGGAATCAATCTAGTGAACCTTTGTTGCACCGCCTCCAAGACAAGTATATCCTTCCTTAGATAAGGATACCAAAACTGTGCACAGTACTCCAGGTGTGGTCTCACCAAGGCCCTGTACAATTGTAGCAAGACTTCCTTACCCTTATACTCCAACCCCCTTGCAATAAAGGCCAACATGACATTTGCCTTCCTTATTGCTTGTGGTACCTGCACGCTAGCTTTCTGTGTTTCTTGCACGAGGACACCCAAATCTCTCTGACCGGCAACATTTGAAAGTCTCTCACCATTTAAAAAATATTCTGTTTTTCTATTCTTCTTACCAAAGTGAATAAACTCACATTTCCTTACATTTTACTCCATCTGCCACCTTACTGCCCACTCACTTAGTTTATCTATATCCCTTTGCAACTCCATGGGGGCGATTTTGCCGATGCTTAGGGGTCGGGTTTGGAAGTGAGACTGCTGGCAAAATCAAAAAGATTAGCAGCGAGTCCCGAACCCGCTTCCAACCCGCCTCCAATCAATCTTCCCGGGAGTCAGGTTCCTGATTTGTGCAGGGACCCGACTCCTAGCAGCAGGAAGGGATTATAGCCACTTAACTGCTTGTTAACAGGTAGTTAACAGGCAGTTAAGAGGCTTTTTCCAATTTTGTCACTTCCACTGCGGGCTTCCTGACATCGTGAAACCCTGCCAGCGTAAGTGTGGTGTGCTGTGGGTCTACTGTAATGTTTGTGTATAGATGACAGCTGCAGAAGTGGTGTGAAGGATTCAATGGGGCACTGGTGAGTTGCAGAGTTAAGAAAATGGCAGATGACACATCATACGTTGATGTGCCCTGTCACTGACTTCCCCTAATTGGCCTGCTGAGCCCGCCAGGCGGGATTAACAAGGTCAATCAGGGAAAATTCCCACTGGTTGGCCAGAAGCTGATGGAGGTGGGATTGAAACCTGGCAAGCAGCAGCCCCACCTCCAAAAGCTTTCCATTCAGAAAATCCAGCCCGAAGACTCTAGTTTTGAACTTAGGCAAGTCATTCTCAAACTCAATGTGCAATTCTATCATTTTATGATCACTCTGCCCCAGAGGATCCTTTACTATGAAACTTCCAAGTTTTGTATCATCTGCAAATTTTGAAATTGTGCCCT
Organism: Somniosus microcephalus; assembly: GCF_052327205.1. Classification (NCBI taxonomy): domain Eukaryota; kingdom Metazoa; phylum Chordata; class Chondrichthyes; order Squaliformes; family Somniosidae; genus Somniosus; species Somniosus microcephalus. The sequence continues at coordinate 229,362,190 of NC_140987.1, forward strand.
GTACCCCCAAGTACAAGCCATTAATGTATATCAAAACAGCAGTGGTCCTATTACCGATGCCATGGGGACACCACTGTGTACCTTCCTCCAGTCTGAAAAACAGATATTCACCACAACTCTCTGTTTTCTTCCTCTTGGCCAATTTTGTATCCATGCTGCTTTTTTCCCATGGGCTTTAATTTTGCGAACATGCCTAGTATGTGGTACTTTATCAAACATCTTTTGAAAGCCCATGTACACAACATCAACTGCCCTGCCCTCAACTACCCTGTCTGCTACCTCATCAAAAAACTCAATCAAGTTAATCAAACACAATTTGCCCGTAACAAATCCGTGCTGGCCCTCCTTTATTGGGCCAGAAATTGGTGAACGGGGCTTGCCGCGCGTGCAAGCCCCGTATATGCACTTACCCCGCGCTACTGCCGATCAGCTCCAGGGACACCTGGACTTGGTGTTTGAAAAAGAAGAATCCCGGACAGCGTATGACATCACGCCGCCCAGGAGTGCAGCCAGCGCGAAGCCAGGAGCGTGCAGTGTAAGTGAGACATGCCCCTTGAGGTCTCAGTTTCACTGGACACGCCCCCAATGTTTCTGTCAAGCTGCTAAGCATTTTTACATGCAAAGCAGCAGTTTAAATAGGTTTTTGGAAGTTTTTTGAAGATTTTGGTAACTTTTATAAACTTTTTAAAATGTTTACATTATTTTGAGTAATCTGAAGTAGTTTTAAAGAGAATTAAAGCAATTTAAAGACTTTTAAAAGCCCTAAAAGAATTTTTTTAATTCCATTTATTTATTTAGCAATGTCGTCGTCATACGTGTCTTCACACTGTTCCCTTTGGGGAACTGTATGAAGTGGTGGAAGGATTTATGGCCGTGATTAACGCTCATTCCGTGACCGTAACCATCTTTGAACCAGCCATTAGGGCGGTTAGTCCGATGGCGGGAGGGTTTTACGGGCTCCCACAAGCTATACAAGGAGGGGGGGCCACCCACACCCACGGACGCAAATATCCCACTGGATGTCAACCCAGAATTTAGAGCCGGAGCTCTGACTCCACTTGCCGGGACTGTCTGGAGCGGGGTTCGAAACCCTACCCTGATCTGGCCCAGCGGCGGGGATCCTACCGCTATGACAAAGGCCCAATCCGATTAGCAACGTGAAATGGCAGCATAGGGCTCCAGTCACGGGGAGGGAAAAGGCGCAGGAAACGTATGGGTGTCACCTTTTGTGCGGAGTGGGCCTTTTGCGTAGCAGTAAGCATCCCCGCCGCTGGGCCAGAAGGAGTAGGGTTTTGAACCCCACTCCAGACAGTCCCGGCAAGTGGAGTCGGAGCTCCAACTTTAAATTCTGGGTGGACATCCAGCGGGATACTTGCGTCCGTGGGTGTTGGTGGCCCCCCCCCCCTCAGATGGGTTGTGGGAGCCCGTAAAACCCTCCCGCCATAGGACTAACCACCCTAATGGCTGGTTCAAAGATGGTTACAGTCACGGAATGAGCGTTAATCACGGCCATAAATCCTTCCACCACTTCATACAGTTCCCCAAAGGGAACAGTGTGAGGATACGTACGATGATGACCTCTTGCGCAATGCACCTCCTTGGACCCTCAGTCGCAGATGCGAGGGGGCAAGTCGTGCAATTGTTAAATTTTTCACTTTATTGACATGTAAAATGTTGGCCCAGTAATTCCCTTCCAAATGCGCGAGTACGGTCGGGGTACTTACGCATCTGGCCGGATGAAATGCCGGTTTTCAGCATGCACAGTGCATGTGGGGAAAACTGGCATTTCCTGTCCTCTGAACGAAGGGGTTCAGAGGCAGAACGCGTGCGACTGCACAGGCAGCGCGTGCGCAGTATAATTCGCCGCTTTCATTAATGCTTTCAGTGAGGTCAAGTCATTACAACTTACACATGAAAAAAGCATGGGTACAGTTGCTCCAGAGGCTGCGGAGGAAGATATTTATTATCGTGGAGCTTCTGAAAGTATGTATGTCTGTATATATTCCTTTGCGTGTTATGTATATATTCCTTTACTTATGTGTATGAATGTATTATTTAATTATGACTTTCAGAGAAAGTAACTTATTGGAAAATCATAATTAAAAACATACATTCTTACACATTAGTAAAGGAATATAAAACATACATACATATACGTAAAGGAATATATGTGGACATACATACATAACTCATTCTCACATTCCATTCACACAGCCACAATTGCTCCTTCTACCTACCGTTCTGAAAACCCTTTTTAAAAAAAAAATGTTAACTTTAAAACTTACTTAAAATTTCTTAAAATAACTTCCCTCCCTTTCCCAAACAAAAATATTGCATTTCAGAAGCTCCACGATAAAATATATCTTCCTCCGCAGCCAATGAACAACTTTACACTTGCTTTTTTCAAGTGTAACTTCTAAGGACTTACCCTCACTGAATCCATCATTGAAATCCACAAAGTTCACTGCGCAAGCGCTGTGAATAGACCTCGGGTCTGGAAATGCCGGTGTTTCCCGCATGCGCTGTTCCTGCTGAACGCCGGCATTTCCAACGGCCAAATGCGTGAGTAGCCCGACCGTACTCACGCTTCTGGCCGCGAATTTCTGGCCCATTATTCCATGCTTGTCCAAGTGGCTGTTAATTGTTTCTAAAAGCTTCCCCACCACTAATGTTAAACTGACTGGCCTGTAATTGCCAGCTTTATCCTTCTGTTTGGATGAGCCAGTGAGATTGGAGGATATTCTGAGGCAGGTGGAAAGGGGGATATTAAAAGGAGGGTCAGGAAAACAACAACCAAAAGAATTGGATGTAGAAAGAAGGATAGAGGGAATGAGTTTGGGAGAGAACCATAGAGAAAAGAAAATACTTTTTAAGAAACTAATCTCGAAAATTTTGAGGGCCAACCTGAATTCAATAAATCTGGTAACTTGCTATGACCAGAAAAAATAACCAGCAAAGCTAGTTCATTAAAATTCTTCAGGGAAGGGAACCTGCCACCCCTATCTGGTTTGGCCTACAACCAGGGATGGGGAATAAATGCCACCCTGCCACACTTACAGCAGGTTACAAATCACTCAACCCATTAACTTCCTCTGTGTGTATTTTGCCATCTGCATTTTTTTCCAATTCTACTAAAATACTGTTTATCTTTCAGTTTTCAGTTCTGAAAAACCCGAAACATGAAAGTACATTTTCTGATTCCTTGTTTGCTGACAGTTTGTTTGGGAAAATCCTGGGAGTGTTGCTGTGATTTTTCCATACACTCAGGCGATGAGAGGATTAGGAAAATCTATACTATTAATCCGTTTTTTCTAAATAAAAATAAGAGAATTGAAACTATACATCACAAAAGATCAGAAAACCAATAATCTCTGGGTAAACTGGACATAATACGATTTAAAATAAATCTATTTTTACTTTAATCCTTTTGCCGGTAGATAATGTAAAATTTGAGTTGTTTATTTATTAACTGAGAGCCTCTCTCTACCATTATTTGATTCATGTGAAGGGTGTTCTGCTACTATACGAACATACGAATTAGGAGCAGGAGTAGGTCACTCAGCCCCTCGAGCCTGCTCCGCCATTCAATAAGATCATGGCTGATCTGATTACTCCACATTCCCGCCTACCCCCGATAACCTTTCACCCCCTTGCTCACCAAGAATCTATCTACCTCTGCCTTAAAAATATTCAAATACTGTGCTTCCACCACCCTTTGAGGAAGAGAGTTTCAAAGACTCACGACCCTCCGTGAGAAAAAATTTCTCCTCATCTGTCTTAAATGGGCGACCCCTTATTTTTAAACAGTGATCCCTAGTTCTAGATTCTTCCACAAGAGGAAACATCCTCTCCACATCCACCCTGTCAAGACCCCTCAGGATCTTATATGTTTCAATCAAGTCACCTCTTACTCTTCTAAACTTGAGCGGATACAAGCCTAGCCTGTCCAACCTTACCTCATAAGACAACCCGCCCATTCCAGGCATTCGTCTAGTAAACCTTCTCTGAACTGCTTCCAACGCATTTACATCCTTCCTTAAATAATATCCCAGGTGGTTGGAACCTCATGTTTGTCAGTCGTGGCTCAGAGGGTAACACTCTTACCTCTGACTCAGAAGATTGTTGGTTCACATCCCACTCAAGAGATAGGAGCACAAAATCTAGGCTGACACTCCAGTGCAGTACTGAGGGAGTGCTGCACTGCCAGAGGTGCTGTCTGTTGGATGAGTCATTAAACCGAGACCCTGTCTGCCCTCTCGGGTGGACATAAACGATCCCATGGAAATATTTCAAAGATGAGCAGGGGAGTTCTCACTGGTGCCCTGGCCAATATTTATCCCTGAACAAACATCACAAAAAAAAATATTTGATCATTATCACATTGCTCTTTGTAGCACCTTGCTATGCGCAAATTGGCTGCCGCGTTTCCCTACATTACAACTGTGACTACATTTCATAAACTACTTAATTGGCTGTAAAGCGCTTTGGGAAGTCCTGAGGTTATGAAAAGCGCTATATAAATGCAAGTCTTTTTTTCCATTTTAGACTGTCCATTCTTCTGACTGCGGTCACTTGTGCCACCCTCCTTCTGTTCCATCAGTGTGCATGCCTTCAGCCACCTAGGCCACCAGGTCTGGAATTTCTACATCCCTCTCTTCCTTTAAGACACTACCTAAAACCCACTCCCTGGGACAAATTTGGCCCCTCTTTACACCTCCTTCTTTGGCTCCTTGTTTTGCACTGGAGTGTCCATTGTTTTCTTCCTTGTGCATCTGTGAAGCACTATAAATGGTTCAGTGGTAGCACTCTCACCTCTGAGTCAGAAGGTCTAAGTCACACTCTAGATACACTACACATAATCTTGGCTGGAACTTCAGTACAGTACTGAGAGTCTACTGCACTGTCGGAGGTGCCATCTGTTAAACAGAGGACCTGTCTGACCTCTCAGGTAGGCATAAAAGATCATATGGAACGTTTAGAAGATGAGCAGAGGAGTTGTTCCAATCAATGGCCAACATTTATCCCTGAACCAACACCATCTAAAACAGCTTATCTGGTCATTTATCTCATTGCTGTTTGTAGGAACTTGCTGTGTGCAAATTGACTGTCGTGTTTACCTTTGAGGCCCTGCTTTTTAATCTCTTTCCTAGCTCCCTAAAATCTGCCTGCAGGACCTCATCCCTCTTTCTACCTATGCCATTGATACCGATATGGACCACGATCTCTGTCTGTTCACCCTCCCCCCTCAGAATGTTCTACAGCTGCTCAATGTCATCCTTGACCTTGGCACCAGGGAGGCAACATACCATCCTTGAATCACGCCTGTGGCCACAGAAACATCTGTCTGTTCCCCTAACTATCGAATCTCCTATCACTATTGCTTTCCCGATCTTCCTCCTCCCACCACCTCCGCCCCCCCCCCCCACCACCCTGTACAGCTGAGATACCCGTGGTGCCATGGACTTGGCTCTGGCTGTCCTCCCCAGAGGAAACATTGCCCTCACCATACTGGTTAGAGAGTGAGATGCACTCAGGGGACTCCTACACTACTTGCCTGGTCCTCCTTGCCTGTCTGTTGGTCAGCCATTCCCTCTCTGCCTGCACACTCTTATGCTGAGGGGTGACCACCTCCTGAAATGTACTACCCGCGTAGCTCTGAGCCTCACAGATACACCGCAGAGACACCAGCTGCTGCTCAAGCTCCGAAAGCTGGAGCTTGAGCTCCTCCAGCTGACGACACTTCCTGCACATGTGGTCATCCAGGACACGGGAAACATCCTGGAGTTCCCACATGGCACAAGATGTACATTCAACGGGACTGAGGTGCCCTGCCATGCCTCTGCTTAATAGACTATTAAGTAACTTAATAGAAATAAATTGAAGATTTAAAAAGAAAAAATCACCAGCTACTCACCAATCAGCCCCTTCCCTTGCACTGACGCCACTTACCTCACTCCCTGACACTCCCGCTCCCTCCGGACTCTGGGCTCTCGGGACTACCTTTATCTGCGGCCGCTCCTCTCGCTCTCCCGCAGGTCCGCTCTCGTGTCTATTAACTTAGAGACCTTGGGTTCTGTGGCTCCACTCCTCCTTTTCAGTTAGCTGTCTCACCTGTCTTCCTCCTCTCCACCAAATTGCATTCTCCCAGCTCTGTCTCCAAGCTCTTAAGATCACTAAAGGTACTATATAAATGTTAGCTGTGACTCAGTGGTAGCACTCTCACCTCTGAGTCAGGAGGTTGCAGGTTTAAGTCTCACTCTAGAGACTTGAGCACAACATCTAGGCTGGCACTTCAGTGCAGTACTGAGGGAGTGTTGCACTGTCTGAGATACTGTCTTTCAGATGAGACATTAATCTGAGGCCCCTCCTGCCCGCTCAGGTGGACATAAAAGATTTCATGGCACTATTTTGAAGAAGAGCAAGGGAGTTCTCCCCGGCAATATTTATCCCTCAACCAACATCACTTAAACAGATTCTCATCAGTGTGACATTGCTTTTTGTGGGACCTTGTTGTGCACGAATTGGCTGCCGCATTTCCTGCATGACAAATGTGATTATACTTCAAAAGTTCATTGACTGTAAAGCCCATTTGGATGTTCTGTGGTCATAAAAGCCGTTATAACAAATGCAAGAGATTGAGTTGACTAGGCCTATATTCCTTAAAATTTAGAAGGATGAGAGGTGATCGCATTGAAGCATATAAGATTCTGAGGGGGATTGACAGGGTAGACGCTGAGAGGCTGTTTCCCCTGGCTGGGGAGTCTAGAACTAGAGGGCATAGACTCAGGATAAGGGGTCGGCCATTTAGGACTGATATGAGGAGAAATTTCTTCACTCAGAGGGTGGTGAATCTTTGGAATTCTCTACCCCAGAGGGCTATGGATGGTCAGTCGTCGAGTATATTCAAGGCAGAGCTCGATAGATTTGGGGATATTAAAGGAATTAAGGGATATGGGGATAGCGCTGGAAGGTGGATTTGAGGTAGAAGATCATCCATGATCTTATTGAATGGCGAAGCAGGCTCAAAGGGCCAAATGGCCTACTGCTGCTCCTATTTTTTATGTTCTTATTATGTTCAAGTCTTTCTTTCTTTTAAAATGCAAGATCATACTTTGTTTCAAGTTGTTGTTATATTTGAATTGGTAAGTAAACTGCTGGAATGTAAATGTAACATAAACCCATGGTGCCATTGTCTGAGGAACCAGCTCCTTCCCAGCTTTATTACTCATAATATTTCATGCTTTTACATTAAAAGATATTTGATAGACTTGTCTAATGTCTCTCATTCACATATGGTGTAATATAGTATTAATATCATTTTGGAAGGTATTATTGGTCATTACCAGTCCTGAGCTGCTCATTCACTCAGATCAATAATGAGACCTCCAGGGCTGGTAATGACCATAATACCTGAACAAATAATGTTATTATGATCCATTTCAGTACAATGTTTGTAATTTTCTGCACTCTGTCAGTGTTTTGTTACAGTCTGTTAGACAGAGGTTGATTTGAAAGCATACGCTGTGACTACAGATGGAGAGTCTCATTTTTTTTTCCAGGGCTTTTGTTGTAGACATAGATTTTAAAATTCAAATCTCTTGCATCAGACTGCAGAGTACAAGAAATATTAATCCTTCAAATCCACCAGGAAGCTTAAGCATGCATGTCATCAGACCTCCTGGGAACTGAATTTATTTGCACCTGCTACACGACCGGGGAAGATTGGATGCAAGCAAAAATTTCAAATATAAATATTTTTAACCATATTTACTTCGGGAATAAATGGGAGTTACATGGGAGATTTTGTTTTCCATGAGAAGTCCTAATGAGACATAGAGGCCTGCTGATTTAGCTCCATAGAATCATAGAATGATACAGCACAGAAGCAGTCTTCTTGGCCCATTGTGCCTGTGTCTGATCTTTGAAGGAGCTATCCAATTTGTCCCAATCCTCTGCTCTTTCCCCATAACCCTGCAAATTATTCCCCTTTAAGTATTTATCCAATTCGATTATGAAAGTTATTATTGAATTTGCTTCCTCCACCCTTTTCGACAGTGCTTTCCACACCGTAACAGCTCGCTGCAGAATTTTTTTCCCCTCTTGTTCTTTTGCCAATTACCTTAAATCAGTGTCCTCTGGTTACCGACTCTTCTGCCACTGGAAACAGTTTCTACTTATTTACGCTATCTAAGCCTTTCATGATTTTGAAGTTGTAAGATTCGAAATTTTCAGCAATAATCACGCAAGAAAACAGGATAAAATAAGACAGTTTATTGACCAAAGTAAGCTTGCACAGAAAAACCTTTGATAAAAGGGCATACAAAATGGCCGCCGGGCCTCGTGATCAGTTTCTGGACCATTTGATTTCTGTTACTGCAAGCCAGACAGGCTTGTGGATTGAAAACAGTAAGCCCGCGAAAGCCAGTATCGGGAAACCGAAACTCAGGGAAACAGCATACATATTCAATGGATTCTAAGTACAGGACGGTTTCGGGCAAACAGGATGGGGCCCATCAAGATATGGGCGGACAATGCATAAACACTTATACCCATTTAATGTACAAAGGAGAAACCGTTTAACAGCCATCAAGGAAAATCTCCAGACCGATCAATATGCGAACCGAGTCACGGTGACAATGTAAAAGACATTAAAAGACATTATCGGCCAGGAAGGCCAGTTAAGTTATCACCGGCTCCCGTTACAAGACAAAGCGCCCCTGCAGAGATTTCTGCCCGCCAAAATTAATACAAAGACAGGACTATGATTTGGCGGGAGATAAGACTGTCCCAAAAGGGTATAAATATGGATTTTGAAAAGTCCATCAGCGCCTCTTCTACCTCGGTAGCTTCGGAATCGATCAAGACGCTTCTTCTTTTTAAAGACGCTTCGGACGGACAATTTCGGTGAAAAGACAACGTGGTCGGTGTTCAGCCAGGCAAGGCTCGGTGACGACGGGAAGACGACGAGGGTGGCCCGGGTACTGTTGTCGGGAGATCATCGACGACCCAGGCCGAAGGAGAAGACACCCTCTGGAAAGCCACCGAGCCAGGCGGGAGCGAGAAAGGTCCTTGACATACCATTCGGCCAGAAACCTTCAGATTCTCCCATTTGCACCCAGTTCTTCAATAGCTTTTAGCTGATCCAACCATGACGAGCGCTCATTGAGGCTGTATCTACTGCCCCATCGCCTGAGAGAAAAACAAGCTGCGCCAGAAGTTTCCAAATCCACGTGACGACGGAAAGCTGTGCCAAAAGGCTGCGAACCCCTTTTTTGCGATTTTGAGAGTGGTGAGCATGATCCCGAGTTCCTCAAATCGAAACTTAGTTTAGGTATAGGGGAGGGAGTTAAGGGTAATCGTAATGTGTTTTCCCTTTTACGATGTGCCGTGTGTTCCCCATTTCCATGGAGTCAAGTTCATAAATTTGTGCATGATTGTAGTTACTTTAATCTGTGCCTATGACATGTATTTTGTAATGCTTCAAACTGTTTAAAAATAAAAGCATCCATTTCGTGCTATTCAACCTGGTCTATTGAGTCCTTTCTCTGCACTACAGTTCTCTGCACCTAAGTCCAAGGTCTAGAACCGTAGGGGAGAGTGGGTCGAACCACTCAAGGGTAATTATTGCACAAAGCCTGGCAGGAGACCAGAACGAGCAAGAGAAACCCCCTACAAAGTCCAGGTCAATATATATATATCAGAAATAGACGTTGTCCCAACACTGACCCCTGGGGAGCACCACTGAACACTTCTATCCAGTCACAGAAACAACCGTTCACCATTATTCTCTGCTTTCTGTCCCTTGGCCAATTTGGTATCCATGTAGCCACTGCCCCTTTTATCTCATAGGCTTCAATTTTGCTAACAATTCTATTGTATGGTACTTCAACAAATGCCTTTTGAAAGTCCATATACACAATATCAACCGCACTACCCTCATCAATCCTCTCCGTTACTTCATCAAAGAACTCAATCAAGTTAGTCAAACATGGTTTGCCTTTAACAAATCCTGCTGCCTTTCATTTATTAACCCATATTTTTCCAAATGCAAATTAATTTTATCCTGGATTACTGTCTCTAAAAGTTTCCCCACCACCAGCATTAGGCTGACTGGCCTGAAGTTGCCAGGTTTATCTCTCTCCCCTTTTTTGAACAAAAGTGTAACATTTGCAATCCTCCAGTCCTCTAGCACCACTCCCATATCTAAGGAGGATTGGAAGATTGTGGCCAGAGCCTCTGCAATTTTCACCTTTACTTCCCTCAGTAACTTTGGATGCATCTCATCTGGACCGGGTGACTTTTTGACTTTGAGCACTGCCATGCTTTTAAGGACAAACTCTTTATCTATGTTTATCCTATCCAATTTCTCTACTACCTCCTCCTATACTGGCAGAATCCTCTTCTTTAGTGAATAATAATATTGTCTGGAAATGTTCCCGTAGCACGCCTGTTTCTGCCGCAATTCCGGTGAAGTTATATCGGCAGAATGGGAGCAGATTCAGGAAATTTCCAGCTATAAACTCATACTATAGTACCTGCATTTATATAAAGCTTTGCCGTGTTGAAACTCCTCTAAGCATGTTTTACAATTAATTAATTTTGGAGTGTAGTGAGTGCTATTTACATAGATAAATGAATAGAACTGGTCAACATGATACCATGAATGAGTATAAGAGGGCAAGCATAGAACCGATAAAATATGGCAAATTGCTGGAACAATTGTAAAGTGTGTTACTTGTATCAAAGCACATTGCTTCTAAATTTGACCAAAAAATAACAATTTATGAATAAATATGAAACAGCACATTTAAGATTGGCTTGTGTCTTTCCTTGTTGAAATATGCTATTCCTGAACTTCAGATTTTTTTAAAATTTACATTTATAATTTTGAATTCATCGGCTGTAACCTGGGTTCAAATCCAGTCCAGACAATGAGATGCAGCTTTTCTCTCTCAATTGGTTTTAAGGATTCTGTGTGGAATGAGACTCTGTCCAGTTTTTTTTCTGGGGACTTGCCCATATATTAAAACTACTTCTAAAACTGGCATAGATTATTAATAAACTGGCAATCTCATTCAGTTCTGTAAAAGGAAAAATTGTCATACTGATGGAGTAAAGAATGATTTTCTGAAGTTAGGGTGCAGCACATTGTTGGAGCAGATTAGAGGGAGATCATCAGTGCATCTAACTATGCTATGCCTGATGAGGAATACTGGATATGAGTGTTTGAAAGAGAAAGGGATCTATTCCCCAGCATTAACATCCTTTACCATCATGAATGCAAGATTCACACTAGACACATTCTTTCCCCATGTATTAACATGTAAAGCACATTGCCAAACAGTAGTGGGGCCATTGGAGGGTTGGTGGAGGGTCATGAGTGGGTCTTGGTGTGAGATAGAATAAGGACAGCAAAGTTTTGGTCAAGCTCAGGTTTAGGGAGGGTGGAAATGGGAGGCCAACCAGGAGAGCCTTGTAATAGTCGAGACTGGAGGTAACAAACACCTGGGTGAAGCTTTCAGCAGCAATGGGCTGAGGCAGGGCGAAGATGGGCAATATTACAGAGGTGGAGTAGGTAGTCTTGGTGATGGAGGGGATATTGGGTCTGAGGCTCAGCTCAGGGGCAAATAGGATGTCAAGGTTGTGAACAGTCTGGTTCAGCCTCAGATAGTGGCCAGGGAGGGGAATGGAATCGATGGCTAGGGAACGGAGTTTGTGGTAGGGGCCAAAGACAATGGTTTTGGTCTTTCCAATATTTAATTGGAGGAAATTTCTACTCATCTAATACTGGATGTCGGACAAGCAGTGTGACAAATCAGAGGCAGTGGAGGGGTCGAGAAATGGCTTTGAGGTGGAGCTGGGTATCGTCAGCACACATGTGGAATCTAGCGTTATGCTTTGGAATAATGTCGTCAAGAGGCAGCATGTAGCTGAGAAATAGGAGGGGGCCAAGGATAGAACCGTGTGGAACTCCAGAGGTAATGGTGTGGGAGCAGGAAGAGAAGCCATTGCAGGAGATTCTTTGCCTGCAACTGGCTAGATAAGAATGGAGCCAGGCTGTGAGGGAATAAGCCATAATTCAGAAAAATACACCATAATATGAATAGATTTCTGATATTTATTAACACATGAAATGGGGTTTAAAAGTCTGGAAAGCCTCGGAGACACAAGCTGCAAACAGAAAACAGGCTTCTGAGATGGGATGGTTTGGTAACAAAGTTGTAAAAACCAAACAAGCTTTGAAATGGGAATTAGTTAAAATACTAAAACAATGACCCTATTGAAATTGCAGTTTGGCGATTCCAGAGGGTCTGGAGTGTGGGAAAAACATAATGGAAGACCCAGTTTAAGGTGTTATAAGTCAACATGTTGAACAGAACACAAACATTAAAGAAACCATGTGGCTTTGAAAAGATGACATCAAGTAAAGGAAACACCTGCTGGTCAAATAGTTTTTATGTTAAACTTGGAAGACAGGAAACACGATTAAATATGCAACCAACTAAGATAGCTAGAAAACAAGTAAATACTCAGTCAAAGTGTCTTTAATTTATACATAGTAAATATGATACCAACAAGAACACTTTGAAGATATAACTTCAATAGATACACCAAGCAATTACATTGTGTTTGTATTGAACTTGGAGCAGTAAGGAGACTCAATGGCCTAGAAATTCAGTGCCCTTAGCGCCGATTTTGCGGCGCTAGAGGGCCTAGCGCTGCAATTGGCGCCGGCGCAGAAATTGCCTGGGGCCCTTCCGCCGCGGTAGACCGGTAGCGCTGCGCCGGCACCGATGACGTAATCGGTGTGCGCAGCATCCCGGTTGCCATGCCGACGGGCCCCAGCGCCGAAATTCAGTTGCGGCCGCCTCGCCCGTGGCAGCCGCAACTAAGACTCTGGCAACAGAGTCTTACATCACTTTGCGCCGGCGCATTAAAGGCACCGCGGCGGCCGGCCGCTTTCCCGCCGGCCGCCTGGCCGCAGCTCCCTCCCCGGACTTCCCCCACCCCCCCCCGGAACAGAAGCAAGCCCGGCACTTGTCCGAGGTGCCGGGCTCATTTTTAAAAAGATTTTCGCGGGCCGCGGCCGGGTGCAGGCAGCTCCTCCTTAAGGGAAGGAGGAGGCCTGCACTTCCCGAACCTGCCGCACCGCAGCGGGCGCCGCAGCGCTTGAATAGCGCCGATATTCAGCGCGTAGCGCCAGTTTTCAGGCGCAAACAGCTCTCAGCAGCGCCGGCAGCCGTTTGGGCGCAGAATTGGTGAATTTTGGGCCCGACCAGCGCGACTTAGCTCCGGCACTAACTTCTGGCGCTAAAGCCCTGGCTGCGCCAAAACTCAATTTCTAGGCCATAGTCTGCTAAAAACCAGTAAAGCCAATATTAAGAATTGAATGAAAGAATTTTGTAAGAACGGCATCAAACAGAAACCATTGCTGTCATATTGTTTTTATGATAGTTTTTGGAACACCTAAAGGTAGAGACATAATTATACATGCAATAGTAAGATAGAAAGCATTCAACAGAGGTATCAATAAAAACAATTAACTTACATCAGCAGAGAACTTCAAAGAATAAACCTGTGCAAAAAGGATATAAAAATAAGAGCTTTTCAAACAGAAAGTCAGAACTCGCTGAACAAGCAAGCGTTTCTCAACTTCACAGGCATGATCTGTAAGTTTTTAACTTTGAGTCTCGGTAATCAAAGTAATTGATTTTGGTGGATAATCTGGATTTAGAGATAAGTAAGAAATGTAGAAATGTAACGAAGTAAAGATTGGAGAATAAGGATCTCTGAGAAATAAGAAAAGTAAGCTATTTGTATTTTGAATGGTTAATTTTGCGACTGACTCAACATCTGTTAAATGAATGTCGGCTCTTAAATATATTGTCTCAAAGAGTTTTTTTGTAAAAACTCACAAACCCAATTTCTGTACACTCTTTTGTAAGGATTTGCAGAATTCTGGGGGGTATTCCGGACCCTCATAATATCCGGAAGGTTACAGTCTAGTTAAACTTATTAAAAGTGCTATCTGGAGGACGGTAACATCTTCAGTCATTCCTTTCCTTTAGGGAGAGATAGCCTGAACCTTTAGACCCATATAAGTGTCTTATAGAATTTGGCTATCTCTAACTTAAGTTGAAGGTGAACATCTGGGGAATACGCCTGATCTGGGGTAGCCCAAACAGGGCTAGGACTTGTAATTATCCCTTCAAGGCGAGGGCAGCCCCACTCAGCTGGACAACGGAGGGGAGGCTTTGGAGGAGCATGCTGTGGTCAACAGTGTCAAAGGTTGCAGGCAGGTCAAGAAGGATGAGGAGGGATAGTGCACCAGGGATGTAATTTGTAACTTTGATAAGGGCCATTTCAGTGCTATGGTAGGGGTGGAAACTTGATTGGAGAGGATCAAGCATGCAGTTGTTGGAAAGGCATGGATTTGAGAGGCACCAACACATTTGAGGACTTTGGAGAGGAAAGGGAGGTTGTATTTGAAATGGCTGTTTTTAGCCACTTAAGCAATTTCTTCATGGTTCCACCGATCTTCCACTGGAGAAATTCCAGACACAGTCACCTGTTTTGATTTCACTAGACTTGTCTGTAACACTTTTGATAAGTGTTCTTTATTGTTGTCTTGGCATTACAAAATGTCTTGATGATCATTTTACTTGGTAATATGGTCAAGCACTGTGATCCATGGTTTGTGATGGAACAAAGTTGTTGTAGGTGCTCCACGAGTAAGATGTAATGTGGTAGTTGCACAGGAACAGCCAGCATTGTTGCTATTGGGATCAGTCTGTCCAGTTGAGCAGTTTTGTCCCAGTTCTTGACGGTTCTCATAAATCTGGCCCTGTAGTGTCATTCAGTGTTGGCAAAATTCAACCTGTTGTGCAAACTGCTGGAATTCTGAACTCTGGAAAGAAGATCCGTTCTCTGTCTTTAACATGTCTAGAATTCTGCATATTGCAAAGAACTTGCCCAGATGAGGAATAATGGGCTGGATTTTGATACTGGGGTGGGCTGGGGTCGTGTAATCTGCATTTTGTGTTAGCCACCCGATTCTAAATCGATGAGGAAGAATGATGCAATTTTAACTTAATTGGCCAATTGAGTTCCAACGTGTGGGAACCCATGGCCAATGAGTTTTTCCAGTCTGAAACGCGCCTCCGATGAGATCATCATTGCTGCTGCATTTAAGGTCTGCAACAAGCCTTGCTTCTTTTGCAGACTGCCAAGCTTTGGCCCTTGCATGTTAGAGGTGCCTGCAGGAAGAATGGCCAGCCAGAGACCTAGGTCTGTACCGCGCTTTGATGACGTTGCCCTGCAGGCTTTAGTAGAGGGAGCAAGAGCAAATAAAGAGGTGCTCTTCCGTTCTTCAGGGAGGAAGAAGCCTCCCCAGCAAACCAAGGCTGTGTGGAACCAGGTGGCAGAGAAGATCAACTCTTTGTCAATAACCCGCAGAACCTGGCTTCAGTGCAGGAAAAGCTTTCATGATCATCTGCGCACTGGAAAAGTGAGTATGAATTTCCCATCACCCTCAATCTGATCCCCATTGTCTCTCCTCACCAGCACTCAGCTTTAGCAATCTCTTCCTCCACATGCCACTTGACACTGACATCCATGCACCATTACCCATTCCCTCTCTCTCTATGGTCACATTCACCTAACTATTCGACTATGCAGCCCTCACACTCCCTATCACTGTGATGCAATTACAACTGACAACACACAGTGAGGGCCCTTGGTCTTGCCACCTCACTCCATCTTTGTCTCCTTCTGAGCATCTATGCTATGGATTCTCTACACTCACTCCTTCATTCTCACTCAAATTCCAATTGTCTCCCTCATTGCAGGAAAAGAGAGCTAAAAATAAGAGGGAAACAGCGAAGACAGGAGGAGGGCCACCTTCAGTAGCCCAGCTCACCACCTGGGAGGAGGCAGTCCTGGAGATTGTGGGAGTGGAGGAGGATTTCCAAGTAGGGAACGGACAGACGGGCGCATCACAGCAAGCTGGTGACAGAATAGTTTCCACATCTCTCAATGACATTGCATGAGTCGCTGATAATGATTCTGAAGCTCTAACAGATGGACTTATGATCAGCTGCAATATGCAATGTACATGTAACCTTGGCCTCACATCTCTGACTCTTTCCTTTACTCCCCCACAGGACCATCGCAAGCAATCATCCCCAGTATCCAGGAGGAAGAGCATGAGCCTCAAGACTCCTCAGAGGAAGCTGAAACCTCTGAGGGCGCAGCGTCAGCAGAATTCAGCACACCCAGCACCAGCGCAGACACTCACACCTCGGAGATAACATCGCGAGATAGAGTAGTGTTGTCACCTGGTGTATCACAGCTCACAAGTGAGCATCAGCAGATTGTGGAGACAGGGACAGCAGTGGAGAGTCCTAGTTGGAGGGTGCAGGACTCTGCCAGCTCCACTCAGCTGCATGTCGACCCTCTGCCTCTGGGTCCATCCATAAGATCCGTGGTGCTGGAACTCCAGGAACAGATGCAGGAGTCTCTGGCAGGTTTTGTCTCCAGGGTTGCTGCGAGTGTGGAGCGAATGGAGGAGTCCATTGCGAATATGAGCAGAGCCTTTGTGGAGTCAATGGCGCATGAACGCATCACCATGGAAAGGGTGGCAACCTCCATGGAGGTGATAAGTCGCCAGAGTGCAGAAAACATGGTGAGTGTTCTGAATAGAATAACATCTCTGGAGGAGCGATGGTCATCTATTGAACAGAGAAACCAGACCTTCATGGAAGTCCTTCCGAGTAAGACGGCCAGTGCAGATATGGGTCCCCATGGCCCCCCTGATGTGCAGCAAGGAGCTCTCAAGCCACTTGCAAGCGCTGAGGGGGACCTGACCCATGAGAGAGAAGTTGGTGGCAGACATCAAGGAAGTGGGGGCTCCTCTCCAAGCGTTCACACTTCCATGCATTGCAGAGCCCTCGGCCAGAGCCCCACCAGAGTCCACACCCAACTGAGATCGGTGTCTCAACCCCTGCACAGCCGCAGGAGCAGCAGACTGTTGGCGAGCCCTCACAGGTTCACAACCCCAGAGGATGCCCGCCAAAGATGTCAAGACAGGAGCTGCAAGAAAGTGAGCAAGGAGCCTCCACATCTGCTGAATCCACAGGGGAAGCACCACGTAGGAGCACGCATAAGAGAAAGATACTGCACAAATAGTCACAAGGGTAGTCACTTGGGCAAATTTTGATGTTTTATGTTAAAAAGCCATCAGATGATTATTGTAAATAAAAAATCTGATGGCTACTGCTATAGTTGTGGTGTGTGTCATTTTGCGAATGGGATCTCCACATTGAGGGCTTAGGATTACTTGCAATTGTCAGTATGCTGGTCAAATTGCTAGGAATCCGCTGGTTCTTGGCCTTTGTCGATGCTCAGGTAAAAAGCTGCGAGGCAAAAGTGCTTGATTGGCTAGGCTAAGCAAATCTGGCCAAGATGTGTGCATTCCTTGCATCCCGGGCAGCAATGTTCTCGCCTACTGCTACCGCTGGTTGATGGGCCTCTGCAAGATGTTTGTTTTCGCTCTCCTCCTCCTCCTCATCTGAGGAGGACATGTAACGAGCCACTTAGTCCTCAGGAATCTGCAAGCCACAACGCTGTGCCATTTTGTGAAGTGCACTGCAAACCACAATGATTCTGGAGACCCTGGCTGCTGAGTACAGCAGGGCTCCACCTGATCTATCCAGGCATCTGAAGCGCATCTTCCGCAAACCGATGGTTTGCTCGATTATGGCTCTGGTGAACTTGTGGCTGGAGTTGTAGCTCTCCTCAGCTTCGTTGGATGGGCTCCTCAACGGCGTCATTAGCCACGTCTTCAGGGGATAGCCCTTGTCTCCAAGTAGCCATCCGTTAAGTTGTTCTGGTGGACTGAATAGCAGAGGCACACTAGACTGGTGCAGTATGAAGGAGTCATGGCAACTGCCAGGGTATTTGGCACAAACATGCAAAATTTCCTTCTTGTGGTCACACACGAGCTGAACTTAAAGGGAGTGGAAGCCCTTGCGGTTGACAAAAATACCTGGCTTATGATGGGGTGCCTTAAGGGCCACATGTGTGCTGTCAACGATGCCCTGCCCCCTTGGAAAGCCTGCCAGATGAGCTAATCCAACCGCACGTGCCGTGACACTTGCTTGATCCTTGGTGAAATGGATGCGATTGCGCGTGATGGCAAAGTGGGCATCGGTTACCTGCGTGATGCAAGTGTGTGTGGCCACCTGGGAGATGCCGCTGATGTCTGCTGCTGATCCCTGGAATGAGCCTGAGGCAAAAAATTGAGTGCGGTGGTGACTTTGACGGCCACAAGTGTTGTCTACCTGGTCCTCTGGGCTTCAGGTCTTGTTGCAGCATTGCGCAGATGTCACCCACTAACTCTCGCGCAAGTCGGAGCTGCCTTTGGCACTGCTGCTCAGACATGTTGACGTAGCTGACCCTGTGTCTGTAAACCCTGTTTGGGCATATCTCCTGCGCCGACGGGCTTCCATGCGCTGGCCCCTCCTGGCCTGTGCAACTTCAGGTGGGTGAGCAGCAGCTTGACGCTGCTGTTGTTGGTGCTGCTGCTGTTGGTGCCGCTGTTGTTCATGGTTCTGCTGGTGCCACGGCTGGTTTTTTCCTCATCTGATGTCCAGAAGGGAAGGAAATAAATGCCTCCCATGTTTCTGGTATATGCCTCAGTTGAGGAAGCGCTCAGTCAAGGTGGCGAGCAGGGTTTCCCAGGGGGTCACACTTGAGATGTGTGTCAGGCTCCAAACTTGCAGCTGTGGTTATGCCTTCTAAAAGTTCCCCCACACCTGAGACAACAAAGTCCTGCCACCTGCAAATGATGGCTGATCAAATCTCCTAATTAGTGGTTGACCTGCAGCTGATAGTCAGCAATCCAATTGTGCTACCGCCAGGTTTCACCGTCGTGTTTCAGAACAGGTGTGCTTCACGTGGGAAAACAGTTAAAATCACAAAGGCCTATCAAAATGGCATTATAGAGGCAATTTAGTGCTTGTTAAGGGCCTTAACGGCCTATCCCGCCTCTTGGAGGCGGGATGGAGATGGGACCATTAGGCACGATTTAATGAAAATTGCTTGGAGGCGGGATGGAGGTGGGGTTGGGACCGCCCGCCAATTTTTGCAATTTTAACCCCCCACATGCCTCCAATCCCGCTTCAACGGCCAGATGAAAATCGAGCCCAATGGCTTCAACCACTGAAGACCCCCTTGCGAATTCAGTCTTGTTCCTTCGGCACTCAAATTCTCTTCAGTGATTTCTAACTCCACCACTGCTGCAAACTGTGCCTTTGTGAACTGCAATAAAAGTGATCAAAGTTATAAGGATTTCACATGAACATTAATTTATGACAAACTGTACTTTCAATCTAACTTCTTGTCCTTACATTCCAATAGGCCTCTCTTCAGGGCTACTTATGAGCTGTCAGCTTTTGGGGGCCTGTAACTCTATGTTTAACTGCCTCCAATCAGGTTTCCGCCTCTACCACAGTACCAAAATAGCTCTCATCAAAGTCACAAATGACCTCGTTTGTGACTGTAACAAAAATAAATTATCCCTCCTCATCCTTCTCGACCTTTCAGTAGCCTTTGACATGGTTGGCCACTCCATCCTCCTCCAACGTCTCTCCACTGTCGTCCAGCTGGGTGGGACTGCACTCGCCTGGTTCCATTCTTATCTATCCGATCATAGCCAGAGAATCAACTGCAATGGCTTTTCTTCCTGCTCCCGCATCATTACCTCTGGTGCCCCCCAAGGATCTATCCTTGGCCCCTCCAATTTCTCATCTACATGCTGCCCCTTGGCGACATCGTCCAAAAACACAGCGCCAGTTTCTACTTGTACACTGATGACACCCAGCTCTACCTCACTACCACTTCTCTCGACCCATCCACAGTCTCTAAATTGTCAGACTGCTTGTCCGACATCCAGTACTGAATGAGCAGACATTTTCTCCAATTAAATATTGGGAAGACCAAAGCCATTGTCTTCGGGCCCCACCACAAACTCCGTTCCCTAGCCACTAACTCCATCCCTCTCCCTAGCATCTGTCTGAGGCTGAACCAGACTATTCACAAACTTGGTGTCATATTTGACCCTGAAATGAGCTTCCAACCACAAATCTGCGCCATCACTAAGACGCCTATTTCCACCTCTGTAACTTTGCCTGTCTCCACCCCTGCTGCAGCTCATTTGCTGCTGAAACCCTCATCCATGCCTTTGTTATCTTTGGAATTGACTATTCCATTGCACTCCTGGCTGGCCTCCCATGTTCTATGTTACGTAAACTTGAGGCCATCTAAAGCTTGGCTGCCTGTCTATGTTCTAATTCGCACCAAGTCCTGTTCACCCATCACCCCGGTGTTCGCTGACCTACATTGACTCCCAGTTAAGCAATGCCTCAATTTTAAAATTCTCATCCTTGTGTTCAAATCCCTCCATGGCCTCCTCCCTCCCCATCTCTGGAATCTCCTCCAGCCACACAACCCCCCGAGATATCTGCGCTCCTCAAATTCTGCACTCTTGAGCATCCCTGATTATAATCACTGAACCATTGGTGGCCATGCCTTCAGCTGCCTAGGCTCTAAGCTCTGGAATTCCCTCCCTAAAGCTGCCTACCTATCTTTCCTTCTTTAAGACGCTCCTTAAAACTTACCTCTTTGACCAAGTTTTTGTTCATCTGCCTTAATATCTCTTCTGTGGCTCGGTGTCAAAATTTGTTTGTAACACTCGTGTGAAGTGCCTTGGGACATTTTACTATGTTAAAGGCACTATATAAGTGCTTGTTGTTGTTGTATCAACTTTATTGCAGCAATTTGTCAGCTTTTACTAGTTTTCTAGTTTGGTCACCCCTGCCAATATTTCCTTCTTTGGCTAGGCATCCAGGTTATTTTTTTCTCTGCTTACACATCTCTGTAGCTTCTGGGACATTCTTCTATGTTAAAGATGCTATATAAAGGCAAGTTGTTGTTATTATTGATTTCCAGGTTGGCAGGTAATTAATTGTAAGTAAATAAGGATCATGACTGGTGGAAATTGGCCTAGATAGAGCAGATAGGAAGGACCTAATTTCCCTAGCAGAGAGGGCAATAACCAGGGGGAATAGATTTAAAGTAATTGGTAGAAGGATTAGTGAGGAGTTGAGGAGAACTTTTTTCACAAAGAGGATGGTGGGAGTGTGGAACTCACTGCCTGAAAGGGTGGTAGAGGCAGAAACCCTCAAAGCATTTAAAAGTACTTGGACATGCACTTGAGGATGTAACTGGTAAAATAGATAAGGGAGAACCAGTGGATGTGGTGTATTTGGACTTTCAGAAGGCTTTCGATAAGGTCCCACATAAGAGATTAGCGTGCAAAATTAAGGCACATGGGATTGGGGGCAAGGTATTGACTTGGATAGAGAACTGGTTGGCGGACAGAAAGCAAAGAGTTGGAATAAACGGGTCGTTTTCTGAGTGGCAGGCAGTGACTAGTGGGGTACCGCAAGGATCGGTCCTAGGACCCCAGCTGTTCACAATATATATTAATGATCTGGATGAGGGAATTGGATGTAATATCTCCAAATTTGCAGACGACACAAAGCTGGGTGGGAGGGTATGCTGTGAGGAGGATGTCGTGAAACTCCAGTACGATTTGGACAGATTGGGTGATTGGGCAGAAACATGGCAAATGCACTATAATGTGGGTAAATGTGAGGTTATCCACTTTGGTGGCAAAAACAGGAAGGCAGATTATTATTTGAATGGCAATAGATTGGGAGAAGGGGAAGTGCAAAGAGACCTGGGTGTTCTTGTGCACCAGTCGCTGAAGGTAAGCATGCAGGTGCAGCAGGCGGTTAAGAAGGCAAATGGTATGTTGGCCTTTGTAGCAAGAGGGTTCGAGTATAGGAACAAGGATGTCTTGCTACAGTTGTACAGGGCCTTGGTGAGACCGCACCTTGAGTATTGTGTGCAGTTTTGGTCGCCTTACCTGAGGAAGGACGTTCTTGCCATGGAAGGAGTGCAGTGAAGATTCACCAGGCTGAAACCTGGGATGGCAGGAATGACGTATGAGGAGAGATTGTGTCGATTGGGCTTATACTCACTGGAGTTTAGGAGATTGAGAGGTGATCTCATCGAAACCTATAAAATTCTGTCAGGCCTGGAGAGACTAGATGCAGGAAGGATGTTTATGATGGCCGGGGAGTCCAGAACCAGGGGTCATAGTCTAAGGTTAAGGGGTAAACCATTTAGGACTGAAATGAGGAGGAATTTCTTCACCCAGAGAGTGGTGAACCTGTGGATTTCTCTGCCACAGAGGGCGGTGGAGGCTAGTTCATTAAATATATTCAAAAAAGAGTTGGATATATTTCTTAAGGCTAAAGGGATCAAGGGATATGGGGAGAAGGCACGGACAGGGTACTGAATTTGGATGATCAGCCATGATCTCATTGAATGGCGGAGCAGGCTCGAAGGGCCGAATGGCCTACTCCTGCTCCTATCTTCTATGTTTCGACGTTTCTATAACCTACAAGGCTACGCACCAAGAGCTGGAAAGTGCGATTAGGCCAGATAGCTCTATTTTGGCTGGCACAGACACGAATTGCCTCCTTCTGTACCATAAATTTCTATGATTCTATGATTCTATGAAACCAGAATGGACTTTTTCTCTGTTATTACTAGTACTCTAAGCCTTAATCCATCATAAAATGGGTGAGAGAAAATTAGCAAGGAAAAGGAAATAAGGTGTTGCTAAAAGGCCTTCCTAAAAATATTCATGCATAATTGTGTCAGGAGAATGAGCCCCATTCAAAATGGAGTTTAGTTAAATGAAAGGAAAAAATGTTGAAATATCAACACAGCTGTTACTCATATTGCTTCGAATCAATATGAAATGCAATACTTCCTGAATATTCATATTGTCAGCTCTGTGGTGACTATGTGCCATAGAAAGAAATTGTCACAACTGCAACCATGACAACAATCACTGCCTTTTAGTTAACATTTATTTATAGGGATAAGTTGTGAAGGTTTTCTTATAGGTGATTATGTATGTGCTAGTTTTAATCCCCATGCAATAGTTACATAACTGAGATTTCACACACAACAATGGTACAACAGCCATTTGGACATATATTACTGTTTCACACTCCTAAAACATATAAAAACAAATTATGTATTTCCAAGGACCAATTTACACTTGGGGAAGAAGCTGCTGTGACGTTAATTAGGAAGAAAAACTTTGGCCTTTTAAAAAAAATCTATGCATTAAACAGTCGGGCAAACTCTCGAGTGGATAGTTAGCATTATTCTACATCACCACAAACAACTAAAACTCAATTCTGCTTGTTGCCAACTTGCTGTGCATCAGTATTTTGGTTCACCCACAATCCATGTGAAATCTGAGATAATGGTACGAAAATCTCCAACTATGAAATGAACTTAAATTTGACATGGCAGTTTTGTCCCAGAATTTATGTGACTTTAAATTTGCTTACACTCCACAGCACAGTGTTAGAATCCAATTAAATCTCCATGCTCAGATTGGTTAATAATTTGGAAATGTCCAACTGGATTATGAAATTGATCTATTCAACTTTGTAATGTTTTCAAGTGTTGCTGAATGATCGTGTATTAACTAATATCTTAATAGCATTCTGTGTAGTTAGCAACTTACCGAAGCTATGCTGCATCTGAAATAAAGGCTTCCAGCGTAATTATATTCCTATTGGCTCAGTGGCATGTTCTGAGACCGAACTTTCTATTAGGGTGCAGTTATATCATCACATTAGCTCTATGTTAGCACCCGGTCTGACTCTGGAATACAGCAATGGGAAAAGAACATAAGAACATAAGAATTAGGAACAGGAGTAGGCCTTTTGGGCCCTCGAGCCTGCTCCGCCATTCAATAAGATCATGGCTGATCTTCAACCTCAACTGTACTTTCCCACCCGATCTTCATATCCCTTGATTCCCCTAGAGTCCAAAAATGTATCTGTCTCAGCCTTGAATATACTCAATGATTCAGCATCCACAGCCCTTTGGGGTAGAGAATTCCTTGGATTCACAACTCTCTGAGTGAAGAAATTCCTCCTCATCTCAGTCTTAAATGGGCGACCCCTTATCCTGAGACTATGCCCCCTAGTTCTAGACTCTCCAGCCAGGGGAAACAACCTCTCAGCATCTACCCTGTCAATCCCATTCAGAATCTTACATGTTTCAGTGAAATCACCTCTCATTCTTCTAAACTCCAGAGAGTATAGGCCCAATCTATTCAATCTCCCCTCAAAAGATAACCCTCTCATCCCAGGAATCAATCTAGTGAACCTTCGTTGGACCACCTCTAAAGCAAGTATATCCTTCCTCAGATAAGGAGACCAAAACTGTGCACAGTACTCCACATGTGGTCTCACCAAAGCTCTGTACAATTGTAGCAAGACTTCCTTACTCTTGCACTCTGACTCCTTTGCAATAAAGGCCAACATGACATTTGCCTTCCAAATTCCTAGCTGTAGCTGCATACTAACTGTGTTTCCTGTACGAGGACACCTAAATCTCTCTGAACACCAACCTTTAATAGTTTCTCAAAAGTATTGGCCTGGTTTCAAACCCGGGGCCTTCTACAGAGACATGACCGCACCTGGGCGCGATATTACTCAGAGTATGAGCCAGGTTTAAAATGTTATACTGCGATGCATTTGGAGGGCATTGGACTTCAACTGAAAACAAGTTATAATGTTGTGTAGGTTACTGGTAAGGCCAATCCTAGGGTACAGTGTGCAGAGGCTTTTCTTCATATACTGCCCAACTGGAGATATTTCCAAAACCGTAAGGACTTGTATGGGTGAGAACGTCTGCACCTAAATCAAGTAGGAACAAAGGATCTTGCAAGTAATATTGAGAGAGCAATTGAGAGTCATTTAAAACATAGATATGGTAGGGAAGGGGAGGGGCAGGGAGGAAACAGAATTGCAGTTGACACTGAATATAGAATAGACAGTAGTCAGCAGGTGAGTATGAAACAGTAACTCAGACACCAGGAAAAGACAGACACAGAGGGCTATGAAAAAGGGAAAATCTATTTTAAAATGTGTATATACAAAGGCTGAAAGCATTAGAAATAAAATGCTGGATCTGGAGGCCATTGTGGCATATCAAGAATATCAGAAACCCACTTAACTCTGACATAAAATGTTAGAAAAAAGAATGGATAGAAAAGGAGGTGGCGTAGCCATATATGTCAGAGACAGCTGGGAGGTAAAAAAAGTAGTTGTTCCAGCAGGAGATAGAAAAACACACAACAAGCTATTCAGGTTAGACATGTCTGTCATGAAAATATCCAATGGGCCAGCAAGCCAGCACAAGAAGGAAGAGATAAGAAAGGTATGTGAGAATAGGAAGTCATTTTAATGGTAGGCTTCAATTAACCTAACATCAACTGGTAAAACCACAGTGGTCGAGAGTCAGAGCTGGCAAATATAATCCATGACTGTTTCATGGACCAGTGAATTAGAGAAGCCATGAGAGGTCGTGTAAATGAATGGGCAGTGTACAAAAAATGGGAGCCTTGACACTATTTGGGGACAACAAGCACAGAATGATTAAGTTTAACATCATCTGGTTTCAGAAATAACAAAATACTAGGAGCCAGGTGTATAATTAAAGAAGGGCTAACTTCAACAAAATGAAGAGACATTTTGATTGGGTAGGTTGTTCAGCAACAATACGGAAGAGGGGAAGTGGAGCGTCTTTGGTGTATGTTAAGAATACTGGACAAATAAATGCCTAAAATCAGCAAGATCAGACTGAATAGGTGTGACCCTAAATAAGTTAATAAACAAATCAAAGTTACAATAAAGAGAAAAAAATGACCCTTATAAATCCGACAGAGAGAAATGGAAGGGGTTTTAATGGGATGAATGTAGGAACATGCAAAAACATGTTAAAAATGTCATCAGAGATGCAAAGGGAGTTTTGATTGGAAACGTACCAGTAGATTGGAAACAGGCAATTTGATGTCCATATGCAAAAGCAAATCAGATAAAGGCAACGATAGACCCATTATTCTTACTTCATGAAGATTACCTGTACAATAATGATTTAATTAATGGCAGTCAACATGCATTCAGAAGGATAAGATCCTGTTTGAGCAACCTCCTTGTTTTCTTTGAGGAAGTAACATCCCAAGTGAAATGTGACAAGATCAACAATGTAGTGCACCTAGATTTTGAGAAGACATTTGACAAAGTTCCACATGTAAGGTTATTTATTGAGCTCAAAGTGTGAGCGATTCAGAATAAATATTGCAAATGAATAAGTAAATGGTTGAAGGAGACGAAACAACTTTTTAGTGGAGGTAAGACAAGGTTAGGGAAGGTGCCACAGGGATCGGTGCTGGGTCCACAACTTATTCTAGTTTCCATCAATGTCTAAGACTCAGAAAGCCAATGCACATTGGCCAAATTTCCAGATGGTACCAAACTAGGAGGAGCATTGGAATCGGAAGTTACAGAATAAGTTGGGCAATATATGTAAGAGGGCAGAACACTGGCAGGTGAAGCTCAATAGACAATTGTAAAGTGCTAAACATTGGATGGAACAATGGGCAACATACATAACTCCATGAATGGTTTTGAAATAGCTACGAATGAAGTTGAAAAATACCTAGGAACCCTAGTACAGGGGTTCTCAACAGGGGAGGTCCACGGCTCCCTAGGGGTCCAAGAGAAGATTTCAATGGGTCCACGCCATGGATGATCGACTAGTTTTAGTAGGTGGCTTTGGGTGGACCTATCTTGCTGCTGCTGCCTGCAGATGGTGTCTTGCAGGGAGGTTGGCAGCCGGACCTTCAGTGGCAGTACAGGCGCGCGCTGCCTGTGGGCACTCTGCAAACCAATCAAGAGTGGCAGGTGGAGGAGGAGAATGGGCCTGTGCTTCTGTGGGAAAGAAAAGATTTGGGGCCTGTCACACTCTGCCAAGCCAACCCGGGGCCTTGGTCTCTGTTTTAAATCAGTGCTGGTGGGCCTGAGGGAAAAGCAGAAAATTACCCTATAGGAGCCATGGCAAAGGTGCAGCTGAACAACGTGGTGGTACTGGAGAACCCATCGCCATTGTCAACCCTTTTCAGTTCGACATCACCTTTGATGAATGTTAAGAATACAGGACAAATAAATGCCTAAAATCAGCAAGATCAGACTGAATAGGTGTGACTCTAAATGAGTTAATAAACAAATCAAAGAGATCTGTCGGAGGGTGAGTGAAACCTTGGGCCTGGACGCGAGGGCCTCCAGGTGCCGTAAAGTGGGTGGAATGTTATCCCTGTTTGTGTTGAGGGGCCAAGGCCTAGTGAACTTTGACGGTTGCTAATGGCTACTATGTGAGATGAACCCCCCATCCCTGCTCCTAACTCGCCCCCTTCTCCCACCCACACCCACTTCTCCCCACCACCCCTTCTCCCCTGCCCCCCACCCACAGGGGGTCCATGGATTTTTTATAACACAGGAGGGTGTCCTCAGAAGCAACAAGGTTGAGAACCCCTGTCCTAGTAGACCCGATGCTTAAAATGCCCAACAAATGCAGAGTATCAATCAGCAAAACCAATAAAATGTTGAACTGTAAAGCCAAAATCGCAAAATACAGCTGAGAAGTCATAATCAAACTGGTCCAGTCAGACTACACCTTGAGTACTGTGTCCAGTTCTGGTCACCAAGACACAAAGAAGATATTCAAGAGTTGGACGTAGTACAGAGAAGAGCCACAAGAATGATCTAGTCTTAGAGGTCTCAGTTATAAGAAAATAGCATGGGCTCTTCATCCTTGAAAGGAGACGGTCTTACATAATAAGGGAGAACAACAACTTCTATTTATATAGAGCTTCACAGGAGCGTTTTAAAAAATAAGTTGACATCGAGCCACATAAGGAGATAATGGCCCCCGATGAGCACTTACCCGGCGTGCCTGCCGTTCGGCTCCCGGGACGCTTGCAATTCCTGTTTTCAGTTGATTACTACCGGGCAGCGTCTGACGTCACGCCGCCCAGGAGCGCAGCCAGCGCGAAGCCTCGAGCGCGGAGTCTAAGTTAGACACGCCCCTTGAGGTCTCCTTAACATAGGCCATGCCCCCAATTTTTAACACAAGCTGCAAAGCAATTTTACATGGAGAGCAGCATTTTAAAGAATTTTTTGTATTTTTATTAATCTTTAGGTAACTTTTATAAAGTTTTAAATACTTTTAAATTATTTTGAAGAATGTAAAGTAGTTTTAAACAGGATTAAAGCGTAGGCATTTTGATGACTCCCATACCTGGGATGGCAGGAATGACGTATGAGGAGAGATTGTGTCGATTGGGCTTATACTCACTGGAGTTTAGAAGATTGAGAGGGGATCTCATCGAAACCTATAAAATTCTGTCAGGTCTGGACAGACTAGATGCAGGAAGGATGTTTATGATGGCCGGGGAGTCCAGAACCAGGGGTCATAGTCTAAGGATAAGGGGTAAGCCATTTAGAACTGAAATGAGGAGGAATTTCTTCACCCAGAGAGTGGTGAACCTGTGGAATTCTCTGCCACAGTGGGCGGTGGAGGCCAGTTCATTAAATATATTCAAGAAAGAGTTGGATATATTTCTTAAGGCTAAAGGGATCAAGGGATATGGGGAGAAGGCAGGGACAGGGTACTGAATTTGGATGATCAGCCATGATCTCATTGAATGGCAGAGCAGGCTCAAAGGGCCGAATGGCCTACTCCTGCTCCTATCTTCTATGTTTCTATGAGCCTGCTGGGATCACGTGGGCACTGGGCAACCAATGGGAGGTTGCAAAAGTTCATTCATGAGTTTGATAGTAAGAACTGTCAAACTCATGAAAACTCAGGGTGCCCAAAACAGCACTAGAACTACAAATAAAAGTTTAAAAAAAATCCCACTAAATAAATGAACTATGAATAACTGTAAAAAAACTATTTTAAACAATTAATCAAATTTTTAAAAAAAATATTTTTTTAACAAATAGGGTCTAAAAATACACTTACCTTACTGTAAATTCTTTAAAAATAATAAACCTGTGGAAAAAAAATTCTAAATTGTATTAATAGACCACTTACCTGTAAAACTGAATACTTACGTCTGGTATGTTGAAGCGTAAAAACCGGAGGCCTTTACGTTCGGGCAACTCTTTACAAAAAAAGGAAATTCAGCGCGCACGCGCTGTCTGATACGTCGTACGTGTTCTGCCTCTTAACCCCTTGGTTAAGAGGACAGGAAATGCTGGTTTTCAGCGCATGCGCTGTGCATCCTGAAAACCGGCACTTCCATCGGGCCCACGCGTGAGTACCCCGTCCGTACTCACGCGTTGGGAGCGGGATTACTGGCCCAATAGGGCAAATGACTAAAAGCTTGGTCAAAGAGGTGGGTTTTAAGGAGCGTGTTAAAGGAGGAAAGAGAGGTAGAGAGGCAGCAAGGTTTAGGGAAGGAATTCCAGAGCTTAGAGCCTTGGCAGCGGAAGGCTCGGCCACCAATAATGCAGCAATTAAAATCAGGGGTACTCAAGAGGGCAGAATTAGAGGAGCGCAGATATCTCAGAGGGATGTGAGGCTGGAGGAGGTTATGGAGATAGGGAGGGTGAGGTCATGGAGGGATTTGAAAACAGGGATGAGAATTGAGGTGTTGCTTAACTGGGAGCTAATGTAGGTCAGCGGGCACAAGGGTGATGGGCGAAAGGGACTTGGTGCAAGTTAGGACACGGGCAGCAGAGTTTTAGATGACCTCAAGTTTACAGAGGGTAGAATGTGGATGGCCAGCCAGGAGTGCGTTGGAATAGTCAAATCTAGAGATAACAAAGGCATGGATGAGGGTTTCAGCAACAGATAAGCTGAGGCAGGGGTGGAATCAGTGATGTTCCAGAGATGGAAATAGGTGTTCTTAGTGATGGCGCGGATATGTGGTCGGAAGCTCATTTTGGGACAAATATGACACCAAGGTTGCGAACAGTGTGGTTCAGCCTCAGACAGTTGCCAGGAGAGAGATGGAGTCGGTGGCTAGGGAATGGAGTTTGTGGTGGGGACCGAAGACAATGGGCTGGTTTTTAATTCAGGGGCGGGTTGGGGTCGTGTAATCCGCATTTTGTGTTATCCACACGAATGTAAATTGATGTGGAATATTGATGCGAATTTAACTTGATTGAGTTCCAGCGTGTGGGAACCCATGGCAAATGAGTTTATCCAGTCTGAAAGTCGCCTCCGATGACATCATCATTGCTGCAGCATTTAAGGTCTACAGCAAGCCTTGCTTCTTCTGCAGGCTGCCAACCTTTTGGCCTTTGGGGTGTGTGAGGGACCTGGAGGCACCATGAGCAGCGGGAGAGCTAAGTCTGCTCCCAGATTCGATGATGTGGCCCTGCAGACATTAGTTGATGGAGCTAGTGCACATTAGGAGGTGCTCTTCCCTTCTACAGGGAGGAAGAAGCCTCCCCAGCAGACCAAGGCCGTGTGGATACAGGTGGCAGAGGAGGTCAACTCCTTAGCAATGACTTGCAGAACCTGGATACAGTGTAGAAAGAGATTTCATGACCTTCAGCGCACTGGAAAAGTGAGTATGATTTTACCATCACTCTCAATCTGATTCCCATTGCCTTTCCTCACCAGCACTCAGCTTTAGCAATCTCTTCCTCCACATCCCACTTGACACTGACATCCATGCACCCTTACCCATTCCCTTTCTCTCTATGGTCACATTCACCTAACTATTCAACTATGCAGCCCTCACACTCCCTATCACTGAGATGCTATGCAGACAACTGACAACACACAGGTCTTGCCACCTCACTCCATCTTTGTCTCCTTAATCTATGCTATGGAATCTCTACACTCACTCTTTCATTCTCACTCAACCTCCACTTGTCTCCCTCATTGCAGGAAAAGAGAGCTCACAATAAAAGAGAAAGAGTGAGGACAGGAGGAGGGACACACTCACTAGCCCACCTCACACCATGGGAGGAGGCGGTCCTGGAAATCGTTGGAGTTGAGGAAGATGCGCAAGTGGGGGACTGACAGACGGGTGCAACACAGCAAGCTGGTGACAGAATAGTTTACCATCTCTCTCATTGACATTGCAGGAGTCGCTGATAATGATTCTGAAGCTCTAACAGATGGACTTATGATCACCTGCAATATGCAATGTGCATGTAACCTTGGCATCACATCTCTGACTCTTTCCTTTACTCCCCCAAAGTCCATCGCAAGCAGCCATCCCCACGAGCCAGCAGGAACATCCTGAGCAGCCAGACTCCTCAGAGGAAGCTGCAACCTCTGCGGGTGCAGCGTCAGCAGAGTTCAGCGCACCCAGCACCAGCGCAGACACTCACACCTCGGTGGGACCTTCGGGACAGAGAGTAGTGTTGTCACTTGGTGTATCACAGCTCACAAGTGAGCATCAGCAGATTGTGGAGACAGGGACAGCAGTGGAGGGTGCTAGTCGGAGGGTGCAGGACTCTGCCAGCTCGGCTCAGCTGCATGTCGACCCTCTGCCTCTGGGTCCATTCAGCGGTGCTGGAACTCCAGGAACAGATGCAGGAGTCTCTGGCAGGTTTTGTCTCCAGGGTCGCTGCGAGTGTGGAGCAAATGGAGGAGTCCATAGCGAACATGAGCAGAGCCTTTGTGGAGTCAATGGCGCATGAACGCATCACCGCGGAAAGGATGGCAACCTCCGTGCAAATGATGGCAACCTCCGTCGAAAGTATGGCTACAGTAGACGAGAGGATGGCTGCGGCCATGGAGGAGCTAAGTCACCAGAGTGCAGAAAGCCATGCTGATTGTTCAGAATAGAATGACATCTCTGGAAGAGCGATGATCATCTATTGAACAGAGAAACCAGACCTTCATGGAAGTCCTTCTGAGTAGGACTGCCAGGGCAGATACGGGTCCCCATGGCCCCTCTGATGTGCAGCAAGGTGCTCTCAAGCCACTTGCAGGCACTGAGGGGGACCTGACCCATGAGAGGGAAGTTGGTGGCAGACATCAAGGAAGTGGGGACTCCTCTCCAAGTGCGCACACTTCCATGCCACTGTAGAGCCCTCGGTCAGAGCGCCACCAGAGTCCACACCGAACTGAGATCGGCATCTCAACTCCTGCACAGCCACAGAAGCAGCAGACTGTTGATGAGCCCTCACAGACTCGCAACCCCAGAGGATGCCTGCCAAAGGTGTCGAGACAGGAGCAACAGGAAAGTGAGCAAGGGACCTCCACATCTGCTGAAGCCACAGGGGAAGCACCATGTAGGAGCACACGTAAGAGAAAGATACTGCACAAATAGTCACAAGGGTAGTCACGTGGGTGAAATTTGATGTATTGTTAGAAAAAGCCATCAGATTAAGAATGTTAATAAAAATTCTGATGGCTACTGCTGTAATTGTGGCGTGTGTCATTTCATGAATGGGACTTTCACATTGAGGGCATAGGATTACTTGCAATTGTCAGTATGCTGGTCAAATAGCTAGGAATCCACAGGGTCTTGGCCATTGTCAATGCTCAGGTAAGAAGCTGCGAGGCAAAAGTGCTTGATTGGCTAGGCTAAGCAAATCTGGCCAAGATGAGTGCGTTCCTTGCATCCCGGACAGCAATGTTCTTGCGTAATGCTGCCGCTGGTTAATGGGCCTCTGCAGGATGTTTGTTTTCGCTTTCCTCCTCCTCCTCCACCTCCTCCTCCTTCTCCTCATCATCTGAGGAGGATATGTGAGGAGCCACTTGGTCCTCAGGAATCTGCAAGCCACGATGCTGTGCCATGTTGTGAAGTGCACAGCAAACCACGACGATTCTGGAGACCCTGGCTGCTGCGTACTGCAGGGCTCCATCGGATCTATCCAGGCATCTGAAGCGCATCTTCAGCAAACCGATGGTTTGCTCGATTATGGCTCTGGTGGATATGTGGCTGGAGTTGTAGCTCTCCTCTGCTTCGTTGGATGGTCTCCTCAGCGGCGTCATTAGCCACGTCCTCAGGGGATAACCCTTGTCTCCAAGTAGCCATCCGTTAAGTTGGTCTGGCGGACTGAATAGCGGAGGCACACTAGACTGGTGCAGTAAGAAGGAGTCATGGCAACTGCCAGGGTACTTGACACAAACATGCAAAATTTCCTTCTTGTGGTCACACACCAGCTGAACGTTAAGGGAGTGGAAGCGCTTGCAGTTGACAAAAATACCTGGATTGCGATGGGGTTCCTTAAGGGCCACATGTGTGCAGTCAACGATGCCTTGCACCCTTGGAAAGCCTGCCATATTAGCTAATCCAACCACTCGCGCTGTGACAGTAGCTTAATCCTTGGTGAAATGGATGTGATTGTGCGCGATGGCAAAGAGGGCATCAGTTACCTGCATGATGCAAGTGTGTGCGGCCGCTTTGGAGATGCCGCTGATGTCTGCTGCTGATCCCTGGAATGAGCCTGAGGCAAAAAAGTTGAGTGCGGTGGTGACTTTGATGGCCACTGGTAAGGCTTGTCCACCTGGTCCTCTGGGCTGCAGGTCTTGTTGCAGCATTGCGCAGATGTCACTCACTACCTCTCGCAAAAGTCGGAGCCGCCTTTGGCAATGCTGCTCACTCCTTTTGAGGTAGCTGACCCTGTGTCTGTAGATCCTGTTTGGAGGGTATCTCCTGCGCTGACGGGCTTCCATGCGCTGGCCCCTTCTGGCCGGTGCAGCTTCAGGTGGGTGAGCAGCAGCCTGGCGCTCCTGTTGCTGCTGCTGCTGTTGGTGCTGCTATTGTTCATGGTTCTGCTGGTGCCGTGGCTGGTGTTCAAGCTCATCTAATGCCCAGAAGGGAAGGAAATAAATGGCTCCCATGCTTCTGGCATATGCCTCAGTTGAGGAAGCGCTCAGTGAAGGTGGCGAGAGGGGTTTTCCAGGAGTTCACACTGGAGATGGGTGTCAGGCTCCAAATTTCCACAGCCATGGTTAAGCCTTCTAAATGTTCTGCCACCTGCAAATGATGGCTGATCAAATCTGCTCTTTAATGGTTGACCTGCAGCTGATAGTCAGCAATCCAATTGTGCTCCCGCCAGGTTTCATCGGTGTGTTTCACACCAGCCGTGTTTCACGTGGGAAAAGGGTTAAAATGGCAAAGGCCTTTCAAAATGACATTATAGAGGCAATTTAGTGCTTGTTTAGGGCCTTAACGGTCTATCTCGCCTCTTGGAGGCGGGACGGAGACAGGACCATTAGACACGAATAAATTAAAATTGCTCAGAGGTGGGATGGAGGCGGGAATGTTCCCGCCCACCAGTTTTCGCGATTTTAACCCCCCACACGCCTCCAACCCCGCCCCCACGGCTCAATGAAAATCCTTCCCAATGATTTTGGTCTTCCCAATATTTAATTGGAGGAAATTTCTGCTTATCCGTACTGGATGTTGGACAAGCAATCTGACAAATTAAAGACAGTGGAGGGGTCAAGGGAGGTGGTGGTGAGATAAAGCTGGGTGTCATCAGCGTACATCTGGAAAATGACGCTGGATGATATATTGATTGAGTTCTTTGAGGCTTGATGAAGGTAGTGTGGTTGATATTGTGTATATGGACTTTCAAAAGGCCTTTGATAAAGTACCAGTTGCAGCAAGGATACAAAATTGGCTAAGGGACAAAAAGCAGTGAGTGTTTGGACTGGAGGGAAGTATATAATGGTGTTCCCCAGGGGTCGGTGCTGTTTATGATATATATTAATGACCTGGATTTGGGTATACAGGGCATAATTTCAAAGTTTGCAGATGACACGAAACTCAGAAATGCGGTTAACAATAAGGAGGATAGTAACATACTTCAGGAGGACATAGACATACTGGTGAAATGGGCAGACTCATGGCAGATGAAATTTTAATGCAGAAAAGTGTGAAATAATAGATTTTGGTACGAAGAATGAGTAGAGGCAATATGAACTAAATGGTACAATTTTAAAGGGTGTGCAGAAACAGAGAGATCTGGAGGTGTATGTACACAAATCTCTGAAGGTGGCAGGACAAGTTGAGAAGGCTGTTAAAAAAGTACATGTGATCCTTGGTTTTATTAATAGAGGAGTGGAGTACAAAAGCAAGGAAGTTATGCTAAATTTTTATACAACACTGATTAGGCCTTAGCTGATGTATTGTGTTCAATTCTGGGCACCACACTTTAGGAAATATGTCAAGGCCTTAGAGAAGGTGCAGAACAGATTCACTAGAATGGTACCAGGGATGAGGGACTTCAGCTATGTGGAGAGGCTGGAGAAGCTGGTGTTCTTCTTAGCAGAGAAAGTTAAGGGGAGTAACAACAGAAAATGCTGGAAAAACTCAGCAGGCCAGGCAACATCCGTGGAGAGAAATTATAGTCGACGTTTCGGGTGAACCCTTTTTCAAAATTGGAAAGGAAATGAAATAAATCGAAGGCAGGGCTGCAATAGAACAAAAGACATTAAGAGGTATTCAAAACTAGACGAGATGGTAATAGGACAGTGGAGACAAAAGACGGCTCAGATTAGGTGTGAAGTGTACTGGCAGGATGAGAGACAGCTGCCATGTGGGAGAGAGGAAAAAAGGAAAGGGGGGGAAGGTAAAACCCAAAACAAAGGGGTGGGAAAAAAATATAAGTAAAAATGTAATAGGGGCTGAGGTTATGATCTGAAATTGTTGAACTCGATATTGAGTCCGGAAGACTGCAGAGTGCCTAATCGGAAGATGAGGGGAGATTTGATAGAGGTGTTCAAAATCATGAATGGTTTTGATAGAGAAAATAAGGAGAAACTGTTTCCAGTAGCAGAAGGGTCAGTAACCAAAGGACATAGATTTAAGGTGATTGGCAAAAGAAGCAGAGGTGACATGAGGAAACATTTTTTTATACAGCGAGTTGTTGTAATCTGGAATACACTGCCTGAAAGGGTGACGGAAGCAGATTCAATAGCAACTTCTTAAAGGGAACTGGATATATACTTGAAGGCAAATAAATGACTAGACTCTGAGAAAAGAGCAGGGGAGTGGGACTAATCGGATAGCTCAACCAAAGAGTCGGCACAGGCATGATGGGCCAAATGGCCTCCTTCTGTGCTGTATCATTCTATAATTCTATGATTCTAAGATGTCTACATGATTGTAAATGGTATGGAAAAGTTAAATCTGGAAAGTTACTTTATAGAATAAGAGGTTTAAAGTAGAAAAAGGCAAATTCAGGACTGATGTTGGGAAGTTCGTATCGACACATATGGAATAGACTCCTAGATAGATTAGTAGAAATGAAAACCCTGGATTATTTAAGAATCTGCTGCAATGCTGCAATGGGGGACTTTAGGTTCATTCTGGTTGGGTGGATTGAGATGGGCTGAATGGCTCAGGTGAACATACTTCCCGCAAACCAAGAATGCCAAAACCAAATTTATTGGTGTCTAACGTACAAGTCAATTTACCTTCTTTAAATTGGAACCCTTCATTAACCTGAACTTGCAGTTTAGAAACCACATTCTGAAATTCACACATCACTGCTAAGTGCCTTAGAGATCATTATCTGTCCCACATTCTGTTGCTTGTGACAAAAGAGGATTGTTTCATAGACAGCGATTTTCTTGGGTGTGAAATGATTGGTAAGTGCTTTTTGGCACATAATCATTATTTAGTCAGTGTCAAAAAAATCATGTAGTTCCTCCACTCCTTAATAACAGGAGTACAGCTCATTACCGCTCAGGCACATTAATATTAAATCCAATCATGACCCCTTTAGTTACATCAGCCAACAATTCATAACTGAGACAGACTAGCAGGTGTATCAAGTACAAAAAAGGGTAGGTATCACTGAGGCTATTTTGATAAACATACTGGCCACATGCATTCAAACATGCATTTCTCTTTCACCTATTGCAACTGCTTTTGACAATCCTTGTGCCCAATGTTACGTGGGTTTTGAATGCAACTGAAGAGAAATCACTCCTCTTACAGAACCATTGGGGGGACTTTTATCAATGGGGGCGCGTTGGGGGCGGGATTGCTGCTTGTCGGGTTTCAGTCCTGCCCCCAATGACGTCCGGCCAACCCACGCTACTTTCCCTTGATTGACCTTGTTAAGCTTGCCCTGCAGGCTTATAGGCCAATTAAGAGAAAGCCGGTGACAGAGGACATCAGTGTATGACGTTTCATCTGTCAAAAAATTTTGACAGATGAATTGTCATCGCTTGACAGCTTTGAGAAGCTGTCAAACACTGACAATCTCTGGTCTTTGGTGAGTCCTTGTACTCAAGACTCACCAAACCTCTTTCCTGAGCAGAAATCAGATGGCTGTTGCATCAGAGAATGCAGCAGCCATTCTGTAATCTGCTGCTGGGATGATGCACCTCCGGATCCCCAAGGGTTGAAGCCTGCAGGGAGAAACAAAGGTAAGGAAACTTTAACTAACACTTTTCACTCACCTCACATACTTACCTCTCCACACTTGTACCCATCACTCACCTCCACAATGCACTTTTCGAACCCTCTCACCCACGCAGACCCACTGCTCGCCTCGCTGAACCTGGCAGGGTTTCCCGACGTCAGGAAGCCTGCAATTGTGCTGGTAAAATGGGGATAAGCCTCTTAACTGCCTGTTAACTACCTGTTCACAGGCAGTTAAGTGGCTGTAATCCCCTTCCCGCCTCGAGGAGATGGGTCTCAGCGCGAGTCGGGGACCCGCCTCCTGGGAAGATGGCATGGAGGCGGGTTGGGGGTGGCTTCGGTACCCGCTCCCAGTTTCTTCCATTTTCCCAGCAGTCCCGCCTCCAAACCCACCTCCCCAGGGCTGGCAAAATTCCTCCCATTGTCTCTATTTTTATTCCTCTAACTTTGGCCGATTATTTTCTAACTTGCTGACCACCTGCACCTCAGCCAGGAGCTTAGGCAATGAATTACTGCATTACATCTGCAATTGACTCCCTATACTGGACACATATCAATAACAACAACTTGCACTTATATAGCACTTTTACGTAGTAAAACATCCCAAGGCGCTTCACAGGAACGTTATCAAATAAAATTTGTCACTGAGCCGCATAAGGAGATATTCGGACAGGTGACCAAAAGCTGGTCAAAGAAGTAAATTTTAAGCAGCATTTTAAAACAGGAGAGTGAGGTAGAGAGGTGGAGAGATTTAGGGAGGGAATTCCAGAGCTTAGGGCCTCGGCAGCTGAAGGCACGGCCACCAATGGTTG
Source organism: Somniosus microcephalus (assembly GCF_052327205.1). Taxonomy (NCBI): domain Eukaryota; kingdom Metazoa; phylum Chordata; class Chondrichthyes; order Squaliformes; family Somniosidae; genus Somniosus; species Somniosus microcephalus. The sequence goes on from NC_140987.1 coordinate 229,400,365, forward strand.
AGCAGTTAAAGTAGGGGATGCGCAAGAAGCCAGAATTGGAGGAGCGCAGAGATCTCGGAGGGCTGTAGGGCTGGAGGAGTTTACAGAGATAGGGAAGGGCGAAGCCATGGAAGGATTTGAAAACAAGGATGAGAATTTTAAAATCGAGGTGTTGCCAGACTGTGAGCACATAAGCAATTACAAGTGTCTGCCTTCTCTCAGTGGGTAGCTTTCTCGCCTCTGAGTCAGAAGGTTGTGGGTTCAAGTCCCACTCCAGAAACTTGAGCACATAATCTAGGCTGATACTGCAAAACTATTTAATTGTCTATAACGCGCTTTGAAAGAAAGAAAGACTTGCATTTATATAGCGCCTCTCACAACCTCAGGATGTCACAAAGTGCTTTACAGCTAATTTTGAAGTGTGGTCACTGTTGTAATGTAGGAAAGTGCCAGCCAATTTGCACACAGCAAGCTCCCACAACCAGCAATGTGAATAATGACCAGATAACCTGTTTTAGTGACACTGACTGAGGAATAAATATTGGCCAGGACCCAGGGTAACTCCCCTGCTCTCTTCTTCGAAATAGTGCAATGGGATCTTGCATCTCCACCTGAGAGAACAGACAAGGCCTCAGTTTAACATCTCATCTAAAAGGTGCCAGCTCTGACAGTGCAGCACTCCCTCCGTACTGCACTGAAGCACCATCCTAGATTATGTGCTCAAGTTTCTGGAATGGGACTTGAACCCACAACCTCGACAGATTTAGAAGTAAGAGTGCTACCAACTGAGCCACGGCTGACATACTGATTGGTCCTGAAGGTCATGAAAGGCTCGACAGAAATGCAACTTCTTTCTTTCTCTCATTCTTTCTTACATAATATAGTTTTAAACATAGAAGATAGGAGCAGGAGTAGGCCATTTGGCCCCTCGAGCCTGTTCCGTCATTTAATGAGATCATGGCTGATCATCCAAATTCAGTACCCTGTCCCTGCTTTCTCCCCATGTCCCTTGATCCCTTTAGCCATAAGAAATATATCTAACTGCTTCTTGAATATATTTAATAAGTTGGCCTCAACTGCGTTCTGTGGTAGAGAATTCAACAGGTTCACCACTCACTGGGTGAAGAAATTCCTTCTCCTCTCAGTCCTAAATGGCTTACCCCTTATCCTTAGACTGTGACCCCTGGTTCTGGGCTTCCCCGTCATCAGGAACATCCTTCCTGCATCTAGTCTGTCTAGTCCTGTTAGAATTTTATAAGTTTCAATGAGATCCCCTCTCATTCTTCTAAACTCGAGCGAATATAAGCCTAACCAACCCAATCTCTCTTCATATGTCATTCCTGCCATCCCAGGTATCAGTCTGGTCAATCTTTGCTGCACTCCCTCCATGGCAAGAAACATAGAAACATAGAAACATAGAAGATAGGAGCAGGAGTAGGCCATTCGGCCCCTCTAGCCTGCGCTGCCATTCAATGCGATCATGGCTGATCATCCAAGTTCAGTACCCAGTCCCTGCTTTCTCCCCGTACACCTTGATCCCTTTAGCCTTAAGAAATATATCCAACTCCTTCTTGAATATATTTAATGAATTGGCCTCTACTGCCTTCTGTGGTAGAGAATTCCACAGGTTCACCACTCTCTGGGTGAAGAAATTCCTCCTCATTTCTGTCTAAAAAGGCCTACCCCTTATCCTTAGACTGTGTCCCCTGGTTCTCGATTCCCTGACCATCGGGAACATCCTCCCTGCATCTAGTCTGTCCAGTCCTGCCAGAATTTTATAAGTCTCAATGAGATCCCCTCTCATTCTTCTAAACTCCAGCAAGTACAAGCCCAATCGACCCAATCTCTCCTCATACGTCATTCCTGCCATCCCAGGTATCAGCCTGGTGAATCTTCGCTGAACACCTTCCATGGCAAGAATATCCTTCCTCAGATAAGGTGACCAAAACTGCACACAATCCTCAAGATGTGGTCTCACCAAGGCCCTGTACAACTGCAGCAAGACATCCTTTTTCTTGTACTCAAACCCTCTCGCTATGAAGGCCAACGTACCATTTGCCTTCTTAACCGCGTGCTGCACCTGCATGCTTACCTTCAGCGACTGGTGCACAAGGATACCCAGGTCTCGTTGCACTTCCCCTTCTCCCAATCTATTGCCATTCACATAATAATCTGCCTTCCTGTTTTTGCCACCAAAGTGGATAACCTCACATTTATCCATGTTATATTGCATCTGCCATGCTTCTGCCCAATCACCCAACCTGTCCAAATCATCCTGTAGTTTCTCCACATCCTCCTCACAGCACACATGCCCACCCAGCTTTGTGTCATCTACAAATTTGGAAATATTACATCTAGTTCCCTTGTCTAGATAATTAATATATATTGTGAATAGCTGGGGTCCAAGGACCGATCCCTGCGGTCCTCCACTAGTCACTGCCTGCCACTCGGAAAAAGACCTGTTTATTCCAACTCTTTGCTTTCTATCTGCCAACCAGTTCTCTATCCAAGTCAATAAGAACATAAGAACATAAGAAATAGGAGCAGGAGTAGGCCAATCGGCCCCTTGAGCCTGCTCCGCCATTCAATAAGATCATGGCTGATCTGATCCTAACCGCCAATCCACTATCACAGAACCATCTCCTGAATCTAACAGAATTAGACACACGAAATAGGAGCAGGATCAGGCTACACAGCCCCTGGGCCCGCTCCGCTACCCACGGGGCCATGACCGATCCGAACCTAGGCTCATGTCCAAATTCCTGCCCGCTCCCCGTAACCCTTAATTCCCTTTACTTCTAGGAAACTGTCTATTTCTGTTTTAAATTTATGTAATGATGTAGCTTCTACAGCTTTTTGGGGCAGCATATTCCATGGACCTACCACCCTCTGAGTGAAGTAGTTCCTCCTCATCTCAGTTTTGAAAGAGCAGCCCCTTATTCTAAGACTATGTCCCCTAGTTCTAGTTTCACCCATCATCGGGAACATCTTCCTCGCATCCACCCAATCCAACCCCTTCACAATCTTATATGTTTCAATAAGATCGCCTCTCATTCTTCTGAACTCCAATGAGTAGAGTCCCAATCTACTCAACCTCTCCTCATATGTCCATCCCCTCATCCCCAGGATTAACCGAGTGAACCTTCTTTGTACTGACTCGAAAGCAAGTATGTCCTTTCTTAAGTATGGAAACCAAAACTGTACGCAGTATTCCACGTGCGGTCTCACCAATACCTTGTACAACTGAAGCAATACCTCCCAAATTTTTATATTCTATCCCCTAGCAATGAAAGCCAACATTCCATTGGCCTTCTTAATCACTTGCTGCACCTGCATACTAACCTTTTGAGTTTCGTGCACCAGGACCCCCAGATCCCTTTGTACTTCAGTACTTTCCAGTTTCTTGCCATTAAGATAATAACTTGCTCTACGATTTTTCCTGCCAAAGTGCATAAACTCACACTTTCCAGTATTGTATTCCATCTGCCAAATCTCTGCCACTTACTTAGCCTGTCGATGTCCCCTTGCAGGTTTTTTATGTCCTCCTCACTCACTACTTTCCCTCCCATCTTAGTATCATCTGCAAACTTTGATATGTTACACTCGGTCCCCTCCTCCAAATCGTTAATATAGATTGTAAAGAGTTGGGGACCCAGCACTGACTCCTGCGGAACACCACTAGTTACTGATTGCCAGTCTGAGAATGAACCATTTATCCCAACTCTCTGCCTTCTGTTAGATAGCCAATCCTCTATCCATGCCAGAATATTACCCCCAATCCCGTGATTTTTTATCTTAAGCAATAATCTTTTGTGTGGCACCTTGTCAAATGCCTTTTGGAAGTCTAAATACACTACGTCCACTGGTTCCCCTTTATCCACCCTGTACGTTACTTCTTCAAAGAACTCCAGCAAATTTGTCAAACATGACTTCCCCTTCATAAAACCATGCTGACTTTGTCCTATTAAATTATGGTTATCAAAATGTCCTGTTACTGTCTCCTTAATAATGGACTCCAAAATTTTACCTACCACAGATGTTAGACTAACCGGTCTATAGTTTCCAGCCTTCTGTCTACTGCCCTTTTTAAATAAGGGTGTTACATTAGCAGTTTTCCAGTCTGCCGGGACCTTTGCCGAGTCCAGGGAGTTTTGGAAAATTATTACCAATGCATCCACAATCCCTACCGCCACTTCCCTCAAGACCCTAGGATGTAAGCCATCAGGTCCAGGTGATTTATCCGCCTTGAGTCCCATTATTTTACCGAGTACCATTTCCTTCGTGATTTTGATCGTGTTTAGCTCCTCCCCCCTTTAGCCCCCTGTTTGTCCAGTGTTGGGATATTCTAAGTGTCTTCTACTGTAAAGACTGATGTAAAATATTCATTCAGTGTTTTTGCCATCTCCATATTTCCCACCATTAATTTCCCGGTCTCATCCTCTAAGGGACCAACATTTACTTTAGCCACCCTTTTTCTTTTTATATAACTATAAAAACTCTTACTATCTGTTTTTATATTTTTTGCTAATTTACTTTCATAATCTATCTTCCCTTTCTTAATCAATCTTTTTGTTATTTTTTGCTGTCTTTTACCTTGCCCCCAATCCCATGTGCCTTAACTTTACATGCTAATCTCTTATGTGGGACCTTATCGAAAGCCTTCTGAAAGTCCAGATACACCACATCCACTGTTTCTTCCTTATCTATTTTACTAGTTACATCCTCAAAAAATTCCAGTAGTTTAATCAAGCATGATTTACCTTTTGTAAATCCATGCTGACTTTGTCCGATCCTGTCACTGTTTTCCAAGTGCTCTGCTATTACATCTTTTATAATGGACTCTAACATTTTCCCCACTACCGATGTCAGGCTTACCAGTCTGTAATTCCCCATTTTCTCTCTACCACCTTTTTTGAATAATGGGGTAACATTAGCTACCCTCCAATCCATGGGTACTGTTCCAGATTCCATCGAATTTTGGAAGATGATCAGCAATGCATCTACTATTTCTAGGGCCACTTCCTTAAGTACCCTAGGATGTAGATTATCAGGCCCTGGGGATTTATCGGCCTTCAATCCCGTCAATTTCCCTAACACCATTTCCCTACAAATAATTATTTCTTTCAGTTCCTCCCTTTCATCAGACCCTATGTTCCCCGACATTTCTGGGAGGTTATTTGTGTCCTCCTTTTTGAAGACAGAACCTAAATATGTATTTAATTGGTCTGTCATTTCTTTGTTCCCCATTATAAATTCCCCTGATTCTGACTGCAAGGGACCTACGCTTGACTTCACCAATCTTTTTCTCTTCACATATCTATAAAAGCTTTTACAGTCAGTTTTTATGTTCCCTGCAAGCTTACTTTCATATTCTATTTTCCCTTTCTTAATTAATCCCTTTGTCCTTCTTTGTTGAATCCTAAACTGCTCCCAATCCTCTGGATTACTGCTTTTTTTGGCCAATTTATATGTCCTCTCCTTGGATCTTATGCTATCCCTAATTTCCCTCATTAGCCACGGTTGAGTCACCTTTTTTGTTTTATTTTATGCCAAACTGGGATGAACAAATTCTGTAGTTCATCCATGCAGTCTTTGAATGTTTGCCATTGCCTATCCACCATTAACCCTTTGAGTGACATTCCCCAATCAATCCTGCCCAATTCGCACCTCAGACCATCGTAGTTTCCTTTATTTAAATTCAGGACCCTAGTCTCTGAATCAACTGCTTCACTCTCCATCTTAATGAAGAATTTGATCATATTAAGATCGCTCCGACCCAAGCGGCCTCGTACAACAAGATTGCTAATTAATCCTTTCTCGTTACATAATACCCAGTTTAAGATGGCCTGATCTCTGGTTGGTTCCTCGACATATTGGTCCAGGAAACCATCCCGTAAACACTCCAGGAATTCCTCCTCCACAGTATTGTTACTAATTTGGTTAGCCCAATCTATATGTAGATTAAAGTCACCCATGATGATTGCTGTGCCCTTTTTGCACGCTTCTCTAACTTTCCTTTTAACACCGTCCCCAACCTCCGCATTACTGTTTGGAGGTCTATATACCACTCCCACTAACGTTTTCTGCCTCTTGGTATTTCTCAGCTCTACCCATAGAGATTCCACATCATCAGAGCTAATATCCTTCCTTACAATTGTGTTAATGCCTTCTTTAACCAGTAATGCTACCCCACCTCCCTTTCCTTTTTGCCTATCTTTCCTGAATATTGAATACCCCTGGATATTGAGTTCCCAGCCTTGGCCACCCTGGAGCCATGTTTCCGTAATCCCAATCAAATCATATTCGTTTACCTCTATTTGCGCAGCTAATTCATCCACCTTTTTATGAATGCTCCTCGCATTAAGACACAAAGCCTTCAGGCTTGTTTTTTTAACGCTCTTAGACCTATTAGAAATATTATTTACTGTTGCCATGTTTGATTTAAACTGTTGATTTCTCTGACTGCCACTTTTGTTTTTCTCCTTCCTATCTTTTGCTTTTATCCTTGTTTCCCTTTCCTCTGTCCCCCTGCTCAGGTTCCCAACACCCTGCCATTTTAGTTTAAACCCTCCCCCAGAACACTAGCAAACACTCCCCCTAGGACATCGGTCCTGCCCTGCCCAGGTGCAAACCTTCTGGTTTGAACTGGTCCCACCTCCCCCAGAACCGGTTCCAATGTCCCAGGAATTTGAATCCCTCCCCCTGGCACCATTCCTCTAGCCACGTATTCATCTGAAATATTCTTCTTTTTCTACTCTGACTAGCACGTGGCACTGGTAGCAATTCTGAGATTACTACCTTTGAGGTCCTATTTTTTAATTTACCTCCTAACTCCCTATATCCAGCTTTTAGGACCTCATCCCGTTTTTTACCTATATCATCCTTCCTCAGATAAGGCGACCAAAACTGCACACTATACTAAAGGTGTGGTCTCATCAAGGCCCTGTACAACTGCAGCAAGACATCCTTGCTCTTGTAATCGAATCCTCCCGCTATGAAGGCCAACATACCATTTGCATTCTTAACCACCTGCTGCACCTGAATACTTACCTTCAGCGACTGGTGCACAAGGACACCCAGGTCTCGTTGCACTTCCCCTTTTCCCAACCTATTGCCATTCAGATAATAATCTGCCTTCCTGTTTTTGCCACCAAAGTGGATAACCTCGCATTTATCCACATTATACTGCATCTGCCCAATCACCCAACCTGTCCAAATCATACTGGAGTTTCTCAGCATCCTCCTCACAGCACACACGCCCACCCAGCTTTGTGTCATCTGTGAAGGTTAGATCATAAACTCAATTTCAGCGGCCTGCAGTTTCACATTCTCCTTCTACACAAGACAAATATATTTGGCCATCTTGTACATGTGCTATTTTATTTTACCAACCCTCAGTGCTCTTCAAGGTAAAAGGTTATCACAGTTAGGAAAATAAATCTTTCTTACTTCTTCAACCAATGTCAGCAACAAGCAATCACAAGACAGCATGAGCCAGATACAAACTAAAGGTCCATTTACTACATTTCAGCAATGTTCCTTAACCCCAATCTCAGAAAACCAGGACCTCCAATAAGCGTACAGGCCATATTAGATTCAGTAATGAATAATGAGCCAGACTTAATTAATAATCTAACAGTAAGGGAACATTTATCTAACAGTGATCATAATACAGTCAAATTCAATGTTAGGTTTGAAAACGAGAAAGTTAACAGTTAAGATTTCGGTAAGGATAACTTTAACAGGATGAGACAGAGACTGACGACAGCAAGCTGGTCAAAACTGTTGTCGGGTAATGCTACAAATGAACAGTGGGAAGTATTAAAAAAGGAATCTAGCTTAATACAGGACCAGTATAGACCCCTATAGGGCAAAAGCTCTATTTACCAAGTAAAACAGCAATGTTCGACAAAAGAGGTGAGCGAGAACATAAAACTAGAGGAAAGTGCATACAAAAGTGCAAAGGATAGTGTAGATCCAGTGGACTGGAAGAGATATAAATAACAACAAAGGAAGCTAAAAAGATAGTAAGATCTGCAAAAAGGGAATACGAAAAGAAACTTGCGAGGGATATCAAGGCACAAAGGGGGAAAAATTGGCTTGTGCCACCTTTGGGGCGATAACTTCACCGGGACGCTACTTTTAGCTACCCGAAAAATATTAGGGCCCCCATGCCCGCAATTAAATGGTAGCGTCCCAAGCAGGAGGTGGGGCACTGCTGGAAGCGCTCCCCCTCCCTCTTGGGTTGCTCCCATTGAAAATCGCGGTGCTACGTGCAGCAGAACCATGCGCTTTGGCACGTAGCACCGTGGTACTACAGGCCTACCTCCCCTGGTTAGAGGGGCGGGGCCTAGAGCAGCACCCACCGGGGCCCTGCTGGAGCACCGGGAAGCGGGGTGCTGGCAAAAGAGCCTAGTACTCAAGAGGAGTGCCAGGCTGACAGCAGGAGGAGACAAGAGGGGGCAGGTGCTGGCAGGCGACTCAAAAAAAATGGTTGCCCGGCACCTGCTCTTTAATTTGTGCCGCCGCGGCTGCAAAAACACCACTGTGACCCCATCGAACATAGCATCCAGCGTTAGGTCAGGGGACACGAGCCAAGTTTGAAGCCGTGGTGCGAGCAGGTTGCTGTGCACGGCGATGATGTAATCGCCGGAGGCGCAACGCGGCGGGGCGCTATGGCCGCCACCGCCGCTAACTTCCCGCTGAATTTTGTGGGAGGCGTTCGCAGCGCCACGCCCGGACGCTAGGGGCTGTGCACCCCGTTAGTGCTAACGGGAGGTGCAAAGCAACTGAATTTTTCTCCCAAAATGTTTTTACAATTATATTAGAAGAAAATTGGTAGTCAAGGGTAACATGGACCCTATAAAACGGATGTGGGTAATATTGCAAATGAAAATAAGGAAATGGCAGACTTGTTGAATAATTACTTTGGGCTGGAGTTCGTCAATGGGGATGCATTGGGGGCAGGACTGCTGGTTGTCATGTTTCAGTCCCGCTCCCACTGACGTCTGGCCAACCCACGCTATTTTCCCTTAATTGACCTTGTTCAGCCCGCCCTGCGAGCACTGACAATCTCTCTTCTAAGGTGAGCCCTTGCACTGAAGGCTCACCAAAACCTCTTCCCTCAGCAGAAATCAGATGGCTGCTGCATCTGAGAATGTAGCAGCCATTCTGTCATCTCTGCCATTGAGATGAGGCACCTCCAGATCCCCAAGGGTTGAAGCCTGCAGGAGAAGCAAAGGTAAGGAAACTTTTTCCAACACTTTACACTCACCTCTCATACTTACCTCTCCATGCTTGCACCCATCACTCACTTCCACAGTGGATTTTTTGATCCCTCTCGCCCTCGCAGACCCACTACTCGCCTCGCTGACCCTGGCGAGGTTCGCAACCATCAGGAAGCCTGCACATGCAGTGGTAAAATTGGGAAAAACCTCAAAACTGCCTGTTAACTACCTGTTAACAGGCAGTTAATTGGCTCTAATCCCCTTCCCACCTCGAGGAGACGGGTCCCTGCACGAGTTGGGGACCCACCTCCCGGGAAGATGGCACGGAGGCGGGTTGGGAGCAGTGTCGGTACCCGCTCCCTGTTTCTGCCATTTTCCCAGAAGTCCCGCCTCCGTACCTGCCTCCCCAGGGCTGGGAAAATTCCCTCCAAAATTTGTGGAAGTCTTCACAACAGAGGAAGAGAATAATTATACCTGACATTTCAGCGACATTAGTAATGAATCAAGGACTGGAAATCAATAAAGTTAATGTAAGCAAGATAACAGTATTAGAAAAAATATTGGCAATAAAGACTGACAATTCCCCAGGAGCTAATGGTTTCCACGCCAGGGATTTAAAGGAAGTAGGTGAGGACATTACAGATGCTTTACCCATAATCTTCCAAAGTTCTCTTGATTCAGGAATTGTCCCTTTAGATTGAAAAAATGCAAATGTAACTCCAACATTTAAGAAAGGTGTGAGAGAGAAACCAGGAAATTGTAGACATGTTAGTCTGACATCTGTTATGGGGGAGTTATTGGAATCTATAATTAAGGACAGAGTAACTGAGCACTTAGAGAAATTTGAGCTGATTAGAGAGAGCCAACATGGACTTGTACAGGGTAGGTCATGTCTAATTAACCGAATTCAATTATTTGAGGAAGTAACTAAAGAGGAATGTCTATGGATGTCGTTTATATGGAAACATTGAAACATAGAAATTTACGGCACAGAAGGAAACCATTCGCACATTGTGTCTGTGACAGAAGGCATTCGATAAGGTTACACATAGGAGACTGTTGATTAAAATTAAAGCTCATGGAATTGTAGGCTTAGTATTTTCTGGTTAGGAGATTGGTTAGATGGAAGAAAACAAAGTAGGGATAATAGATACAGTATGTACTCGAATTGGAAGGAAGTGACGAGTGGTGCCCCACAAGGATCTGTGCTGGGACCACAAATATTCACCATTGTAGGAATGTCTAGTTCCTATCCAAAAGACTGAGGTCCACTCAGGCGATCAAATAAATGAGGTTCAATGGAAACTAACAGACTTTAACGGATAACTACAGGAGAACATCGAACATAGGTCTAGTCAGTTCAGAGGCTCCACGAGGACTGCTTGGGCGGTCCCGTGGCTGACATCATGACGTCATCATGTTTTTCCCGCCAGTGGGGGATCACATGATGAACGGCGTGATGTCATTGCGTTTACCTGCGCTATTAAAGTGATTGCACTCTGTACATGTAAACAGTGAAAACAAAGATACAGACTCAGGCTGTAGCTGACATATTATTAAAGGGAATTATATACAATTGATCGGAGTCCCTTAGTGGCTCCGCCACATGCGCCCCCCAAGAATTGTCTTTAATAGCAAAAGTAAAACGGCAAGGAGGCCTGACAAGTCTGTCAGATCGACTTCTGTAGCCTTGAAGTGGAAGCTGATGGACGGCGGGCGAGCTGCCGGGCAGTTGTGGTGGAGCTGGCACGGCGACTGTGGGCAGTCAGCCACGTTTCGGCGGTTGTGCGATCTCGACTGGGCGGTCAAGGTCCAAGTGAGCCGGCTTCAACCGGTCAACCGAAATGTGGTCCGGTTTACCTCCGATATCGACCGAAAAAGTTTTGTATCCCGGCTCTATCACGTGGAAAGGAACACTGTAAGGGGGTTTGAGCGGATCCCGATGAGCGTCGTGGCAGATAAGCACATAGTCAGCGTTCTTCAGCTCAGCTGGGACGTGGGAACTCTGCAAGCCGTGATGTGACGTAGGCACTGGAGCGAAACTTCTGGCCGCCTCCTGGTGGCTGATGAGCTGCTGGGATGCAGACCATGGCTCTGTTGGAGTCGGAAGGAAATCCCCTGGTACGCGTAGCGGCTGGCCATATATGAGCTCCGCCGAGGATGATTGAAGATCTTCTTTAGACGCTGTACAAAGACCCAAAAGGACCCATGGAAGCCTGTCCACCCAGCCCGCACCTTGAAGGCTGGCTCGCAGTGCGGCTTTGAGCGACCTGTGGAATCGTTCGCACAGGCCGTTCGCCTGTGGATGGTAGGCAGTGGTGCGATGTAGCTTGACATCGAGCCCCTGAGCCACAGCGTTCCAGAGCTCAGAAGCAAACTGTGGCCCACGATCAGACGAGATGTCCGCCGGTACCCCGAAACGGGCGACCCAAGAGGAGATGAATGCCCTGGCGACGTCTGCGGAAGTGGTGGATGACAAAGGAACCGCCTCCGGCCATCGATTCATGCGGTCCACCATTGTAAGAAGATGAGTAAACCCTTGCGAAGGCAGAAGTGACCCCACCAGGTCCACATGCACATGATCAAACCTACATTCCGGAACAGCGAAAGTGGCCAATGGAGCCTTGACGTGACGCTGCACCTTGGCCTTTTGGCAGACCACGCAGGTGTTGGCCCAGTCGCGAACATCCATGTGCATGCCCCGCCACACGAATTTAGACGACATCAGCCGTTGCGAGGCCTTCATGCCAGGGTGCGACAATCCGTGTATGGCGTCAAAAACTTTTCGGTGCCAGGCGACCGGCACGATAGGGCGAGGATCTCCTATGGAGACGTCGCAGAGTAGCGTAGTGCCCACGGCATGGAATTGGACGTCGGCCGCTTGGAGGCTAGAGGGGTTGGTTCTGTAAGATTGGACTTCTGGATCCGAGGCTTGATCTGCAGCCATGAGGGCATAGTCGATGCCGAGCTGGACTGCATGAACGGTCGCGCGGGAGAGGCAATCCGCCACCAGGTTGTCTTTACCGGACACACGCTGAATGTTAGTGGTGAATTCTGAGATAAACGCCAACTGACGTTGTTGCTGAGCTGACCACGGTTCGGCGGTCTTGGCCATAGCGAACGTTAGTGGCTTATGGTCCACAAAAGCCATGAATGGACGTCCCTCTAGCAAGAACCGGAAATGGCGGATGGCCAGAAAAAGGGCCAGCAACTCCCAGTCGAACGTGCTGTACTTCCGTTCGTTTCGCCGTAGTTGACGGCTGAAAAATGCCAGCGGTTGCCACATCCCATGCATCCACTGTTCCTGCACTGTGCCGATGGCGTAGTCTGACGCGTCGGTGGTAAGGGCAACGGTGGCACCTGGCAGCGGGTGCACCAGCATAGTTGCGTTGGCTAAGGCGCCTTTTGTGTCGACGAACGCCCGGTCCATGTCGACCGTCCAGCTAATCGGATCCTTGCCGGATTTGCCCTTGAGGGCCTCGTACAGGGGCTGCATGAGCAGAGCTGCATTAGGGATGAACTGGTGTTAAAAATTTACCATCCCGAGGAACTCCTGCAGGGCCTTGATGGTCTGCGGGCACGGGAACGAAGTAACTGCCTCCACCTTCGTTTGCAGGGGAATTGCGCCATCCGATGTGATGCGATGGCCTAAGAAATCAATCTGCTGCAGGCCGAACTGGCACTTGGCCGGGTTGATGATCAAGCTGTGTTGACTGAGGCATCTAAAGAGGATGCGTAAATGGCAGATGTGCTCCTCTTTATTAGGGCTGGCAATGAGGATGTCGTCGAGGTAGATGAATAGAAACTTGAGGTCCCGAAGCACGGAGTCCATCAAGCGCTGGAAAGCCTGTGCAGCGTTCTTCAATCCAAACGGCATCCGCAGAAATTCAAACAGGCCGAATGGGGTGATGACTGCAGTTTTTGGGACGTCCTGCAGGTGTACGGGGACCTGGTGGTAGCCACGGACAAGGTCGACTTTTGAAAAAATGGTATTTCCCGCCAAATGGGCAGAGAAATCTTGAATATGAGGGATCGGGTACCGATCAGGAGTAGTAGCGTCATTCAGGCGTCGGTAGTCGCTGCGGCGTCGGTAGTCGCTGCAAGGCCGCCATCCGCCGCCAGGTTTCGGAACAATGTGGAGAGGCGAAGGCCAGGGACTATTCGACCGGCGAATAATCCCTAGCCGCTCCACCGTGTCAAACTCCACTTTCGCAGCCGTAAGCTTGCCAGGTTCGAGGCGCCGGGCCCGTGCGTAGACCGGGGAGCCAGTAGTGGTGATGTGATGTTCGACACCATGTTTCGTGGCCGTGGAAGAGAAAATGGGTCTGGTCAGGTCTGGGAAATCCCCGAGGAGGCGAGTGAATTCATCCAGAGGTGGGAACGCACAGGAGACAGTGCGCGACACGGTGTTACCGCGGTGGCATGGGATGGAGTGAAAAGTGGCCGCATTGATCAACCGGCGGTGCCGTACATCCACCAGGAGGCCGTTGGCGCACAAAAAATCTGCCCCGAGGATGGCTTGAGAGACTTTGGCCGTGATGAAATCCCAGTAAAACCGCTGGCCACTGAAGCACACCTGGACCCGCCGTCTTCTGAAGGTCCGAATGGCCCCGCCATTAGCTGCCTCGAGGGAGGGGCCGTGCCCCCTGGCTTGTAGATCAAGACTTGACACGGGTAGGATGCTACACTGCGCCCCGGTGTCGCAAAGGAAACGTCGACCAGATAGGAAGTCGGTGATGAAGAGGAGTTTTCCTGAATTACCGATTGCCATCGCAGCCGCGGGGCGCTTGTTATAGCCGGTCCTCTTTCGACAGGGTTGCTGCTGTTTTTTTTGAGTGAAAAGCTGCAGGGAGGGTGGCAGCATCTTGCTTTCACGCCAAAACGGGCGTGGTAGAAGCACAACCCTGCAGGTTGAGGGGCTGGAGCAGCATCCGTGGGGGATGGGCGCCTCGTGGCAGCGCAGCACTGCTGTGTCACCGCGAAGATCTTGTCCGCTTCGGCAGCAAGCTCTGCGCAGTCTGTGACTTCTGACCTGGCTAGGGCAGCCTGAATTTGCTCCGGTAGCTGGCTGAGGAATAGCTCCCTGAAGAGGAAGCATTCCCGTTCGGAGCCCAGGAGCGTGAGCATTTGGCTCATGAGCTCGGACGGCTTGGAGTCCCTGAGGCCGGGCATAGCGAGCAGCTGGCGGGCGCGCTCCGACTTCATGAGCCCGAAGACCTGTAACAACCGCGCCTTTATCGTTTCATACTTGTGATCTTCTGGTGGATTACCAAGCAGGCTGACGATCCACGAGGCTGTGGCGCTGTCGAGGGCAGAGAGCACATAATAGTAACGGGTCTGATCCGCAACGATGGTCCTGATTATGAACTGGGCTTCAGCCTGGATGAACCACGCAGCTGGCTGTTGCTCCCAGAACTGTGGTAGCTTCAAAGCAACAGTGTTCGATTCCAATTTCAGTAACTTCTGCGAAAACCTTTCGCAAAAGTCGGGGTCACCAATGTAGGAATGTCTCGTTCCTATCCAAAAGACTGAGGTCCACTCAGGCGATCAAATAAACGAGGTTTAATGGAAACTAACAGAGTTTAACGGATAACTACAGGAGAACATCGAATATAGGTCTAGTCAGTTCGGAGGCTCCACGAGGACTGCTTGGGCGGTCCCGTGGCTGACATCATGGCGTCATCACATTTTTCCCGCCAGTGGGGACCATGTGATGAACGGTGTGATGTCATCGCGTTTATCCGCGCTATTAAAGTGATCGCGCTCTGTACATGTAAACAGTGAAAACAAAGATACAGACTCAGGCTGTAGCTAACATATTATTAAAGGGAATTATATACAATTGATTGGAGTCCCTTAGTGGCTCCGCCACACTATATTTATTAATGCATTAGATAACGCAATCTAAGTTTGCTAATGTCACAAAGATTGGTGGCATAATAAGTAGTGTAGATGAGAGCATAAAATTACAAAGAAACATTGATAGATTAAACGAGTGGGCAAAACTATGGCTGATGAATTTCAATGGAGGAAAGTGTGAGGTCATCCATTTTGGACTAAAAAAGGAAAGATCTGAGTGTTTTTAAATGGTGGAAAGCTAGGAACAGTGGAGGTCCAAAGAGATTTAGATGTCCATGTATGCAGATCACTAAAATGTAGCAGTTAGGTACAATAAAAATCAAAAAAGCTAATGGAATGTTAGCCTTTATAACCAGAGGGATAGAATATAAAGGGGAGGATGTTTTGCTACAGCTGTACTAAGCCCTGATTAGACCACATCTGAGGTACTGTGTAGAGTTCTGGGCACCGCACTTTGGAAAGGATATACTGGCCTTGGAAGGAGGGCAGTATAGATTTACCAGAGTGCTATTAGGGCTCAAAGGGTTAGATTATTAGTAAAGATTACATAAACTAGGCTTGTATTACCTGGAATATAGAAGGTTGAAGCGTGATGTGATTGTGGTTTTTCAGGATTTTGAAAGGAATTGATAGGGTAGATCAGGAGAACCTTTTTCCACTGGTGGGGGAGCCTAGGACAAAGGGACAGAACCTTAAATCAGAGCCAGGCCATTCAGGAGAGAAGTTAGGAAGCACTTCTTCATGCGAAGGGTGATAGAAGTGTGGAACTCTCTCCCACAAATAGCAGTAGATGCTAGCTCAATTAATAATTTTAAATCTGAGAACGATATATTTTTGCTAGACCAGGGCATAAAAGGATATGGATCTAAGACAGATGGATGGAGTTAAGATACAGATCAGCCATGAACTCATTGAGTGCTCAAGGGGCTGAATGGCCGACTCCTGTTCCTCTATGTTCCTATGTTTCTGCACCCATGTGAATTCTTCCATTTCCTTTCCTGTAATGATGCTTCAGTTTAAAGCAGCTACATTTTAATGTATACTGCTTTCATTGCTCATCTTCACCTTGCTTTACAGGGTACGGTCGTGTGGTATTTATATTACTGGACTAGTAATCCAGAGGCCTGGACTAATGATTCAGAGAATATGAGTTCAAATCAGACCATGGTGAAGTTAAATTCAGTTTTAAATATCTGGAAATAAAAAGCTGATATCAGTAAAAGTAACCATGAAGGTATTGGATTGTCATAAAAATTCAAGTTCACTAATGTCCTTTAGGGGAGGAAACCTGCCGTCTGGCTTATATGTGACTCCAGTCCCAAGCCAATGTGCTTTGACTCTTAACTGCCTTCTGAAGTGGCCCAGCAA
The DNA here is from genome assembly GCF_052327205.1 of Somniosus microcephalus. Classification (NCBI taxonomy): domain Eukaryota; kingdom Metazoa; phylum Chordata; class Chondrichthyes; order Squaliformes; family Somniosidae; genus Somniosus; species Somniosus microcephalus. The sequence continues at coordinate 229,416,798 of NC_140987.1, forward strand.
GACACTCAGCAGTTCAAGAGAAGGCCCAGCACCGCCTTCTCCTGGCAACTAAGGAGGGGCAATAAATGTCGGCCTTGGCAATGACACTCACATCCCAGGAAAGAATAATTTTAAAAGAGCTCCCCTCTACTCTCTCCATCTCTTCTACTCTCTACTTCACCTTCTCAATCACCATCTGTTTCCAAAACATTGAATGTAGCGCATCTTAGCTGCATTACATAAACCAGTCACAGTCTGGCCGGCAGCAGAGAGGACAGTCCTTGTCAGAAATGACAAGGCTAGGCCCCATACCACCGTGTCCCCTACGCCCCGAATTATGATAGACTCCCAACATCGGGAAAACAGGTGCTGGGAGTAGAATTTTAATTGGCTTGGGACAGGATTTTCAGTGAGGCAGCAGCTCTGAAAGGGCTGCTGCTCACCCCAATTATTGTACGAAAGTGTTCCAAACAAACAATATTAATAAGCTGAAATGATGCCCTCTGCAGAAAAATAAATAAATGTCGGGAAGTAAATGTAACTAAATATCAATGCTTTTTCCCAAAAAGCACCAGTTATGAGTCAATGTTTGGATCCATAAACTAGCTAGAAGAAGCTGACTTCAGCAAGCCAGACCAGTGAACTAGTGATGCAGCAATTTTATCTGAGCAAATTTAGTGTCAAGGATGGAGCTCACCCAAACATTTTGGTGCTGGACCTTATTATCATAACCCATACTTCCCAGAGAGACAAGCATTGGTCAACATTTTGGCCCCTTTTATTAGCTGTCACGAATTGCAGTGCACAACAGTTTGTCCACAATTACAAGCTGTGCTCAGACATGGTGAGGACCCTTTGCTGACAATGGTGCTTTGCAATTTAACAGCTTTTATCATATGTAAAAATGTTTATATGTATAGGGGGAAAAATTTGGTTGATTTGCGCCTCCCATTAGAGCCCTAAGAGGGCGCTAATGGGGCGCAAATCAACTGGCGCCTGGGCATGGTGCTGCTAACACCTCCCGCGAAATTCAGCTGGAGGTTAGCGGCAGTGCTAACCATTAGTGGCACGCGGCGCTGCGCTGCCAGTGATGTCATTATCGCCGTGCGCAGCAACCCGTTCGCGCCCCAACTGTAACATTGGGTGGCACCCCCCCGACTTACCGCCAGACGCTATGTCCGCCGGGGTCAGGTGGGACTACCTGCAGCCGGGCGGCGCTAGTTAAATGGGAGGTGGCGGGCGGACATTTTTGTTGCTGGCCGCCTGCCAGCTCCTGTCCCTGTTGCTGTCCCCGGCCCCCGTGAAGTCCCCCCACGGGGTGCCGGCTGCTCTCTGTGAGCCCAGCACGCCTCTTGAGTGCCGGGCTCGTTTGCTGGCACTCCCGATCCCTGGTGGCCCAGCTGGGTGCCGGGACGCGCTAGGCCAGGCCCCTCTCCTTTAATAAGTGGAGGAAGGCCTGCAGTACCGCGGCGCCCCAAGAAGGACACAGGGCGCTTCCAGTAGTGCCCCTCCTCCCTCTCGGGGCGCTACCTGGGAAAGTCGGCCGCGAGGGCGCTAACTTTTTCGGGGTACTAAAATTAGCCGCTTTTTCCTCCATAATCTCATCTTGGGGTTTCAGCTGATGGATGAAAACTACACAGTTCTTTGCTGTTGCAGTTTATGATGTAACTTCCATGCTTATTTAAATCAATTAGATGACTAGCGTTTATGTGCTCTCTGATATTCCATTATTCTCCATCTAGTGCCCAGTTGATACAATTAAATAATATTAATATGAATGGACACAGTTATAGCTTTAACCTGAACATTAGCTCTGAAAAGGAAACAATCTCCCAATGCTGTGAATTATGCAAATGTTACACTCGTGGCTCATCAGAAATTGAGATTCTTGGTGGTTATCTCATGCAGTCAATGAAAGCATGTTGCCATATATTGCGAAGTGCAGTAATAGATACAACCAGGTTCAGAGGTTCAACACAAAAAATGGAAACATAATGGGGCAGGAGTTGGAGCTTGTTGCACCTGTTTTACGGGCGTAAAATGGATAAGTGTGGACCAATTTTGGGGACCAATGTCCCGCTCCCAAAGGATGCCTGTAATAAAGCGGTCGGGTTGTTTTTCAGGCATCCTTGTTGAATGACTAAAGCAGGCATTAAGCCCCTTTCCTATGTAAATAAGGGGCCTAACACCTGTCTAAGGTCCCCTTGCCGAAATTGAAGTGTGATGTATGGGACAGGAGCCAGGCGTGCTCTGCGTGGGATTCTTCAGCAGCCACTCTACTTAAGCAGTGACCGCCAACAAAGGTTTTTTTTTAAGTAAAAATCATTCCTGTGGAGCTAGGAGAAGTAGCATGCTCCCCAGACTCCACAGTACTCACAATTGCCCTTTCTCCCCCGTTGCCACTCCACTCCCAGTTCCAGGACTTATCTCCAGGCGGCTGCCAGTGAGGCAAACGGCCCGACATTCATCTTTCTAAAATGGGAGAGCTGCTTGTGGAGGAGTGACAGACTGCAACATCTCGCCCAAATAATGTTGATGAGGCCTGAGGCCCAATTTTAGGCTGGTTTCCTGGTGGGGCACGTGCTTCGTGCTTGCTGCCCAGTTTAGGCCTGAATATGGCTCGAATATGGGCCGAAATGAACCTCCGCCCCGATGATCCTATACTCAGTTGTAATACACAAGAGCCAGGAATGTCACTAATAAGCAAAGTGAGAACATATCAATGGCAGAGTTGAATTATGCAGAAGCTCTTTGAAATATCCAGTGCCTCTTCACTTGATGCAATTAAAGGTCCTTTCTACAAATGTAATTTTAATTGGTAATGTCTAAGTAGAAGGGGAAATAAAGGATCTTGAGGTTGCTCTTTGCTGTTACTTGTAAGAATGGGAGAGCATGCAATTTATGACTGAGTTACTCAGCATGTTATAATACCAATCTGTGGTGGCTCAAAGTATCAGGGGGGTGAAATTCCCCTCATTTGCGCCTCTGGTGGGAGGCGCTAACGGCTCACGAATGGCTTTGCACCCCCCTCCCAAGGCAATAACCGTGCCTCCCGCGAAATCCCGTGGGAGGTTAGCGACGGAGCTACCAGGTAGCGTCCCGATCTTCTGCGCCCAGAGTCATGACATCATCTCATGATTTGGTGCTCCACTTCCTTCTTGGAAGAAAAAATGGGAATTTAACTAATGTTTGAAAAGGTTAGTGCCTGGCGCTAATTTTCAAACATTTTTGACTTAGCACCTCAAATGGCCCTCTAGGGGAATTTCTCCCCCAGCTCTTTAATTCTGCTGCTGCCCTGGAGACGAATGTCTCTTGAATTGACTGAGTGAATGCACAAGGTTCAGGCAGAAATATTTTTCAGCATTAAAGTGAATTCCAATATAGAAAAAGGAACACATTTAGTTCTGTTGTCGCTGTGGTTTTTTTTGCTGAGGGGATGATTTCTGGAGGTGGAATTAATACTTTATTTCCCTTTAGGTGCAAATAGCTTGGATTGAATTTAATTAACACCCCAAGCAATGTTTGGAACACAGTCTCCAGAGACTCCCAAACTGTGAATTCAGTTTCTCACAAAGCCACCTAATCCTTCGGAAATTCAAAGTATATGTAATGTGAAGCTGAAAGTTGAGACAAAATTTATATTATAATATTGCATTTTATTTCTTACAGTGTTTTTTACTCATTTCCCACATGTTCATTCTGTCTCTGCTGTTATGTGCTACTGCTACTTATTTTTCATCGCCCTTAAACACAATAGTGAGCCTATTTATTTCTCGAACCACTGATTTTCATTGTTTTTTTAATCATTTCTATGTAGGAATGTCTAGTTCCTATCCAAAGACTGAGGTCCACTCAGGCGCTTAAACAAAACGAAGTTTAATGGAAACTAACAGGTTTAAACAAGTAACTGCAGGAGAACATCGAGTGTAGGTCTATTCAGTTCGGAGGCTCCACGAGGACTGCTGGCTGGTCCCGTGGTTGACGTCATGATGACATCACATTCTTCCCGCCAGTCGGGGATCACGTGATGTACGGCGTGACGTCATCGCTTTTACCCGCGCTGTTAAAGCAATCACGCTCTATACAAGTAAACAGTATAACTAAAGATACAGACTCAGGCTGTAGCTAACATGTTGTTAAAGGGAATTATATACAAACGGTCTGAGTGCTTTAGTGGCTCCGCCACATGCGCCCCCCCAGAATTGTCTTTAACAGCAAATGTGAGACGGCGAGGAGGCCGGAAAAGCCTGTCCAAGCGACTTCTGTAACCCTGAAGTGGAAGCTGATGGCCGGTGGTCGAGCTGTCGGGCGGCTGTGGTGGAGCTGGCACGGCGACTGTGGGCGGTCGGCCCCGTTTTGGCGGTTGAGCAATTTCGACTGGGCTGCCCAGGTCTAAGTGCGCCGGCTTCAGTCGGTCAACCGATATGTGGTCCGGTTTTCCTCCAATATCGACCGAAAAGGATTTGTCTCCCGGCTCTATGATACGGAAGGGACCAGTGTAATGAGGCTTGAGTGGGTCCCGGTGAGCGTCGTGGCGGATAAACACGTACTCGCCGCTTTTCAGCTCAGTTGGGACGTGGGAGCTCTGTAAGCCGTGATGCGATGTAGGCACTGGAGCGAAACATCTGGCCACTTCCTGGTGGCTGACGAGTTGCTGGGATGCGGACCATGGCTCTGTTGGAGACGGGAGGAAATCCCCTGGTACTCGTAGTGGTTGGCCATATATGAGTTCCACCGAGGAGGATTGTAAATCTTCTTTGGGCGCTGTACGAAGACCCAAAAGGACTCAGGGAAGTCTGTCCACCCATCCTGCACCTTGAAGACTGGCCCGCAGAGCGGCTTTGAGGGACCTGTGGAATCGCTCACACAGGCCGTTCGCCTGTGGATGATAGGCGGTGGTGCGCTGTAGTTTGGTGCCAAGCCCCTGAGCCACAGCGTTCCAGAGCTCAGAGGAAGACTGTGGTCCACGATCAGAAGAGATGTCCGCCGGTATGCCGAAACGAGCAACCCAAGAGGAGATGAAAGCTCTGGCCACGTCTGCCGAAGTGGTGGAAACCAAAGGAACTGCCTCTGGCCATCTAGTGGTGCGGTCTACCATTGTGAGGATGTGTGTAAAACCTTGAGAAGGTGGAAGCGGCCCCACAAGATCCACATTCACGTGGTCGAATCGACGCTCCGGAACAGCGAAGGTGGCCAATGGAGCTTTTATATGACGCTGTACCTTGGCCTTTTGGCAGACCACGCAGGTGTTGGCCCAGTCGCGGACATCCAGGTGCATACCTCTCCAGATGAATTTTGACGACATCAGCCTTTGCGAGGCCCTCATGCCAAGGTGTGACAAACCGTGTATGGCGTCGAACACTTTACGGCGCCAGGCGACTGGAACTATAGGGCAGGGAACTCCCATGGAGACGTCGCAAAGTAGCATGGAGCCTGCGGCATGGAACTTGACGTTGGCCGCTTGGAAGCTAGAGGGGCTGGTCCTATATGCTTGGAACTCCGGGTCCGAGGCTTGATCTGCAGCCATGAGGGCATAGTTGATTCCGAGTTGGACTGCGTACACAGTCGCGCGGGAGAGACAATCCTCCACCAAGATGTCTTTGCCAGACACATGCTGAATGTCCGTGGTGAATTCTGAAATGAACGTCAAGTGACATTGTTGCCGAGCTGACCACGGTTCAGCGGTCTTGGCCTTAGCGTACGTTAGTGGCTTGTGGTCCACATAAGCCGTGAACGGACGTCCCTCTAGTAAGAACCGGAAATGGCGGATGGCTAGAAAAAGGGCCAGCTACTCCCGGTCGAAAGTGCTGTACTTTCTTTCGTTTCGCCATAGTTGACGGCTGAAAAACGCAAGAGGTTGCCAAGTCCCATTCATCCACTGTTCCTGCACTGCACCGATTGCGTAGTCCGACGCGTCGGTGGTAAGGGCAATGGTGGCACCTGGAAGCGGGTGCGCCAACATGGTTGCGTTGGCCAAGGCGCCTTTGGTGTCGACGAACGTCCGGTCCATCTCGGCCGTCCAGCTGATCAGATCCTTACCGGACTTGGCCTTGAGGGCCTCATACAAGGGCTGCATAAGCAGAGCCACCTTAGGGATGAACCGGTGATAGAAATTTACCATTCCGAGGAACTCCTGTAGGGCCTTGATGGTCTGCGGGCGCGGGAAAGATGTAACCGCCTCGACCTTCGTCTGTAAGGGAATTGCGCCGTCTGATGTAATGCGGTGGCCCAAGAAATCAATCCGCTGCAGGCCAAACTGGCACTTGGCCGGGTTGATGATCAAGCCGTGTTGACTGAGGCGTGTGAAGAGGGTACGCAAATGGCGGAAGTGCTCCTCTTTGCTGGGGCTGGCGATGAGGATGTCGTCGAGATAGATGAAGAGGAATTTTAGATCCCGCAGCACGGAGTCCATTAAGCGCTGGAAAGCCTGTGCAGCGTTCTTTAAGCCAAACGGCATTCGCAGAAATTCGAACAGGCCGAATGGGGTGATGACTGCGGTTTTCAGGATGTCTTGCGGGTGCACGGGGACCTGGTGGTAACTGCGGACGAGGTCGACTTTTGAAGAAAAAGTATTTCCCACCAAATGGGCCGAGAAATCTTGGATATGCGGGATCGGGTACCGATCAGGAGTAGTGGCGTCATTCAGGCGCCGGTAGTCACTGCATGGCCGCCATCCGCCGCCGGGTTGCGGAACAATGTGGAGAGGCGAAGACCAGGGACTATTCGACTGGCGAATAATCCCCAGCCGCTCCATCGTGTCGAACTCCGTTTTCGCAGCCGCGAGCTTGCCGGGTTCGAGGCGTCGGGCCCGTGCATAAACCGGGGGGCCGGTGGTGGTGATGTGATGTTCCACACCATGTTTAGTAGCCGAGGAGGAGAAAGTGAGCCTGGTCAGATCTGGGAACTCTCCGAGGAGCCGAGTGAAGTCGTCTGAAGGTGGGACCGCACAGAAGACAGTGCGCGGCACGGCGTTACTGTGGTGGCATGGAATGGAGTGGAATGTGGCCGAAATTGATCAACCGGCGGTGCCTGACATCGACCAGGAGGCCGTTGGCGCACAAAAAATCTGCCCCAAGAATGGCCTGCGTGACTTTGGCCATGATGAATTCCCAGTGGAAACGCTGACCGCCGAAACACACCTGGACCCGCCGCCTTCCGAAGGTCCAAACGGCCGCGCCATTAACCGCCGCAAGGGCGGGGCCATGGCCGCCAGCCAGTATATCGAGGTTTGACGCAGGTAAGATGCTACATTGCGCCCCGGTGTCGCAAAGGAAACGTCGACCAGATAGGGAGTCGGTGATGAAGAGAAGCTTCCCTGAATCTCCGATGGCCATTGCAGCCGCAGGGCGCTCATTAGACCTGATCCGCTTTCGCCAGGGTGTCTGAAGATGGGGTTTTTTTGTGCGAAAAGCTGCAGGGAGGGCGGCAGCATCTTGCTTTCGCGCCAAAACAGGAGTGGTAAAAGCACAACCCCGCTGATTGAGGAGCTGGAGCAGCGTCTGTGGGGGATGGGCGCCTCGTGGCCACTCAGTGCTGTTGTGTCACCGTGAAGATCTTGTCCGCTTTGGCAGCAAGCTCCACGCAGTCTGTGACTTCGGACCTGTCTAGGGCAGCCTGAACTTGCTCTGGGAGTAGGCTGAGGAATAGCTCCCTGAAGAGGAAGCATTCCGGCTCGGACCCGAGGAGCATGAGTATCTGGCTCATGAGCTCGGAACGGTTTGGAGTCCCCGAGGCCAGGCATAGCGAGCAGCCAGCGGGCGTGCTCCGACTTCGTGAGCCCGAAGACCTGCAACAACCGCGCCTTTAAGGTGTCATACTTGCGATCAGTAGGCGGACTACCGAGTAGGCTGATGATCCACGAGGCTGTGGCGCTGTCGAGGGCGGAGACCACTTAATAATAACGGGTCTGATCCGCAACGATGTCCCTGATTGCGAACTGGGCTTCAGCCTGGATGAACCACGCAGTTGGTTGTTGCTCCCAGAACTGCGGTAGCTTCAAGGTAACGGCGTTCGTTTCCATGTTGATTATCTTCTGCGAAAACCTTCGCAAAAGTCGGGGTCACCAATGTAGGAATGTCTAGTTCCTACCCAAAGACTGAGGTCCACTCAGGCGCTTAAAAAAAATGAAGTTTAATGGAAACTAACAGGTTTAAACAAGTAACTGCAGGAGAACATCGAGTCTAGGTCTATTCAGTTCGGAGGCTCCACGAGGACTGCTGGCTGGTCCCGTGGTTGACGTCATGACGTCATCACGTTCTTCCCGCCAGTCGGGGATCACGTGATGTACGGCGTAACATCATCACGTTTACTCGCGCTGTTAAAGCAATCACGCTCTATACAAGTAAACAGTATAAATAAAGATACAGACTCAGGCTGTAGCTAACATGTTGTTAAAGGGAATTATATACAAACGGTCTGAGTCCTTTAGTGGCTCCGCCACATCCATAGCATTTATTTTCAATTATGTGCTGAATGATTTGCATGTCTCTCTTTAAGAGAGTCCCAATCTTTATGGTACCCTTGGGCACTGGGAACTTAGACTGAGTTGAGTCTTACTTTCTTAATAGGGAATATTCATAATATGTAAGACTTTGATTTCATATTATTATTTATAGTTAAATAAAAATACATTTGGTTCACTTGGGAAGCAGAGAAGTAGGGTTTTTTGGAGCTCGGGAGTTTCTGTGCAGCACAGGATGAGAAGCAGAGAAATGCAGCACTGAGACAGTAAAGCACCTCAATTGGTGGGAGGATGTAATTACAACTGCCAAGTTTACATCAGCAACTCCCATTATAAATGCAGACATTGGAACTTATAATGGAAAAAATTGCCATCAACGTGTAACAAAATGAAGTAAGATGTTGTAAAAAGGAATTGCGTGCAGACATAAGTTTTTTAATATATTGTAGGTGGATTATTGACGTATAAAAAGACTCCTAGTACAACACTGTATGTATCCGCGCATGTGTGTGTGTGTGTGTGTGTGTGTGTATACATGCATACACTGTGTGGCATTGTGTTTGTGATTCCGACTCATTTTAGGCATATAGTGGTTTGGTTGATTATTACAAGGAAAATTATAATGTGTGATGAAGCTTGAAAATTTATGATACTGAGAACATATTTGTCTGTCTTAACCTCAACCTTTTTCCTTTTTAAACCTTTTCACTTTCTATAAACTCGATTTATTTTCGATTATATTTTATATTATAGTAAATAACAGCACACACTCTGATCTAAATCAGCCCAAAAATGGCAATCGGGGGTCCTATTAACGGCATACAAACCCGATTTCCATTTGACATGGGCCTACCATCTGACTCCAGAGACCGATCCAGCCATCCAGCTGTAGGCCCCGATGAACATTGCCACAGCCACACCAACAGCAACAACAGGGTGGTAGGTCACTGCCCACCATTTTTGAGGCACTACCACCCGTTTCCGCCATGCAGGAGGACTGAAAATTTAGCCCATGGATTTCTACTGAAGTGGTTTTTCAGATTTCCAGTAAGCTAAAAGTTAAAGAACCTGATAAAGTGAAGCCATGTTTGTAAACTGTCATCAGGGGTGCACTTCGTATTCTGGAGCTATTGTCTTTCAATCTCCTTACGCGGGACAGTAGTTCTATGCATATGAAGGCAACATCGAGACATGGATGAGAGTAATCTGTTTAATCTCTGTGGTCAGTGTTAGGTCCGTGTATCTTAATGTTGTGTCCTATAATAATCAGACAACAGACTGCAGAGAACGATTCAACAGGTGTTTACTGAATGAGGGTTACTCTAGAACTAACTGTACAGATCACTACTCAGGGGTTATATACAGGTGTGGTCACTGCCGGTACTACAGTATACAGGAGCTGTAAAAAGTAGTTCTCTCCCTTAAGGTATATATACATTACATACGTTACAATTCCTCCCCTTTTAGATTAACAGTACCATAATACTCATTTAACAATTAACATTTTTAATATACAATGTTATATGAAAATAGTCCATTCATATATTCAGCCTCTGGGGAGGCTTCCTTATTCTTTCTGGATAACGCCTTTCCCGAGTGTCTCGCTCTTGGTGCAGAGGCGATTCTAGCACCCTGTCGTCAGTTGATTCATCAGCTTCCAATGCTATTGTTTCTGAGGTAGATGCGACCTGTACGTCGGGTTCCTCACCAGGTACGTATGGCCGAGGCATGGGGTTGACTCGTTCCTGTGACTCTAGGATCTGGTCAGCATGGCGTCTCACAATGTTCTCCCCAACATCCACTGTGTACATTAGTGGCCCCTGCCGTGTGCATATCGTTCCTGGTTGCCATTTCTCTGTTCGGCAGTCGCGGGCCAAGACTGGTTGCCCTACATTGAAGCTCCTTGTTGGCTTCTCATTGATGTGCTGGAATTGCTTACTCTCAACATCTCTTCGTACATTTGGTCTGAGCAAATCCAGACGAAATCTCAACCTTCGGTTAAAGAACATCATGGCCGGGGCCTGGTTGGTGACTGCATGTGTCGCATTTCTGTAGGCTAACAGGAAATTGTCCACCTTATGCTGCAGTGGAATGTTGCCATTGCACATGGCCCTTACTGCTTTTTTAAAGGTTTGTACGAACCTCTCAGCCAATCCATTTGTGGCTGGATGATACGGGGCGGATGTGTAATGCCTTACCCCATTCTTTTTCATAAATCTTCGAAACTCTTCGGACACAAACTGTGGTCCGTTATCAGAGCAAATCTGCTCTGGCAAGCCGTTCCTGGCAAAAATGGTCCGTAGGACTGCAATAGTTTTCTTCGTGGTGGTGGAGGACATTTTGATCACCTCAGGACATTTCGAGTGCGCATCCACGGCTATTAAAAACATTGAGTCCATGAATGGACCAGCAAAATCAATATGCACCCGTTGCCATGGAGATGAGGGCCACTCCCATGGGTGTAGAGGGGCATGTGGTGGTGCATTTTGGACCTTCTGGCATCCTCAGCAGCTCTTTGTCATGTCCTCGATTTGCTGATCAGTCCCCGGCCACCACACATAAGCCCTAGCAAGGCTTTTCATTTTCACCCCTCCCAGATGACCTTTGTGAAGCTCATTGAGCACTCTCTCCCTTAACTTGGGTGGAATTACCACTCGGGATCCACACATCAAGGTCCCCTGGCATACTGACAGCTGTTCTCTTCTGGATGAGAATGCTGGCAACAGTGAGTCGCCATGTGCTGGTCATCCCTTCACCGTCAAATCATATACCCAAGACAGTGTCGGGTCATTTCGGGTCTCCTTCTATATACCAGCGTTAGTTACTGGCAAGCATTCAATTATAGTCGAATGAAATATTTCGACATGATCCACTGCTGGTGCTTCCTCCGCAGTAGGCAGTGGCAGGCGTGATAGCCCATCAGCGTTTCCATGCTGTTTCGTGCCCTTATACTCGATTTCACATTGGTGCGCCCCTAGAAAAAGGGACCATCTTTGTAGCCGTTGCACAGTCATCACCGGAACGCCCTTCTTCGGATTAAAGATGGAGACAAGTGGTTGGTGGTCAGTCAGCAAGGTGAACTTCTGCCCGTGCAGATAGTGATTGAACTTTTTCACTCCCCACACTAGGCTGAGGGCCTCCCTGTCAATCTGGGCATAGTTACGCTCGACTGAGGTTAGTGACCGAGACGCAAAGGCTATTGGCCTCTCCGAGCCGTCCAGGAATTTGTGCGACAGCACCGCTCCAATGCCATAGGGTGATGCATCACACGCCAACCAAATTGGTAGTGCTGGGTTGAAATGAGCCAACACCTCTTTTGATGTGATCAATGCTTTGCTCTTTTGGAAAGCTCGTTTACATTCGTCACTCCACTTCCATGGTACCCCCGTTTGCAGTAGGGTGTTCAGTGGGTGTAGTACGGTAGACAAATTCGGCAAGAACTTATGGTAGTAGTTCACCAGCCCGAGGAACGACCTCAGTTGTGACAGATTTTCCGGTGCTGGAGCCTTGACTACTGCCTCAATCTTTTCAGGGGACTTATGTAACCCCTCTTTATCAATAACGTGGCCACAATACGAGATCTGCTTCTGGAAAAACTCGCATTTGTGGCGATTAGCTCGGAGCCCATATTCCTTCAATCTAGTGAGCACCTGCTCCAGGTTGGCGAGGTGATCACTGTCATTTTCGCCCGTGACCAGGATGTCGTCCAAATAACACTGGGTCCCTGGAATCCCTTGCAGGACTTGTTCCATTGCCCTTTGCCAAATAGCCGGAGCTGATGCTACCCCGAACACCAGCCGGTTATATTGGTAGAGACCTTTATGAGTGTTGATCGTGAGGTACTGTTTCGAGGCTTCTTCTACCTCCATTTGCAGGTACGCCTGGGCCAGATCAATCTTAGTGAAGAGTTTCCCTCCAGATAGCGAGGCGAAAATATCTTCAATCCGCGGAAGCGGATATTGTACAGTGTGATGGACTGGGTTCACTGTCACCTTAAAGTCCCCACAGATGCGAACCTTCTTTGGTTCCCCAGGCGTATTACTCAACGACCTCTTCATTACAGGAACGATGGGTGTAGCCCACTCGCTCCAGTCCACTTTGGACAGTACTCCTGAATGTTCCAAACCTTCCAGCTCTGCTTCGACGGCTGGGCAGATCGCATAAGGTACCGGTCTGGCCTTAAAAACTTTGGGCTTGCATTTTCCTCTATTTTGATCATCGCTGTTATGCCTTTTAGTGTTCCGAGTCGCTGCTGGAACACTTCTTGTGCATCAGTTAGCATTTTTGACAGTCGTCCAGGTGTGACGTCGTCATCCTTTTTGGCATCTACAGTCAGTGCTTGTATGGAATGCCAATCTAGCTGTATCTTCCGGATCCATTCACGTCCTAGTAGTGGTGGTCCTCCATCTGACAATACTTATAGGTCCATTTTTGGTGTTTCCTTGCCGTTATATATAACGTTCACCCTTATTTTTCCTTTGGGGTAGACTTTTTGCCCCGTGTACGTCTTCAAGACAATCTTTGTATCTCTCAAGGGTATATGTGAGAATAGCCGCTTGTAGTCCCTTCGGTTTATGGCTGTTAGGGCTGATCCTGTGTCCAATTCCATTTTCACTTGGACTCCTGCTATCTTGAGCATGACCCAGATAGTTTGGTGATCCTCTGTTTTGATCACATTACGTAGTTTCAGACAACCCAGCTCCTTGCTTCCGGAGTCTGTATCACTCTTCTGTTCGTCTGAACTACTCTCCGTCACCTTATGTACCTTCTTGTACTTCTCCTGTGGAGATTTCTTGCTGCTGGTTTTCTTTCCCGACCTGCAGACTCTTGCTATGTGTCCTACTTTTCCACACTGTCTGCACACTTTGTCCTTGAACCAGCAATCATTATGGTCATGTGTTGTTCTACCGCAGCGATAGCACTTCACTGTTCCGTATGACATTTCATTTGTGCCATATTCTTGCAGTCTCCGTTGTATCTCTGCAGCGCTCCGTGCTGCTGCTTCATGTGATACTGCAATGCTGAAAGCCTTGTCCAATGTAAGATCCTTTTCTGATAGAAGCCGTTTCTGGGTTCCTTCACTTTGAAGCCCACACACAAACTTGTGACTTAAAGTATCTGCTAGTCCCGTTCCAAACTGGCAGTGTTTCGATAGCTTGCACAGTTCTGTTAAATACTCAGCATTAATTTCATCTTTATGCTGGTTCCTTTTGTGAAACTTAAATCTTTCTGCTATCAGCAGCAGTGTGGGGTTTAAGTGGTCCTGTAGGATTAACACTATGTTTTCAAAATCCTTTTCTACTGGCTTCTCTGGGGTTACTAGGTTTCGTAGTAAGCCATACGTTTTTGCACCCACTGAATTCAACAATACCAGCGCTTTCTTGTCAGCTGGCACTTCATTCGCCTTGCAGTATACTTCTATGCTTTCGACATATGTTGTCCAATCTTCGACTTCATTGTCGAATGCTGTGATACTGCCACTCTTCGGCATTTTTGGGTGTTGTTAGACTGGCTTAAAATGGCATCTCCCGCGCTTTCCTTTCTTCCTTGCTGCGGCTTAAAATGGCGTCTCCCGCGCTGCTGCCAACGCCGCTCTCGGCGGTCCTCATGGCAAATGGCGACGCCCTGTGGGTTTCGTGCGCTGCTCCTGCGCTGCTGCCAATGCCGCTCTCTGCGGTCCTCATGGCAATGGCAGCGCCTCGCGTTTTCCTGCGTGCCTCTCTCCCCCGTTGATGCTGCTTGGCCCTTGAACACCGGCTGCGCTCTGCTCTCTCTCGTCTCTCTCTCCCGTTGACGCCGCTCGGTCCTGAACACCGGCTGCGCCCTGTGCGCTCTGCCCTCTCTCTCTCCCCCGTCGACGCTGCTCGGCCTTTTTCTGTGCCACTCGGTCGGGCTTTAGCCCATCGCTGTCTGGGAAGGGTCTGCGCAGTACCTGTTGCCAGCCCGTTTTGCTGGCCCACCGTGACTGGAAAACCAAGCCTGGCTCTCGACAGCCTCAACTGCGATGCTCAAATCTCCGCCTGATGACTGGGCGGTTGCCCGTGGTCGACGCCCGTGCTTCTGGACTCGACCTTCTTCCACTGTTCTCCAGGAGCGAATCCCTGGGAGGTGATGCAGAGTTGCAGGTAGGTTCGAATCTGCCTTGTCGCCAATGTTAGGTCCGTGTATCTTAATGTTGTGTCCTTCAATAATCAGGCAACAGACTGCAGGGAACGATTCAACAGGTGTTTACTGAATGAGGGTTACTCTAGAACTAACTGTACAGATCACTACTCAGGGTTTATATACAGGTGTGGTTAGTGCCGGTACTACAGTATACAGGAGCTGTAAAAAGTAGTTGTCTCCCTTAAGGTATATATACATTACATACATTACAGTCAGGCATTTAAATTACAAAATTTTGTGCTGTGAAGTACAGGCAGGATAATTGTCCAAATGTAGTTGGGAACCTGCACAAATTGTCAGACACAAGAGTCACCTAATGATGATGGAGCACATTCATCTAAATAGAGCAATGGATCGGTAGTCATGTATTTGAATTTTGAAAACATTGCTTCTCTTTGTTATAGATCAAGTTCTCTGAAGCTCTTAAAACCCATGAAGAATATCCTGTCAGTAATTGGTTTGTTGTTTTCCGGTTTTAACAGGGAGCATAGATCTGTGGAAGAGATATCTGGAGAATTTAGGTTTAGTTGGAATTATCTGGCAATGTAATTTGTGACCTATAGGGTAGATTCCACAATTGTTCATTTTGCTGGCAGTAACTTAAGTGTTGTGATTTCTGAATTCATGATATTGTCTTGTTCTGGAATTAGAACCTGGAAATTGCAGTCAGTGTGAAATTTTAGACTAGCAACAATAAAGAGTTAATGGTCAGCAATATAGGGAGTGCATTGTTTCAGCCTATTCTGACCCTCTGTACACCTGTCGCAAAATTGATGTAGCACTGCTGAGCTGGTTGTGCACTACACTAATACTATTTGTAATAGCACCCATTCTATGCAATATAGCATCAATCCTGTGCACTATAGGACCTATACTGCATGTTATAGCACCTATACTGTGCACTATAGGACCTATACTGTATGTTATAGCACCTATACTGTGCACTATAGGACCTATACTGCATGTTATAGCGCCTATACTGTGCACTATAGGACCTATACTGCATGTTATAACACCTATACTGTGCACTATAGGACCTACACTGCATGTTATAACACCTATACTGTGCACTATAGGACCTAGACTGCATGTTATAATACCTATACTGTGCACTATAGGACCTATACTGCATGTTATAGCGCCTAGACTGTGCACTATAGGACCTATACTGCATGTTATAACACCTGTACTGTGCACTATAGGACCTTTACTGCATGTTATAGTACCTGCACTGTGCACTATAGGACCTATACTGCATGCTATAGCACCTGCACTGTGCAATATAGCAGGGGTTCTCAACCATTTTGCTTCTGAGGCCCCCCTCCTATGTTATAAAAATTCCGCAGACCCCCTGATCTTTTCTGTATAAACATTCTCTCCGCGCCGCTCCCACGCACCATGTTACTGCTGCTGCTGCTATCCAGGCACTGCAGAAAATACCGGTCTCCACGCCCATCCCACTCCCGCTTTCCCTCCACATGAGCCCCAATCACCTGACTCCCAATCTCCCTCTTTCCCCTGCAACCGCCAACTCCCTCACCAACTGTTCCCGGCACATCAGCCGATCCCGGTTCTCTGCATGATTGTCAGTCAAACAACCTTTTTCCCCCATTTCCAATATTTCCATAACTAATGAACAAAAGTGTACAATGAAAATGAAAAAAACACAAATTTTAAGGCCCGTATGATTCTTCCAATTTGCAGGAAGCAGTGTACAGATTAATGTTTTATTCCAGGCAACTCCAGGACAATCTTGAAAGTTTGAAATCCTCGCTGGAGGACAACATTGGGTGTGAGTAATCAGATCTGCTGGGGATGCCCTCCTTGGTAGAGCAAGACAGTTAACACTCAAGGTATAGACTCGCAGGTGAAGAAGGAATGAAGTTAGGCACCAAAGGGCAGCTAGCACACGTGTAACTATACTACAGTGTGAGTCAACACTCTTGCTAAAATCTACCGGCTAACCCGCAGAATAAGTTAAGGGTGCAGTCGGAAGCTTTTGATCGCGAGTCTAGATGTCGAATCGGTTGGATACATAGGTGGTTCCGCCGGTGCTCTGCCAGTTGTACTGCAACTGCTTGGCCAGCAGGTCAGTCCACCCGTATATACAACAGGACCTGGCGAGAGGAGAGCGGAGGATGGAGAGCTTGAGCCAGGGGAATCAGCGCTCAGAAACCAGCGACCGCTGCCTCTCTCCCTTCTCAGCGAGCTTGGGGACTGGGCTTAGTGGCAGCTCCACTGTCATTGCACAGACGTTTGGGAAGGGGGAAACAAAGGTTCAAGTAGGGGCCGGATCCGCCAGTTTGCTCAGCTTGATCCCACCTTTACGCAACGGTTTATTTTTCTATTTTCTAAATCCCGGAGGTTATTTATGGCGGACCCCCTGAAAAACTCTTGGGGACCCCTAGCGGGCTGCGAATCCCCAGTTGAGAACCCCTGCAATATAGCACCTATACTGTGTGTTGTAGCACATATACTGTGCACAATAGTAAATATATTGCACATCAGCCTTGTTGTACTCGTGAATTCACAAATTATTGATCATTAATGAAGGAGCCCATTGAATTTTGGACTTCACACATTGCATATACTGTAACATTTGCATATTGATTTATCATTGGCCTGCAGGCATCTGTAAGGAATACCTATTATATTCACATGTGATCACATGCTGAGTTGTCATTGGCCTGCAGGCATCTGTAAGGACTGCTATTGTTTAGAAGACCCAGAGGTCCTGACTCCATCTTGTCCACACGGTGCTGGATGATTGAGAAAGCTTACAGACCTGATACTTCATTAAAATAGTTTAAACTGTAATACTCCGTTGTCCTGCAATTTATTATTTTTGTACAAAGTGTGCAAAACAAGACATGGTGTCAGAACAGGGATTTGAAATGGACATCGTTGGAACTCCCTTACCTCGAATGAATTGGGAATCCTTGAACTTACATAGAGAATGGTGCAAGTTCAAGCAACACGTGGAATTAATGTTCTCGGGTCTGTTGAAAAGAAAAAGAGAGGAAGAAAGATGCAGCTACCTACCCCTGTGGATCGAAGAAAAAGGGAGAGACATTTTTAACACATAGTCTCTCACCGCAGATGAAGCAAAGGTACTGAAAAATTATTTTGACCGTTTTGAAACATATGTGATGCCCAAGACAAATACAATATTCGCTAGGTACAAGTTTCAGGAGAAAGTACAAGGAGTTGGTGAGTCGTTTGAACAGTTCATGACTGAGTTAAAACTGCTGGTAAAAGATTGTGTATATGCAGATAAAGATGAGATGGTCAGAGACCGCATCGTGTTTGGAATACATTCAGCTAAAGTGAGAGAGAAACTTTTGAATGTTGTGTCCGGGCTAACGCTGGACAAAGCTATGGACATAGTTAGATCGCACGAGATAGCCCAAGCACAGTTGAAAACCATAACCGGTGCCACAAGCAGCTCGAGTGAACAGACAGTGCACGCAGTTAATAGATACGCACCAAAGAACACTGCCCAGAGAGCGTGTTTCAGAACAGAAAGAACAGCGAGAGTTTTAAATATGGGTGACACAGACATAAAACGCTTCAAAAACTGTGGATATTGTGGAAACAACTGGCATGGAGAAAAGGAGTACTGCCCTGCCAAAGGAAGGCAATGTACTAAATGTGGTAAATGGAACCACTTTGCTAAAGTTTGCAAGACTGTTTTCAGAAAACGAGTACACACAGTGAGTGACAGCCAAATGCCAGATAGAGAGCCAAATGCAGAGGAACTGTTTATTGATTCTGTGTCACAGAAAAAACAGATTTCAGAGACTGAGCAAGTCTATGCCGATATTGAGATAGGAAAACAGGGCAAAGAGCTTAAGTTTAAACTAGACACTGGATCTCAGGTTAATGTAATTCCTCTGAGTGAGTATCACAGCTTGAAGGATGAGTGAGAGCTACAGCCCACCTCACGCAGACTGACCGGCTATGGAGGTGAGCAGCTCATTGTAAAAGGCACATGCGTGATGAGATGCAAGTACAAAGAAAGCGACATGATATTGGTCTTTTACATTATTGACACTCAAGCACCTCCAGTGCTAGGTCTAAAGGCATGTTTAGACATGGACCTTGTCAAGCTAGTGCTATCATTGACAGCACCAATTGAGAAGCAGACAGTCATGGAAGAGTTTGCTGACGTTTTCAAAGGAATCGGACTATTCCCAGGTGAATGCACTATTCCTCTTGACCCAGCAGCAACCCCTGTGGTTTGCCCACTGAGAAGGATACCCCTTGCTCTATGTAGTCACCTGAAGGAGGAGCTGCAGAGCATGGAGAATACAGAAATCACCGTCCAGGAAACAGAACCGACAGAGTGGGTCAACGCGTTAGTAGTGGTTGAGAAACCATGTACAGGCAAGCTCAGAGTCTGTCTCGACCCCAGAGATTTGAACAAGGCTATCAAACGCCCTCACTACCCTCTACCAACGCTAGATGACATCACACCCAAGCTAGTGGGAGCACGTTACTTCAGTGTAATGGACGCACGATCAGGATACTGGACTATCAAGCTCACGGAAGAGTCATCTAAGCTAACAACGTTCAACACACCATTTGGACGCTACCGTTTTCTGCGTTTACCATTTGGTCTTATCTCAGCTCAGGATGAATTCCAGTGGAAGATCGACGAAACCTATAAAGGCCTCGACGGAGTAGTCGCAATCGTAGACGACATCCTCATCTATGGCAGGAATAGAGAGGAACATGACAGGAACCTCTGTGCGATGCTACAAAGATCACGGGAGAAAGGTATCCGGCTCAACCCCGAGAAAAGCATAATCGGATCCACCGAGATCAGTTACTTCGGGCATCGCCTCTCAACTGATGGCATTAAGCCGGATCCAGAGAAAATCGCCGCCATCAAGAAGATGGAGCCGCTGAAGAACCGCGCAGAGCTGGAGATGGTACTAGGCATGTTTAACTACTTAGCCAAGTTTGCCCCGAGCCTCTCCGAAATCAAGGCACCCATGCGTCAGTTGCTCAAACAATCCAATGAGTTCCTGTGGGACAAACAACATGACACAGCATTTCAGAAAATGAAAGACCTAATCACCAGAGAACCAGGACCAGTTCTTGCCTACTTCGACACCAACAAAGAGCTCAGATTACAAGTGGACGCGTCAAAGTATGGACTAGGCGCAGTATTACTGCAAGAAGGAAAGCCCATCGGCTACGCTTCCAGATCTCTCTCAGACAGTGAAATCAACTATGCTCAAATCGAGAAAGAGCTATATGCCATTCTGTTTGGATGTAAGCGTTTCCACCAGTACGTCTATGGCTGACAAGTCATTGTGGAATCCGACCACAAGCCCCTCGAGTCGTTTGCTAAAGCATGGGATTTCACACATGTCACATCAAGCCCACATTACCCTCAAAGTAATGGCCTTGCTGAAAAAACTGTCCAGATTGCAAAAACACTCATGGACAAAGCCAAAGCGGACAAAAGAGACCCCTACATCAGTCTCCTTGAGTACTGCAACACTCCGGTTGACAACTTCAAGTTACCAGCACAGCTGTTGATGAGCCGCAGACTTCACTCAATCCTTCCAAGCACCAACCAGCAGCTGCAGCCAGAGGTCATCAGCTGCAAGCAAGTGCATGCAAAACGTGTACAGAGACAGCAACACCAAAAGAGATACTATGACAGGTCAGCTAGACTACTGCCGCCGCTGCACAATGGAGAATCCATCAGAATCCAGGAGCATGACTATTGGAAGCCTGCAGTCATCATCCAGCCAGCTGACACTGAGCGATCGTATCACATCCGCACTCCTGAAGGACAGGTGTACCGCCACAATCGCAGGCACCTCGTGAATACCAAGGAACAACACCATCATTCCGACGAGAGGATCAGTTCAACAGAGTGTGATGAACAGAGCAATACACAAAACAGAGCAATACTTACCTGAACCTAAACCTGAACCTGATTTGTTGACCGATTCAGGAGCATGCTCAGTTCCATACCACACAAGGTCGGGATGAGAGGTCAAGCCTAGAGTTATCCTTGACTTGTGAACTGCCAAAGGGTGTAGGCGGATCGCTGCCCTAAAAAAAACTGTACATCGTTATTGAAACGTTGAGATGTTTTCAGTGCTAGTTAAATGTTGAGTTTACTTATATGTTGATGCTACTGAGAACATTATGTAGAAGAAAGGTTCAAAAGTAATGCATAACATTTTTCCTTTAAAAGAAAGGGGATGTAACATTTGCATATTGATTTATCATTGGCCCGCATGCATCTGTAAGGAATACCTATTATATTCACATGTGATCACATGCTGAGTTGTCATTGGCCTGCAGGCATCTGTAAGGACTGCTATTGTTTAGAAGACCCAGGGGTCCTGACTCCACCTTGTCCACACAGTGCTGGATGATTGAGAAAGCTTACAGACCTGATACTTCGTTAAAATAGTTTAAACTGTAATACTCCGTTGTCCTGCAATTTATTATTTTTGTACAAAGTGTGCAAAACAAGACATATATGATGCACTAAATCCACTCAAATGAACTGGGTGTTAAAGCTGAGGCATCATCCCCAGATGTTGATAATCAGAAGATAGCTGCTGCAGTTCCACACAGCTTGTGCAGACAGCAAGCTTATTGCAATGAGCATTGCTTTCAATGCTTCTCTGTTGTTTGATTTTGTTGAGAAAGGCATCCTGGAGTGGAGAAGGACTGCACTGTCAGACACGTCAGATGGCACCAAAGGCGCATTGCCTAGGCCTGCTACTCTACCATCCATTGTAGCTACAGACCCAAGCACAGCTACCTGACAATGACTGACAACCATTGCTTTTGGAGGTGTAGGTTAAGCATAGAAGTAGTTACAGAACTGTCCTGTCTGTTTCAGGAAGACCTGTAGACAACACAGACAATAAGAACAGCAGTCTGTGGTCGACGAGTTGACCATGGCTTTCAAATATATTGCCTCTGGCTCCTTCCAGGCTAGCACAGGGGACACCAGCTGACTTCAAATGCTTTACCCAGTAGGACCAAGACCTGCATCTCCTTTCACACTGACCAGAAACAGCAACATGACAGTGCCACCCAATTCTCCCATACTGCCACCTTTCCCAAAGTAGAAGGGATGATTAGAATCATAGAATGATACAGCACAGAAGGCGATCATTCAGCCCATTGTGCCTGTGCCAGCTCTTTGAAAGAGTTTTCCAATTAGTCCCACTCCCCTACTCTTTCCCTATAGCCCTGCAATGTTTTCCCCATTAACTATTTATCCAATTCTCTTTTGAATGTGTCTGCCAATTTCACCAGTCTGCCCATGTCCTCCTGAATTCTGTTACTATCCTCCTCACTGTTTACTATTTTTCCGAGTTTCGTGTCAACTGCAAACTTTGAAATTATACCCTGTATACCCAAGTCCAGGTCATTAATATATGTTAAAAAGAGCAGTGGTCCCAGCACCAACCCCTGGGGGACACCACTGCACACTTTCCTTCAGTCTGAAAAGCAACTGTTCACCACTAATCTCTGCTTTCTGTTCTTTGGCCAAATTTGTATACACAGAGCCACTGTCCCTTTAATCCCATGGGCTTCAATTTTGCTAACAAGTCTATTAGCTGGTACTTTATCAAATGCCTTTTGAAAGTCCATATGCACAACACCAACTGCACTACCCTCATCAACCCTCTCCATTACGTCATCAAAGAACTCAATCAAGTTAGTCAAACACAATTTAAAATATCTGTGCTGGCTTTCATTTATTGGTGCTTAGATATGGTAACCCAGGCGTCTAAGGTTCAATGTAATGGTCTGCTTGAAGTGACCACCAACACATCATGCAGGTACACCTGTTGTGCTTTCATTTTGCATCAATGATTTATGCCAAGCTTATTTTAAAGCAAAGGGAAAATGAAAGGTTGGCTTCTTCGAGATCAAGGCTGCCATCTTCAGCCCTGGCTAATGACACCCTTGTGACAATCACAAGCAGAAGCACAGAGCAGAAACAAACCAAGCCCATGCAGCCACTAGGATTATTATTGAACATGACACCAGAATCTTGAACCAGCGCCTCAGATGTCTGGATAGATCAGGGCGTGCTTTACCGTCTAACTTTCCATTGTATCCAAGATTATCATTGTTTGCTGTATGTTCCACAACTTTGCTGGAGGAAGAGAAGTTTTGTCCACACTGTAACATCCAGCTATGAATAAAAGCAGAAAATGCTGGAAACACCCAACAGTTCAGACAGCATCTGTGGAGAGAGAAACATTTCAGGTCGCTGACCTTTCATCGGAACTGGAAGAAGTTAGAGAGGAATAACTTTTAACCAAGTACAGAGCCAGGGAAAAGGGGTCAAGAAAAGAACAAAAGGCAGATAGTAATAGGGTGGAGGACAGGAATGATTAAATTACAAATGTGATGATGGTGCAAGGCAAAAGCAGGTGACAATGAGATAAAAATAGAAATAAAGATGGATCCAGAGCAGTTGTAAATGGTTACAGCAGAATTGCAAAGGTGGAGGGAAGCATGTAATTTTGATTCATGGGGCACTGGCACCAGTACTGGGGAAAGAGGGAGCTGTTCCGTTGGGATGGGCTCCATTTAAACCAGGCTGGGACCAGTGCCCTGGCGAATCGAATAACTAGGGTGGTAGATAGGGCTTTAAACTAATGAAGAGAGGTGGGAGGATTCAGGAAAGGGTAAATTCAAATGCAATAAGAGAAATGTCAAGGCTGTAGAGTAGTGTAGCGAATTGGATAAAAATAGAGTGGGTCAGGAAGGGACAGAGAGCTTAACAAAGGTAATAGGGCATTAGTGACTAAAGTGACATCAGGGAATTTTTTTTTTTAGGTTAAAGCTAAAGGCACTATATCTGAATGTGCCAAGCATTTGCAACAAAATAAATTAATTAATTGCACAGATAGAAATAAATGGGTTTGTTCTAATGGGCCGTATTTTCCGATCGGAGGCTTCCCACTTACAGAAGCCTCCAATCTGGAAAAAATCTATGCAATTACCTGAGGGCTCCCGGGACGCACACACTCCCGAGCCTTTCAAACTCCAAGTGTGCAGGGCCCACGTATCCCAGGGGCGCAGGCAGTTCGCAAGCATCCCGGGGTTCACGTGGGCCATGGGGAGCCAATCACAGAAGGGAATCTCCCTTCATACACTTGACAGGAAGACCTGTCAAATATATGAATGGAGATTACCCCAAAAACATAGTAAAACTTTAAATACATTTTAAAAAACCATCACATTTTTAAAATGGCTTGAAATTAAAATAAATTAAATATTTTAAACAAAAATTTAACTTTTTGAAAAAAATAATTCAAGTTTTTTACGGGGCTAAAAGTAAACTTACCTTTTCTTAAAGTATTTTTAAATGATAAATCAGTGAAATTAAAAAAAAAACTTTTTTCAACTCTTATCCTGGTAAAAGCAGGCCTTACACCTGCTTTTAACAGGCATAAGAATTGTAAGGGTTTTCTGCGGGCGGAGGGTTTCCAAAAAGTGGAACTATCCGCCCGCAGAGGCCATTCTCCCGGGCAGCCGGAGGATCTGTCAAGGGCATTCTTGACATATCGGAAATGTCGGTTTTCAGCGCATGCACATTGCATGCCTGAAACTGGCATTTCCAATGTCCCCACGGGTGGGTACACAGCGTGTACCCACCCGTAGTGATGGGAATAACTGGGCCATTAGCTATTAAGGAGACGTGGTTGCAGAGTGACCAAGGTTGGGAGCTAAATATTCCAGGATACTTGACTTTTAGAAGAGATAGGTGTAATGATATCAGCAAATAGTGATGGTATTTGCCTGTTTGATTATGATGCCTTACCAGCATATTTGCCTGTTTGATTATTTATGCCTTACCAGCAGAGGGCATGTGAGAGAGGGAGTTTAGTTTTAGTTTCGTTTTAGATGGATCTCTAAGATGGTGTCTCCTGTAATGCTGTTAAAAGAGTTGAACATACTTTAGATTAAAAGACATAGGCCTAGAAATTCATTGACGCCACTTTTGGGGCGCTAAAGTGGGGCGTCCGCTAAAGTTTGCGGCCGCCGCCAAATCTAGGCCACTTCTCCGATATTCATTAGCTTCGCCCTACTAGTTCGGGCGAGTGCTAAAACTGCTGCTGGACGCCTCTCTTTGGGCGCTAAGCCGGAGGTGGTGATCGATAGCGCCGAGGCCGGGCGCAGCGCAGGTGCGGCCATCTCGTGATTGACAGCAGACACCCTGGCGCCGGCCAGCTCTTAAGGGGGAAGGGTCGACTGTGTCTGCTGCCACGCCCTGGATAGTGGAGCCCTCCAGCTAGGCCTGAACACTGCTGCTGGACCCAAATAGCGCCTGAAGACATGGAGAAGGCCTGTGAACGTGCGCAGCGCTTCTCAGAGCGTGATCTGAGTGTGCTGCTTGCTGCTGTGGAGAAGAGGCGCCATGTTTTGTACCCGGACAATGGCAAGAAGGTGACGGTCCGCGTCTACAGGAGAGCCTGGAGGCATGTCGCCAGCAAGCTGTCAGCCAACAGCGGCGTCCCCAGGACCGGTGCCCAATGCCGCAAAAAGTTAAATGACCTCACACGCATTGTCAGGGTGAGTACCCTTTCCAATGACCTCCTCATCCTTGCATGTGCACCTCACATTATGGGCAAAGGGACCTGAAAGCTCTAATGGCCAGCCTTCATCCAGCAGCTATGGGACAGGCATGAGCATCAATTGCACATTCTGCACTTAACACACTGGCCAAGCTATTCCACCATGGGAGGCATTGCACACCAGATCATGGCGACACACTGGCCAGGCTATTCCACCATGGGAGGCAGTGCACACCAGATCATGGCGACACACTGGCCAGGCTATTCCACCATGGGAGGCAGTGCACACAAGATCACGGCGACACACTGTACTTAGAGGCCGTCCTTTCTCTTGCAGGCCAAGCTGGCGAATAATCGCAAGAGCCGGACTGCGACCGGGGGAGGCCGACCCCATATCCAGCCACTCACCGACCTGCAACATCGCGTGGAGCGCCTCATGGGTGGCCGGGTGATTGGGCCCGTTGCATGTGGAGATGCCGACCCTGTTCTGGGCAGCAATGGTAAGGACATCACCTTTTGCACCTCTCTTGTCCCACTTGCGCATCAGATCTACATCCTTTGCCACTGTCCGACCAATGCGCTGAATGCCACCACTCATGCATCCCGCACTGACGCCCTCTCCTCACTCTAAAGCTACTCTTGTGCCTTCCTGCTTTCAGATGGTCAAGAGGAGGTCCCTCAACTTGCCAGTGACAGACCCTCCGAGGAGGAGCAGGAGGAGGAGCAAGAGGAAGGCGGCCCATCAGGGGAACCCTCAGCCGCGGCCACCCAGGCCAATGTAGGGGACACGTCTTCCCCGGAGGGCAGCGTGGTGGAAGTGTTGAAGGGGAGGGGAGCTCCTGGGACCTGTGTGCTGCAGAAAGGCGGGAGGGAGGTGGAAGCTCGGCGGCCTTCTCCCCAGAGGGGGGATGCGTCGGAGGGGAGTCCAATTGCTGGGCCCAGCGGCCTCCAGCAACGCAGGAAGGGTCGGCCAGCTCGGCGGCCTTCTCCCCAGAGGGAGAGTCCGGCCTCCAGTCAGGAGATGCTCTTCGCCGAGGAGATGGAACGCCTCGAAGACTTGTCCGCGGACTCGGCGCGCCGGCACACGGAGCTCATGGCGGCAGTGGCACGGTTGCCTGAGTCCATCGATTCCCTCTCTCGGAGTGTGGCCGAGTTCGGGCCCTTAGAGGCCACCAGTCCGCCGGAATACCGGGCAGATCTGTCAGCGACTGGCCAGGTGATCAGTGGTGCCGTCCAGTCACTGGCTGCTCTGCTGCGGTCAGTGAACAGGTCAACACGGGCACTCACTGCTGCCACACTCGCTGTGTCAGCCAGGCATCACCAGGGCACCCGGCGCGCTGCAGCAGCACAGCGGTCTGTCCCTCGGCAGATTGGTGCGCATGCTGCAGTGCTGGCCCGGGCGAGTGCCAGTGTCTCAGGCGACCAGCGAGCGCCTGCCATCCGCCAGCTTGCCGCCATTCCTCCAGCCGCCACTGCCACTCCCCCAGTGGAGCTGCCAGGAGCTGCTGCAGCGACTGATGCTGGCCAGCCACAGCTGCAGCAATCAACAGCCGCCCGCTCGACGGCCAGACCTCGACTAGGCCGACCCCCAAGGGCATCTGCCGTCACGACATGTGCCCCTCAGGAGCCTGCCCCCAGCCTTGCAGCAGCCAATGGCCTTACTTTGAGGCAGAGCAGCAGGGCGGGCAGGGGCCACCCAAAGATGGCCAAGGCATCGCCCTAGCGGGCCAAATAGTCGAATGTGTGGCCATTTGTGTTTGTTTCTTGAGGCCGAGAATTGGATGTTTGTTTTTTGAAGGCCGATGATGTGATGTTTGTTTTTGACGAAGGCCGAGAATGACGGCCATTTTAGTTGCCCTATTTTGTTAATCCTCTCCAGGTTGTGGGAGCGATTAATGTGTTTGAGTGTTTTTTGGGGGTTTCGTCTGTTTTTGGTTTTCATGTGGGAAGGGCCCAGATTTTTTATTTATTCACATTGTCCATGTTTGATCTTTGAAGTGTTTGTTGCCTTAACCGGCTGAGGGCTTGCGGAGCGGCTGCAATCATGTTCTATCATTGGCACAAGCCATCCCCTGACAGGGGGCCTAGAAGTGACGTTCAATAAGCCGCTGACGGGCGGCCCTTGGACCTTGTGCGTCCCTCCTGGGCTGGTACTCCTCATCCTCATCGTCCTCATGCTCCTCCTGCTCCTCCTCCTGAGGTGGTGGTCCAACGTGAGGTGGCAGTGCCTGAGTCCTGTGGATAGCCAGGTTGTGCAGCATGCAGCAAACGACGACGAATTGGGAGACTCGCTCCTGCGAATACTGGAGGGCTCCCCCGGAGCGATCGAGACAGCGGAACCGTTGCTTGAGCACGCCGATTGTTTGTTCTGTGAGGTTCCTCGTCGCTTGATGGCTCTCGTTGTATGCCTCTTCAGCAGGGGTCGTGGGCACGCGGAGCGGGGTCATGAGCCAGGTACACAAAGGATAGCCTTTGTCCCCGATAAGCCATCCTCTTGGGGGAGGCTGTGCCTGGAACATGTCAGCCACAGTTGCCTGTCGCAGGATAAAGGCATCGTGGCTGCTGCCTGGAAAGCGGGCATTGACAGCTAGGATGCGCTGCCTGTGGTCACACACCAGCTGTACATTGAGGGAATGGTAGCCCTTCCGGTTGCGGTAATCCTCGGCATGCTCAAGAGGTGCCCGCAAAGCCACATGTGTGCAGTCAATGGTGCCCTGCACCATGGGGAAGCCCGCTATTCTTGCAAACCCCACTGCACGCTGCTGCTGCTTGTCCAGGGTCATGGGGAAGGAGATGAATTGATGTCTCCTTCTGAAAAGGGCTTCGGTCACCTGGCGGATGCAGCAATGCACGGTGAACTGGGAGATGTTAGCGATGTCCCCAGTAGCGGATTGGAAGGAGCCGGAGGCATAGAAGTTGAGAGCCACCGTCACCTTCACTGCCACCGACAGAGACGTCCTGCGCATCAGCTGTGGCTGCAGATCTCTCTGAAGCAGCCGGCAGATGTCTGCAACCACCTCCCTTCGGAATCGCAGCCTCCTAACACACATCGCGGCAGACATGGTCAGATAGGAGGTCTGCTGGCGGTATACCCTGCGTGGGTAAGGCCTCAGTTGGCGACGCCTGTTGCCCCCTCTGCGTCTAGCCAGGGCTGCCACTCTCTCACGGCGTCTGTAAGCCCTTCTGGCATAAGGCTGAAATTCAGCGTTGCCACCCAATGCAGCCCCCATTATATGCTGGCAAACACTGAGCTCTGAATGAAGGCAAAGATAATTGGTAAGCTCTGGCCTGAGCCAAAAATACCTGTCCAAGTGTTGGTCCAAGCCAGTAAACTCTCCTCCTTGGTCTCTGTCCAAAAAACCATTGCACAAGAGTGAATGCTGCAAATGGCTGGCCTTTATACTGCTGGGTAAGTGCCCTTTAATTAGCACTCCCCGCGGCCCGGCTGGCCTGTGTACTGTTCCACTTCACAGTCGCTCGGGCCGCCCGGCGCACAATGGGCCGGCGCGAGTGATGTTCCGGTTTGGGGCGCACAAAGGGCGTTGCACTATTAAATGATGTCATGATCTGCGCACGCAGCAGGGCGCACGCTAAGACTTTGCGCCGGCGCTAAATGTGTGCTGAAGTTGGGGAGAGGCGCAGATCGCGCTGCGCCCGGGCGATAAGCGCCTAGCGTTCGAGATCTACTCCTCCTAAGGCGCTAACGGCTGGCGCGCCCAACTGAATTTCTAGGCCATGGTGTCAGAAGTGATTGAAAGAGATGAAGAGGAAAAATCTGAAGTTAAATCAGCTCTCCACATATTAGCAAGCCAAAAGAGAACATCGTTACTTACCTTTGGAGAATAGCTAACGAAGTGAAAAATGGTAGGATTACACCCACCGGCGAAGCTTCAGTTGACAGGTAATGTGGCTGAAAATTGGAGGAGGTTCAAACAACGTTTGGAGTTGTATTTATCAGCAATCGGAGCTGACGAGAAAAGTGATAAAATGAAAGCATCAGTGTTCTTACATGTCGTGGGTGATGAAGCGCTGGAGGTGTATAATAACTTCACATTCGCTGCTGATGGAGACAAAATGAAGTTGGATAAAATAATGGAACAGTTTGAGGCCTACTGCATACCTAAACGTAATGTGACGTTTGAGAGGCATAGATGTTTCACATGTGTACAGAAAACGGGAGAGAATATTGATCAGTATGTGACTGAACTGAGAAACAGAAGCAAAACGTGTGAATTTGGGGGACTGACAGACTCGCTGATAAAAGACAGACTGGTGTGTGGTATTCCAGATAATGGTCTAAGGGAAAGACTGCTAAGAGAGCAAAATCTAGACCTGGGAAAAGCCATAGCACTGTGTAGGGCTACAGAGACTGTGAAGTTGCAGGCAAAGGAGCTGTTCAGTGACTGTAGCTGCAACGTGGATGCAGTGAGAAAGAACGGACACAAACCGTTTAACAAAAAGAGCGCCAATGGGAAAAAAGAGGCGTGGCCAGCGAACAAAAATGAAAGGGGCAATCGAAAGTCATGTAGTCGATGCGGTACACAGCATCCACCAAGAAAGTGTCCAGCATATGGTAAAACATGCAATAGTTGCAACAAAAACAACCATTATGCCCGTTGCTGTAAGAACCAAGCGCAACAAAGCAAGGTCCATGCAGTAGATGAAAGCGAGATAGAGGAGTTCTATGTGGATGTTGTGGCTGAAAACAAGAAAGAAAAAAGAGACTGGATGTTGACACTAAAAGTGAATGACATACACATTCCATTTAAATTGAACACTGGAGCACAAGTTAATGTGATATCAGAGACTGATTTTAAGAAAATTAGACCCAGACCAAAGATACATGGAATAAAAGTGAAAGTGACAGGATACTCAGGTACTGATATACCAGTGAAAGGAAGATGCATTGTCAAAGTAACACACAAGGACAGAGAGCACACGTTAGCATTAATCGTGGAGCCAAAGGATGTGCAAGCCATACTAGGTTTAATAGCCTGTGAGAGACTGAACCTGGTAAGGAGAGTCCTCGTTGTGGAAAGCGAAGGAGAGACAGTCTATGATGAACTCATGAAAGAGTACAACGACCTATTTCAGGGTCTAGGCTGCATTCCAGGAGAACACACGATCAGAGTAGATAAAAGTATGCCAACGGTCATACATCCATGCAGAAAAGTTCCGTTTGCTCTTCAAAAGCAACTGAAGGCAGAGTTGGACAGGATGGAAAGCCTGAACGTGATTCAGAAGATAGATGAGCCAACTGAGTGGGTGAGTTCCCTCGTCGTTGTGGACAAAAAGAATGGAAAGCTCAGAATTTGCCTGGATCCAAGAGATCTAAACAGAGCAATAAAGAGAGAGCACTTCAAGCTTCCTACACGTGAGGAAATCATGTCACAGTTTGCAAATGCAAAGTATTTCAGCAAGTTAGAGGCATCATCAGGATTTTGGCAGATGAAACTGGACGAGGCAAGTTCAAGACTGTGCACGTTCAACAGTCCATTTGGCAGATACAGATTCCTAAGGTTACCATTTGGCATTGCCTCAGCTCCTGAAGTGTATCACAAAACTATCCATATGATCTATGAGCACCTGGAGGGAGTTGATACATCAATGGATGACATCATAGTATGGGGAACCATGAGAACTGAGCATGACGAGAGACTGAATAAAGTGCTGGAAGCAACAAGGAAAACAAACCTGAAGCTGAATAGAGAGAAATGCCAGCTCGGGGTGACAGAACTGACATTCGTGGGAGATATCCTTAGCAGTGAGGGCATCAGACCAGATCCCAGAAAGGTGTCCGCCATTGAGAATATGCCAAAGCCACAATGCAAAAAGGACATGCAGAGGTTTAATGGAATGATCAACTACATGGGTAAATTCATATCCAACCTCTCAGAAAAGATGGCGCCACTGAGACGACTAACTGAAAAGAACATAGTATGGGAATGGAGTCATGAGCATGAGAAGTCATGGAGCGATCTAAAGAAACTGCTCACAGAGGAACCAGTTCTGAGGTTTTATGACCCAGCGAGACCCATCAAGATATCATCGGATGCATCACAGAGTGGGCTCGGTACCGTTCTTCTGCAAAAATATGACGACTGGCAACCTATTGCATATGCATCGCTCTCAATGACAGATGCGGAGATGCGATATGCTCAAATAGAAAAGGAGCTGCTCAGCATCACATACGCCTGTGAAAGATTTCACCAGTTTGTGTCAGGACAAGCAATCAGTGTAGAGACTGACCATAAGCCCTTGATTGCATTGTTCCAAAAGCCACTAAATAGCTTTCCACTTAGAATACAAAGAATGATGATCAGGCTGCAACGCTATACACTGAATGTTGCGTACACACCGGGTAAGCTGATGTATACAGCAGACACGTTGTCCAGAGCTGTAGACCCAAGAGAGCCCACGAACACCAAAATGGATGAAAAAGTAAATGCCTACGTGAACATGATAACAAGTGCACTGCCCATAGCAGATGCAAAAATGGAGCTCATAAAGACTGAGACAAACAAAGATGAAACACTGAGACGACTGAGGAAAAGCATCTTGGATGGATGGCCCGACATGAAGCAAGACTGCTTACCTGACATGGCAGAGTACTGGAACTGCAGGGCGGAACTATCGGTGGTCGAAGACATCATCTACAAAGGAAGTAAAATAGTTATCCCAAAGAGATGCTAAAAAGGATCCATGGAGGACACCTGGGAATCGAAAAGTGTAAGAAAAGAGCACGAGAGGTGATGTACTGGCCACGAATCAACCAAGATGTGACAAATGAGGTGTCAAACTGCACAATATGCCTGAAATATCAAGCAAGCAATCCTGCAGAACCACTAAAGCCACACCCAGCGCCAGACAGACCTTACCAGAAGGTAGGCGCTGACCTATTTGTATGTCAAGGGTAGGACTATCTTGTCGTCACAGACTATTACTCCCTGTATCCAGAGGTTTGTAGACTGCACACCACCACTGCAGATGCTGTGATAACATGCATGAAAGCCATATTCTCCAGACATGGCGTGGAAAGCGAGGTCTTCACAGACTACGGACCCCAGTTTTACAATGCAAGTTTCCGACACTTTGCCAAAGAGTGGGACTTTGTCCACACAACGTCAAGTCCTCACTTTCCACAGTCCAATGGACTAGTGGAAAAATCAGTCCAGACAGTGAAAAGACTGATGTGCAAGGCAAAAGTCAGTGGAACTGACTTCTACCAGAGCATGCTTGTATACCGCACAACGCCGCTCGAGTGTGGTATGTCACCAGCCCAACTCCTTATGGGACGCCTGCTAAGGTCAAACCTACCCATCCCGGAGAACCTCCTGAAAACAAAAGAGGGGGAGAAAGTGAGGAAGTTCAAAGAACAACAGAAAGAAAAGCAAAAGTACTACTATGACAGAGGAACACAAAACCTACCTGAACTCCACACTGGTGACCAAGTAAGGTTCAAAGACAAAACAAACATATGGACTCAGAAGGGAACTGTCCTGAGTGAAGTTCAACCAAGATCATACACCATTCAGACAGATGAGGGTGCTGTTCTGCGAAGAAATTGTCGGAATCTTCTCATGGGACCAGCCACAGCAGGTCAAAAGACTGATACTGTTGAACAACCTGATCACACAGCAGGTCAAAAGACTGATACTGTTGAACAACCTGATCACACAGCTGAGAAATCATCATCTGAGGCAACAACTCAGATACAAGGACAATCAATCAGAAAATCCTCAAGACACGTTAAGCCTCCTGAGAGACTCATTGAGCAAGTTTAAGGACTCTTGTTATAGAAGGAAGTAATGTTATCTTATTCTCTCTTCAAGTTCTAGTGTATTTACATATTTCATGTGAACACACAAAGCAAGGTTAAAAAACCTTGATAATGATAATGATAATGTAAGTTCATTAAGTGTTACAGTTAAAATGCAGAGTAATACAAAGAAAACATGTTGTTAGATAAAAGTAAAATACTTTTGTTTTAAGAAAGGGAGATGTAATGAAATCAGCAAATAGTGATGGTATTTGCCTGTTTGATTATGATGCCTTTCCAGCATATTTGCCTGTTTGATTATTTATGCCTTACCAGCAGAGGGCATGTGAGAGAGGGAGTTTAGTTTCAGTTTCGTTTTAGATGGATCTCTAAGATGGTGTCTCCTGTAATGCTGTTAAAAGAGTTGAACATACTTTAGATTAAAAGGCATTCTCTTTCATGAATGTGTCGTCATTGAACCCACATACAAATCAATACAATAGGCAGAATGGAAAAGGAGTGGGTGGGTGGGGTGGGGGATGGCCCTGATAATAAATGATGGGATAAAAACTGTAGAGAGAAAGTGGGAAAATTGGGTCATGCCCCCTTTGGGGCGCTAACTTCGCCGGTAGCGCCCCGAAGAAATTAGCGCCCCCGTGCCCGAAATTCACCGGTAGCATCCCAAGAGGGAGGCAGGGCGCTACTGGAAGCGCCCCACCTCCCTCTTGGGGCACTGCAAGTGAATATCACATTGCTATGTGTGCAGTACTGCAGGCTTTCCTCCCCTTATAAAAGGGGAGGGGCCTTGTGCAGCATGACCCAGGGCCAAGCTGGGCCACCAGGGATCGGAGTGCCTGCAAAAGAGCCCAGCACTCAAGAGAAGTGCTGGGCTCATGGAGCGCAGCCGGCACTCCATGGGGGGGCTTCACAGGAAGTCAGGGATGGCAATGGGGGCAGGTGCTGGCAGGCAGCCAGCAACAAAAATGGCCACCCGGCACTTCCCCTTTAATTTGCGCTGCCCTGGCCGCAGGTAGGCCCCCCTGACCCTGTCAGACATAGCGTCCGGCCGTAAGTCAGGAGGTGCTACCAAAGATCATGGCCGTGGCGTGAGCGGGGCGCTGTGCACGGCGATGATGTCATCACCGGCAGTGCAGCGCCGCGGGGTACTGATGGTTACCACTGCCGCTAAACTCCTGCTGAATTTCGTGGGAGGTGTTGGCGGTGCTGCGCCCAGACGCTAGTTGCTTTGTGCCCCGTTAGCAACCTCTAACGGGAGGTGCAAATCATCCAAATTTTTAGGCCAAAGGATCGTAGCTCGGAAAATCCAGATGTAGAATCACTTTGGGTGGAGCTAAGAAAAAACATGGGGCAGAAAACACTGGTGAGAGTAGTTTATAGGCCCCCTAACAGCAGTTGTAATATCGGGTAAGGTATAAATCAGGAAAGTAGAGGTGCATGTAACAAGGGTAATACAGTAATCATGAGGGACTTTAATCTTCTTATAGACTGGGCAAACCAAGTTTGTAGTAATAGTGCAGAAGACGAGTTCATGGAATGCATTCAAGATAGTTTTCTAGATCAGACTGTTGAGGAACCAACTAGGGAACAGGCTATTTTAGATATAGATTGTGTAATGAGACAGGGTTAATGAATAACCTTGTAGTAAAGGAGCCTCTGAGGAAGAGTGATCATAAAACGATAGAATTTTATATTGAGTTTGAGAGTGATTTAGTTAAGTCCAAAACTAGGGACTTAATTTGAACAAAGCAAACTACATAGGTATGAGGGGTGAGTTGGCTAAGGTAGATTGGGAAACTAGATTAAAAGATATAATGGTAGATAAGCAATGGTAAATAATTAAAGAAAGAATTCATAATTTGCAATGAATATACATTTTCTTAAGGAATAAAAACTCCTTAAAAGTGGCCCAACCATGGCTAACAAGGGAAGTTAAAGATAGTATTAGATTTAAGGAAGTGGCTTATAATGTTGCCAAACAAAATACTAAGGCTGATGATTGTAAGGATGACCAAGAAATTGATAAAGAGAAATAAAATAAAATATGAGAGTAAACTGGCAAGAGATATTGTAAAAGCTTCTATAGGTATGTAAAAAGAAAGAGATTAGCAAAAGTAAATGTGGGTCCCTTAGAGGCAGAGACAGGAGGATTTATAATGGGGAATAAGGAAATGGCGGAGACTTTAAACAAATACGTTGGGCAGGATTTTCATTGGGCCGTGGAGGCGGGATTGGAGGCGTGTGGGGGGTTAAAATCCCAAAATTGGGGGGGGCATGAACCCATCCCGCACCCAACCCGCCTCCATGCCAGTTTCAAAGGAGGTGAGTACCCAACCCGCACTGGGACCCGCCTCCCCGAGGCGGGAAGGGGATTAGTGCCAAATAACTGCCTGTTAACAGCTAGTTAACAGGCAGTTTTTAGCCTAATCCCTATTTTAATGTTGAAGTGTGGGATTCCCAATATCGCCAAACCACGCCAAGTAAGAGGAGGCGGACCATCGGGATGAAGGGCTTGGAGGGGTCGAGATGTCTGGTGTTCAGGTGAGTGATGGGTGCATGAGTGCAAAGGTAAGTGTGTTTGGTGTGTGTAAAGTATTTAAAGAAGTTTTACATACCTTTACAGCTTTCCTTCCTTCAGGTCTCGGGAGTCTCTCATCTCACCAGCACAGAAAGCAGAATGGCTGCGAGCAGTCAAAAATTGAAGCATTCAGCTTTCTTTTCCAGGGAGATCTCTAAATCAGCCTGGGAGGAAGGAATTAACTTAGAGTACAGATTGTCAGTGTTTGACAGCTTCAAACAGCTGTGAAACGCTGACATTTAATCTGTCAAAAGGTCTTGACAGAAGAAATATCAATCTGTGATGTCACCTGTTGCCGGGTGGCCCTTAATTGGCCTGCTGAGCCCGCTAGGCGGGCTCAATAAGGTCAATCAAGTCAAAATCACGTGGGTTGGCTAGAACTCGATGGAGGTGGGACTACAACCCCGAAAGTTGTAGTCCTGACTCATAAGAACATAAGAACATAAGAAATAGGAGCAGGAGTAGGCCAATCGGCCCCTCGAGCCTGCTCCACCATTCAATAAGATCATGGCTGATCTGATCCTAACCTCAAATCTACTATCACTCTACATCCCTCCTGAACCCATGTGATCTCCTGGGAGAGGCGAAAAACCAGTTAAAAACCAAATGGCCAATTTGGGAGAAAAAAAATCTGGGAAATTCCTCTCCGACCCATCTAGGCGATCGAAACTCGTCCAGAAGATCACTATCCCTATATTTTCTACAGTACTTACCTTCTGTAAAAGGTGATCTCCACCCCAGCCAGGAACAGGAATAGAACCATCTCCTGAAATCTAACACATAATTAGAACACAAGAAATAGGAGCAGAACCACGCTACACGGCCCCTGGGCCCACTCCGTTACCCACAGGGCCATGACCATTCCGAACATAGACTCCTGTCCACTCCCCGTAACCCCTAATTCCCTTTACTTCTAAGAAACTGTCTATTTCTGTTTAAATTTATTTAATGATGTAGCTTCCACAGCTTTCTGGGGCAGCAAATTCCACAAACCTACTACCCTCTGAGTGAAGAAGTTTCTCCTCATCTCAGTTTTGAAAGAGCAGCCCCTTATTCTAAGATTATACCCCCTAGTTCTAGTTTCACCCATCGTTGGGAACATCCTCACCACATCCACCCGATCAAGCCCCTTCACAATCTTATATGTTTCAATAAGACCGCCTCTCATTCTTCTGAACTCCAATGAGTAGAGTCCCAATCTACTCAACCCCTCCTCATATGCCCACCCCCTCATCCCCGGGATTAACCGAGTGTACCTTCTTTGTACTGACTCGAGAGCAAGTATGTCTTTTCTTAAGTATGGACACCAAAACTGTATGCAGTATTCCAGGTGCGGTCTCACGAATACCTTGTACAACTGCAACAATACCTCCCTGTTTTTATATTCTATCCCCCTAGCAATAAAAGCCAACATTCCATTGGCCTTCTTGATCACTTGCTGCACCTACATACTAACTTTTTGAGTTTCGTGCACCAGGACCCCCAGATCCCTTTGTACTTCAGTACTTTCCAGTTTCTTGCCATTAAGATAATAACTTGCTCTATGATTTTTCCTGCCAAAGTGCATAACCTCACACTTTCTAGTATTGTATTCCATCTGCCAAATCTCTGCCCACTTACTTAGCCTGTCTATGTCCCTTTGCAGGTTTTTTATGTCCTTCGCACTCACTACTTTCCTTCCCATCTTTGTATCATCTGCAAAATTTGATATGTTACACTCGGTCCCCTCCTCCAAATCATTAATATAGATTGTAAAGAGTTGGGGACCCAGCACTGACCCCTGCGGAACACCACTAGTTACTGATTGCCAGTCTGAGAATGAACCATTTATCCCAACTCTCTGCTTTCTGTTAGATAGCCAATCCTCCACCCATGCCAGAATATTACCCCCAATGCCATGATTTTTTATCTTGAGCAATAATGTTTTGTGTGGCACCTTGTCAAATGCCTTTTGGAAGTCTAAATACACTCCTATGTCCGCTGGTTCCCCTTTATCCACCCTGTATGTTACTTCCTCAAAGAACTCAAGCAAATTTGTCAAACATGACTTCCCCTTCATAAAACCATGCTGACTTTGTCCTATTAAATTATGTTTATCCAAATGTCCCGTTACTGTCTCCTTAATAATGGACTCTAAAATGTTACCAACCACAGATGTTAGGCTAACAGGTCTATAGTTTCCAGCCTTCTGCCTACTACTCTTTTTAAATAAGGGTGTTACATTAGCACTCACTGAAAATCCAGCCCGTTGTATCTGTCTTCACGGAAGATGACACAAAAAACATTCCAGAAATAGTGGGAAACCAAGGGTCTAGTGAGAATGAGGAACTTAACAAAATTAGTATTAGTAAAGGAATAGTACTAGAGAAATTAATGGGACTAAAAGTCGACAAATCCCCAGGACCTGATGACCTTCATCCTAAGGTTTTAAAAGAGGTGGCTACAGAGATATTGGATGCATTGGTTTTGATCTTTCAGAATTCCATATATTCTAGAATGGTCTCTGTGGATTGGAAGGTAGCAAATGTAACTCCGCTTTTCAAGAAAGGAAGGAAAGAGAAAACAGTGAACTGTAGACCAGTTAGCCTGATGTCAGCAATATGGAAAATGCTAGAATCTATTATTAAGGATTGGTGACAGGGCACTAGAAAATCATAATATGATTGGACAGATTCAACACGAATTTATGAAAGGGATATCATGTTTGACAAATCTGTTTTTTGAGTGTTTTTGAGGTTGTAACTGGAAAGGCAATGGGTGACCACCAGACAGAGTAAAAGAACTACGAAAGTACTGCAGGAGTCCCCTGCGTCCATCTCCCTCTCCAACAGATTTTCTGTTTTGGATACTGCTGGGGGAGATTGTTTCTCAGGGGAATGCAACTAAAGCCAAGTCCATGGCACTACGAGTGGCTCCGCTGCACAGGAGGGGAGGAAAAAGAGTAGGAGAACAATCATGATAGGGGATTCTATCGTAAGGGGAACAGATAGAGGTTTCTGTGGCCGCAGACGTGACTCCAGTATGGTATGTTGCCTCCCTGGTGCCAGGGTAAAGGATGTCACTGAGCGGCTGCAGCACATTCTGAAGGGGGAGGGTGAGCAGCCAGAGGTTATGGTCCATATCGGTACCAACGACATAGGTAAAAAGAGTGATGAGGTCCTGCAAGCAGAATATAGGGAGCTAGGAAATAAATTAAAAAGCAGGACCTCAAACGAAGTAATCTCAGGATTACTCACAGTGCCACGTGCTAGCGAGAGCAGAAATAGGTGAATAGAGCAGATGAATGCATGGCTGGAGAGATGGTGTAGGAGGGAGGGATTTAAATTCCTGAGGCATTAGGGCCGATTCTGGGGAAGGTGGGACCTGTACAAGCTGGACGGGTTACACCTTGGCAGAACCAGGACCAATATCCTCATAGGGGTGTTTGCTAATGCTCTTGGGAAGGATTTAAACTAGTTTGTCAGGGGGCTGGGAGCCTAAGTGTGGGCCCAGAATGGAGAGAAACAAAGCTGGAAGTGAAAGTTAGAAAAGTAGTCAACAAAACTAGTCGGGAGCAGAAACAAAGGCCAACAGTAAAGAGGGTCAAAGTGCAGAAAAATATTAAACAGGCAAAGTTGAAGGCACTTTAGCTAAATGCACGTAGCATTCGCAACAAGGTGGATGAATTAATGGCACTAATAGAAGTAAATGGCTATGATGTAATTGCCATTACAGCGACATGGTTGCAGGGTAACCAAAGCTGGGAACTGAATGTTCCAGGGTACTCAACATTTAGAACGAACAGACAAAAGGAAAAGGAAGTGGCTTAGCGCTGTTAATAAGGGATGAGATTGGTATGGTAGAGATAAAAGATCTTGGCTTGATAGATCCTGATGTAAAACTGGAATCAGTTTGGCTGAAGCTAAGAAACAGCAAAGGGTGGAAAACATTGGTGGGAGTTGTGTATAGGCCACCACACAGTAGTGGTAATGTAGGGCACAGTATCAATTAAGAAATTAGAAGTGCATGTAACAAGGGCAATACGGTAATCAACGGGGATTTTAATCTACATATGGACTGGGCAAATCAAATTACCACTAATGGTGTGGAGGACAAATTCTTGGAATGCATGCGAGATGGTTTCCTGGATCAGTATGTGGAGGAACCAACCAGGGAATGGGCTATTCTGGATCTGGTACTGTGTAATGAGAAAGGGCTAATCAATAATCTTGTGGTAAAGGGGCCTTTAGGGACAAGTGAGCATAATATGATTGAATTTTACATTAAGTTTGAGAGTGATGTAGTCCAATCTGAAACTAAGGTCTTCAATCTAAACAGAGGAAACTACAAGGGTATGACGGACAATTTGGCCATGGTAGATTGGGAGACAACACTAAAAGGTATGAAGGTGGACATACAATGGCTAACATTCAAGGAAATAATGCATAATTTGCAACAAATATATATTCCTCTAGGGCATAAAATCCCAAAAGGAAAAGTGATCCAACCATGGCTAACAAAAGAAATTAAAGCTAGTATTAAGTCAAAGGAGGAAGCTTATAAAGTTACCAGAAAAAGCGGTCAGTCAGAGGATTGAGATCTTTTCAGAAATCAGCAAAGGGGGAGCAAGAAATTGATTGAGAAAGGGAAAATGGAATATGAGCACAAATTAGCGAAAAATATAAAAACGGATTGTAAAAGCTTCTATAGGTATGTGAAAAGGAAAAGACTGGTGAAGGTAAATGTAGGTCCTTTACAGTCAGAGACGGGAGAATTTATAATGGGGAATGAGGAAATGGCTGAGAAATTAAATAAATACTTTGTTTCCGTCTTCACGGAGGAAGACACAAAAAAATCCCAGAAATACGAGAAAACCAAGGGTGTGACGAGAATAAGGAACTTAATAAATTATTATTAGTAAAAAAACAATACTAGCAAAATTAATGGGACTAAAAGTCGATAAATCCCAAGGACCGGATGATCTACATCCTAGGGTTTTGAAAGAGGTGGCCATTGGGACAGTGGATGCATTGGTTGTCACCTTCCAAAATTCTATAGATTCTGGAACAGTTCCTGCAGATTGGAGGATAGCAAATGTAACCCCGCTATTTAAGAAAGGAGGGCGAGAGAAAACGGGGAACTACAGACCTGTTAGGCTCATATCAGTAATTGTTGGAATCTATTGTAAAGGATGCAATAACTGAGTACTTAGAAACTAATACTAAGATTGGGCAGAGTCAACATGGATTTATGATAGGGAAATCCTGTTTGACAAACCTATTGGAATTCTTTGAGGAAGTAACTGGTGGAGTAGACAAAGGGGAACCAGTAGATGTGGTGTATTTGGATTTTCAGAAGGCCTTCGATAAGGTCCCATACAAGAGGTTGGTGAACAAAATTAGGGCACATGGAATTGGGGGTAATATACTAGCATGGATTGAGAATTGGTTAACAGACAGAAAACAAAGAGTAGGGATAAACAGGTCTTTTTCAGGATGGCAGCATGTGACTAGTGGGGTATCGCAAGGATTGGTGCTTGGGCCCCAGCTATTCACAATCTATATCAATGATTTAGATGAGGGGACTAAATGTAACATTTCCAAATTTGCTGATGATACAAAGCTAGGTGGCAGTGTCAGTTGAGAAGAGGATGTGAAGAGGCTTCAAGGGGATCTCGACAGGCTCAGTGAGTGGGCGAGAACATGGCAGATGGAATATAATGTGGATAAATGTGAAGTTATCCACTTTGGTAGAAAAAACAGAAAGGCAGAGTATTTCCTAAATGGTGAAAGATTGGGGAATGCAGATGCTCAAAGGGACCTGGGTGTCCTTGTACATGAATCACTGAAAGTGAATGTGCAGGTGCAGCAAGCCATTAGGAAGGCAAATGGTATGCTGGCCTTCATTAAAAGAGGATTTGAGTACAGGAGTAAAGAAGTCTTACTCCAATTATATAGGGCTTTGGTGAGACCACACCTGGAGTACTGTGTACAATTTTGGTCTTCTTACCAAAGGATGGATATACTTGCCATAGAGGCAGTGCAACGAAGGTTCACGAGATTGATTTCTGGGATGGCGGGACTGTCCTTTGAGAAGAGATTGAGTAAACTAGGCCTGTACTCTCTTGAATTCAGAAGAATGAGAGGGGATCTCATTGAAGTACACAAAGTTATTACAGGGCTTGATAGGGTGGATGCTGGGAGAATACATCCCTTGGCTAGGTAGTCTAGAACCAGGGGCCAAAGCCTCAGGATAAAGGGTAGGCCATTCAGGACTGAGATGAGAAGAGGTTTGTTCACACAGATGGTGGTGAATCTTTGGAATTATCTAACCCAGAGGGCTGTGGAGGCTCAGTCATTGGGTATATTCAAAACAGAAGTCGATAGATTTCTGACTAGTAAAGTCATCAAGGGATATGGCGATAGGGCCGATGAATGGAGTTGAGGCAGTAGATCAGCCATGAACTCATTGAATGATGGAGCAGGCTCAAAGGGCCGAATGGCCTACTCCTGCTCCTATTTCTTATGGTCTTATGTTCTTATGTACACATGCAGCTAAAAGCAGCAATACCAGCGAGCAGCCACAAGGTAAGAATTCTTCCCGAAACCTTTAGCAACCCACTGTTAATCCCTGAATACTGCACCAACAGCAATTGCTAGACATTAGATAAAATTCTGAGATTAGTGGCCAAATTGTTCTTTAAAACAGAGTCAATATGACATTAGGGAACACATATAAAGGGATTGAATAGTGGACAATTAAAATTAATATATTTGGCCAATTACAGTTGATAAGTTAAGGAGCCAATGAGGGAGTCTCACATTATACGGAAGAGGTAGGCCTAGAAATTCAGTATAGCCACTTTTGGGGCGGTAAAGTCGGGCGGCCGCTAAAGTTTGCGCCCGCCGGAAAGTGGAGGCCACTTCGCCGAAATTCAGTAGGTTTGGCCAAGGAGTTTGCTCGAGCGCTAAAACTGGCGTTGCGCGGCTATCTTTAGGCGCTAAGCCGGCGGTGCAGACTGATACCGCTGAGGCTGGGCGCAGTGCAGGTGCGGTCATGTTTTGATTGACAGCAGACACCCTGGCGCCGGCCAGCTCTTAAAGGGGGAAGGTTCGACTTGGCCTGCTGCCACGCCCTGGATACTGCAGCCCTCCAGCTAGGCCTAAACACTGCTGCTGGAGAGAAATAGCGCCAGGAAGGATGCAGAGGGCCCGTGAGCGAGCGCAGCGCTTCTCTGCCCATGATTTAAAGGTGCTGGTTAGGGCTTTGGAGAGGAGAAGCCATATCTTGTTCCCGGACAGTGGCAAGAAGCCTGCCACCAGGGTGTACAGGAGAGCCTGGAGGGATATCGCCCAGAGGGTCACAGCCACCTGCGATGTCCCCAGGACTGGTGTCCAATGCCGGAAAAAGTTTAACGACCTCACTCGGATTGTCAGGGTGAGTACCCTTTCCAGTGTCCTCCTCATCCTTGCATGTGCACCTCACATTATGGGCAAAGGGACCTCAAAGCCCTAATGGCTAGCCCTCATCCAGCAGCTATGGCACTGGCATGAACATCAATTGCACTTTCTGCACTTTACACACTGGCCAAGCTATTCCACCATGGGAGGCGGTGCACACAACAACAGGGCACCACACTGGCCAAGCTATTCGACCATGGGAGGCGGTGCACACAACAACAGGGCACCACACTGTACTTAGAGGCCGTCCTTTCTCTTGCAGGCCAAGCTGGCCCAGAATCTGAAGAGCCGGACTGTCACCGGGGGAGGCCGTCCCCAGTTCCAGCAGCTCAGTGACCTGGAGGAGCGCGTGGGTTGACTCATGGGTGGCCGGCTGATTGGCCCCGTTGCATGTGGAGATGCCGACCCTGTGCTGGGCCCCAATGGTAAAGACATGACCTTTTGGACCTCTCTCGTTCCCCTTGCGCTTCAGATCTACATCCTTTGCCACTGTCCGACCAATGCGCAGAATGCCACCACTCATGCCTCCCTCGCTGACGCCCTGTCCTCACTCTAAAGCTACTCTTGTGCCTTCCTGCTTTCAGCTGGTGAGGAGGAGGTCCCTGAAGCTGCGACTGACAGTCCCTCGGAAGAGGAGGACGAGGAGGAGCAAGAGGAAGGCGGCCCATCGGGGGAACCCTCATCCGCACCAGGGGATGGCAATGCAGGGGACACGTCTTCCCTGGAGGGGAGCCAGGGGGAAGTGTTGCAGGGGGGTGTAGCTCCTGTGCCCAGTGGCGTCGAGCCACGCGGGAAGGGTCGGGCAGCTCGGCTGCCTTCTCCCCAGAGGGGGGAAGTGTTGCAGGGGAGTGTAGCTCCTGTGCCCAGTGGCGTCGAGCCACGCGGGAAGGGTCGGGCAGCTCGGCGGCCTTCTCCCCAGAGGGGGGAAGTGTTGCAGGGGAGTGTAGTTGCTGGGCCCAGTGGCGTCCAGCCACGCGGGAAGGGTCGGCCAGCTCGGCGGCCTTCTCCCCAGAGGGGGGAAGTGTTGCAGGGGAGTGTAGTTGCTGGGCCCAGTGGCGTCCAGCCACGCGGGAAGGGTCGGCCAGCTCGGCGGCCTTCTCCCCAGAGGGAGAGTCCGGCCTCCAGTCCGGAGACGGCCCTCGCCCAGGAGGTGCGCCTCCTCGATCAAATGTCCGCGGACTCGGATCGTCGGCACAC
The DNA here is from genome assembly GCF_052327205.1 of Somniosus microcephalus. Classification (NCBI taxonomy): domain Eukaryota; kingdom Metazoa; phylum Chordata; class Chondrichthyes; order Squaliformes; family Somniosidae; genus Somniosus; species Somniosus microcephalus. The sequence goes on from NC_140987.1 coordinate 229,460,977, forward strand.
CGAGTTCATGGGGGTTGTGGGACGGTTGCCTGAGGCCATCGAGTCCCTGGTTCATAGTGTGTCCGATTTCGGGGCCTCTCAGGCCAGGGGTTTCGAACAACTCGCGGCATCACAGGCCAGGGGTCTCGAACAATTCGGGGCAGCCCAGGACGCGAGTCGGGCCGAATTGAGGGCAGCACAGGACGCGAGTCGGGCCGAATTCAGGGCAGCACAGGACGCGAGTCGGGACGACGTCAGGGCAGCACAGGCAGCGAGTGGACAGTTCATCAGTGGTGCCGTGCAGTCACTGGCTGGTCTGATGCAGGCACAGACCAGGGCAGTACGGGCACTCACTGCTGCCACACTCGCTGTGTCAGGCAGGCATCGCCACGGCACCCGCCGCGCTGCAGCAGCACAGCGGTCTGGCCTTCAGCAGATTGCTGCGCTTGCTGCAGTGCCAGCCCGGCCGAGTGCCACTGTCTCAGGCGAGCAGCGAGCAGCGAGCGCCTGGCATCAGCCAGCTTGCCCCCACTGCTGCAGCCGCCACTGCCACTCCCCCAGCGAAGCTGCCACGAGCTGCTGGAGAGACTGATGCTGCCCAGCCACAGCTGCAGCAGTCAGCAGCCGGCCCCTCGAGGGCCAGAGCTCGTCTAGGCCGACCCCCAAGGGCATCTGCCGTCACGCAATGTGCCCCTCAGGAGCCTTCCCCCAGCCTTGCAGCACCCACAGGGCCCAGGTTGAGGCGGAGCAGCAGGTCGGCCAGGGGCCGGAAAAGGCTGGACAAGGACTCGCCCTCTCGGCACACAAAGTAGAGTGTGTTGCCAAATGTTTTTTTATATGGGGGTGGTTGTGTTGTCTATGTGGGGGGTTGTTTTGGTAAGGCTGAGGATGAAGGCCATTTGGATGGAAAACTTTTGTTATTCCTCCCCAGGTTGTGGGAGTGAGTTATGTGTTTGACTGTTTTTTGGGGGTGTTGTCTGTTTTTGGGTTTCATGTGGGAAGGGTCCTGAGTTTGTTCAATAAAGCTTTTTCTTTATTCAGCTTGTCCATGTGTGATGTTTGAAGTGGTTGTTGCGTTAACCGGCTGAGGGCTTGCGGAGCGGCTGCATTCATGTCCCTTCGTTGCCACAAGCCATTCCCTGACAGGGGGCCTAGAAGTGTCATTCAATAAGCCAGCGACGGACGGCCCTTGGACCTTGTGGCTCCCTCCTGGGCTGGTACTCCTCCTCCTCCTCTTCCTCCTCCTCCTCATGGTCCTCCTGCTCCTCCTCCTGAGGTGGTGGTCCAACATGAGCTGGCAGTGCCTGAGTCCTGCGGATAGCCAGGTTGTGCAGCATGCAGCAAACGATGACGAACTGGGAGACTCTATCCGGCGAATACTGCAGAGATCCGCCGGAGCGATCCAGGCAGCGGAACCGTTGCTTGAGGACGCCAATCGTTTGCTCGATGATGTTCCTTGTGGCTTGATGGCTTTCATTGTATGCCTCCTCAGCAGGGGTCCTGGGCGCGCGGAGCGGGGTCATGAGCCATGTACACAAAGGATAGCCTTTGTCCCCGATAAGCCATCCTCTTGCGGGAGGCTGTGCCTGGAACATGTCAGCCACAGTAGTCTGGCGCAGGATAAATGCATCGTGGCTGCTGCCTGCAAAGCGGGCATTGACAGCTAGGATGCGCTGCCTATGGTCACACACCAGCTGTACATTGAGGGAATGGTAGCCCTTCCGGTTGCGGTAATCGTCGGCATTGTCGATAGGTGCCCGCAAAGCCACATGTGTGCAGTCAATGGCGCCCTGCACCATGGGGAAGTCGGCGATCCTCGCAAATCCAACTGCACGCTGCTCCTGCCTCTCTAGGGTCATGGGGAAGGAGATGAATTGGTGTCTCCTTGTGAAAAGGGCATCGGTGACCTGCCGGATGCAGCGATGCACGGCGAACTGGGAGATGTTAGCTATGTCCCCAGCAGCGGCTTGGAAGGAGCCGCTTGCATAAAAGTTCAGAGCCACCGTGACCTTCACTTCCACCGACAGAGACGTCCTGCACATCAGCTGTGGACGCAGATCTCTGTGAAGCAGCTGGCAGATCTCTGCAACCACCTCCCTTCTGAAGCGCAGCCTCTTAACACACTGCGCGGCAGTCATGGTGAGATAGGACACCTGCTGGTGGTATTCCCTGAGTGGGTAAGGCCTACGTTGCCGACGCCTGATGCCCCCTCTGCGTCTAGGCATGGCTGCCCCTCTCACACAGCGTCTGCGAGCCCTTCGCACATAATGCTGGAACTGAGGGTTGGAACCCCATGCAGCCCCCATAATATACTTGCAAACAATGAAATCACAATGAGTCAACTTTCAAAGCTCTGGCCAGAAGCCAAAAATACCTCTCCTATGTTGGGCCAAATCGGTAAGGTGTCTTCCTTGGTCTCTGTCCAGAAATCCGTTGCACAAAAGTCATTGCAGCAAAATGGCTGGCCTTTATAGTTCAGTCTAAGTGCCCTTTAATTAGCGCTCCCCGAGGCCCGCAGGGCCTCTGCTGCGTTCCACTTCACAGTTCTTAACACCGCCACGCCCACATTGGGCGGGCGCGACTGAAGTTCCGGTTTGGGGCGCACAAAGGGCATTGCACGACGAAATGACGTCATAAGTTGCGCGCGCAGCTGAGCGGGCGCAAACACTTTGCGCCGGCGCTAAATGTCTGCTGAAGTTGGGCATTGGCGCAGATCGTTCTGCGCCCGGCCGCTAAGTGCCTAGCGCTCGAGATCTACTCCTCCTAGGGCGCTAACGGCTGGCGAACGCAACTGAATTTCTAGGCCGTAGTCTTTTATTAAAAGGACGAGGTAGTCTTGCATCATTGTGGAAGAGGTAAAGAGGTAGTCTCGAATCAATGTGGAAGAGGTAGTCTCACATCATTGTGGAAGAGGTATTCTCACATCATTGTGGAAGAGGTAGTCTCACATCATTGTGGAAGAGGTATTCTCACATCATTGTGGAAGAGGTATTCTCACATTATATGGAGAGATATTCTCACATCATTGTGAAAAAGGTAGTCTCACATTATATGGAGAGTTATTCTCACATCATTGTGGAAGAGGTAGTCTCACATCATTGTGGAAGAGGTATTCTCACATCATTGTGGAAGAGGTGGTCTCATATTATATGGAGAGGTAGTCTCACATGTTTGTGGAAGAGGCAGTCTCAGCATTGTGGAAGAGGTAGTCTCACATTATATGGAGAGATAGTCTGACAACATTGTGGAAGAGGTAGTCTCACATTATATGGAGAGATAGTCTGACAACATTGTGGAAGAGGTAGTCTCGCATCATTGTGGAAGAGGTAGTCTCACATTAAATGGAGAGGTAGTCTCACAGCATGGTGGAAGAGTTAGTCTCACATTATATGGAGAGATATTCTCACATCATTGTGGAAAAGGTAGTCTCACATCATTGTGGAAGAGATAGTCTCACATTATATGGAGAGTTATTCTCACATCATTGTGGAAGAGGTAGTCTCACATTATATGGAGAGATAGTCTCGCATCATTGTGGAAGAGGTAGTCTCACATCATTGTGGAAGAGATAGTCTCACATTATATGGAGAGTTATTCTCACATCATTGTGGAAGAGGTATTCTCACATCATTGTGGAAGAGGTATTCTCACATTATATGGAGAGATAGTCTCACAGCATCGTGGAAGAGGTAGTCTCAGCATTGTGGAAGAGGTGGTCTCACATTATATGTAGAGGTAGTCTCGTATCATTGTGGAAGAGGTATTCTCACATTATATGGAGCAATAGTCTCACAGAATTGTGGAAGAGTTAGTCTCACATTATATGGAGAGTTATTCTCACATCATTGTGGAAGAGATAGTCTCACATTATATGGAAAGCTAGTCCCACATCATTGTGTAGGATTCGCAAAATTGGATTTCATATTCATATTAATAAGGGTCAATAGGCAGAAGAGGCCATAATTTTAAAGACTGTTTTAAAAGAAGCCCAGAAAAAGGGGCATACAAAATGGGCGCCGTATCATGTGACCAGCTTTAAAATGATTCCTGCGCAACCTCAGGCAGCTATGTGGATTGAACCCATAATAAGTTCTGCAAGCCGTTTCTGAAAGAACGAAACCAGACCCACAGGCATGCATATGGATAGATGCAGATCCACTCAAGTTCGGCCTGGAGACAGAGGCCATCTAAATGTTGACCCAGACGAAAGAGGACAATCTCATATTCATGAGAACTGCACCAAGGGCTCGGTAACGGATCAGCAGGACATTAAAAACAATGAGAGCCATTTCAAACCAGAGATGGGCCTATTACCAGCCGCTTAAAATGATTTTAAATATAATAACTGCCCCGCTGTGCTCAAAGCCCGCCAAAGTTAAAACAAAGACTAACCTGATTTTGGGCGGGAAGTGAGGCCTCGGGAAGAAAGGTATACCTGCCGAGACCTTTCGGCAGTTGAGACGGCAGTGGGACACGACTCGACAGACGCAGCTTGAGGAGGAAGACACAGCTTGGGAGAAGACGCTGGAGGAAGCTTGAATCGGCAAGCTCGGACGGTCACAAGGAGAGTCGAGCTAAAAGACAGTTTGCAGTCGGACAGTCTTTGCAGCCCCAGCAGCCGGTCCAGCTTTTGAGCTGGGCAAAGAGGAGCTGGCTTGGGGAAAGATCAGCGGACTCCTCTCCACCGTCGGAGAAGAAAGAAGGATAATTATGACTGTATAAAAAGTCATTCGGAACCAGCGTCCCGCCCCGGGGAAAACCATCGGGAGATCATCGACCATCCCCGGGCCGCAGCTGAAAGTAGAAGGGGCCATACCAGCCCAAGGCTTCCCGGACCAGGGTCGAGCCGACGATCCTCGACCTCGCCGACATCCAGGCCCGCCGCTGTCCAGCCGCCCCCGACCCCCACCTCAGGAGAGAGGTGTGGCGCAGCTCGCAGGGGCTCCACGATCCACGTGGAGACGAAACGCCTAAAAGGACCAAACACAGACTCGTTTTCAGAACCTTCCACTTCCTAGTGGGATTGGTGAGCATGTTTCTGGCCCTTCACAATCAGATCTAGATAGGTTTAATAAGGGGGTGGATTTAAGGGTACAATTAACACGAGTTGTTGTCCCTCGATGTTCCGTGTGTTTCCTTATTTCATGATGATCTTTGTAGAATATAAGATGCCTGTATTTGCCTCAGTTAGTATAATGCCGTTATGATTTGTTTGTGTTTGTTTCTCCCTCCCATGTACCGTACTCTTATCTGTGTTGCATTTGATTTGATATTTTTCCATTTGCAATAAAATTTCATTTTTGATTCATCAAACTTAGTCTACAAGAGTCTTCTCTACATTGTAGTTCCTGCGCCTAAGTCCAGAGTATAGAATCTAAGGGGCGAGTGGGTCAAACCACTCAAGGTTTTACTGTGCAAGAGAGAGAGGCCTCTAGAGAGAGAAACCTCAGGGAAATCTCTCATCGGAAAACCCCTTACAATTGTGGAAGAGGTAGTCTTACATTAAATGGAGAGAAAGTCTCACAGCATTGTGGAACAGGTAGTCTCAAACCATTGTGGAAGAGGTAGTCTCACATTATATGAAGAGGTAGTCTCACAGCATTGTGGAAGAAGTTGTCTCACAGCATTGTGGAAGAGGTAGTCTCACATTATATGGAGAGCTAATCTCGCATCATTGTGGAAGAGGTATTCTCACATTATATGAAGAGGTAGTCACACAGAATTGTGGAAGAGATAGTCTCAGCATTGATGAAGAGGTATTCTCACATCATTGTGGAAGAGGTAGTCTCACATTATATGGAGAGATAGTCTCAGCATTGTGGAAGAGGTAGTCTTAGCATTGTGGAAGAGGTAGTCTCGCATCATTGTGGAACAGGCAGCCTCTCATCATTGTGGAAGAGGTATTCTCACATTATATGGGGAGCTAGTCTCGCATCATTGTGGAACAGGTAGCCTCACATTATATGGAGAGGTAGTCTCACAGAATTATGGAAGTGATAGTCTCAGCATTGTGGAAGAGGTAGTCACACATTATATGGAGACATAGTCTCAGCATTGTGGAAGAGGTATTCTCACAGCATTGTGGAATAGGTAGGCTCACATCATTGTGGAAGAGGTAGTCTCACAGCATTGTGGAAGAGGTAGTCTCGCATCATTGTGGAAGAGGTAGTCTCACATCATTGTGGAAGAGATATTCTCACATCATTGTGGAAGAGGTAGTCTCACATCATTGTGGAAGAGATATTCTCACATCATTGTGGAAGAGGTAGTCTCACAGCATTGTGGAAGAGGTAGTCTCACAGCATTGTGGAAGAGGTTGTCTCACATCATTGTGGAAGAGGTATTCTCACATCATTGTGGAAGAGGTATTCTCACATCATTGTGGAAGAGGTAGTCTCACATCATTGTGGAAGAGGTATTCTCACATCATTGTGGAAGAGGTAGTCTCACATCATTGTGGAAGAGGTAGTCTCACATCATTGTGGAAGAGGTATTCTCACATCATTGTGGAAGAGGTAGTCTCACATCATTGTGGAAGAGGTAGTCTCACATCATTGTGGAAGAGGTATTCTCACATCATTGTGGAAGAGGTAGTCTCATCATTGTGGAAGAGGGAGTCTCACATCATTGTGGAAGAGGTAGTCTCACATTATTGTGGAAGAGGTAGTCTCACATCATTGTGGAAGAGGTAGTCACACATCATTGTGGAAGAGGTAGTCTCACAGCATTGTGGAAGAGGTAGTCTCACAGCATTGTGGAAGAGGTATTCTCACATTATGTGGAGAGGTAGTCTCAGAATTGTGGAAGAGGTCTCACAGAATTGTGGAAGAGGTATTCTCACAGCATTGTGGAACATGTAGTTTCATAGCATTCTGGAAGAGGTATTATCACATCATTGTGGAAGAGGTAAGCTCACATTATAAGGAGAGACAGTCTCATCATTGTGGAAGAGGTGTAGGATTCGCAAAATTGAACTTTATATTCTAAAGGATCGAATGGCAGAAGACGCCATGATTTTAAAGACTGTTTTAAAAGAACACCAGAAAAAGGGGCATACAAAATGGCCACCAGACCCCGTGATCAACTTATTGGGACACTTTAAAATGGTCCCTGCAAATCCTCAGACAGCTTTGTGGATTCAGCCCAAAGTAAGTTCTGGAAGCCGTTTCTGAGAGAACGATACCAGACACCCACATACACATATAGATTGGATGCAGATCCAGTCGAGATCGGCCTGTAGATAAAGGCCATCTAAATGTTGACCCAGACAAAAGGGAACAGTTTCATATTCATGAGAAGAGCATCAAGGGCCCGTTAAGGACATCACCAGGACATTAAAAACAATGAAGGTCATTCCAGACCAGAGATGGCCCGTTACCGGCCATCCAAGAACAGTTTAAAATATAATAACTACCCCATTGTGCAACAAGCCTGCCAAAAAGTTAAACAAAGACTAACCTGATTTGGCGCAAGATAAGAGCTTCTGGAAAGAAGTATAATTGAGGGAACACACGGGTAGGAAATGGGTTATCTTTAGCTTTCCAGCTTGCAGGCCTGTCCAGCTTTTGAGCTGGGGAAAAGAGGAGCCGCTTTCGGAGAAGATCAGCGTGACTCCTCTCCATCGACGGAGAGGTAGAAGAAGAAGACTAAGCCGCCATCAAGAAGGTCGTTCGAGCCGGCGACCCACCCCGGGGTAAAACATCGGGAGATCATCAACCAACCCCGGGCCTTTGACGAAACGAGAGGCCATCGACCCACCCCAGGCCCAGAAGAAGAGACAAGAAAAAAAACAACAGAAGAAACCGAGGTCGAGCAGCCGCCCCCGAACCCCACCTCAGGAAAGAGTTGAGGCGCAGCTCGCTGGGGCTCCACGATCCACGTGGAGACGGGACGCCTGAAAGGATCAAACACAGACCGGTTTCAAAACCTTGCATTTCCTAGTTGGATTGATGAGCATGTTTCTGGCCCTCCATAATCAGATCTAGATAGGTTTAAGGGGGTGGATATTTAAGGGTATAATTAACATGAGTTGTTATCCCTCGATGTTCCGTGTGTTTCCCTATTTCATGATGATTTTTTGTTGGGTATAATATGCCTGTATTTGCCTTAGTTAGTATTGTGTCGTTATGATTTGTTTGTGTTTTTCCCTCCCATGTACTCTCTTATTTGCTTGCATTTGATTTGTGTTACCATATGCAATAAAATTTCATTTCGTTTCATCAAACTTGGCCTATAAGAGTTTTTTCTACATTATATGTCCAGCCCCAAAGTCCAGAGTACAGAATCTAAGGGGTGAGTGGGTCGAACCACTCAAGGTTTTACTGTGCAAGAGAGAGAGGCCTCTAGAGAGAGAAACCTCAGCGATCTAAAACCCTTTACAGAAAATGGCGACCGCGGCAGGACTCTGGCAGCAGGATTGCAATGTAATAGATCCAAGTTTGAATGGTCAAAATGCAATGGATGAGAGGACAGCGGATTATGTCTTTGGCAAGGTAAATCTCACTAAACAGTGGATTTCCATTCTCTTACTGGATGGGCGTCCGGTGGACGCAGCCATCAGGTTGACAGAGAGCAAAGAGCATAAGAAGTCAGTGGAGAAGGCAGTGTGGCTGATGTGTTACAAGAAGCAGGCCCAGATCTTGGACCGGGTCATTGCAGCACTGGCAGCCAGGATCACAACCCAGGCAGCAGAGATAGAGGAAAAGGCCATGGGTGGGGAAAAACTCATCACAGCGCTACAAGCGCTGAATCAGGAACGCCAAGTGGTAGCTGGTCAACATCAGGCTAGGATAGAGTACCTGGAGTGACAGGTTACTGAGGCAAAGATCAATGAAACGAGGATCCGGGAGAAAAATGCCCGCCTCGCACAACAGCTAAGAGTGCAGGAGGAGAGAGTAGTGGAGGTTAAGGCAGCTTACAAGCTAGCCCTCGAGCACGGGTTTGAGAGCACAGACCACGGCCCCTGCCAAAAGACCATAGAGGACCTAAGAACGGCCCTGGTTAAGGCAAAAGGCATGGTGTGTCTCATCAGCCCGAAAGCCAGTCACGTGGACTTTTCAAAGGAATCAAAACAGCTGATTCCAGCTGAAGCAGTTGTGGTACCAGCCACCGAGCCCTCAGCTCCGCCGAGCTATAGTGAGACTTGGCCAGAAAAATAGGGGGTGGTAAAAGAGGAGGTAGCCGAGGTGGAATGTGAGGAAGAACAGCCACTGGTAGCGAAGCCGGGACCGGCACCAATGTGTCCCGCTCGACACCAGAGGTTCGGTGCCAACGCCGCAAATGGCGATGTCGGACCCCACCAGAACCAGCTCGTGGTGCCCTACGCTGCCCCACAATTAAGGTCCATGGTGAGCCACCTCGCACGATTCACAGTAAAGGGAGATCCCTCAATTCATTTCAGGGAGATAGAGGAAACAGCAGCCATTAATGACTGTGATGTACAGGAACAGGTGAAACTGTTGCTTTTCTCCCTGCATTGCACAATCCTTCAGTGCCTCTCAGATGAGAGTAAGAGGGGACGGAAAGGGTATACGGATCTCAGAGAGGAAGTTCTAGAAGTAATGGGAGTGGATGACGGTAGTCCGTTCGGCCGTGTGGAAGGGACCGTACAACTATCTGGAGAACCCCCACGGGTTTTCGCAGAAAGGCTGTGGCCAGTGTATCGACGCAGCTGTCCGGGCATGCCTGAATGGGTTGCAATGAACGACGAACAGCGGGTTCATTGGCTCCATTGCTTGGTTACAAACAGCTTGCCGCAGATACGGGCCCTAGCCACATCTTGGTTTGATCCCCAAGGTCCCGGTGTCATGGAGGAGACGGTGCTCCGCCAGCTCAACATTGCGTATAAGAATTGTAGAGGACAGGAAACACTTCCGCAGAAGAGAAAGGTGCATGAGGCAAAACCCGCAGCCCCAAGCTAGAAGGAGTGGCGTCAGGAGGGGAATCGCCCTGCCCAAGCCAAGCTCAATTGCTACGGGTGTGGGAAGGAGGGACATTGGCGCAAGGACTGTAGAAATCTGTGGAAGGATAATAAGGGAAAATTTCCCGCAGCCCAAGCCCAAGCCCAAGCCCAGACCGCCGCCCCAGCACCAGCCCAAACCCAAGCCGTAGCTCCTGCCCCAGCACAAGGAGCTGGTGCTTTTATGGATCCCGCTGCGATTGAATCAATCATAGAGACAATGCGGTCTCTGATGCATTCGCAGGGGAAGATAGCCATCACCACTGGTCTTGTCGCTCCCGAAACCCCGACTGCTGTGCCCACATGACTAGAGCCAGCGCAGCCCGTTTACTTGTGTGCATTGCGATATGATGTATGGAGACGACCCCTCGTGGACATGGAGGTGGAGGAGGTGAAAGGGACCTATCTGCTGTATATGGGAGCATCGTGCACCGTGATCCATGCAGATGACCCTACGGCCTCGCCTCTATCCACCGGGATTCCATACCTTCTATCGGGCTTCACGGGCGAGGAATGGACTGGCGCGCATTCCCTTCCCCTCTCCATTCATTTAGGACCACTCCGCACCACGTGGAGGTGTACACTAATGAAGTGGGAGGCGGGGGATGGAACGGGGTTTCTTGGATCTGATTTCTTGGTAGCCCACGGGATCCACATGGACCTAAGAAATCATTGTCTCTGGGGAGCGGGTACAGGTGTGAAAGGGATAGAGAGTGTCAAAGAATACCCAACGAAGGCGCGGGTCGTCCGGCGAGAAGTAAAATTCTTGGGTCTAACCCTCTGCGCTGACGAGAGAGCCATAGACCAGGAGGATAGACCGGAATCGGTGCAAGATCCACTGATCCCCGCCACTCGCACAGTGAAGGTGCCCCAGCGCAATAGATGATTTCACATCAATCAGTGTAAACTGTTTAAACCGGGTGCTAGAGTATCAGCAACCAAAGCCAGGTCTGAGGGTAAAGATCCTCAGCCTGAGGCGTGCGATGAGCCACAGACCACACTAGCTGGGGTTGTATCCTGCTTGGAAGGGGAAGCTGCCCCGCCCACCTGGGGGGAGGCTTCCCCTATGGCCTGGGACTCGGACGAAGAGGAGTCCGAACAACAAGACCCCGCCATCGACACGATTCTGGAGGAGGTGGAGTCGGAGGACGGAGGTCCCACCCTCGACTCAAGCGTGGGGGAGGTAGAAATTGGGGGCGGAGATTCTCCACCTGTAGGGACAGGTGAGGAGGAGTCGTCTGCCACAGACCCAAATCCTGAAGGGGGCGGAGCCTGAGGGGAGGAGCCGAAGCCCACAGTCGTGGAAGAGCCACGGGCTGTGAGAGCTAAAGTCCCACCCGCAGGTCCACTCGCTAAAGGAGCCTGCCCAAATCCCAAAGGGGCATAGCCTGAAGGATGGGAGCCGAAGCCGGCAGTCATGGAGGAGCCACGGGCTGTGAGAGCTAAAGTCCCACCCGTAGGTCTGTTCGCTAAGGGAGCCATGTCCAAAGTACCTCTTCGCAGGTCGACTCGAACGCCTCAGCCGGTAAAGCCTTGGCCCGATTCCCCCGTTCTCAGTAAACGCCGACTGGAGAAATCCCTGACAAAACGCAATCCCCGATCGACAGCAAAAGGCTGCGGGGAACCGAAGCCACAGGTCACAGCAGCCCCACCGCAGGGAGCGGCGAGCTGCAGTCCAATCATGGATTAGGCAAGCAGCCTGGGGACGGGCGGTGCTGTACATAAGTTAAATTTAAGTTTTAAGTTTAAGTTGTGTATATATTTAAATGATAAGAGTTATAAGTAGTCTTAAGTCTGCTCAGTATGTGTGTTGTTTTGGATCGAGGTCGAAAGACCCGATCATGCCTTCACCTAAGCCAGAATCTCTCGGGAGCCTGGCGGCATTGTTTAATTTGTTGTAGGATCCAGGAGAAAGATGAGAGGGATCCTCGTTGCGTTCATGATGATCGGATGGAGCTGGGCCTATCGGGGCCGCACTAAGGACTCCACCATTTATGGGTGCTCTGGCAGCAGAGGCCCCGTCGCGACTGATGGAACCGGCCCATGGGACGCTGAAGAGACTGCCGTATACTTCCATGAAGGGAGATGGCCAGGCTGGCTGGGGTCGAACTCTACTGAATACTCCAGCCAGACGGGGTTTGCATACAGAGAAACATCTCTGATGTGCCCCAGGGTGAGGGTCATCGCACCCAGGATCAGCGTCACCGCCGGGAAGAAGATTTGCCTTGTTTGCAATGGACAGGTACCTTTGAATCGCTGGTGGTGGCTGCGCAAGTTGAGCAGCACCATGAAGAACTCCACAATTGAATGGGAAAGACTGGGTAACAACACCCATCGGACTATTACGGGAAATCAGGGTGGGTTGAGTGTCTGTTGGGACAAATGGTGGGAACCAGATGAGGGGACCTACATCTGTATGTGGGGTTCAGAACGCGCTTGCCCCACAGGCGTCTCCATCTTTTTCCAAAGGCAGTGGCAGAATGCTGGACAAGGAATGAGGTGGGACGTCAGCACACGGGCGTGCGGAGTCCCATACTCTCAAATCCAAGTAAATGCCACTGAGCTCATCACCCGACCCCGCAAGCCCCTGCCCACAATTCCGGTAGCTAAAGCCCTCAAGGAAGGGTGCCCCACCACGACAAAGGGATCCGGGAACAGATTGGTATTGGTACCCACAGGTCAGGTGCTGTACCAAGGGGTGCACTACGTGGTGGGTTCGGTGATTTTAAACCTCACCGAGGTGCAGTTGCCAGAGTGGTGCCCCAGGGAAACGGAGCAATTATACCAGGTCCTGTTAACAAACATGTTTAAACAGTTTTATGAATTCGACTTTGCCGATGTCGACAGAGACGAATTGTACACCACGCCACATGAGGTCTTGGACAGGATAGGGAGGCAAAGAAGGGGTGCAGCAAATGATATTTTCACAGCTTTTAATACAGGAACTTCCGTCATCAGCACACTGGATGATGTGGAGCTGCAAACCCAGATCAATGGTTTGAAAACACAGCTAAGAAAGATACTGACTGACGAGAATAAGGTAGTGGGTTCTGAGTTACATGAGGACCAGGCCATGACACGACACTTAAAAGAGATAATAGCTGAGCTGGAGGAACACGCCAAAGCGGTAAATGCTCTCATCAGGGAGGATCGGAATGCGTCCGATCAGGCTGCGCAGAACGAAGCTTGTGTGCTGTATGGGGCGTGGTTACTGGGCGAGGGCCGCAGTAATCTGGAGGATTTGAAACAAGGTTTAGTCCCCTCCTGAATCAGCAACAAGCACCTCGCAGCCCTCCACCCTTTTGAGAATGCATTGAGTCCGTGCAAGCTCAGACTAGCTTCAGAGGCCTACCCAGTCCCAGTGGACTGTGGATGGTCTAATCACACCATTATGGGTATAGTGGTAAGAATGCCGGTGATGGGAAAGACAGCTAAACCCGCCCCGGTATACAGGGTGGAGAACATTGGAGTCATTCAGGGGGGTGCGCACATTCGCTACACAGGGGTCCCACCTTACGTCATTCGATGGGAGCATGCAATGATGGGTACCGACCTCTCGGGGTGCTGGAACCAGGGAGCACACATCATCCTGTGCCCCAGCACTTGAATGCCCATTCAAAACCACAGTGCGGGTTCAGAGCTGCTGGCGCGAAGCCTATAAATTGCACCATGGAGGCAATGACACAAGGCCATGTGCCCCCGCAGGTGGCATATATAGGATGGCATATATAGGAGGTGGGACATACTGTGTCACCACTGCAGTGCCCCACTACCAACATGGACAGCACGGTTGTTGTCCGGTTAGTGACAGCAGCTTCTCTTTCAAGCCCAGGGCAGAGGTTCAAGTGGCCCAAGAGCGAATTGTCCCCATTCCTGAACCTTCCACTGTTCACATCACTGTTGAAGAGAATTTCACCAAACTCCAGCGATTCATTGCACATTTTGGATATATCATTCCCCCTCTGCCTGAACACCTCACCAAGATATTAAAAGCCGTTGTTGTTTCACAGAAACATTTCTATACACTGGAGCAGAAGACTTTAGAGATAGGGGCAAACATATTGGATATAGTGACCCCACCATGGTGGGACCTGTTCACTAATATAGAAGTCCCTTCTTGGATTAGGATAGCCTCCCACATTCTTGTAGTGTGCCAGGTTATCATTGTAGTTTATTTACTGTTTGTACACTGTAAAAAGGTCAAACATTCGCAAAAATACGAGAATAGAGGGGAATGGAGGGAGCATTATGTGCGGGTAGAAAAAGAGACACCTGTTTAGATTTTTGCTACTTTGTATAAAGTTAAAGTTTTCCCTCCCTCCTGTGCATTATTTTTGATATGTATTTATGTACATTTGATTTTTTGTGTGTGTACTTTATTTTTATTCTTGAAGTTTATTAGATCTGTTGTTATTATTAAAAGATAGTGTGTATGCACCAGGTGATGTAGGGGTATAAGGCCCTCCTCCATGCCTGGAAGTAAGTTGTCAGATTTTAACTCCAAGGTATTGCCATCTGTAGATGGTTAATGTACACTAGGTTTTTCTGAAATGGGAAATGCATGTGTCGTGGGGTCCGAGATAGGTAAATATTGGGGATGGTTAGATTATGGAAAGTCAGAGAATTTTGCTCACCCAGAATTATGATACTTCAAGCAAGTTACAGTATCATCAGGGGGGAGTGTAGGATTCGCAAAATTGAACTTTATATTATAAAGGGTCGAATGGCGGAAGAGGCCATGATTTTAAAGACTATTTTAAAAGAAGCCCAGAAAAAGGGGCATACAAAATGGCCGCCAGACCCCGCGATCAACTTATTGGGACACTTTAAAATGGTTCCTGCAAATCCTCAGACAGCTTTGTGGATTCAGCCCAAAGTAAGTTCTGGAAACCGTTTCTGAGAGAACGAAACCAGACACCCACATGTACATATAGATTGGATGCAGATCCAGTCGAGATCGGCCTGTAGATAAAGACCATCTAAATGTTGACCCAGACAAAAGGGAACAGTTTCATATTCATGAGAAGAGCATCAAGGGCCCATTAAGGACATCACCAGGACATTAAAAACAATGAAGGTCATTCCAGACCAGAGATGGCCCGTTACCGGCCATCCAAGAACAGTTTAAAATATAATAACTACCCCGTTGTGCAACAAGCCCGCCAAAAGTTAAACAAAGACTAACCTGATTTGGTGCGAGGTAAGAGCTTCTGGAAAGAAGTATAATTGAGAGAACACACGGGTAGGAATTGGGTTATCTTCAGCTTTCCAGCTTGCAGGCCTGTCCAGCTTTTGAGTTGGGGAAAAGAGGAGCCGCTTTGGGTGAAGATCAGAGTGACTCCTCTCCATCGACGGAGAGGTAGAAGAAGAAGACTAAGCCACCATCAAGAAGGTCGTTCGAGCCGGCATCCTGCCCCGGGGTAAAACATCGGGAGATCATCGACCAACCCCGGGCCGTTGACGAAACGAGAGGCCATCGACCCACCCCAGGCCCAGAAGAAGAGACAAGAAAAAAAACGACAGAAGATGCCGAGGTCGAGCAGCCGTCCCTGACCCCCACCTCAGGAGAGAGGTGAGGCGCAGCTCGCTGGGACTCCATGATCCACGTGGAGATGGGACGCCTGAAAGGATCAAACGCAGACTGGTTTCAAAACCTTGCACTTCCTAGTTGGATTGGTGAGCATGTTTCTGGCCCTCCATAATCAGATCTAGATAGGTTTAAGGGGGTGGATATTTAAGGGTATAATTAACATGAGTTGTTATCCCTCGATGTTCCGTGTGTTTCCCCATTTCATTATGATTTTTGTAGAGTATAATATGCCTGTATTTGCCTTAGTTAGTATTGTGTCGTTATGATTTGTTTGTGTTTTTCCCTCCCATGTACTCTCTTATTTGTTTGCATTTGATTTGTGTTACCATATGCAATAAAATTTCATTTTGTTTCATCAAACTTGGTCTATAAGAGTTATCTCTACATTGTAGTTCCTGCCCCAAATCCAGAGTATAGAATCTAAGGGGCGAGTGGGTTGAACCACTCAAGGTTTTATTGTGCAAGAGAGAGAGGCCTCTAGAGAGAGAAACCTCTGCGATCTAAAACCCCTTACAGAAAATGGCGACCGCGGCAGGACTCTGGCAGCAGGATTGCAATGTAATAGATCCAAGTTTGAATGGTCGAAATGCAATGGATGAGAGGATAGCGGATTATGTCTTTGGCTAGGTAAATCACAATAAACAGTGGATTTCCGATCTCTTACTGGATGGGCGTCCGGTGGACGCAGCCATCAGGTCGACAGACAGCAAAGAGCATAAGAAGTCAGTGGAGAAGGCAGTGTGGCTGATGTGTTACAAGAAGCAGGTCCAGACCTTGGACCGGGTCGTTGCAGCACAGGCAGCCAGGATCACAACCCAGGCAGCAGAGATAGAGGAAAAGGCCATGGGTGGGGAAAAACTCATCACAGCGCTTCAAGTGCTGAATCAGGAACGTCAAGTGGTAGCTAGTCAACATCAGGCTAGGATAGAGTACCTTGAGTGACAGGTTACTGAGGCAAACATCAATCAAACGAGGATCCAGGAGAAAAACGCCCGCCTCGCACAACAGCTAAGAGCGCAGGAGGAGAGAGTAGTGGAGGTTAAGGCAGCTTACAAGCTAGCCCTCGAGCACGGGTTTGAGAGCACAGACCACGGCCCCTGCCAAAAGACCATAGAGGACCTAAGAACGGCCCTGGTTAAGGCAAAAGGCATGGTGTGTCTCGTCAGCCCGAAAGCCAGTCACATGGACTTTTCAAAGGAATCAAAACAGCCGATTCCAGCTGAAGTAGTTGTGGTACCAGCCACCGAGCCCTCAGCACCGCCAAGCTATAGTGATACTTGGCCGGAAAAACAGGTGGTGGTAAAAGAGGAGGTAGCCAAGGTGGAATGTGAGGAAGAACAGCCACTGGTAGCGAAGCCGGGACCGGCACCAATGTGTCCCGCTCGACACCAGAGGTTCGGTCCCAACGCCGCCAATGGCGATGTCGGACCCCACCAGAACCAGCTCGTGGTGCCCTACGCTGCCCCGCAATTAAGGTCCATGGTGAGCCACCTCACATGACTCACAGTAAAGGGAGATCCCTCGATTCATTTCAGGGAGATAGAGGAAACAGCAGCCATTAATGACTGAGATGAACAGGTACAGGTGAAACTGTTGTTTTTCTCCGTGGATTGCACAATCCTTCAGTGCCTCTCAGATGAGAGTAAGAGGGGACGGAAAGGGTATACGGATCTCAGGGAGGAAGTGCTAGAAGTAATGGGAGTGGACAACGGTAGTCCGTTCGACCGTGTGGAAGGGACCGTACAACTATCTGGAGAACCCCCACGGGTTTTCGCAGAAAGGCTGTGGCCAGTGTATCGACGCAGCTGTCCGGGCATGCCTGAACGGGTTGCAATGAATGACGAACAGCGGGTTCACTGGCTCCATTGCTTGGTTACCAACAGCTTGCCACAGATACGGGCCCTGGCCAGATCATGGTTTGATCCCCAAGGTCCCGGTGTCACGGAGGAGATGGTGCTCCGCCAGCTCAACGTTGCGTATAAGAATTGTAGAGGTCAGGAAACACCTCCACAGAAGGGAAAGGTGCATGAGGCAAAACCCGCAGCCCCAAGCAAGAAGGAGTGTCGTGAGGAGGGGAATCGCTCTGCCCAAGCCAAACTCAATTGCTACGGGTGTGGGAAGGAGGGACATTGGCACAAGGACTGTAGAAATCCGTGGAAGGTTAATAAGCAAAATTTCCCGCAGCCCAAGCCCAAGCCCAGACCGCTGCCCCAGCACCAGCCCAACCCCAAGCCGTAGCTCCTTCCCCAGAACAAGGAGCTGGTGCTTTTATGGATCCCGCTGCGATTGAATCAATCATAGAGACAATGCGGTCTCTGATGATTTCGCAGGGGAAGATAGCCGTCACCACTGGTCTTGTCGCTCCCGAAACCCCGACCGCTGTGCCCACTTGACTAGAGCCGGCGCAGCCCGTTTACTTGTTTGCGCTGCGATATGATGTATGGAGACGACCTCTCGTGGAGATGGAGGTGGAGGAGGTGAAAGGGACCTATCTGGTGGATCCGGGAGCATCGTGCACCGTGATCCATGCAGATGACCCTACGGCCTCACCTCTATCCACCGGGATTCCATACCTTCTATCGGGCTTCACGGGCGAGGAACGGACTGGCACGCATTCCCTTCCCCTCTCCATTCATTTAGGACCACTCTGTACCACGTGCAGGTGTACACTAATGAAGTGGGAGGCGGGGGATGGAACGGGGTTTCTTGGATCTGATTTCTTGGTAGCCCACGGGATCCACATGGACCTAAGAAATCATTGTCTCTGGGGAGTGGGTACAAGTGTGAAAGGGATAGAGAGTGTCAAGGAAAACCCAACGAATGCGCGGGTCGGCCGGTGAGCAGTAAAATTCTTGGGTCTAACCCTCTGCGCTGGTGAGAGAGCCGTAGACCAGGAGGATAGACCGGAATTGGTGCAAGATCCACTGATCCCCGCCACACCCACAGTGAAGGTGCCCTGGCGCAATAGATGGTTTCACATCAATCAGTGTAAACTGTTTAAACCAGGTGCTAGAGAATCAGCAACCGAAGCCAGGTCTGAGGGTAAAGATCCTCAGCCTGAGGTGTGCGATGAGCCACAGACCACACAAGCTGGCGTTGTAGCCTGCTTGGAAGGGGAAGCTGCCCCGCCAACCTGGGGGGAGGCTTCCCCTATGGCCTGGGACTCGGACGAGGAGGAGCCCGAACAACAAGGCCCCGCCCTTGACACGATTCTGGAGGAGGTCGACTCGAACGCCTCAGCCGGTAAAACCTTGGCCCGATTCCCCCGTTCTCAGTAAACGCCGACTTGAGAAATCCCTGACAAAACGCAGTCCCCGATCGACAGCAAAAGGCTGCGGGGAACCGAAGCCACAGGTCACTGCAGCCCCACCGCAGGGAGCAGCGAGCTGCAATCCAATCATGGATTAGGCAAGCCGCCCGGGGACAGGCGGCGCTGTACATAAGATAAGTTAAAGTTTTAAGTTTAAGGTGTGTATATATTTAAATGATAAGAGTTATAAGTAGTTTTATATCTGCTCAGTATGTGTGTTGTTTTGGATCGAGGTCGAAAGATCCGATCGTGCCTTCACCTAAGCCAGAATCTCTCGGGAGCCTGGCAGCATTGTTTAATTTGTTGCAGGAACCAGGAGAAAGATGAGAGGGATCCTCGTTGCGTTCATGATGATCGGATGGAGCTGGGCCTATCGGGGCCGCACTAAGGACTCCACCATTTATGGATGCTCTGGCAGCAGATGCCCCGTCGCGACTGATGGAACCGGCCCATGGGACGCTGAAGAGACTGCCGTATACTTCCATGAAGGGAGATGGCCAGGCTGGCTGGGGTCGAACTCTACTGAATACTCCAGCCAGACGGGGTTTGCATACAGAGAAATGTCTCTGATGTGCCCCAGGGTGAGGGTCATCGCACCCAGGATCAGCGTCACCGCCGGGAAGAAGGTTTGCCTTGTTTGCAACGGACATGTACCTTTGAAGCGCTGGTGGTGGCTGCTCAAGTTGAGCAGCACCATGAAGAACTCCACAATTGAATGGGAAAGACTGGGTAACAACACCCATCGGACTATTACGGGAACTCAGGGGGGGTTGAGTGTCTGTTGGGACAAATGGTGGGAACCAGATGAGGGGATCTACATCTGTATGTGGGGTTCAGAACGCGCTTGCCCCACAGGCATCTCGATCTTTTTCCAAAGGCAGTGGCAGGGTGCTGGACAAGGAATGAGGTGGGACGTCAGCACAAGGGCGTGCGGAGTCCCATACTCTCAGATCCCAGTAAACGCCACTGAGCTCATCACCCGACCCCGCAAGCCCCTGCCCACAATTCCGGTAGCTAAAGCCCTCAAGGAAGGGTGCCCCACCACAACAATGGGGCCTGGGAACGGATTGGTATTGGTACCCACAGGTCAGGTGCTGTACCAAGGGGTGCACTACGCGGTGGCTTCGGTGATTTTAAACCTCACCGAGTTGCGGTTGCCAGAGTGGTGCCCCAGGGAAACGGAGCAATTATACCAGGTCCTGTTAACAAACATGTTTAAACAGTTTTACGAATTTGACTTTGCCGATGTCGACAGAGCCGAATTGTACACCACGCCACATGAGGTCTTGGACAGGATAGGGAGGCAAGGAAGGGGTGCAGTAAATGATATTTTCACAGCTTTTAATGCAGGAACTTCCATCATCAACACACTGGATGATGTGAAACTGCAAACCCAGATCAATGGTTTGAAAACACAGTTAAGAAAGATACTGACTGACGTGAATAAGGTAGTGGGTTCTGAGTTACATGAGGACCAGGCCATGACACTACACTTAAAAGAGATAATAGCTTAGCTGGGGAAACATGCCAAAACGGTAAATGCTCTCATCAGGGAGGATCGGAATGCGTCTGATCAGGCTGTGCAGAACGAAGCTTGTGTGCTGTACGGGGCGTGGTTACTGGGCGAGGGCCACAGTAATCTGGAGGATTTGAAACAAGGTTTAGTCCCCTCCTGGATCAGCAACAAGCACCTCGCAGCCCTCCACCTTTTTGAGAATGCATTGAGTCTGTGCCAGCTCAGACTAGCTTCAGAGGCCGACCCAGTCCCAGTGGACTGTGGACGGTCTAATCACACCATTATGGGTATAGTGGTAAGAATGCCGGTGATGAGAAAGACAGCTAAACCCACCCCGGTATACAGGGTGGAGAACATTGGAGTCATTCAGGGGGGTGCGCACATTCGCTACACGGGGGTCCCACCTTACGTCATTCGATGGGAGCATGCAATGACGGGTACCGACCTCTCGGGGTGCCGGAGCCGGGGAGTGTATTGATTTGTATGTGGGTTCAATGACGACACAATCATGAAAGAGAATGTCTTTTAATCTAAAGTATGTTCAACTCAGTTAACAGCATTACAGGAGACACCATGTTAGAGATCATCTAAAACGAAGCTAAAACTAAACTCTCTCTCTCACATGCCCTCTGCTGGTCAGGCATAAATAATCAAACAGGCAAATATGCTGGTAAGGCATAATAATCACACAGGCAAATACCATCACTATTTGCTGATATCATTACAGGGAGCACACATCATCCTCTGTCCCCAGCACTTGAATGCCCATTCAAAACCACAGTGCGGGTTCAGAACTGCTGGCGCGAAGCCTATAAATTGCACCATGGAGGCAATGGCACAAGGCCATGTGCCCCCACAGGTGGCATATAAATGAGTTGGGACATACTGTGTCACCACTGCAGCGCCCCACTACCAACATGGACAGCACGGTTGTTGTCCGGTTAGTGAAAGCAGCTTGTGTTTCAAGCCCAGGGCAGAAGTTCAAGTGGCCCAAGAGTGAATTGTCCCCATTCCTGAACCTTCCACTGTTCACATCACTGTTAAAGAGAATTTCACCGATCTGAAGCGATTCGTTGCACATTTTGGATATATCATTCCCCCTCTGCCTGAACACCTCACCAAGATATTAAAAGCCGTTGTTGTTTCACAGAAACATTTCTATACACTGGAGCAGAAGACTTTAGTGATAGGGGCAGATATATTGGATAGAGTGACCCCGCCGTGGTGGGACCTGTTCACTAGTATAGAAGTCCCTTCTTGGATTAGGATAGCCTCCCACATTCTTGTAGTGTGTCAGGTTATCATTGTAGTTTATTTACTGTTTGTACACTGTAAAAGGGTCAAACATTCGCAAAAGTATGAGAACAGAGGGGAATGGAGGGAGCATTATGTGCGGGTAGAAGAAGAGACACCCATTTAGATTTTTGCTGCTCTGTATAAAGTTAAAGTTTTCCCGCCCTCCTCTGTATTATTTTGATATGTATTCATGTGCATTTGATTTTTCGTGTGTGTACTTTATTTTTATTCCCGAAGTTTATTAGATGTGTTGTTATTATTAAAAGATAATGTGTATGCACCAGGTGATGTAGCGGCATTAGGCCCCCCTCCACGCCTGGAAGTGAGTAGGTCAAATTTCACATCTGAAGTATTGCCATCTATAGATGCTTAATGTACACTAGGTTTTTCTGAAATGGGAAATGCATGTGTCGTGGGGTCATAGATAGGTAAATACCAGGGATGGTTTGATTATGAAAGTCAGAGAATTTTGCTCACCCAGAATTATGATACTCCAAGCAAGTTGCAGTATCATCAGGGGGGAGTGTAGGATTCGCAAAATTGAACTTTATATTATAAAGGGTCGAATGGCAGAAGAGGCCATGATTTTAAAGACTATTTTAAAAGAAGCCTAGGAAAAAGGGGCATTCAAAATGGCCACCAGACCCCGTGACCAACTTATTGGGACACTTTAAAATGGTTCCTGCAGTCCTCAGACAGCTTTGTAGATTCAGCCCACAGTAATTTCTGGAAGCCGTTTCTAAGAGAACGAAACCAGACACCCACATATATACATATAGATTGGATGCAGATCCAGTCAAGTTCGGCCTGTAGATAAAGGCAATCTAAATGTTTAACCAGACCAAAGGGAACAGTTTCATATTCATGAGAAGAGCATCAAGGACCCGTTAAGGACATCACCAGGACATTAAAAACAATGAAGGTCACTCAAGACCAGAGATGGCCCGTTACCGGCCATCCAAGAACAGTTTAAAATATAATAACTACCCCGTTGTTCTCCCAGCCTGCCAAAATTAAAACAAAAGACTAACCTGATTTGGCATGAAATAAGGGCTTCTGATGAGAAGTATATCTGGGAACCCAGAGGTAGAAAGAAAACACGGAAGGAAGCCATAAACGGAGTGGCCATCGTGGAAAGAAGCCATCGAGGGAAGCCATCGTGGTGCTACCATCGTATCGGTAGCATCATCGCTAGAAGAAGGAGAAGAAGACGGTTCGAGCCGGCGTCCCGCCCTGGGGTAAAACATCGGGAGATCATCGAGCAACCCCGGGCCGTTGACGAAACGAGAGGCCATCGACCCACTCCGGCTCGGGAGAGAGATAAGAAGAAACTGAAGAAAAGTTGGGGGCCAGCCCGAGGCTCCTCTGAGCGGGGTCGAGCAAACAATCCCCGACCTCGCCGACATCCAAACCAGCCGGTGTCCAGCTGTCCCTGACCCCCACCACAGGAGAGAGGTGTGGCGCAGTTCACTGGGGCTCCACCACCCCGACCCTGCCGACATCCAGACCAGCCGGTGTCCAGCCGTCCCCGACCCCCACCTTAGGAGAGAGGTGTGGCGCAGTTCGCTGGGGCTCCACCAACCACGTGGAGACGGGACACCTGAAAGGATCAAATGCAGACCTGTTTCAAAACCTTACACTTCCTAGTTGGATTGGTGAGCATGTTCCTGGCCCTTCATAATCAGATCTAGATAGGTTTAAGGGGGTGGACATTTAAGAGTATAATTAACATGAGTTGTTGTCCCTCGATGTTCCGTGTGTTTTCCCCATTTCATGATGATCTTTGTAGAGTATAATATGACCGTATTTGCCTTAGTTAGTACTGTGTTGTTATGATTTGTTTGTGTTTTCCCCTCCCATGTACCCTCTTATCTGCTTGCATTTTGATTTGTTCCATATTATGCAATTAAATTCCATTTTGTTTCATCAAACTTGGTCTATCAGAGTTTTCTCTACATTGTAGTTCCTGCCCAAAGTCCAGAGTACAGAATCTAAAGGGCGAGTGGGTCGAACCACTCACGGTTTTACTGTGCAAGAGAGAGAGGCCTCTAGAGAGAGAAACCTCAGCGATCTAAAACCCCTTACAGGTAGTCTCAGCATTGTGGAAGAGGTAGTCTCAGCATTGTGGAAAGAGGTAGTCTTGCATCATTGTGGAAGAGCTAGTCTCGCATCATTGTGGAAGAGCTAGTCTCGCATCATTGTGGAAGAGGTAGTCTCACATTATATGGAGAGATAGTCTCAGCATTGTGGAAGACGTAGTCTCACAACATTGTGGAAGAGGTAGTCTCACATCATTGTGGAAGAGGTAGTCGCACATTATATGGAGAGATAGTCTCAGCATTGTGGAAGACGTAGTCTCACATCATTGTGGAAGAGGTAGTCTCGCATCATTGTGGAAGAGGTAGTCTCGCATCATTGTGGAAGAGGTAGTCTCGCATCATTGTGGAAGAGGTAGTCTCGCATCATTGTGGAAGAGGTAGTCTCGCATCATTGTGGAAGAGGTAGTCTCACATCATTGTGGAAGAGGTAGTCTCACAGCATTGTGGATGAGGTAGTCTCACAACATTGTGGAACAGGTAGTCTCGCAACATTGTGGAAGAGGTATTCTCACATTATATGGAGAGCTAGTCTCGCATCATTGTGGAAGAGGTAATCTCACATTATATGGAGAGGCAGTCTCACATCATTGTGGAAGAGGTAGTCTCACAGCATTGTGGAAGAGGTAGTCTCACAGTATATGGAGAGGTAGTCTCAGAATTGTGGAAGAGGTATTCTTACATTATATGGAGAGATAGTCTCTGCATTGTGCAAGAGGTAGTCTCACATCATTGTGGAAGAGGTTGTCTCACACTATTGTGGAAGAGGTAGTCTCATCATTGTGGAAGAGGTAGTCTCACCGCATTGTGGAACAGGTAGTCTCACAGTATTGTGGAAGAGGTAGTCTCACAGTATTGTGGAAGAGGTAGTCTCATCATTGTGGAAGAGGTATTCTCACATCATTGTGGAAGAGGTATTCTCACATCATTGTTGAAGAGGTAGTCTCGCATCATTGTGGAAGGGGTAGTGTAGCGTTCTCAAAATTCCCACATTCCCCAAAAGTTGCTAAGAAAGGGATGCTGATTTTGGACAAGTTATTAAAAAGTGTACCCAAAAGAAAATGGCTTCTGAAACCTCGTGACAGAAGCCTGCTGGATTTTAAAAAGCAAGGCCCTGCAAAAGCAGGCCCACTCAAAGCTGTGAAAAGAAACCTGACATGCATGGATCTGTGAAAGACTTTGTCATTTCTAAAGCCAGACAGCTAGGTAAACACAGAATATGCATTCTTCATCTTGAAACAGATCAACTCAGGATAGACCTAACCTTGAGGCCATTAACTTTCTGCATAAATAATCGGTAACAGCTCAAAGTAGCTACCAAGCCAGGAAAGGCGATTAAACTTCATAAATGACAAAAGGCTAGGATATCGAAGCCGTTAAGAAGGAGATAACCGCCCCCAAATCAGTTAAAATGAATGGCTGTAATCACTTTAGACGAGCCCACCAAAATTAAACAAAGAACTCAACCTGATTTGGCGCGCTGATAAGGGGTGAAGAACCTGTATAATTGTAGGCCCACCGGTAGCAAAGCTCTCTTTCTCTTCTTCACTTCCCGTCCCGCGCTGACACCGAAGAACGCCCACCATAACACCGGGGGCCAAACGCGCGACAGAAGAAGACGAGCCATCGGGGCACGGTGTGAGGAACGGAGCCAAACAGCAAGATCAACGTCACAGCACAACGGGGCAGGCTCAACCGAAGACAACTAGGCAGCAAAAAACCAAGCCTACACCGAAGACCACCAACTGAGCCCCAGCCGCACCAAAACTCGACGACCAAACCACCACAAGAAGAACAAAACCCGAAGATTCCACTCTACAACCTAAGGTATCCAACAAAAGACTTTACTGTCCCTATTTCTGCCAAAAGAAAAGGGGACTTACCGGACAAATCCATAACCGCGCCCTAGCCGCATCAGCGGACTCAACCCAACTGAGGGACCTTTGCAGTTCCCAAGACTGAGACCACATGGGGACGGCAGGCCCCAAAGGACACAAAGAGCGAACCCCAAAACCGCAACCGGCTTAATCGACAGATTTCGAACTGTCAAGGAAACACCATTGGTGAGCATAAATACCTGGCCCCTCTTAGCTCAATCTAGTTAGGCGTTGGGGGTGGGACAAGAGTAGGGGGATTATTAATGTGATTGTTCCCTCGTTGTGCCGTGTGTTCCCCATTCCCAACTAAGTGTACTTTAATATGTCTGAAATTATTCTAGTAATTTCCAGTGTTGTAATATTGTTGTGCCTTTAATAAAATTATGGATTTCTTGTACCAAACCAGTTGTCTATTCTATTTCTATATCGCCGCCTGTACCTAAGTCCAGTGTCTAGAACCCAGGGGCGTGAGAGCGATTCGAACCATTCAGAGACAGTCAGCGGCAGAGCTGACTGGGCAACCACCATCCCCTACAGTAGTCTCACATCATTGTGGAAGAGGTAGTCTCGCATCATTGTGGAAAAGGTAGTCTCACATTATATGGAGAGGTAGTCTCAGAATTGTGGAAGAGGTATTCTCACATTATGTGGAGAGATAGTCTCTGCATTGTGCAATAGGTAGTCTCACATCATTGTGGAAGAGGTAGTCTCACAGCATTGTGCAAGAGGTAGTCTCACCATTGTGGAAGAGGTAGTCTCACAGCATTGTGGAAGAGATAGTCTCACAGCATTGTGCAAGAGGTAGTCTCACAGCATTGTGGAAGAGGTAGTCTCATCATTGTGGAAGAGATAGTCTCACAGCATTGTGGAAGAGGTAGTCTCACAGCATTGTGCAAGAGGTAGTCTCACAGCATTGTGCAAGAGGTAGTCTCATTATTGTGGAAGAGGTAGTCTCGCAACATTGTGGAAGAGATAGTCTCACAGCATTGTGGAAGAGATAGTCTCACAGCATTGTGGAAGAGGTAGTCTCACAGCATTGTGGAAGAGGTAGTCTCATCATTGTGGAAGAGGTATTCTCACATCATTGTGCAAGAGGTAGTCTCACATTATTGTGGAAGAAGTATTCTCACATTATTGTGGAAGAGGTAGTCTCGCAACATTGTGGAAGAGATAGTCTCACAGCATTGTGGAAGAGATAGTCTCACAGCATTGTGGAAGAGGTAGTCTCACAGCATTGTGGAAGAGGTAGTCTCATCATTGTGGAAGAGGTATTCTCACATCATTGTGCAAGAGGTAGTCTCACATTATTGTGGAAGAAGTATTCTCACATTATTGTGGAAGAGGTAGTCTCGCAACATTGTGGAAGAGGCAGTCTCATAGCATTGTGGAAGAGGTAGTCTCACATTATATGGAGAGGTAGTCTTGCATCATTGTGGAAGAGGTTGTCTCACTTTATATGGATTGATAGTCTCACAGCATTGTGGAAGAGGTATTCTCACATCATTGTGGAAGAGGTAGTCTCACATTATATGGAGAGGTAGTCTTGCATCATTGTGGAAGAGGTAGTCTCACATTATATGGATAGGTAGTCCATTATATGGATAGATAGTCTCAGAGCATTGTGGAAGAGGCAGTCTCGCAGAATTGTGGAAGAGGCAGTCACACAGAATTGTGGCAGAGGTATTCTTAGCATTGTGGAAGAGGTAGTCACACATTATATGGAGAGGTAGTCTCGCATCATTGTGGAAGAAGCAGTCTCACATCATTGTGGAAGAGGTAGTCTCACATTATATGGAGAGCTAGTCTCGCATTATTGTGGAAGAGGTAGTCTCACATTATATGGATAGATAGTCTCACAGCATTGTGGAAGAGGTAGTCTCAGCACTGTGGAAGAGGTAGTCTCAGCATTATATGGAGAGGTAGTCTCAGCATTGTGGAAGAGGTAGTCTCACAACATTGTGAAAGAGGTAGTCACACAACATTGTGAAAGGGGTATTCTCACATTATATGGAGAGGTACTTTCACATCATTGTGGAAGAGGCAGTCACACAACATTGTGGAAGATGTATTCTCATATCACTGTGGAAGAGGTAGTCACACAACATAGAAACATAGAAACATACAAGATAGGAGCAGGAGTAGGCCATTCGGCCCCTCAAGCCTGCTCCGCCATTCAATGCGATCATGGCTGATCATCCAAATTCAGTACCTGCTTCCTCCCCATACCCCTTGATCCCTTTAGCCACAAGAAATATATCCAACTCCTTCTTGAATATATTTAATGAACTGGCCTCCACCGCCTTCTGTGGTAGAGAGTTCCACAGATTCACCACTCTCTGAGGGAAGAAATTCCTGCTCATTGCTGTCCTAAATGGCGAACCTTTATCCTTAGACTGCGTCCCCTGGGTCTGGACTCCCCGACCATAGGGAACATCCTTCCTGCATCTAGTCTGTTCAGTCCTGTCAGAATTTTATAAGTTTCAATGAGATCACCTCTCATTCTTCTAAATTCCAGTGAGTACAAGCCCAATCGACCCAATCTCTCCTCATACGTCATTCCTGCCATCCCAGGTATCAGCCTGGTGAATCTTCGCTGAACTCCTTCCATGGCAAGAACAACCTTGCTCAGATAAGGCAAACAAAACTGCACACAATACTCAAGATGTGGTCTCATCAAGGCCCTGTACAACTGCAGCAAGACATCCTTGTTGCTATATTCAAACCCTCTCGCTACGAAGGCCAACATACCATTTGCCTTCTTAACCACCTGCTGCACCTGCATGCTTACCTTCAGCGACTGGTGCATTGTGGAAGAGGAATTCTCACATCATTGCGGAGGAGATATTCTCACAGCATTGTGGAAGAGGTAGTCTCACAGCATTGTGGAAAAGGTAGTCTCACATTATATGGAGAGGTAGTCTCAGAATTGTGGAAGAGGTAGTCTCACATTATATGGAGAGGTATTCTCACATCATTGTGGAAGAGGTAGTCTCACATTATATGGAGAGTTAGCCTCACATCATTGTGGAAGAGGTAGTCACATATTATGTGGAGAGGTATTCTCACATCATTGTGGAAGAGGTAGTCACACATTATATGGAGAGGTATTCTCACATCATTGTGGAAGAAGTAGTCTCACATTATATGGAGGGATAGTCTCACAGATTTGTGGAAGAAGTAGTCACACATTATATGGAGAGGTAGCCTCACATCATTGTGGAAGAGGTAGTCTCACATTATATGGAGAGTTAGTCTTACAGCATTGTGGAAGAGGTAGTCTCACAGCATTGTGGACGAGGTTGCCTCACATTATATGGAGAGGTAGTCTCAGCATTGTGGAAGAGATAGTCTCACAGCAATGTCGATGAGGTAGTCTCAGCATTGTGGAAGAGGTAGTCTCACATTATATGGAGAGATAGTCTCAGCTTTGTGGAAGAGGTATTCCCACATCATTGTGGAAGAGGTATTCTCACAGCACTTTGGAAGAGGTAGTCTCACATTATATGGAGAGATAGTCTCACAGCATTGGGGAAGAGGTATTCCCACATCATTGTGGAAGAGGTATTCTCACTTCACTGTGGAAGAGGTATTCTCACAGCATTGTGGAAGAGGTACTCTCACATTATATGGAGAGGTATTCTCACATCACTGTGAAAGAGGTAGTCTCACATTCTATGGAGAGCTAGTCTCACAGATTTGTGGAACAGGTAGTCACACAGAATTGTGGAAGAGGTAGTCTCAGCATTGTTGAAGAGGTATTCTCACATCATTGTGGAAGAGGTAGTCTCACATTATATGGAGAGATAGTCTCAGAGCATTGTGGAAGAGGTAGTCTCGCAGAATTGTGGAAGAGGCAGTCACACAGAATTGTGGCAGAGGTATTCTTAGCATTGTAGAAGAGGTAGTCACACATTATATGGAGAGGTAGTCTCGCATCATTGTGGAAGAGGCAGTCTCACATTATATGGAGAGCTAGTCTCACAGCATTGTGGAAGAGGTAGTCTCACATTATATGGATAGATAGTCTCACAGCATTGTGGAAAAGGTAGTCTCAGCATTGTGGAAGAGATAGTCTCACAGCATTGTGGAAGAGGTAGTCTCACAGCATTGTGCAAGAGGTAGTCTCACAGCATTGTGCAAGAGGTAGTCTCATTATTGTGGAAGAGGTAGTCTCGCAACATTGTGGAAGAGATAGTCTCACAGCATTGTGGAAGAGATAGTCTCACAGCATTGTGGAAGAGGTAGTCTCACAGCATTGTGGAAGAGGTAGTCTCATCATTGTGGAAGAGGTATTCTCACATCATTGTGCAAGAGGTAGTCTCACATTATTGTGGAAGAAGTATTCTCACATTATTGTGGAAGAGGTAGTCTCGCAACATTGTGGAAGAGATAGTCTCACAGCATTGTGGAAGAGATAGTCTCACAGCATTGTGGAAGAGGTAGTCTCACAGCATTGTGGAAGAGGTAGTCTCATCATTGTGGAAGAGGTATTCTCACATCATTGTGCAAGAGGTAGTCTCACATTATTGTGGAAGAAGTATTCTCACATTATTGTGGAAGAGGTAGTCTCGCAACATTGTGGAAGAGGCAGTCTCATAGCATTGTGGAAGAGGTAGTCTCACATTATATGGAGAGGTAGTCTTGCATCATTGTGGAAGAGGTTGTCTCACTTTATATGGATTGATAGTCTCACAGCATTGTGGAAGAGGTATTCTCACATCATTGTGGAAGAGGTAGTCTCACATTATATGGAGAGGTAGTCTTGCATCATTGTGGAAGAGGTAGTCTCACATTATATGGATAGGTAGTCCATTATATGGATAGATAGTCTCAGAGCATTGTGGAAGAGGCAGTCTCGCAGAATTGTGGAAGAGGCAGTCACACAGAATTGTGGCAGAGGTATTCTTAGCATTGTGGAAGAGGTAGTCACACATTATATGGAGAGGTAGTCTCGCATCATTGTGGAAGAAGCAGTCTCACATCATTGTGGAAGAGGTAGTCTCACATTATATGGAGAGCTAGTCTCGCATTATTGTGGAAGAGGTAGTCTCACATTATATGGATAGATAGTCTCACAGCATTGTGGAAGAGGTAGTCTCAGCACTGTGGAAGAGGTAGTCTCAGCATTATATGGAGAGGTAGTCTCAGCATTGTGGAAGAGGTAGTCTCACAACATTGTGAAAGAGGTAGTCACACAACATTGTGAAAGGGGTATTCTCACATTATATGGAGAGGTACTTTCACATCATTGTGGAAGAGGCAGTCACACAACATTGTGGAAGATGTATTCTCATATCACTGTGGAAGAGGTAGTCACACAACATAGAAACATAGAAACATACAAGATAGGAGCAGGAGTAGGCCATTCGGCCCCTCAAGCCTGCTCCGCCATTCAATGCGATCATGGCTGATCATCCAAATTCAGTACCTGCTTCCTCCCCATACCCCTTGATCCCTTTAGCCACAAGAAATATATCCAACTCCTTCTTGAATATATTTAATGAACTGGCCTCCACCGCCTTCTGTGGTAGAGAGTTCCACAGATTCACCACTCTCTGAGGGAAGAAATTCCTGCTCATTGCTGTCCTAAATGGCGAACCTTTATCCTTAGACTGCGTCCCCTGGGTCTGGACTCCCCGACCATAGGGAACATCCTTCCTGCATCTAGTCTGTTCAGTCCTGTCAGAATTTTATAAGTTTCAATGAGATCACCTCTCATTCTTCTAAATTCCAGTGAGTACAAGCCCAATCGACCCAATCTCTCCTCATACGTCATTCCTGCCATCCCAGGTATCAGCCTGGTGAATCTTCGCTGAACTCCTTCCATGGCAAGAACAACCTTGCTCAGATAAGGCAAACAAAACTGCACACAATACTCAAGATGTGGTCTCATCAAGGCCCTGTACAACTGCAGCAAGACATCCTTGTTGCTATATTCAAACCCTCTCGCTACGAAGGCCAACATACCATTTGCCTTCTTAACCACCTGCTGCACCTGCATGCTTACCTTCAGCGACTGGTGCATTGTGGAAGAGGAATTCTCACATCATTGCGGAGGAGATATTCTCACAGCATTGTGGAAGAGGTAGTCTCACAGCATTGTGGAAAAGGTAGTCTCACATTATATGGAGAGGTAGTCTCAGAATTGTGGAAGAGGTAGTCTCACATTATATGGAGAGGTATTCTCACATCATTGTGGAAGAGGTAGTCTCACATTATATGGAGAGTTAGCCTCACATCATTGTGGAAGAGGTAGTCACATATTATGTGGAGAGGTATTCTCACATCATTGTGGAAGAGGTAGTCACACATTATATGGAGAGGTATTCTCACATCATTGTGGAAGAAGTAGTCTCACATTATATGGAGGGATAGTCTCACAGATTTGTGGAAGAAGTAGTCACACATTATATGGAGAGGTAGCCTCACATCATTGTGGAAGAGGTAGTCTCACATTATATGGAGAGTTAGTCTTACAGCATTGTGGAAGAGGTAGTCTCACAGCATTGTGGACGAGGTTGCCTCACATTATATGGAGAGGTAGTCTCAGCATTGTGGAAGAGATAGTCTCACAGCAATGTCGATGAGGTAGTCTCAGCATTGTGGAAGAGGTAGTCTCACATTATATGGAGAGATAGTCTCAGCTTTGTGGAAGAGGTATTCCCACATCATTGTGGAAGAGGTATTCTCACAGCACTTTGGAAGAGGTAGTCTCACATTATATGGAGAGATAGTCTCACAGCATTGGGGAAGAGGTATTCCCACATCATTGTGGAAGAGGTATTCTCACTTCACTGTGGAAGAGGTATTCTCACAGCATTGTGGAAGAGGTACTCTCACATTATATGGAGAGGTATTCTCACATCACTGTGAAAGAGGTAGTCTCACATTCTATGGAGAGCTAGTCTCACAGATTTGTGGAACAGGTAGTCACACAGAATTGTGGAAGAGGTAGTCTCAGCATTGTTGAAGAGGTATTCTCACATCATTGTGGAAGAGGTAGTCTCACATTATATGGAGAGATAGTCCATTATATGGATAGATAGTCTCAGAGCATTGTGGAAGAGGTAGTCTCGCAGAATTGTGGAAGAGGCAGTCACACAGAATTGTGGCAGAGGTATTCTTAGCATTGTGGAAGAGGTAGTCACACATTATATGGATAGATAGTCTCACAGCATTGTGGAAAAGGTAGTCTCAGCATTGTGGAAGAGGTAGTCACACAACATTGTGGAAGAGGTAGTCTCACAACATTGTGGAAGAGGTAGTCTCAGCATTGTGGAAGAGGTAGTCACACAACATTGTGGAAGAGGTATTCTCACATCATTGTGGATGAGGTACTCTCACATCGTTGTGGAAGAGGTAGTCACACAACATTGTTGAAGAGGTAGTCACACAACATTGTGGAAGATGTATTCTCATATCACTGTGGAAGAGGTAGTCACACAACATAGAAACATAGAAACATACAAGATAGGAGCAGGAGTAGGCCATTCGGCCCCTCAAGCCTGCTCCGCCATTCAATGCGATCATGGCTGATCATCCAAATTCAGTACCCTGTCCCTGCTTCCTCCCCATACCCCTTGATCCCTTTAGCCTTAAGAAATATATCCAACTCCTTCTTGAATATATTTAATAAACTGGCCTCCACCGCCTTCTGTGGTAGAGAGTTCCACAGATTCACCACTCTCTGGGTGAAGAAATTCCTGCTCATTGCTGTCCTAAATGGCCAACCTTTATCCTTAGACTGCGTCCCCTGGTTCTGGACTCCCTGACCATAGGGAACATCCTTCCTGCATCTAGTCTGTTCAGTCCTGTCAGAATTTCATAAGTTTCAATGAGATCACCTCTCATTCTTCTAAACTCCAGTGAGTACAAGCCCAATCGACCCAATTTCTCCTCATACGTCATTCCTGCCATCCCAGGTAACAGCCTGGTGAATCTTCACTGAACTCCTTCCATGGCAAGAACATCCTTGCTCAGATAAGGCAAACAAAACTGCACACAATACTCAAGATGTGGTCTCATCAAGGCCCTGTACAACTGCAGCAAGACATCCTTGTTCCTATATTCAAACCCTCTCGCTACGAAGGCCAACATACCATTTGCCTTCTTAACCGCCTGCTGCACCTGCATGCTTACCTTCAGCGACTGGTGCATTGTGGAAGAGGAATTCTCACATCATTGCGGAAGAGATATTCTCACATCATTGTGGATGTGGTAGTCTCACATCATTGTGGAAGAGGTAGTCTCACGTTATATGGAGAGGTATTCTCACATCATTGTGGAAGAGGTAGTCTCACGTTATATGGAGAGGTAGTCTCAGAATTGTGGAAGAGGCAGTCTCACATCATTGTGGAAGAGGTGGTCACACATTATATGGAGAGTTAGTCTCACATCCTTGTTGTGGAGATGCCGGAGTTGGACTGGGGTGGACAAATGTAAGAAGTCACACAACACCAGGTTATAGTCCAACAGCTTTATTTCAAATCACAAGCTTTCGAAGCACTGCTCCTTCTTCAGGTAGTCTCAGAATTGTGGAAGAGGTAGTCTCACATTATATGGAGAGTTAGTCTCCCATCATTGTGGAAGAGGTAGTCACATATTATATGGAGAGGTATTCTCACATCATTGTGGAAGAGGTAGTCTCACATTATATGGAGAGGTATTCTCACATCATTGTGGAAGAGGTAGTCTCACATTATATGGAGAGTTAGTCTCACATCATTGTGGAAGAGGTAGTCACACATTATATGGAGAGGTATTCTCACATCATTGTGGAAGAAGTAGTCTCACATTATATGGAGGGATAGTCTCACAGATTTGTGGAAGAAGTAGTCACACATTATATGGAGAGGTATTCTCACATCATTGTGGAAGAAGTAGTCTCACATTATATGGAGGGATAGTCTCACAGATTTGTGGAAGAAGTAGTCACACATTATATGGAGAGGTAGCCTCACATCATTGTGGAAGAGGTAGTCTCACATTATATGGAGAGTTAGTCTCACAGCATTGTGGAAGAGGTATTCTCACAGCATTGTGGAAGAGGTATTCTCACATTATATGGAGAGATAGTCTCAGCTTTGTGGAAGAGGTATTCTCACAGCACTTTGGAAGAGGTAGTCTCACATTATATGGAGAGATAGTCTCACAGCATTGGGGAAGAGGTATTCCCACATCATTGTGGAAGAGGTATTCTCACTTCACTGTGGAAGAGGTATTCTCACAGCATTGTGGAAGAGGTACTCTCACATTATATGGAGAGGTATTCTCACATCACTGTGAAAGAGGTAGTCTCACATTCTATGGAGAGCTAGTCTCACAGATTTGTGGAACAGGTAGTCACACAGAATTGTGGAAGAGGTAGTCTCAGCATTGTTGAAGAGGTATTCTCACATCATTGTGGAAGAGGTAGTCTCACATTATATGGAGAGACAGCCCATTATATGGATAGATAGTCTCAGAGCATTGTGGAAGAGGCAGTCACACAGAATTGTGGCAGAGGTATTCTTAGCATTGTGGAAGAGGTAGTCACACATTATATGGAGAGATAATCTCAGCATTGTGGAACAGGTAGTCTCACATTATATGGAGAGATAATCTCAGCATTGTGGAAGAGGTAGTCTCACATTATATGGAGAGATAATCTCAGCATTGTGGAAGAGGTAGTCTCACATTATATGGAGAGCTAGTCTCACAGCATTGTGGAAGAGGTAGTCTCACATTATATGGATAGATAGTCTCACAGCATTGTGGAAAAGGTAGTCTCAGCATTGTGGAAGAGGTAGTCACACAACATTGTGGAAGAGGTAGTCTCACAACATTGTGGAAGAGGTAGTCACACAACATTGTGGAAGAGGTAGTCACACAACATTGTGGAAGAGGTAGTCACACAGAATTGTGGAAGAGGTATTCTCACATTATATGGAGAGGTATTCTCACATCATTGTGGAAGAGGTAGTCACACAACATTGTGGAAGAGGTATTCTCACATCATTGTGGATGAGGTACTCTCACATCGTTGTGGAAGAGGTAGTCACACAACATTGTTGAAGAGGTAGTCACACAACATTGTGGAAGATGTATTCTCATATCACTGTGGAAGAGGTAGTCACACAACATAGAAACATAGAAACATACAAGATAGGAGCAGGAGTAGGCCATTTGGCCCCTCAAGCCTGCTCCGCCATTCAATGCGATCATGGCTGATCATCCAAATTCAGTACCCTGTCCCTGCTTCCTCCCCATACCCCTTGATCCCTTTAGCCTTAAGAAATATATCCAACTCCTTCTTGAATATATTTAATAAACTGGCCTCCACCGCCTTCTGTGGTAGAGAGTTCCACAGATTCACCACTCTCTGGGTGCAAAAATTCCTGCTCATTGCTGTCCTAAATGGCCAACCTTTATCCTTAGACTGCGTCCCCTGGTTCTGGACTCCCCGACCATAGGGAACATCCTTCCTGCATCTAGTCTGTTCAGTCCTGTCAGAATTTCATAAGTTTCAATGAGATCACCTCTCATTCTTCTAAACTCCAGTGAGTACAAGCCCAATCGACCCAATTTCTCCTCATACGTCATTCCTGCCATCCCAGGTATCAGCCTGGTGAATCTTCGCTGAACTCCTTCCATGGCAAGAACATCCTTGCTCAGATAAGGTGACCATTGTGGAAGAGGTAGTCTCACATCATTGTGGAAGAAGTATTCTCACGGCATTGTGGAAGAGGTAGTCTCACAGCATTGATGAAGCGGTATTCTCACATTATATGGAGAGGTAGTCTCGCTTCATTGTGGAAGAGGTAGTCTCACATCAATGTGGAAGAGGTAGTCTCACAACATTGTGGAAGAGGTATGCTCACATCATTTTGGAAGAGTTAGTCTCACAGCATTGATGAAGAGGTATTCTCACATCATTGTGGAAGAGGTAGTCTCACATTATATGGAGAGGTAGTCTCACATCAATGTGGAAGAGGTAGTCTCACAACATTGTGGAAGAGGTAGTCTCACATCATTGTGGAAGAGGTAGTCTCACATTATATGGAGAGGTAGTCTCACATCATTGATGAAGAGGTAGTCTCACAACATTGTGGAAGAGGTAGTCTCACATCATTGTGGAAGAGGCAGTCTCACATCATTGTGGAAGAGGTATTCTTACATTATATGGAGAGATAGTCTCACAGCATCGTGGAAGTTGTAGTCTCGCATCATTGTGGAAGAGGTAGTCTCACATCATTGTGGAAAAGGTAGTCTCACAGCATTGATGAAGAGGTAGTCTCACATCATATGGAGAGGTTGTCTCATCATTGTGGAAGAGGTAGTCTCACATTATATGGAGAGGTAGTCTCGCATCATTGTGGCAGAGGTAGTCTCCTAGCATTGTGGAAAGGGCAGTCTCACATCATTGTGGAAGAGGTATTCTCACCTTATATGGAGAGGTAGTATTGCATGATTTGGAAGAGATAATCTTGCATTTTATGGAAGAGGGAGTCTCACATCATATAGAAGAGGTAGTTTCACATCATATGTTCACATTATGGGGCTAGTTAAAGGTCAGGTGGCCTGATATGTATAAAGGCTCAGTGCTCGCAGCTACTTCCTCAGTTCCCTGTGGTAAACGGTTTGGTAAGAGTAATGGTTGTGAGAGACTTACTTGTAAAGTTTGCAGATCTTCACACAGATAACTTCAGGATGGGTGGCTATCCTATCCCCTGGCCTATCTCCCCCATTCCCACTGACACACAATAGCCCTGTAACCAACCTTCCACCCATTGCACAATCATCAATTGGTCCCCATCAAGTCATGTCTTCACCTACATCACCAAGCAAAGAAAATACGAGTTGCCACTTGGCAAGCAAGAATGGTCCATACAGGAAATTGATGCAAAATAATCAATTTATGTGAGTTGATAAAAAATGGAAACTTCACAACATAACATTTTCACAAAGAGCCATGTGCATACCCTTGATGAGCTAAGTAACATTTTTTTCCTTTTCATACTGCTCCTACATGTTGCAACCCTATTGTTTCAGCAGAGGTAGAGGCAGGCTGCTCAGATCCCTGCTCTAAATGCTGAGATGCTCACGACCAATGACCTCTGAGTGTTGGAACTCATGAGGACCCTGCCACTGACTCCTCCACCTGCACTTGTGCAGGGGTAGACTTGGCCATCAGGAGACGAGGCAGCATGTTAGGTACTGACTGGCAGTGGGGGGTGCAATGGGTGAGAACTGGAGCGTTTTGAGTCGATTTCCCACTCCCATGTCTCCGTTCGCCAGCATCCATCTCATGGGCCAGCGGCACATCACTCCTACCACTCTGCTGCAGACCAGCTTGGAGCAGATCAGTGACAAACTGTAAGGCTATGGATAAGGTATCTGTCATCCTGATTAAGGCCTGCAACATCAACCCATTTGAGGATTGTGTTGACAGTGCCATTTGAGGACGTGTACTGAGAATTGTGGGGGTTGACTGAGGTGGCATCTCATTGCATAAGGATTGGGGTGAATGCCAGTGGTGGAGGATAAATGGGGAGGTTAGGAAGTGCATAGAAAGTGAACGGTGGATGCTGCTGAAACTTAAGCGGCTGTGAGGAGTGATGTGCTGGAGTACGCTTGAAAAGACAGAGTGAGGGGTTGCACTACAGGGTCCAGGTGAATCTGCAACTGTACTCACCTTTCCTGACCTTGTTAAGTCATTAAACCACTTCCTGTACTGGATCCAGGTACAGGGCACAATACTCCTGCTGCTGACCTCCTCAGCCACCTGTAACCATCCCTCCTTGGTGAAAGTAGCACCTTTTATCTTACCTGTTAACAAGGGTGGTGTTGTTGTTATTTGGCAAACCGACCTCTACCTTGTGGAGGCTGAACGCCAACTCTCCGCCACTTCCTCCTTCCTCCCCCTGGACCATGACCCCACTACTGAATATCAAGCCATCACTTCCCAGACTGTTACTGACCTCATCTCTGGAGATCTTCCCTCTACGGCCACCAACCTCATAATTCCCCAACCTCACACAGGCCGCTTCTACCTCCTTCCCAAGATCCACAAACAGGGCTGTCCTGGTAGACCCATCGTTTCAGCCTGTTCTTGCCCCACAGAACTGATTTCTTCCTATCTCGACTCTATTTTTTCTCCCCTTGTCCAGTCTCTTCCCACCTACTTCTGCGACTCTTCAGACACCCTCCGCCACTTTAACAGTTTCCAGTTTCCTAGCCCCAACCGTTTCCTTTGAAAAAGGGTTTCGACCCGAAACGTCAACTCTAATTTCTCTCCACGGATGTTGCCTGGCCTGCTGAGTTTTTCCAGCATTTTCTGTTGTTATTTTCCTTTTCACTATGGACGCCCAATCCCTCTACACCTACATCCACCACCAGGACAGCCTGAGGGCTCCCCGTTTCTTCTTTGAACTGAAGCGCAACCAGTCCCCATCCACTACCACCCTCCTCCGCCTGGCTGAACTTGTTCTCACATTGAACAAATTCTCCATTGACTCCACTCACTTCCTCCAAATTAAAGGTGTTGCTATGGGAACCCGCAAAGGTCCTAACTATGTATGCCTTTTCGTGGAATATGTGGAACTTTCTTTGTTCCAGTCCTACTCATGTCCCCTCCCTCACCTCTTTTTCTGATACATTGATGACTGTATCGGTGCCATTTCCTGCTCTCGCCCTGAACAAGAAAATTTCATTCACTTTTCTTCCAATTTCCACCCTTCTCTCACTTTCACATGGTCCATCTCCGACTCTTTCCTTCTCTTCCTCGACTTCTCTGTCTCCATTTCTGGGGATAGGCTATCGACAAACATCGACTATAAGCCCACTGACTCACATAGTTACCTGGACTAAGCTTCCTCCCATCCCACTTCCTGTAAGGGCTCTATTCCATTCTCCCAGTTTCTCTGCAATCTAGAGCAAAAATATTTAATTGGAGGAAGGCAAATTTCAGTGGGTTGAGTATGGATCAGGCCCGGGTAAACTGGAATCAAAGATTGGGAGGCAAAACTGTAATCGAACAATGTTTTGCCTTTAAAGAGGAGATGGATCGGGTACAGTCAAGGAACATTCCCACAAGAGGGAAGGATAGGGCAACTAAAGCCAGAACTCCCTGGATGACAAAAGAGATAGCGAGTAAGCTGAAGCTGAAAAAGCGTGCGTATGACAGCTGTCAGGTTGAGAATACAAGTGAGAATCAGGCTGAATATAGAAAGTTCAGAGGGGAAGTGAAAAAGAAAATAAGAGGGGCAAAGAGAGAGTATGAGAATAGATTGGCAGCTAACATAAAAGGGAATTCAAAAGTCTTCTATAGACATTTAAATAGCAAACAGGTAATAAGAGGAGGGGTGGGGTCAATTAGGGACCAAAAAGGAGACCTACGCATGGAGGCAGAAGGCATGGCTGAAGTACTCAATGAGTACTTTGCATCTGTCTTCACCAAGGAAGAAAATGCTGCCAAAGTCATAGTGAAAGAGGAGGTAGTGGAGACACTGGATGAGATAAAAATTGATAAAGAGGAGATACTAGAAAGGCTGTCTGAAATTAACCTAGTACCTCCTCTTTATCAATTTAACCTCCCTCTGCATCCTAGGATGCATCCCAGTACCAGGGATGAGGGACTTCAGTTGCATGGAAGACTAGAGAAGCTGGGGTTGTTCTCCTTAGAGCAAAGAAGGTTGAGAGGAGATTTGATAGAGGTATTCAAAATCATGGTTGACATGGCCCTCGACCGTGTCTGTTCCATTTCCTGCACTTCTGCTCTCACCTCTTCCCCTCCCTCCACGATAATGTTCCTCTTGCCCTCATATTTCACCCCACCAACCTACACATTCAACGGTTCATCCTGCACCATTTCCGTCACCTCCAGCGTGATCCCACCACCAAACCCATCTTCCCCTCCCCTCCCCTTTCAGCATTCCGAAGGGACCGCTCCCTCTGTGACACCCTGATCCACTCTTCAATCACCCCCAATACTGCCTCCCCTTCCCACAGAACCTTCCCATGCAAGCACAGGAGATGCAACACCTGCCCTTTTACCTCCTCCCTTCCCACTGTCCAGGGCCCCAAACACTCATTCCAGGTGAATCTGCGATTTACTTGTATTTCTTTCAATTTAGTATACTGTATTCGCTGCTCACGATATGATCTCCTCTACATTGGGGAGACCAAACACAGATTGGGTGATCGCTTTGCGGAACACCTCCGTCAGTCCGTAAATGTGACCCCGAGCTTCCGGTCACCTGTCACTTTAATTCTCCACTCCACTCCCACTCTGACCTCTCTGTCCTCGGCCTCTTACACTGTTCCAATGAAGCTCAATGTAAGCTCGAGGAACAGCACCTCATCTTTCGATTAGGCACTTTACAGCCTTCTGAACTCAACATTGGGTTCAATACAATAATTTCAGACCATAACCTCTGCCCCTATTTTTTCACATGGCAGCTGTTGATGTTACTGCCATTCCCATTTACACCTCTTCTAGGCTCATCTTTTATTTCTTTACTTGTCCCATTACCATCTCCTTTTGCCTTGCACCATCATCCCTTTTGTCATTTAATCACTCCTGCCCTCCACCCGTACACAGACCTTCCCTTTTGTTCTTTCCTGCCCTCCCCCCTTTCCCTGCCCCTGCACTTGCTTAAAATCTTAAAATGCCGTAAATACTCAGCAGGTCAGGCAGCATCTGTAGAGAGAGAAACAGAGTTAACGTTTCAGGTCAATAACCCTTCGTCAGAACTGGAAAAAGTTGGAGATGTAAAATTTTAAGCAAGTGCAGGAGCAGGGAGAGGTGTGGAGGAGAGGAAACAACAAAAGGGAAGGTCTGTGAAAGGATGGAAGGCAGGAGAGGTTAAGAGACAAAAGGGATGATGGTGCAAGGCAAAAGGAGATGATAATGGGACAAGTTAAGAAACAAAAGATGAGTCTAGATGAAGTGTAAATGTGTAGGGGGTTTTTCCTGCTCTCTTGCCCGTTCTGGCCCCCTGCCAGGCTTCGTGCAAGAATTACCCTTGAGTGGTTCGACCCACCCCCCCCTACGGTTCTAGACCTTGGACTTAGATGCAGAGAACAGTAGTGCAGAGAAGAGGACTCAATAGACCAGGCTGAATAGCACGAAATGGATGCTTTTATTTTTGAACAGTTTGAAGCATTACAAAATACATGTCATAGGCACAGATTAAAATAACTACAATCATGCACAAATTTATGAACTTGACTCTATGGAAATGGGGAACACACGGCACATCGTAAAAGGGGAAACACATTACGATTTCCCTTAACTCCCTCCCCTATACCTAAACTAAGTTTCGACCTGGGGAACCTGGGATCATGCTCACCACTCTCGAAATCGCGAGAAAGGGGGTTCGCAGCCTTTTTGGCACCGCTTTCCGTCGTCACGTGGATTTGGAAACTTCTGGCGCAGTCGATATTCTCTCTCTCTCGAAGCGGTGGGGTAGACACAGCCTCGATGAGCGCTCGTTAAGGTTGAGATCCACTAAGTCGATTTGGGTTCATGGAGCAGACCTAGATGCAGGTTATGCACATGGGAGAATCTTGTGGCATCGATCGCCGGTTCTCCAGAGGGTTTCTTCTCCGTCGGCCTGGGTCGTCGATGATCTCCCGACCCCAGTACCCGGGCCACCCTTGTCGTCTTCTCGTCGTGGCCGAACCTTGTTTGGCTGAACACCGGCCACGTTGTCCTTTTTCCGAAACCGTCCGTCTTTAAAAAGACGAAAACGTTTTCATCGATCTGCCGAAGTGGAAGAGGCGCCGATCCTGGCCCCGTCCGAAGAAGTTGAAGTCGTCCAAGAAGAAGAAGCAGCCGCTATCCAGTCAAGTGAAGTTGTTCAAGTAACCCGAAGTCCGAAGTTTTTTAGATGGACTTTCAATCCATAGTTATACTCTTTTGGGACAGTCTTATCTCCCGCCAAATCATAGTCCTGTCTTTGTATTAATTTTGGCGGGCAGAAATCTCTGCAGGGGCGCTTTGTCTTGTAACGGAGCCGGTGATAACTTAAACTGGCCTTCCTGGCCGATAATGTCTGTTAATGTCCTTTGCATTGTCACCGCGGCTCGGTTCGCATATTGATCGGTCCGGACATTTTCCTTGATGGCTGCTAAACGGTTTTTCCTTTGTACGATAAATGGGTATAAGTGTTTTTACATTGTCCGCCCATATCTTGATGGGCCCCATCCTGTACTTATAATCCATTGAATATGTATGCTGTTGCTCTGAGTTTCGGTTCCCAGATACTGGCTTTCGTGGGCTCACTGTCTTCAATCCACAAGCCTGTCTGGCTTGCAGTAACAGAAATAAAATGGTTCATAAACTGATCACGGGGCCTGGCGGCCATTTTGTATGCCCTTTTTATCAAAGGTTTTTCTCTGCAAGCTTACTTTGGTCAATAAACAGTCTTATTTTATCCAGTTTTCTTGCGTGATTTTTGCTGAAAATTGCGAATCTTACAAATGACAATGGCAGAATCATCAACAGCTACCATGTGAAAAATTTCTATCACAGACCTTCCCTTTTGTTCTTTCCTCCCCTCCCCCTCTCCCTGCCCCTACACTTGCTTAAAAACCTTTTACACCTCCAACTTTTTCCAGTTCTGATGAAGGGTCAGCAATTTGAAACGTTAACTCTGTTTCTCTCTCTACAGATGCTGCCTGACCTGCTGAGTATTTACAGCATTTTCTGTTTTTACTTCAGATTTCCAGCATCTGCATTATTTTACTTTTGCCTTGTTTAAAATCTGTTACATCTCTAACTTTTTCCAGTTCTGACGAAAGGTCATCGACCTGAAATTTTGGCCGGGATTTTGCTCACCGTGTTGGGCGACGTCGGTGGCGGGTTGCGGCCCCACTGTTGGCTGCCTCCCGCTCTGTGAAATGAATTTCTCTTGATTGGGCTTGTGAAACCCACCCAGCGTGTTTCCCGGCCAATTAGAGGAAGCGGGTCTGGTGACGTCATTTGATGACACGTCATTGTATTGATTTCTTTGTGGGTTCAATGACGAGACATTTATGAAAGAGAATGCCTTTTAATCTAAAGCTTGTTCAACTCTTTTAACAGCATTTACAGGAGACATCAGGCTAGTGATGCATCTAGAACAAAACTGAAACTAAACTAAACTGCCTTGCTTGTCTCGGTCACATGCCCTCTGCTGGTCAGGCACAAGCAATCAATACATGCAATTATGCTGGTAAGGCATGATAATCAAACAGGCAAATAACATCACTATTTGCTGATATCATTACATCTTCCTTTCTTAAAACAAAAGTATTTTACTTTTAACTAACAACATGTTTTCTTTGTATTAATCTGCATTTTAACTGTAACACTTAATGAACTTACATTAACATTATCATTATCAAGGCCTTTTAACCTTGCTTTGTGTGTTCACATGAAATATGTAAATACACTAGAACTTGAAGAAAGAATAAGATAACATTACTTCCTTCTATAACAATAGTCCTTAAATTTGCTCAATGAGTCTCTCAGGAGGCTTCACGT
Source organism: Somniosus microcephalus (assembly GCF_052327205.1). Taxonomy (NCBI): domain Eukaryota; kingdom Metazoa; phylum Chordata; class Chondrichthyes; order Squaliformes; family Somniosidae; genus Somniosus; species Somniosus microcephalus. Next base: position 229,505,107 of record NC_140987.1, read on the forward strand.
GTCTTGAGGATTTTCTGATTGATTGTCCTTGAATCTGAGTTGTTGCCTCAGATGATGTGTTCTCAGCTGTGTGATCAGGTTGTTCAACAGTATCAGTCTCTTGACCTGCTGTGTCTGGTCCCATGAGAAGATCTCGACGATTTCTTCTCAGAACAGCACCCTCATCTGTCTGAATGGTGTATGATCTTGGTTGAACTTCACTCAGGACCGTTCCCTTCTGAGTCCATGTGTTTGTTTTGTCTTTCAACCTGACTTGGTCACCAGTGTGGAGTTCAGGTAGGTTTAGTGTTCCTCTGTCATAGTAGTACTTTTGCTTTTCTTTCTGTTGTTCTTTGAACTTCCTCACTTTCTCCCCCTCTTTTGTTTTCAGGAGGTTCTCCGGGATGGGTAGGTTTGACCTTAGCCGACGTCCCATCAGGAGTTGGGCTGGTAACATACCACACTCGAGCGGCGTTGTGCGGTATACAAGCATGCCCTGGTAAAATTCAGTTCCACTGTCTTTTGCCTTGTACATCAGTCTTTTCACTGTCTGGACCGATTTTTCCACTAGTCCATTGGACTGTGGATAGTGAGGACTTGACGTTGTGTGGACAAAGTCCCACTCTTTGGCAAAGTGTCGGAAACTTGCATTGTAAAACTGAGGTCCGTTGTCTGTGAAGATCTCGCTTGCCACGCCATGTCTGGAGAATATGGCTTTCATACATGATATCACAGCATCTGCAGTGGTGGTGTACAGTCTACAAACCTCTGGATACAGGGACTAATAGTCTGTGACTACAAGATAGTCCTTCCCTTGATATACAAATAGGTCAGCGCCTACCTTCTGGTAAGGTCTGTCTGGTGCTGGGTGTGGCTTTAGTGGTTCTACCGGATTGCTTGCTTGATATTTCAGGCATATTGTGCAGTTTGACACCTCATTTGTCACATCTTGGTTGATTCGTGGCCAGTACATCACCTCTCGTGCTCTTTTCTTACACTTTTCGATTCCCAGATGTCCTCCATGGATATTTTTTAACATCTCTTTTCTCAGACTCTTTGGGATAACCATTTTACTTCCTTTGTAGATGATGTCTTCGACCACTGATAGTTCCGCCCTGCAGTTCCAGTACTCTGCCATGTCAGGTGAGCAGCCTCGCTTCATGTTGGGCCATCCATCCAAGATGCCTTTCCTCAGTCGTCTCATTGTTTCATCTTTGTTTGTCTCAGTCTTTATGAGCTCCATTTTTGCATCTGCTATGGGCAGTGCACCTGTGATCATGTGCACGTAGGCGTTCACTTTTTCATCCATTGTGGTGTTTGCGGGCTCACTTGGGGGTCAACAGCTCTGGACAACGTGTCTGCTGTATACATAAGCTTACCCTGTGTGTACGCAACATTCAGTGTATAGCGTTGCAGCCTGATCATCATTCTTTGTATTCTAAGCGGACAGCTATTTAGTGGCTTTTGGAACAATGCAATCAAGGGCTTATGGTCAGTCTCTACACTGATTGCTTGTCCTGCCACAAACTGGTGAAATCTTTCACAGGCATATGTGATGCTGAGCAGCTCCTTTTCTATTTGAGCATATCGCGTCTCCGCATCTGTCATTGAGCGCGATGCATATGCAATAGGTTGCCAGTAGTCATATTGTTGCAGAAGAGTGGCACCGAGCCCACTTTGTGATGCATCTGATGATATCTTGATGGGTCTCGCTGGGTCATAAAACCTCAGAACTGGTACCTCTGTGAGCAGTTTCTTTAGATCACTCCATGACTTCTCATGCTCATGATTCCATTCCCATTCTATGTTCTTTTCAGTTAGTCTTCTCAGTGGCGCCATCTTTTCTGAGAGGTTGGATATGAATTTACCCATGTAGTTGATCATTCCATTAAACCTCTGCATGTCCTTTTTGCATTGTGGCTTTGGCATATTCTCAATGGCGGACACCTTTCTGGGATCTGGTCTGATGCCCTCACTGCTAAGGATATTTCCCACGAATGTCAGTTCTGTCACCCCGAGCTGGCATTTCTCTCTATTCAGCTTCAGGTTTGTTTTCCTTGTTGCTTCCAGCACTTTTTTCAGTCTCTCGTCATGCTCAGTTCTCGTGGTTCCCCATACTATGATGTCATCCATTGATGTATCAACTCCCTCCAGGTGCTCATAGATCATATGAATAGTTTTGTGATACACTTCAGGAGCTGAGGCAATGCCAAATGGTAACCTTAGGAATCTGTATCTGCCAAATGGACTGTTGAACGTGCACAGTCTTGAACTTGCTTCGTCCAATTTCATCTGCCAAAATCCTGATGATGCATCTAACTTGCTGAAATACTTTGCATTTGCAAACTGTGCCATGATTTCCTCACGTGTAGGAAGCTTGAAGTGCTCTCTCTTTATTGCTCTGTTTAGATCTCTTGGACCCAGGCAAATTCTGAGCTTTCCGTTCTTTTTGTCCACTATGACGAGGGAACTCACCCACTCAGTTGGCTCATCTATCTTCCGAATCATGTTCAGGCTTTCCATCCTGTCCAACTCTGCCTTCAGTTGCTTTTGAAGAGCAAACGGAACTTTTCTGCATGGATGTATGACCGGTGTCATACTTTTATTTACTCTGATCGTGTGTTCTCCTGGAATGCAGCCTAGACCCTTAAATAGGTCTTTGTACTCTTTCATGAGTTCATCATAGACTGTCTCTCCTTCGGTTTCCACAACGAGGACTCTCTTTACAAGGTTCAGTCTCTCACAGGCTTTTAAACCTAGTATGGCTTGCACATCCTTTGGCACCACGATTAATGCTAGCGTGTGCTCTCTGTCCTTGTGTGTTACTTTGACAATGCATCTTCCTTTCACTGGTATATCAGTACCTGAGTATCCTGTCACTTTCACTTTTATTCCATGTATCTTTGGTCTGGGTCTAATTTTCTTAAAATCAGTCTCTGATATCACATTAACTTGTGCTCCAGTATCCAATTTAAATGGAATATGTATGTCATTCACTTTTAGTGTCAACATCCAGTCTCTTTCTTCTTTTTTGCTTTCAGACACAACATCCACATTGAACTCCTCTATCTCGCTTTCATCTACTGCATGGACCTTGCTTTGTTGCGCTTGGTTCTTGCAGCAACGGGCATAATGGTTGTTTTTGTTGCAATTATTGCATGTTTTACCATATGCTGGACACTTTCTTGGTGGATGCTGTGTACCGCATCGACTACATGACTTTCGATTGTCCCTTTCATTTTTGTTCGCTGGCCACGCCTCTTTTTTCACATTGGCGCTCTTTTTGTTAACCAGTTTGTTTCCGTTCATTCTCACTGCATCCACGTTGCAGCTATTGTCACTGAACAGCTCCTTTGCCTGCAACTTCACAGTCTCTGTAGCCCTACACAGTGCTATGGCTGTTCCCAGGTCTAGATCCTGCTCTCTTAGCAGTCTTTCCCTTAGACCATTATCTGGAATACCACACACCAGCCTGCCTTTTATCAGCGAGTCTGTCAGTCCCCCAAATTCACACGATTTGCTTCTGTTTCTCAGTTCAGTCACATACTGATCAATAGTCTCTCCCATTTTCTGTACACATGTGAAAAATCTGTGCCTCTCAAATGTCACGCTATGTTTAGGTATGCAGTAGGCCTCAAGCTGCTCCATTATTTTATCTAACTTCATTTTGTCTCCATCAGCAGCGAATGTGAAGTTATTATACACCTCCAGCGCTTCATCACCCAGGACATGTAAGAACAGTGATGCTTTCATTTTATCACCTTTCTCGTCAGCTCCGATTGCTGATAAATACAACCCCAAACGTTGTTTGAACCTCCTCCAATTTTCAGCCACATTACCTGTCAACTGAAGCGTCGCCGGTGGGTGTAAACCTTCCATTTTTTCACTTTGTTAGCTATTCTCCAATGGTAAGCAACGATGTTCTCTTTTGGCTTGCTAATTTGTGGAGAGCTGATTTAACTTCAGATTTTTTCTCTTCATCTCTTTCAATCACTTCTGACACCATGTATTGTTTTCTTTGTGGGTTCAATGACGAGACATTTATGAAAGAGAATGTCTTTTATTCTAAAGCTTGTTCAACTCTTTTAACAGCATTTACAGGAGACATCAGGCTAGTGATGCATCTAGAACGAAACTGAAACTAAACTAAACTGCCTTGCTTGTCTCGGTCACATGCCCTCTGCTGGTCAGGCACAAGCAATCAATACTTGCAATTATGCTGGTAAGGCATGATAATCAAACAGGCAAATAACATCACTATTTGCTGATATTATTACAGTCATCAGCCGGTTTCCTTAAAGGGACCATGTCCAAATTTATTTTGGCATTTGTGCTGTCAGTGATCTACAGCACTGAGGTAGGTGCTGCAAACACTGACAATCACTGCACAAAGGCACAGGGCTGCACTCAGGTTCTCCCATGAGTCCCTCCATATGCTTATGGAGAGAGTCACAGCATGCAGGGAGGTCCTCCTCCCTTCTGACGGGCGGAAGACACCTCCCCAGGAGACCAAAACAGTCTGGTTGCACATTGCACAGGAGGGCACAAGCAGGGATCTCGTCAGGAGGACCTGGCTGCAGTGGCACAAACCTTTCAATGATCTCGGTAGATCACAAAACGTTACTGCAAAGCTACAATCAATCTCATCCTGCTGTGCCTCTCATCACATCCCCATTACTTTGCCTTCCCCCCAAAAAATATATTCCACTGAGAAGAAAAGGGTGTAAAAGAAAAGACAGCCATCCGTGGCTAAGTAAAGAAATTAAGGATCGTGTTCGACTAAAAACAAGGGCATATAAGGTAGCCAAATCTAGTGGGAGGATAGAGGATTGGGAAAACTTTAAAAGACAGCAAAAAATAACAAAAAGATTGATTAAGAAAGGGAAGATAGATTATGAAAGTAAATTAGCAAAAAATGTAAAAACAGATAGTAAGCGTTTTTATAGTTATATAAAAAGAAAAAGGGTGGCTAAAGTAAATGTTGGTCCCTTAGAGGATGAGACCGGGAAATTAATGGTGGGAAATATGGAGATAGCAAAAACACTGAATGAATATTTTGTACCAGTCTTTACAGTAGAAGACACTAAGAATATCCCAACACTGGACAAACAAGGGGCTATGCGGGGGAGGAGCTAAACACGATCAAAATCACTAAGGAAGTGGTACTCGGTAAAATAATGGGACTCAAGGCGGATAAATCAACTGGACCTGATGGCTTACATCCTAGGGTCTTGAGGGAAGTGGCAGTAGGGATTGTGGATGCATTGGTAATAATTTTCCAAAACTCCCTGGACTCAGCAAAGGTCCCGGCAGACTGGAAAACTGCAAATGTAACACCCTTATTTAAAAAGGGCAGTAGACAGAAGGCTGGAAACTATAGACCGGTTAGCCTAACATCTGTGGTAGGTAAAATTTTGGAGTCCATTATTAAGGAGACAGTAACAGGACATTTGGATAATCATAATTTAATAGGACAAAGTCAGCATGGTTTTATGAAGGGGAAGTCATGTTTGACAAATTTGCTGGAGTTCTTTGAGGAAGTAACATATAGGGTGGATAAAGGGGAACCAGTGGACGTAGTGTGTTTAGACTTCCAAAAGGCATTTGACAAGGTGCCACACAAAAGATTATTGCTTAAGATAAAAAATCATGGGATTGGGGGTGATATTCTGGCATGGATAGAGGATTGGTTATCTAACAGAAGGCAGAGAGTTGGGATAAATGGTTCATTCTCAGACTGGCAATCAGTAACTAGTGGTGTTCCGCAGGGGTCAGTGCTGGGTCCCCAGCTCTTTACAATCTATATTAACGATTTGGAGGAGGGGACCGAGTGTAACATATCAAAGTTTGCAGATGATACTAAGATGGGAGGGAAAGTAGTGAGTGAAGAGGACATAAAAAACCTGCAAGGGGACATAGACAGGCTAAGTAAGTGGGCAGAGATTTGGCAGATGGAATACAATACTGGAAAGTGTGAGGTTATGCACTTTGGCAGGACAAATCGTACAGCAAGTTATTATCTTAATGGCAAGAAACTGGAAAGTACTGAAGTACAAAGGGATCTGGGGGTCCTGGTGCACGAAACTCAAAAGGTTAGTATGTAGGTGCAGCAAGTGATTAAGAAGGCCAATGGAATGTTGGCTTTCATTGCTAGGGGGATGGAATATAAAAATAGGGAGGTATTGCTTCAGTTGTACAAGGTATTGGTGAGACCGCACCTGGAATACTGCATACAGTTTTGGTGTCCATACTTAAGAAAAGACATACTTGCTCTCGAGTCAGTACAAAGAAGGTTCACTCGGTTAATCCCAGGGATGAGGGGATGGACATATGAGGAGAGGTTGAGTAGATTGGGACTCTACTCATTGGAGTTCAGAAGAATGAGAGGCGATCTTATTGAAACATATACGGCTGAAAATTCAGTAGCCTTAGCGCCTCATTTGAGGCACTAGAGGGCCTTGCGCCGGAGTTATGGCCAGTAGTGAAATTCCCTGGGGCCCTAAATCGGCGTTGCTCCGGTAGCGCTGCGCCGGCACCGATGACGTCATCGGTGTGCGCAGCATCCCGGTTGCCGTGGTAACCCGCCCGAACTCCGAAATTGAGTTGCGGCCGCCTCGCCCGTGGCAGCCGCAACCAGCGTTTTGTCAGAGGTGCCTTACTGCAGTTAGCGCCAGCGCATTAAAGGCCCCGCGGCGGCCGGCCGCTTTCCCGCCGGCCGCCTGCCCGCAGCTCCCTCCCCGGACTTCTCTCCCACCCCCCGCGGAACAGATGCAAGCCCGGCACTTGTCCGAGGTGCCGGGCTCATTTTTAAGCAGATTTGCGCGGGCCGCGGCCGGGTGCAGGCAGCTCCTCCTTAATGGAAGGAGGAGGCCTGCACTTCCCCAGCCTGCCGCACCACATCGGGTGCCGCAGCGCCGGAATTGCGGCGCGAAACGGCAGTTAGCGCCCTTTTCCAGGTGCTAAGACCCTTCAGTAGCGCCGGCAGCCGTTTGGGCGCGGCGCCACTGAATTTTTGGCGCGCGCAGGGTACTTAGCGCCGGCACTAACTTCCGGCGCTAAAGCCCTGGCTAAGCCAAAACCCAATTTCTAGGCGATAAGATTGTGAAGGGGTTGGATCGAGTGGATGCGGGGAGGATGTTCCTGATGATGGGTGAAACTAGAACTAGGGGGCATAGTCTTAGAATAAGGGGCTGCTCTTTCAAAACTGAGATGAGGAGGAATTACTTCACTCAGAGGGTGGTAGGTCCATGGAATATGCTGCCCCAAAAAGCTGTAGAAGCTACATCATTACATAAATTTAAAACAGAAATAGACAGTTTCCTAGAAGTAAAGGGAATTAAGGGTTACGGGGAGTGGGCAGGAATTTGGACATGAGTCTAGGTTCGGATCGGACATGGCCCTGTGGGTAGCGGAGCGGGCCCAGGGGCCGTGTAGTCTGATCCTGCTCCTATTTCGTGTGTCTAATTCTGTTAGATTCAGGAGATGGTTCTGTGATAGTAGATTGGTGGTTAGGATCAGATCAGCCATGATCTTCTTAAATGGCGGAGCAGGCTCGAGGGGCCGATTGGCCTACTCCTGCTCCTATTTCTTATGTTCTTATGTTCTTATACTCCTGCACACCCATACTCACACCAACTTGCCTTGCACCTCCACCCATCCCTCTCTCTCTATTTATGTTATCACTTCCCCATCTCACTAGCCACCCCTCACACTCACCCTCATCCTAGTCCAATCATACCAACAAACAACATGTAAAGTTTAATGTGGTGTCAAACATTGAAAGTTTTATTTTCAACACTGCTTTCTTGGACAGATTTGTGTGCATCTTTGGAACCAGCGAGGACCCCATGGGCAAGCTGTCAAATGCAAAAAGTGAGCTGAAAATCATTCTTAAGTGGCTCTAAACAAGCCACTATTTACCTGAATTGGGTCGACTGCCGCTGCCTCTCAGGTCTGCTCAGCGTTGACAGGCCCGACATCGGGAAAGGCACGTTGTGGCAGGTTGGCAGCACGTCCCCGACCCGCTGTCAAATGTATCAAATTTTCCACCCGACCCACCACCAATCCTGCCCGCTGACCCCCCGGAAAATTCCGGCCATTAACTCTGGTTCCCTCTCCATAGATGCTGCCTGACCTGCTGAGTATTTCCAGCATTTTCTGTTTTTATTTCATCTTACCGTTGCTTGGGAATATTACCTCCTTCCTGGTCCTTACTGCACACAGCAGTACATCAAATGAGGTGTTGTTGAAACAGGAATAAACTTTGACCGTCATGACTCCATTTCAAATTTTTTCCTCTCTAATGAAATCCTCCCAATTTCTCCAAATTCCATGAGTACATTGGCCCTTTAAATAGTCGAGGTGAAATCACATCATGGGGGTGCGCATCACACCTGCTCACACACATTGTAGACTCGAAACCCAGAAGTAAAATGTAATGAGCTTTGCCTGTTGAAATTGGACATTGCCCCACATCCCACGATCTTCCCCATTTCATGCCTTCTATCGCCCCTGCACAAAGCCTGCCTCTGCGGTATTATTGCTATTATGTGCGTGTTAGAACTGTACCAGCCAGTGTTTCTTTCTCAGTGACCTACTTGTAAATTCAATGGCAGTTGCACATATTCTAGTTCCATCAGCCTATGGCCTCTGTGAACTTGGTCTGTTTTAAAAGCAAATACATAACAACTTACAGTACTTTTAAATTTTGCTAATTACATCCTGAGAGATGACTCAGAGTGCTTAAAAAACTTAATATAGACATTTCTGAATTATTTGTGAAAGAAAAATGATCAGAATTAATGATTAACCGAAAAAAGACAGGAGCAATATACCTTTGAATATAGAATAAACAGCCAGAAAGGGGATACTGTGAGTCCATTGATCTGCAAAGAAATCCTATTGCACAGGGATTAAATTAGTTGTCATGTTTTATTCCATGAAGGGATCTGGCTTGTAGCTATAAATTTATATAAGGAGCACATCGGTGTGGCAGATGTTATATTAAATGGTTGCTGGTCTTTAACATTTGAAGGTGACCAGTATGCAATAGCTGCATTGAAGTCAAGGGATCTCGGGAGAACCGTGAGTCCAAAAAAATGTCCTCATTTGGGCAAAAGGGCATTATTTATATCCTGAAGCCTTTTTTTTGCTCACAGCTGGTAATAGAAGATTTATGAAGGAAACTGCAAGGTTACAAATGCTCCAGACTTTTTCTGCGGGGCTTGGTAACAGGGCAAACATAATACGCAAGCCCCGGAGAGTTTACACTGAGGTTCGCAGGAAATCTGTATGACTGATAATTGTATGTGACCCCAAGTGACAGGCGGCCCAACTGTTTTAATCAGGTTGAGTCTGATGGTCCAAAATCTGAAGGTCTGATTTCATTTCTTAAAGTCAATTGCAGAGATGGCCCACCCTAGTTTTGTAAGCAACAGTGATAGCAATAGTCCCTCCAAAATCACACTACGGTGAAGAACAGAGTCCCCCTTGAAAGCTAAAGCAAAGTACAGCGGATGCTGGAAATCTGAACTAAAAACAGCAAATGCTAAAAATGCGCAGTAGGTCAGGCAACATCTGTGGAGAGAGAAACAGAGTTTTATGGGGAGACGGGGAGGGAACGAGGGTCACATTTGCGGGGGAGAAACCGCAAATACCTGGAATGCAGAGGTCCTGCAGAATTTAAGAGCAAGACCACATTATAATTTCTTTACTCTGCTTCCCACCCCAGCAGCCAGCCAGCTGCCGAGTGGGAAAGCCAGCAGTAGAAGGCAGCAGCCAGGCAACGAGGAAACATCGCAGGTTGGTGGTGGGGGAGTCAGACTGGTAATCGAGAGGGAGGGGGGACTGGGGAGCATCGCTAGTTGGTGGGAGGGCGGAGCACTCCTGCTCCTCCTGGCCCACAAGCAGTGCTATAAAAAGCACTTACCTTCTGGATGCGCCTTCTCCTGCCTCCCTTTAGCTGCCAATTTCCCCGAGCTCTGCTAAACCTGGCCGGCCAACATTAAATTTAAATGGTTATCAAAATATCAGGAATGGAGCCTCATTTCCATATTATACTGAGGAATCTGCCTCTCCAGAGTGGGTTACTTGGATGCCCCCAAACCCGCCAAGGTTAAAACAGAAGTAGGCATGTTTGCGGCTGATTGGGGTCGGGTTTCACATATTTGACCACTTAAACCCACCCGCACCCCCAACCCTCTCCCGGCCTTCATGGGGGGGCTAAAATTACCCCCAAAGTTCCAGGTCCTTTCATCAGAACTGCCCCTTGAAAGCTGCTGTCCATCAACAGGCCACAAATCCACTACCCTACAGCCCACAGTCCCTTAACAAGATTTCAGTCTCCAGAATGCAATTACTCATTGATGCTTTACAAAAATTAGGGGATATATTCTTCTGCCTGTAAATTGAAAGAAAAATTATTTCCCTGAACTCACTGGAAAATGTATCATGTACCTGTAATATGTTTCTATATTTAAAAGATGCAATAATAAAGACTGATGCAAGAACATAAGAACATAAGAAATAGGAGTAGGAGTAGGCCATACGGCCCCTCGAGCCAGCTCTGCCGTTCAATAAGATCATGGCTGATCATCGACCTCAACTCCACTTTCCCGCCCTATCCCCATATCCCTTGATTCCCCTAGAGTCCAAAAATCTATCTATCTCAGCCTTGAATATATTTAAAGACACAGCATGCACAGCCCTCTGGGGCAGACAATTCCAAAGATTCACAATCCTCTGAGTGAAGAAATTCCTCCTCATCTCAGTCTTAAATGGCCAACCTCTTATCCTGAGACTTTGGCCCCTAGTTCTAGACAATCCAGCCAGGGGAAACAACCTCTCAGCATCTACCCTGTCAATCCCCTTCAGAATCTTGTATGCTTCAATGAGATCACCTCTCATTTTTCTAAACTCCAGAGAGTATAGGTCCATTCTACACAATCTCTCATCCTAGGACAGCCCTCTCATCCCAGAAATCAATCTATTGAACCTTTATTGCACCGCCTCCAAGGCAAGTGTATCCTTCCTTAGATATGGAGACCAAAACTGTGCACAGCACTCCAGGTGTGGTCTCACCAAGGCTCTGTACAATTGTAGCAAGACTTCCTTACTCTTATACTCCAGCCCCCTTGCAATAAAGGCCAACATGCCATTTGACTTCCTAATAGCTTGCTGTACCTGTATGCTAGCTTTCTGAGTTTCTTGCACGAGGACACCCAAATCTCTCTGAACACCAACATTTGAAAGTTTCTCACCATTTATAAAATATTCTGTTTAACTATTCTTCTTACCAAAGTGAATAACCTCATATTTCCCAACATTATACTTCATTTGCTACCTTACTGCCCACTCAGTTAGTCTATCTATACCCCTATAATTATGTGTGGTGCATCAAAAAGCATCAGAGAATGTTTACAATGGGAGGAGTGCATTCTTATATATTTGACCTTGAATCCAATCTGCAATTATCATTTTGAAAGGTCTCCCTACGGCATTGGGGCGGTACCGTCACATAAATTCCTTGATGGTTCAGAGAGGCCGATAGCTTTTGCGTCACGCTCGTTAACTTCAGCCGAGCGTAACTACGCCCAGATTGACAGAGAGGCCCTCAGCCTGGTGTGGGGGGTGAGGAAGTTCAATCACTACCTGCACGGTCAGAAATTTATTCTACTAACTGATCATCAACCACTCGTCTCCATTTTCAACCCTCAGAAGGGCGTACCGATAATGATGGCACAACGGCTACAGAGGTGGTCCCTTTTCCTAGGGGCACACCAATATGACATCGAGTACAAAGGAACTAAACAGCATGGGAATGCTGATAGATTGTCGTGCCTACCGTTGCCGACGGGGGAAGAAGAACTGGCAGTGGATCCAGTGGAGTTATTCCACTCGACTATAGTCGAATGTCTCCCGGTGACGAATGCAAACATAGAAAAGGAAACACGAAATGACCCGACACTCTCCTGGGTCTATGATTTAACGGTGAAGGGATGGCCAGCACATGGTGAACCACTGCTGCCAGCATTCTCGCCGAGAAGAGAACAGCTGTCAGTGTGCAGAGGAACGTTGATGTGTGGATCCAGAGTAGTAATTCCACCCAAATTGAAGGATAGAGTGCTCAATGAGCTTCATGAGGGTCATCTGGGAGCGGTAAAAGTGAAGAACTTAGCCAGAGCGTTTGTGTGGTGGCCGGGAATTGATAGAGAAATCGAAGAGATGACCAAGAGCTGTATAGGATGCCAGAAGGTCCAAAACGCCCCACCACAAGCCCCTCTACATCCATGGGAGTGACCCTCATCTCCATGGCAAAGGATGCACATTGATTTTGCTGGTCCCTTTATGGACTCGATGTTTTTAATTGCGGTGGATGCACATTCAAAGTGGCCAGAGGTAATAAAAATGTCCTCAACCACCACAGAAAAAACTATCACAGTCTTACGAACCATATTCGCCAGGAATGGGCTGCCTGAACAGATTTGCTCTGACAATGGACCACAGTTTGTGTCTGAAGAGTTCCGGAGGTTCTTAAAGAACAATGGTGTTAAGCATTACACATCCGCCCCATATCATCCAGCCACTAATGGATTGGCCGAGAGGTTTGTTCAAACATTCAAGAAGGCTATCAAGGCAATGTGTAATGAAGATATACCCCTACAACACAAGGTGAATAACTTCTTGTTTGCCTACCGGAATGCGACACATGCGGTTACCATACAAACTCCAGCCATGATGTTCTTCAATCGAAGACTACGATGCCGCTTGGATTTGGTTAAGCCAAACGTCAGAAGAGATGTGGAGAACAGGCAGTTTCAGAATATGAATGAAATGCCGACCAGGAGTTTTAAGATAGGTCAAACAGTTTTGGCCCGGGACTACCGCACAGAGAAATGGCAGCCAGGAACGATCTGTACATGGCAAGGACCTCTAATGTATACCGTGGACGTTGGAGAGAGCATTGTAAGACGCCATGCTGACCAGATTCTAGAGTCACTGGAAAACGTCAACTCCACACCACGATCTGATACACCTGGCGATGAAACCGAAGTACCAATGGCATCTACCGCAGAATCGGTGATATTGGAAGCAGACGAACCAAACAACGACATTGATCCCGACTCAACCTTGCCAGAAGAACCTGATACCCCAAAGAGGCATTATCCAGACAGAATCAGGAAGCCTCCTCAAAGACTGAACTTATAATTGCTTAACTTCAACCAAAGTATCTAGCAACCGTATTTGTAATTGTAATTAGCTATTATTTAGTTGTTAAATGAATGTCATGTACTGTTTATCTAAAAGGGGAGGAATTGTTGTGTATGTACCTTTAAGGGAATAACTGGTCTCAGACTGCAGTACCGGCAGTGACCACCCCTGTATAAAAGGCCCTAGCAGGCTTCTGTAATTTCAGTTTCCAGGTTGTCTCCATTCAGTAAAGACTTGTTATAATCAACTCCTGCAGTCCGTGTCTCAATTATACACGGACATAATAGTCGCGGAGGCTGGAATAATCCCTATCAGGCCGGCAACTGCTGCTACCATCAGCGTGCAGGCTGGGATGTTGCTATTGAGGACTTTGTAGTCCACCGTGGCTCTCCAGGAATCGTCCGGCTTCCTCACCGGCCACAAAGGAGAGTTTACATGGGTGACTATCGGTCTCAACACGCCCTGCTGCACCAATGAAGACATTGCTGTCTCCATGTCGGGCTCCGCTTCCCAGAGGAAGATGTACTGTTTTTGGGGTCGGGCCATGTGGTCTCCGTCGACTCTGACCTCAAACCCGGTGACCCTCCCGCAATCGTGTTTGTGAGTGGCAAACGTGGTCAGGTGGTCTGACACGAATGCCTGCAGATCTTGTGGGATGCCTGCGACCATGAGCTCGAGGTCGTAGCCCTCTTTTGGCTTCACGGTGCACAGGGTCCCTCTTTCTCCTTTCCCTGGGATAACAACTACTTTGCCCTGTTTACCCTTACCCGCTCCCCAAAGACAATGATTTCTTAGATCCACGAGGATCCCGTGTTCTGCCAAGAAATCGGACCCGAGGATCCACTTTACACCCTCCACCTCCCACTTCATCAGTGTACACTTCCACTTGGTGCGGAGTGGTCCTAAATGAACGGAGAGGGGAATGGAAAATGCGCCAGCCTGTTCCTTGCCTGTGAAGCCCGACAGAATATATGGAACCCCGGTGGACAGAGGTGAGGTGGCAGGGTCATCTGTGTGGATCACGGTGCACGATGCCCCCGTATCCAACAAATAGGTCCCCTTTACCTCCTCCACCTCCATCTCCACGAGGGGTCGCCTCCATACATCATATCGCAACGCACACAGGTAGACGGGCTGCACCGGCTCTAGTCATTTGGTCACAGAAGTCGGGGTTTCGGGAGCGACAAGACGAGTGGTGATGGCTACCTTCCCCTGCGCGATCATAAGAGACCGCATTGTCTCTAAAATTGATTCTATCGCAGTGGGATCCATAGCTGCACCAGCTCCCTTTGCTGGGATGGGAGCTGCGGCTTGTGTTTGGGCCGGTGCTGGGGCGACGGTCTGGGCTGGGGCTTGGGCTGCGGGAGATTTTCCCTTATTATCCTTCTGATGCGCTATCAATAACTCAAAAGACTGAGATTAAGCGAGTAATTAACAGGCTTTTATTAACAAGAGAATGAAGGTGGGGGGAGCTGGTAGTGGGTAGTGGGTTACTGCGCCCCCAAGGGTGCAAGGTCTCGTATGGAGACTGTGTCCTCCCGCCCGTCCGGGTACGCAATGTAAGCATACTGGGGGTTGGCGTGGAGGAGGTCGACCCTTTCGACCAGGGGGTCCGTTTTATGGGTCCTCACGTGTCTTCTCAGTAGGACCGGGCCCTGGGGACGTCAGCCATGGCGGTAGCAATGTCCCCGATGTGGACTTCCTTGGGAAGACAAACATTTTCTCATGAGGGGTGGCGTTAGTGGCAGTGCAAAGCAGTGACCGAATAGAGTGGAGCGCATCGGGGAGCACATCCTGCCAGCGGGAGGTCGGAAGGCCCCTAGACTTTAAGGCTAGCAGGGCGGCCTTCCAAACTGTCGCATTCTATCTTTCCACCTGTCCATTCCCCCGGGGGTTGTAACTGGTGGTCCTGCTTGTGGCAATACCCCTAGCGAGCAGGTACTGATGGAGTTCGTCGCTCATAAACAATGAGCCCCGGTCGCTATGGATATAGCTGGGGAAACCGAACAGGGTGAAGAGGTCGTTCAGACATTTAATGACCGTGGCACTGGTCATGTCCGGGCAGGGGATGGCGAACGGGAAATGGGAGTACTCATCAATAATGTTGAGGAAGTACACATTGCAGTCAGAGGAGGGGAGAGGCCCTTTAAAATCAACGCTCAGGCGCTCGAAGGGGCGAGTGGCTTTTATCAGGTGAGCCCTGTCTGGTCTATAAAAGTGCGGTTTGCACTCAGCGCAGACTTGGCAGTTCCTGGTCATGGTCCTGACCTCCTCAATGGAGTAAGGCAGGTTGCGGGCCTTGATGAAGTGGAAGAACCTGGTGACCCCCGGGTGGCAGAGGTCATTGTGGAGGGCCCGCAGTCTATCGATCTGCGCGCTGGCGCAGGTGCCACGCGATAGCGCATCCGGGGGTTCATTGAGCTTCCCGGGCCGGTACAAGATCTCATAATTTTAGGTGGAAAGTTCGATTCTCCACCTCAAGATCTTGTCGTTTTTGATTTTGCCCCTCTGCTTGTTGTTAAACATTAACGCAACTGAACGCTGGTCAGTGAGCAGGGTAAATCGTTTTCCGGCCAGGTAGTGCCTCCAATGACGCACAGCCTCCACAATAGCCTGGGCCTCCTTCTCAACAGCGGAGTGTCTGGTTTCCGGGCCCTGGAGTGTTCGTGAAAAGAAGGCCACGGGTCTCCCCGCCTGATTGAGGGTAGCGGCCAGGGCAAAGTCGGACGCGTCGCTTTCCACCTGGAAGGGGATGGATTCGTCCACTGCGTGCATGGTGGCTTTGGCAATGCCTTCCTTGATACGGTGGAAGGCTAAGCGGGCCTCTGCCGTCACGGGAAAAGAGGTGGACTTGATCAGCGGACGGGCCTTGTCCGCATAGTAGGGGACCCACTGGGCGTAATAAGAGAAAAGCCCTAGGCACCTCTTCAGGGCCTTGAGGCAGTGGGGCATTGGGAGTTCCATAAGGGGACGCATCAGGTCGGGGTCGGGACCGATGACTCCGTGTTCCACAACACAGCCAAGGATGGCGAGGCGGGTTGTGCGGAATATGCACTTCTCCTTGTTGTACGTCAGGTTGAGGAGTTTGGCGGTGCAGAGGAATTTTTCGAGGTTTGCGTCATGGTCCTGCAAGTCATGGCCGCAGATGGTCACATTGTCCAGGTATGGGAAGGTGGCCTGCAACGCATTTTGATCGACCATCCGGTCCATCTCCCTTTGGAAGACGGAGGCCCCGTTGGTGACGCCAAAGGGAACCCTAAGGAAGTGATAGAGGCGGCCGTTTGCCTCAAAGGCAGTATACTGGTGGTCCTCAGGGCAGATAGGGAGCTGGTGGTATGCTGATTTCAGGTCAATGGTCGAGAAGACGCGGTACTGCGTGATCTGGTTGACCATATCAGCTATACGGGGGAGTGGGTAAGCGTCCAGCAGGGTGTAGCGATTTATTGTTTGGCTGTAGTCGATAACCAGGCGCTGCTTCTCGCCGGTCTTAACGACCACAACCTGGGCTCGCCAGGGGCTGGTGCTGCCCTCAATAATCCCCTCCTTCAGGAGCCGCTCCACTTCGGTTTTAATGAAAACCCTGTCCCCGGCACTGTATCGCCTGCTCTTTGTGGCGATGGGCTTACAGTCGGGGGTGAGGTTAGCAAACAGTGGGGGGGGGGGGTGACTCTGAGTGTGGAGAGGTTGCACCTGGTGCGCGGCGGGCAATTTGGAAGCTGCTGGCTGCGGACTGTGAGTGGGGGGAGGGGTCCACCGTACGCCATCGCAACACTTTTAAGGTGGCACTGAAAATCTAACCCCAGTAGAACGGCAGCGCAGAGGTGGGGCAGGACCAGAAGTTTAAAATTATCATACACAGTCCCGTCTACTACGAGTGTCACCACGCAGTAGCCGCCAATGTCCGCCGACTGGGACTCAGAGGCCATAGAAACCCGCTGGTGCTCAGGCAGGACTGGGAGAGAGCAATGCCGCACCGTGTCGGGGTGGATGAAGCTCTCCGTGCTCCCAGAGTCAAAAAGGCAGATTCTTTCGTGACCATTTACCTTAATGTCCATTGTGGACCGGGCCAGCTGGTGCGGTCTCGCTTGGTCCAGCATAACGGAGGCCAGCGTAGGGGTCGGTGTGTCGCTGCGGGTAGCAGATGAGGCGGTGTTGGGGGCCTGCTGCCTCCTGGCTGTCGTCCAAGATGGCGGCGTCCATGATCCCCATGTGGCTGGAGGCGTCCAAAATGGCTGCTGTTCCGGTGGTTCGCACATGGCTGGGGAGGCCCAAGATGGCGGCCCGCACGGCCCACACACGGCGCTGCTGGTGTTCGGGGTGGCTTTGGCCCTGCAGACGCTGGCGTAGTGTCCTTTCTTCCCGCAGCCCGAGCAGATTGCCTTTTTCGCCGGGCAGCGCGCTCTGGGGTGTTTGGCCTGGCCACAGAAGTAGCATTTCTGGCCTTGGGGCACTGCTGTCTGGCCTTGGGACACTGCTGCGGTAGTTGGGCCGTTGCTGGGATGTGGCTGGGGTGGCACGGCGCTATGAGACGGTCCTACCATGTCCCAGGCTGTCGTTCCCCGTGGCGTCCACGGTGCAGAGGAGTTGGCGTCCATGCCCCGGTAGGCTGCGTCCAATGATAGTGCGAGTTCAGAGGCCTTGTTGAGATCGAGGTCACTCTGCTCCTACAGTCGCTGTCGGGTGTAATTGGACCTGTGGCCCGCTACAAAAGCGTCCCGGATAAGTACCTCTGTGTACACGGCGGCCTTTACATCCTTACAACCACAGGCCCGGCCAAGCACAGACAGTGCCTGAAGGTATTCCTCGGTCGATTCCCCAGGTTGTTGTTTACGACTCCCCAGGAGGTGCCTAGCGTACACCTCGTTCACTGGGCGCGTGTACTGGTCCTTGAGGAGCTTGATAGCATCCGCGTACGAGGTCGTGTCCTGGATGACCGAGTACACTCGGTGGTTCACTTTGGAGGTCAGGACGTCCAGTTTGTCCTCGTCCGATTTGATCATTTCAGCGGAGGCGATCAGAAATTTTTCAAAACACCTAAGCCAGTGAGTAAACTTGGTGGATGAGTCCGCCTCCCGATGATCTAAGTCCAGGCATGCTGGTGTGAGGATCTTCTCCATTATAAAAATCTTGTTAATAAAATTGATGCGCTATCAATAACTCAAAAGACTGAGATTAAGCGAGTAATTAACAGGCTTTTATTAACAAGAGAATGAAGGTGTGCCTCGAGTGGTCGACCGGTCCAGAATACAGAGGGACTGTGGAGCAGTCACCTTTATACCTGGACTCGTGGGAGGAGTCAGCCGAGACATGTACAGGCATGTACACAGTGGAATACAAACAGTGGTTTACCACACCTTCCATGGATTTTTACAGTCCTTGCGCCAATGTCCATCCTTCCCACACCCGTAGCAATTGATCTTGGCTTGGGCAGGGCGATTCCCCTCCTGATGCCACTCCTTCTTACTTGTGGCTGCGGGTTTTGCCTCATGCACCTTTCCCTTAGAGGGAGGTACCTCCTCACTTCTACAATTCTTGTAGGCAACAGTGAGCTGGCAGAGCACCGTTTCCTCCATGACACCGGGACCTTGGGTGTCAAACCAAAATTTGGCTAGGGCCTGTATCTGTGGCAAGCTGTTGGCAACCAAGCAACAGAGCCAATGAACTCGCTGTTCTGCGTTCATTGCAACCCATTCAGGCATGCCCGGACAACTGCGTCGATACACTGGCCACAGCCTTTCTGCGAAAACCCGTGGGGGTTCTCCAGTTAGCTGCACAGTCCCTTCCACCCATTGGAATGGATTACCATCGTCCACTCCCATAACTTCCAAGACCTCATCCCTGAGATCCATATACCCTTTTTGCCCCCTCTTACTCTCGTCTGAGAGGCACTGAAGGATCGTGCTATCCAGGGAGAAGAGCAGCATCTTTGCCTGTTCAAGATCATCACAATCATTGATGGCGGCTGTCTCCTCTATCTCCCTGAAATGAACTGAGGGATCTCCCTTTACTGTGAGTCTTGGGAGGTGACTCACCATGGATCTTAGTTGTGGGGCAGCGTAGGGCACCATGATCTGGTTCACGTGGGGTCCGTTCGTGCCATCTGCGGCGTTGGGACCGAACCTCTGGTGCCGAGTCGGACACATTGGTGCCTGCTCCGGGTGTACTACCAGGGGCTGTTCCTCCTCCTGTACCACCTCGGCTACCCTTTCTTCCACCACCCCCTTCTCGGGTCAAGCCTCAGTATAGCTCGGCGGGGCTGAGGGTTCAGTGGCTGATGCCACAACTACTTCGCAAGGAATCGGGTGTTTGGATTCCTGCAAAAAGTCAATCTGACTTGCTTTTGGACTTACGAGGCATACCATGCCTTTTG
The DNA here is from genome assembly GCF_052327205.1 of Somniosus microcephalus. Lineage (NCBI taxonomy): Eukaryota > Metazoa > Chordata > Chondrichthyes > Squaliformes > Somniosidae > Somniosus > Somniosus microcephalus. Next base: position 229,524,665 of record NC_140987.1, read on the forward strand.
CCTTAACCAAGGCTGTTCTCAGGTCCTCTATGGTCTTTTGGCAGGGGCCATGGTCTGCGCTCTCAAACCCATGTTCTAGAGCCAGCTTGTAAGCTGCCTTGACTTCCACTACTCTCTCCTCCTGCACTCTTAGCTGTTGTGCGAGGCGGGTGTTTTTCTCCCATATTCTCGCTTCATGGACCTTTGCCTCAGTAACCTGGCATTCCAGATACTCTATTCTAGCCTGATGTTGACTAGCTACAACTTGGCGTTCCTGATTCAGCGCGTGAAGTGCTGTGATGAGTTTTTCCCCACCCATGGCCTTTTCCTCTGTCTCTGCTGCCTGGGTAGTGATCCTGGCTGCCTGTGCTGCAACGACTTTGTCCAAAATCTGGACCTGTTTCTTGTAGCACATCAGCCACACTGCCTTTTCCACTGACTTCTTATGCTCTTTGCTCTCTGTCCACCTGATGGCTGCGTCTACCGGATGCCCATCCAGTAAGAGATCGGAAATCCACTGTTTAGTGAGATTTACCTTACCAAAGACATAATCCGCTATCCTCTCATCCATTGCATTTCGACCATTCAAACTTGGGTCTAATACATTGCAATCCTGCTGCCAGTGTCCTGCCGCGGTCGCCATTTTCTGTAAGGGGTTTTCTCTCTGAGGTCGCAGAGGTTTCTCTCGCCAGAGGCCTCTCTCTCTCTTTTGCACAGTAAAACCTTGAGTGGTTCAACCCACTCACCCCTTAGGTTCTAGACACTGGACTTAGGTGCAGGAACTACAATGCAGAGAATACTCTTATAAACCAAGTTTAATGAAACAAAATGAAATTTTATTGCATAATGAAAAACAAATCAAATGCAAGCATATAAGAGGGTACATGGGAGGGAAAAACAAATCATAACAATACAGTACTAGCTAAAATAGATACAGGCATATTATACTTTACAAAGATCATCATGAAATGGGGAAACACACGGAACATCAAGGGACAACAACTCATGTTAATTATACCCAAAATGCCCATCCCCTTAAACCTATCTAGATCCGATTATGTAGGGCCAGAAACATGCTCACCAATCCAACTAGGAATTGCAAGGTTTTGAAACAGGTCTGCGTTTTGATCCTTTCAGGCATCCTGTCTCCTCGTGATCAGTGCTACAGGCTGCGAGCTGCGACACGCCATCTCATCCTCGCGATGAAGGTCACGGACAGGCTGGATCTCAGCGGGCCTGGATGTCGATGTGGGGGAAGAGACCATCTGCTTGACCACGGTTGGGAGCCTCTAGCCGGCTTTCATATAGGTTTCTTCTGTAGTTTTGTCTCATCAAACGGCCCGGAGTTTGTCGACGATCTCCCGATGGTTACCCCGGGGCAGGATGCAGACTCGAATCACCTTCTTCTTCTTCTTTAAGCGATGATGCCACCAATACGATGATAGCACCATGATGACTGTTCTCTTTGCTGATGGCTAATCGCCGCTGATGGCTAATCGCTGCTATGGCCCCCCTGGTCTCGATGGCTACCCCGGGTGTCTCCAATTATACTTCTCAGGAGAAGCCTTTATCTCCCGCCAAATCAAGGTTAGTCTTTGTTTAACTTTTGGCGGGTTTGTTGCACAGCGGGGTAGTTATTATATTTAAACTGCTTTCGGGATGGCCGGTGATGGCCATCTCTGGTCTGGAATGACCCTGCATTGTTTCGGATGTCTTCTTAATCTCTTTAATGGGTCTTTGATGCTCCCCTTATGAATAAGAAACTGTTTCCCTTTGTCTGGGTAAACATTTAGATGGGCTTTATCTACAGGCTGATCTGACTGGATCTGCATCCAATCTTTATGTATGCGTACGTGTCTGGTTTCGTTTTCTCAGAAACGGCTTCCAGAACTTACTGTGGGTTGAATACACAAAGGCTGTCTGGGGACTGCAGGAACCATTTGAAAGTGTCCCAATAAGTCGGTCACGGTGTCTGGCGGCCATTTTATGTGTCCCTTTTTCTGGGCTTCTTTTAAAACAGTCTTTTAAAAACAAGGGCCTAGAAATTCAGTTGGCTGCGCCAGGCGTTAGCGCCTTAGGAGGAGCAGATCTCGAGCGCTAGGCGCTTAGCGCCCGGGCGCAGCACGATCTGCGCCTCGCCCCAACTTCAGTAGACATTTAGCGCCGGTGCAAAGTCTTTGCGCGCGCTCAGCTGCGCGCGCAGATCATGACGTCATTTCGTCGTGCAACGCCCTTTGTGCGCCCGGAACCGGAACTTCACTCGCGCCGCCCCATTGTGCGCCGGGCGGCCCTAACGACTGTGAAGTGGAACGGTACACAGCCGAGGCGGGCCGCGGGGAGCGCAAATTAAAGGGCACTTACCCTGCACTGTAATGGGCAGCCATTTTGCAGCATTCACTCTTGTGCAACGGATTTTTGGAGAGAGACCAAGGAAGAGAGCTTACTGCTTTGGCCCAACACTAGGACAGGTCTTTTTGGCTTCAGGCCAGAGCTGTGCAATTCTCTTTGCCTTCATTGAGATCTCAGTGTTTGCCAGCATATTATGGGGGCTGCATTGGGTGCCAACGCTGAGTTTCAGCCTTATGTCGGAAGGGCTTACAGACACCGTGAGAGAGTGGCAGCCCTGGCTAGACGCAGAGGGGCAACAGGCATCACCAAGTGAGGCCTTACCCACCCAGGGTATACCGCCAGCAGTTCTCCTATCTCAACATGTCTGCCGCGCAGTGTGTTAGGAGGCTGCGATTCAGAAGGGAGGTGGTTGCAGACATCTGCCAGCTGCTTCACAAAGATCTGCGTCCACAGCTGATGCGCAGGACGTCTCTGTCGGTGGCAGTGAAGGTGACGGTGGCTCTCAACTTCTATGCCACCGGCTCCGTCCAATCCGCTGCTGGGGACATCGCTAACTTCTCCCAGAAGGAGACGTCAATTCATCTCCTTCCCCATGACCCTGGACAAGCAGCAGCAGCATGCAGTGGGATTTGCAAGAATAGCGGGCTTCCCCATGGTGCAGGGCGCCATTGACTGCACGCATGTGTCTTTGCGGGCAACTCTGGAGCATGCCAAGGATTACCGCAACCGGAAGGGCTACCATTCCCTCAACGTACAGCTGGTGTGTGACCACAGGCAGCGCATCCTAGCTGTCAATGCCCGCTTTCCAGGCAGCAGCCACGATGCCTTTATCCTGCGACAGACAACTGTGGCTGACATGTTCCAGGCACAGCCTCACCCAAGAGGATGGCTTATCGGGGACAAAGGCTATCCTTTGTGTACCTGGCTCATGACCCCGCTCCGCGCGCCCACGACCCCTGCTGAAGAGGCATACAACGAGAGCCATCAAGCGACCAGGAACCTCATCGAACAAACAATCGGCGTCCTGAAGCAACGGTTCCGCTGTCTGGATCGCTCTGGGGGAGCCCTCCAGTATTCGCAGGAGCGAGTCTCCCAATTCGTCGTCGTTTGCTGCATGCTGCACAACCTGGCTATCCGCAGGACTCAGGCACTGCCACCTCACGTTGGACCACCACCTCAGGAGGAGGAGCAGGAGGAGCATGAGTAGGAGGAGGATGAGGAGTACCAGCCCAGGAGGGAGGCAGAAGGTCCAAGGGCCGCCCGTCGGCGGCTTATTGAACGTCACTTGTAGGCCCCCTGTCAGGAAATGGCTTGTGCCAATGAAAGAACATGATTGCAGCCGCTGTGCAAGCCCTCAGCCGGTTAAGGCAACAAACACTTCAAAGATCAAACATGGACAATGTGAATAAATAAAATGGTTTATTGTGCAAACTCAGGGCCCTTCCCACATGAAAACCAAGAACACACGAAACCCCCAAAAAACACTCACACACATTGTGGTAAACCACTGTTTGTATTCCACTGTGTACATGCCTGGACATGCCTCGGCTGACTCCTCCCACAAGTCCTAGTATAAAGGTGACTGCTCCCCAGCCCTTTGTATTTCTGGACCAGTCGACCACTCGAGGCAGACCTTCATTCTTTTGTTAATAAAAGCCTTTAGTTACTCTCTTAACTCTCAGTCTTTTATGAGTAATTGATAGCGCATCAATTTTATTAACAAAATTTTTATAATGGAGAAGATCCTCACACCAGCATGCCTGGACTTAGATCATCGGGAGGCGGACTCATCCACCAAGTTTACTCACTGGCTTAAGTGTTTCGAAAAATTCCTGACCGCCTCTGCAGCAATCAGATCGGACGAGGACAAACTGGATGTCCTGACCTCCAAAGTGAACCACCGAGTGTACTCGGTCATCCAAGACGCGACCTCGTATGCGGACGCTATCAAGCTCCTCAAGGACCAGTACACGCACCCAGTGAACGAAGTGTACGCCAGGCACCTTCTGGGGAGTCGTAAACAACAACCTGGGGAATCGACCGTGGAATACCTTCAGGCACTGTCTGTGCTTGGCCGGGCCTGTGGTTGTAAGGATGTAAAGGCCGCCGTGTACACAGAGGAACTTATCCGGGACGCTTTTGTAGCGGGCCACAGATCCATTTACACCCGACAGCGACTGTTGGAGCAGAGTGACCTCGACCTCAACAAGGCCTCTGAACTTGCACTATCATTGGATGCAGCCTACCGGGGCATGGACGCCTACTCCTCTGCACCGTGGACGCCGCGGGGAATGACAGCCTGGGACACGGTAGGACCGCCTCATAGCGCGTGCCACCCCAGCCACACCCCAGCAACGGCCCAACTACCGCAGCAGTCTCCCAAGGCCAGACAGCAGTGCCCCAAGGCCAGAAATGCTACTTCTGTGGCCAGGCAAAACACCCCAGAGCGCGCTGCCCGGCGAAAAACGCGATCTGCTCGGGCTGCGGGAAGAAGGGACACTACGCTAACGTCTGCAGGGCCAAAGCCACCCCGAACCCCAGCGGCGCCGCATGTGGGCCATGCGGGCCGCCATCTTGGGCCTCCCCGGCCATGTGCGAACCACCGGTACAGCAGCCATTTTGGACACCTCCAGCCACATGGGGATCATGGACGCCGCCATCTTGGACGACAGCCGGAACGCAGCAGGGCCCCAACACCGCCTCATCTGATACCCGCAGCGACACACCGACCCCTACGCTGGCATCCGCTACACTGGACCAAGCGAGACCGCACCAGCTGGCCAGTTCCACAATGGACATTAAGGTAAATGGCCACGATACAATCTGCCTTTTTGACTCTGGGAGCACGGAGAGCTTCATCCACCCCGACACGGTGTGGCGTTGCTCTCTCCCAGTCCTGCCTGCGCACCAGCGGATTTCTATGACCTCCGAGTCCCAGTCGGCGGACATCGGCGGCTACTGCATAGTGACACTCGTAGTAGACGGGGCCGTGTACGATCATTTTAAACTTCTGGTCCTGCCCGACCTCTGCGCTGCCGTCCTGCTGGGGTTAGATTTTCAGTGCCACCTTAAAAGTGTTACGATGGCGTACGGTGGACCCCTACCCCCACTCACAGTCCGCAGCCAGCAGCTCCCAAATTGCCCGCCGCGCACCAGGTGCAACCTCTCCACACTCAGAGTCACCCCCCCCCCATTGTTTGCTAACCTCACCCCCGACTGTAAGCCCATCGCCACAAAGAGCAGGCGATACAGTGCCGGGGACAGGGTTTTCATTAAAACCGAAGTGGAGCGGCTCCTGAAGGAAGGGATTATTGAGGGCAGCACCAGCCCCTGGCGAGCCCAGGTTGTGGTCGTTAAGACCGGCGAGAAGCAGCGCCTGGTCATCGACTACAGCCAGACAATAAATCGCTACACCCTGCTGGACGCCTACCCACTCCCCCGCATAGCTGATATGGTCAACCAGATCGCGCAGTACCGCGTCTTCTCGACCATTGACCTGAAATCAGCGTACCACCAGCTCCCTATCCGCCCTGAGGACTGCCAGTATACTGCCTTTGAGGCAAACGGCCGCCTCTACCACTTCCTTAGGGTTCCCTTTGGCGTCACCAACGGGGTCTCCGTCTTCCAAAGGGAGATGGACCGGATGGTAGATCAAAATGCGTTGCAGGCCACTTTCCCATATCTGGACAATGTGACCATCTGCGGCCGTGACTTGCAGGACCATGACGCAAACCTCGAAAAATTCCTCCGCACCGCCCAACTCCTGAACCTGACATATAACAAGGAGAAGTGCATATTCCGCACAAACCACCTCGCCATCCTTGGCTGTGTTGTGGAACACGGAGTCATCGGCCCCGACCCCGACCGGATGCGTCCCCTTATGGAACTCCCACTGCCCCACTGCCTCAAGGCCCTGAAGAGGTGCCTAGGGTTTTTCTCCTATTATGCCCAGTGGGTCCCCTACTATGCGGACAAGGCCCATCCGCTGATCAAGTCCACCTCTTTTCCCTTGATGGCAGAGGCCCGCTTAGCCTTCCACCGTATCAAGGAAGACATTGCCAAAGCCACCATGCACGCAGTGGACGAATCCATCCCCTTCCAGGTGGAAAGCGACGCGTCCGACTTTGCCCTGGCCGCTACCCTCAATCAGGCGGGGAGACCCGTGGCCTTCTTTTCACGAACCCTCCAAGGCCCGGAGACCAGACACTCCGCTGTTGAGAAGGAGGCCCAGGCGATTGTGGAGGCTGTGCGTCATTGGAGGCACTACCTGGCCGGAAAACAATTTACCCTGCTCACTGACCAACGTTCAGTTGCTTTCATGTTTAACAACAAGCAGAGGGGCAAAATCAAAAATGACAAGATCTTGAGGTGGAGAATCGAACTTTCCACCTACAATTACGAGATCTTGTACCGGCCCGGGAAGCTCAATGAACCCCCGGATGCGCTATCGCGTGGCACCTGCGCCAGCGCGCAGATCGATAGACTGCGGGCCCTCCACAATGACCTCTGCCACCCGGGGGTCACCAGGTTCTTCCACTTCATCAAGGCCCGCAACCTGCCTTACTCTATTGAGGAGGTCAGGACCATGACCAGGAACTGCCAAGTCTGCGCTGAGTGCAAACCGCACTTTTATAGACCAGACAGGGCCCACCTGATAAAAGCCACTCGCCCCTTCGAGCGCCTGAGCGTTGATTTTAAAGGGCCTCTCCCCTCCTCCGACCGCAATGTGTACTTCCTCAATATTATTGATGAGTACTCCCGTTTCCCATTCGCCATCCCCTGCCCGGACATGACCAGTGCCACGGTCATTAAATGTCTGAACGACCTCTTCACCCTGTTCGGTTTCCCCAGCTATATCCATAGCGACCGGGGCTCATCGTTTATGAGCGACGAACTCCGTCAGTACCTGCTAACTAGGGGTATTGCCACAAGCAGGACCACCAGTTACAATCCCCGGGGGAACGGACAGGTGGAAAGAGAAAATGCGACAGTTTGGAAGGCCGCCCTGCTAGCCTTAAAGTCTAGGGGCCTTCCAACCTCCCGCTGGCAGGATGTGCTCCCCGATGCGCTCCACTCTATTCGGTCACTGCTCTGCACTGCCACTAACGCCACCCCTCATGAGAAAATGTTTGTCTTCCCAAGGAAGTCCACATCGGGGACATCGCTACCGCCATGGCTGACGTCCCCAGGGCCGGTCCTGCTGAGAAGGCACGTGAGGACCCATAAAACGGGCCCCCTGGTCGAGAGGGTCGACCTCCTCCACGCCAACCCCCAGTATGCTTACATTGCATACCCGGACGGGCGGGAGGACACAGTCTCCATAAGAGACCTTGCACCCTCGGGGGCCGCAGTAACCCACTACTCACTCCCACCCCCCCCCACGATCCGATATCCAGCCCCAGCAGATGGCAGGCCTGGGCCCCGCGACCCGCTCAACATCTACGAGGACGACACGCCTGTGCCACAGCCTACGCTGGACTCGACGCCGGAAGCTCCACTACCCCTGCCGTCGCCACGCCGATCACAGCGCCAGACAAGACCTCCGGAGAGACTCCAATACACTAACTTTTAATACACTTCACCCCGCCGGACTCAATTTTAAACAAGGCGTGAATGTGGTAAACCACTGTTTGTATTCCACTGTGTACATGCCTGGACATGCCTCGGCTGACTCCTCCCACAAGTCCTAGTATAAAGGTGACTGCTCCCCAGCCCTTTGTATTTCTGGACCGGTCGACCACTCGAGGCAGACCTTCATTCTTTTGTTAATAAAAGCCGTTAGTTACTCTCTTAACTCTCAGTCTTTTATGAGTAATTGATAGCGCATCACACATGAGTCACTCCCACAACCTGGGGAGGATTAACCAAAGATGTAAATAAAAATGGCCTCATCCTCGGCCTTCAAAAAACAACCATTCCACAAAACACAACATTTGGACACACCCTCTACTTTGTGTCCCGCGAGGGCGATGCCCTCTGCAAACTTTGCCGGCCCCTGGACGCCCTGCTGCTCCTCCTCAATGTGAGGCCAGTGGCTGCTGCAAGGCTGGGGGAAGGCTCCTGAGGGGCACATGTCGTGACGGCAGATGCCCTTGGGGGTCGGCCTAGACGAGGTCTGGCCCTCGAGGGGCCGGCTGGTGAATGCTGCAGCTGTCGCTGGCCAGCATCAGTCGCTGCAGCAGCTCGTGGCAGCTCCACTGGGGGAGTGGCAGTGGCGGCTGGAGGAATGGGGGCAAGCTGGCGGATGGCAGGTGCTCGCTGGTCGCCTGAGACACTGGTACTCGCCCGGGCCAGCACTGCAGCATGCGCAGCAATCTGCCGAGGGACAGACCGCTGTGCTGCTGCAGCGCGCCGGGTGCCCTGGTGATGCCGGGCTGACACAGCGAGTGTGGCAGCAGTGAGTGCCCGTGTTGCCCTGTTCTGAGACCGCATCAGAGCAGCCAGTGACTGCACGGCACCACTGATCACCTGGCCAGTCGCTGCCAGAGAGGCCCCGAATTCGGTGGCACTCCGAGACAGGGACTGGATGGCCTCAGGCATCCGTCCCACTACCCCCATGAGCTCCGTGTGCCGGCGCTCCGAGTCCGCGGACATGTCCTCGAGGCGGCGCATCTCCTTGGCATTGACCGTCTCCGGACTGGAGGCCGGACTCTCCCTCTGGGGAGAAGGCCGCCGAACTGGCCGACCCTTCCTGCATTGCTGGACGCCGCTGGGCCCAGCAATTGGACTCCCCTCCGACCCTTCCCCCCTCTGGGGAGAAGGCCGCTGAGCTTCCACCCCCCTCCCGCGTTTCTGCAGGCCGCTGGTCCCAGGAGCTACATTCCCCTCCGACACTTCCGCCACGCTCCCCTCCAGGGACGACGTCTCCCCTACAGTGACATGGCTTGCCGCAGCTGAGGGTTCCCCTGATGGGCCGCCTTCCTCTTGCTCCTCCTCCTCCTCCTCTTCTGAGGGGCTGTCACTGGCAACTTCAGGGACCTCCTCCTCACCATCTGAAAGCAGGAAGGCACAAGAGTAGCTTTAGAGTGAGGAGAGGGCGTCAGCAAGGGATGCATGAGTGGTGGCATTCAGCGCATTGGTCGGACAGTGGCAAAGGATGTAGATCTGATGCGCAAGTGGGACGAGAGAGGTCCAAAAAATGATGTCCTTACCATTGGTGCCCAGAACAGGGTCGGCATCTCCAGATGCAACGGGGCCAATCACCCGGGCACCCAAGATGCGCTCCACGCGCTGTTGCAGCTTGGTGAGCGGCTGGATCTGGGGTCCGCCTCCCCCGGTCACAGTTCGGCTCCTCTTATTATTGGCCAGCTTGGCCTGCAAGAGAAAGGACGGCCTCTAAGTACAGTGTGTAGCCCTGATCTTGTGTGCACTGCCTCCCATGGTCGAATAGCCTGGCCAGTCTGTAGCCCTGATCTTGTGTGCACTGCCTCCCATGGTCGAATAGCCTGGCCAGTGTGTAGCCCTGATCTTGTGTGCACTGCCTCCCATGGTCGAATAGCTTGGCCAGTGTGTTAAGTGTACAATGTGCAATTGATGTTCATGACTGACCCATAGCTGCTGCATGAGGGCTGGCCATTAGGGCTTTCAGGTCCCTTTGCCCATAATGTGAGGTGCACATGCAAGGATGAGGAGGACACTGGAAAGGGTACTCACCCTGACAATCCTGGCGAGGTCATTTAGTTTCTTGCGGCATTGTACCTGGGGACCTCACTGTTCGATGTCACCCTGGTGGCGACATGCCTCCAGGCTCTCCGGTAGACGCGGGCCGGCGGCTTCCTCCCATTGTCTGGGAACAAAATATGGCGTCTCTTCTCCACAGCACTAACCAGCACCCTCAGATCAAGCTCTGAGAAGCGCTGCGCTCGTTCACGGGCCTTCTCCATACTTTGAGGCGCTATATGGGTCCAGCAGCAGTGTTCAGGCCTAGCTGGAGGGCTCCAGTGTGCAGGGCATGGCAGCAGACCAAGTCGACCCTTCCCCCTTAAGAGCTGGCCGGCGCCAGGGTGTCTGCTGTCAATCAAGAAATGGCCGCACCTGCGCTGCGCCCGGCCTCGGCGGTATCGCTCAGCACCTCCGGCTTAGCGCCTAAAGAGAGCCGTGCATCGCCAGTTTTAGCGCTCGAGCAAACTCTTAAGGCGAAGCTAATGAATATCGGCGAAGTGGCCTCGAATTTGCGCCAGGCGCAAACTTTAGCGGCCGCCCGACTTTACCGCCCCAAAAGTGGCTATAATGAATTTCTAGGCCAAGGCCTCTTCTGCCAAAGGACCCTTATAATAAGATATTAATTTTGCGAATTCTACAAGATTTCCATTGACTTCAACTTTACTGTGCACATGGGCATTAGGCAGTGGAATGTCAGCCCTGCACTCTCTAATGGCAGATGTTAATTTTTTAATAAAGAACTTGATTAAGAAGATAATAGTCAAAGATAACACACTCAGAGCCAAAACATAAGGGTGGAAATTGCTGTTGGTGTTGTTATCATATGAATGATTACTACATCTGTATCAAATTTATTTCTCTGTTAGTTTAATGCAAGTGTTAGTCCATTTAAAATAAAAGGGTTAAAGTCGCCATGAATTTGATACAAGTCCATTAAGAGTTCATATGATAACATCACTGACAGTAATTTCTATCTTTGAATAAAGCAACATGAGTAACACGGGAAATTGCGAATCTGGTGCAAATACATTTTGAATTATCACCTAATGTAAATTGAGTGACTTTGAATTAAGTGCAGTGGAGTGTAAGCATAGGATAGAATTGGCCCACTCTGAAGGTGAGATCAGTAGGAAACAAAATCAACAGTAAACAGGAAGAAGTCTTTTGCTACTTCTGAATAACAGAAAACCTTCAACCCATCCTTCCCTGCCACCTAGTCCATTGCAATGATTTCATTGATTTCAGGTGCTAATGATATGATTCCTATCCCGTGGAATAGTCATCCATTGCAATTTATGCATGCCTGTCTCATCTTGATGCTCTTTTCAGATGTGTCCATCTTCCATGTACAAATCATTGGGAGAGAAATTTGGTTGTTAGCGCCACCGATTAATGCCTAAAGAGGCCGAGAAGTGGGCCGCTAGCCAATTTCCGGGCGGGCGCAAGGCGCCTCGCCCCATATTGAGCATGCATTTAGCGCTGGCGCTAAATCTTAGCGCCCGCTCATGGGCGCAGGCTGATTATGTCATTTGAGTGTGCAATGCCTTTTGGGCGCCCCGGACCGGAAATTCAGTGGTGCCCCCCTCCGTAGTGCCTGGCACTAATAGTGACAGCTTACCTGGACCTTACCAAGTTGCTCTCGGGCTGGAGGAGCGTTATTTAAAGGGGACTGGTGTGATTTAAAAGCGGCAGCCATTTTTGGAGCACAACTTCCTCGAGAGCTACAAAGAGTTGCTGAGCTGCACACTGAGAGCCATTTGACCACTGGGCCAGCACAGGCAGACGATCTTCAGCCTTCTGACCCTCACCTTGCTGTTGGTGAGCCTTGACAACGGGGAACCTTCCTGTGGGCACTTATTATGGGGGCTGCATTGGAGGGGAATGTCCTGCTGCTGAATCATCTGGAAATGTCACTGAATTGCTGGGAGAGGGGGGCGGGCATGACCAGATGGAGGAGGGCCAACAGACGTCACCACAGCAGACCTTACGCTGGCAGGGTTTTCCGACAGCAGTTTTCCTACATGAACATGCCGGAGTGTAGAATTCGCAAAATTAATATTGTACTATAAGGGTCCTCTGGCAGAAGAGGCCTTGTTTTTAAAAGACTGTTTTAAAAGAAGCCCAGAAAAGGGACACACAAAATGGCCATCAGACCCCGTGACTGACTTATTGGGACACTTTAAAATGGTTCCTGCAGTCCCCAGACAGCCTTTGTGGATTCAACCCACAGTAAGTTCTGGAAGCCGTTTCTGAGAGAACGAAACCAGACACCCACACATACATAAAGATTGGATGCAGATCCAGTCAGATCGGCCTGTAGATAAAGGCCATCTAGATGTTTACCCAGACAAAGGGGAACAGTTCCATATTCATAAAGAACGCATCAAGGCCCCAATAAATACATCAAGAAGACATTAAAACATTACCAGGTCATTCCAGACCAGAGATGGCCATCACCAGCCATCCCGAAAGCAGTTTAAATATAATAACTACCCCGCTGTGCTATAAGCCCGCCAAAAGTTAAACAAAGACTAACCTTGATTTGGCGGGAGATAGAGGCTTCTTCTGAGAAGTATAATTGGAGACACCCGGGGGTAGCGATTATGTGCGGTAGCCATCGTAGCGAGTAGCCATCGTAGCAATCATAAGCCATCAGAGCCATCACAGAGGCCCATCGTGGCCATCGTGGCGATTCGAGGAAGCAGAAGACAGTTCGAGTCGACATCTTGCCCCAGGATAATCATCGGGAGATCGTCGACAAACCCCGGGCCGTTTGATGAGACAAAACTACAGAAGAAATATTTATGAAAGCCGGCTAGGGGCTTCCAACCATGGTCAAGCAGGTGATCTCCGCCGACATCCAGGCCCGTCAGTGTCCAGCCTGTCCGTGACCTTCACCTCGAGAAAGAGAGAGAGGTGTGGTGCAGCCCACTGTGGCTCCACTGACCACGAGGAAACAGAATGCCTGAGGGGATCAAAATGCAGACCTGTTTCAAAACTCTATATTTTTTCCAACTGGATTGGTGAGCATGTTTCTGGCCCTTCATAATCGGATCTAGATAGGTTTAAGGGGATGAGCACTTTGGGTATAATTAACATGAGTTGTTGACCCTCGATGTTCCGTGTGTTTCCCCATTTCATGATGACTTTTGTAAAGTATAATATGCCTGTATCTATTTTAGTCAGTAATGTATGGTTATGATTTGTTTTTCCCTCCCATGTACCCACTCATTTGCTTGCATTGGATTGGTTTTTCCATATGCAATAAAATTCCATTTTGATTCATTAAACTTGGTCTAGCAGAGTCTTCTCTGCATTGTAGTTCCTGCACCTAAGTCCAGTGTCTAGAATCTAAGGGGTGAGTGGGTTGAACCACTCAAGGTTTACTGTGCAAAAGAGAGAGAGAGGCCTCTGGCGAGAGAAACCTCTGGGAACTCAGGGAGAAAACCCCTTACAGGAGGAGCAGTGTGTCAGAAGGCTGCGATTTAGAAAGGAGGTGGTGACTGAGCTGTGCCAGCTGCTTCAGCCAGATCTGCAGCTTCAGATAAGGTGCCGGACATCTCTGTCGGTGGCTGAGAAGATGCCTGCTGGCCTGAACTTCTACGCGAGCGGCTCTTCTCAGGCTGCGCATCAGAGGCTGATCAGCAGTAGCTTCTAGGCCCCTCTCACGGAATGCTTGCTGCCATTCCAAGAACAGGAATGGAACTGGTCTGATACCCCCAAGCCTGTGAAGGGCAAGATGCATGTAAATAGAAGGCATGGCCATTGTAATTGAAGAAAGTCTTTCATTACACAAAATGTGTTTCCTTCAAACATGAGAAAGCTATGGCAACAGAAAGCAAAACTAATACACTGACACATAACTGACTCTCACACCCGGGAGACTGTCCAAAACATAAATCACATCCTGACCATCTTCCTTGGCCTTGATTCCACTGCGCCAACCAAAGCATCCAATGCCCCATCAGTGAGGCATTCCGCCCTCTGCCTCACCCTTTCCATGTCTTGCTAGGCTGTGTATTGATTTCTTTGTGGGTTCAATGACGAGACATTTATGAAAGAGAATGTCTTTTAATCTAAAGCTTGTTCAACTCTTTATACAGCATTTACAGGAGACATCATGCTAGTGATGCATCTAGAACGAAACTGAAACTAAACCAAACTGCTTGTCTCTGTCACATGACCTCTGCTGGTCAGGCATAAGTAATCAATACATGCAAACATGCTGGTAAGGCATCATAATCAAACAGGCAAATAACATCACTATTTGCTGATATCATTACAGGCTGGTGCGCCACAGGTAGGCTCCCACCGCTTTGAAGGGCTACAAGGCAGTGAGTGTGTCTGGTGATGCCAATTGACCTGCCCCTTTAAGAGCTGGCCGGCGCCAGTGTGTCTCAGGGAAAGTGATTATTGACAGCACCCTCGCTGCGCCCCGCTGCCGCGAAATAGGTTGCGCCGCCAGGTTAGCACCTTAAGAGTAGCGTGCAGCGCCTGATTTAGCACCGCAATCACCTTTAGGGGCGCTGCAACCCAATATCACGCTAGGTGGCGCTAAATTGCGCCTGGCGCTAAACTTTGCGCATTGCCAGGTCTAGCGCCCCAAACGTGGCTATACCGAATTTCTTGGCCATTGTGTTTTAATCACCAGGTATCTTTTCACACGTATATTTGACTCAGCCTGACAGCACTGATTCACCAGAATGCTACCAGGGCTTAAAGAGTTAACTTATGAGGATCGGTTGAATAAGCTTGAATTGATTGATTCGATAATATTGTTGAAACATCTAATCAAGGTCTTTAAAATGATAAAATGATTTGATAGAATAATTTAAGGAGAAACTATTTCCTCTGGTCAGGGAATCTCGAACAAGGGGTTAGAGCTAAGCCATTCAGGAGTGAAATCAGGAAGCACTTTTCACACAAAGGGTAGCAGGAATTTGGAATTTTCTCCCTGAAAAGACTGTGGATGCTGGGTCAATGAAATTTTCAGGACTGAAAGTGACAGGTTTTTATTAAGTAATGGATATGAGTCTAAGGTGGCTAAATGGAGTTGAGCTACAGATCAGTGATGATCGAATTAAATGGTGGAACAGCTCGAGGAGCTGAATGGCCTCCTCCTGTCCCTATGTTCCGAAGGCCAACCATACTGAAAGGAACAAAGTAAATAGAAAAGTCCTGCTGTACATGAATCTGTGCTGGAACAGCTCAGGGATGCTGAATGAGTTCAGGGTTGTAAGAATAGACTGACAATTGTTTGGACTTGAATTGTTATGACTGTAATTACAGAATTTCCATTCATAATTTCTTTTTATATGCACAGCTGCCAACCTTGAGTCAGTCATTGTTAATCTGAGGAAAGCCCACGAACAAAAAGTATGCCGATGGCTGTTCTTTTAATCCAGCTGCTGGCTGACTGAGCTGGTTACAGATGTCAGCTGAGCATGAAATAGGGTCTCCATCTGTCAGGTCTCCTTGATGGAGCATTGCAGCAGTATTAACACCTCTTACTGCCAAGCACTGTAATAAAGTTTGCTTTCATTTGTTGCTGTTTGCTGCACTATAAATAAGGCAATTAATTTGTCACACCTGACACCTCACATCAAATGCCGTGGATTTCTACACTCACTTCGTGCAACGTGCTTTGCTGCCCAATTCCCTCAATTTTGCACAATGTGTCCCAGAAGCACTGCAAATGGCTGATTCTGAGCAGCTCTGTGTGATGACAAAAGGCATCCGGCAACAAATCATGCGCCCTAATTATAACCGGGATGATTTTCCGATCCACATGCCTCATGGCGTCAGCGTGGATTGGGTGAGCAGGAGGTCAAGCGAGAAGACCTTCTCTGCTTTTCAAAGCATGATTTTCCAAATGACAGAGGTTTATGCGCAGCCACGATCAGGTGAAATTTATGGGTGCTTCATTAAAGGCCGCAAAAATATAGCAATAAATACAAAAGGACTGAAGGCATAATATGCCAAGTTTCTGACTGACGATAACAACAAAACTTGCATTTATATAGCACCTTTAACATAGTAAAGTCATCCCAAGGCACTTTATGAGACAAAATTTGACAACATAAAGAGTTATTAGGGCAGGTGACCAAAAGCAATTAGGTTAGAGCGACTTTAAGGAGGAGTGAGAGGTAGACAGGCGGGGAAATTTAGAGAGGGAATGATAGAACATTATCCTAATATAGACTGAAATAGTAGCAGTGTAAAGGGAAAAAAGGAAGAGGAATTCCTGAAATGTGTACAAGAGAACGTTCTTGATCAGTGTGTTTCCAGCTCAATGAGGAAGGAAGCAGTGCTGAATCTAGTTCTGGGGAATGAAGTGGGACAAATGGAGTATGTTTCAGTGGGGGAGCATTTGGCGAACAGTGATCACAATACCATCAGGTTTAGAATAGTTATGGAAAAGGAAAAGGGACAATAAAGCATGAAAATACCTAACTAGAGGAGGACTAATTTCAGTGAGTTACAATGGAATCTTGCCATGT
The DNA here is from genome assembly GCF_052327205.1 of Somniosus microcephalus. NCBI lineage: Eukaryota > Metazoa > Chordata > Chondrichthyes > Squaliformes > Somniosidae > Somniosus > Somniosus microcephalus. The sequence goes on from NC_140987.1 coordinate 229,541,155, forward strand.
AGATTGAAATCAAAAATTGGTAGTCAAAACAGTAATTTAAAAATGTGAGGCCTTCAAGGAGGAGATGGTTTGGGTACAGAGTACGCACATTTCCATGAGAAGTAAAGGAAGAGCATCCAAAACTAGAGCTCCCTAGATGACTAAAGAAAGATTAAAATGAAACAGAAAAAGGAGGCTTATGACAAATGTAAGGTTCATAATACAGCAGATATCCAAGCTAAATACAAAAAGTACAGAGGAGATTTAACAAAGGGAATAAGAGGGACAAAAAAGGGCATAAGAATAAATTAACGGCTAACATAAAAAGAACCCCAAAGTCTTTTATATACATAATAAATAGTAAAAGGGTAATCAAAGGAAAGGTGGGGCCGTATGTACATGAGTCACTGAAAGTGAATGCGCAGGTGCAGCAAGCCATTAGGAAGGCAAATGGTATGCTGGCCTTCATTATAGAAGGATTTGAATACAGGAGTAAAGAAGTCTTACTCCAATTATACAGGGCCTTGGTGAGACCACACCTGGAGTACTGTGTACAATTTTGCTCTCCTTACCTAAGGAAAGATATACTTGCCATAGAGGGAGTGCAATGAAGGGTGGCGGGACCGTCGTATGAGAAGAGATTGAGTAAACTAGGCCTGTATTCTCTTGAATTCAGAAGAATGAAAGGGGATCTCATTGAAGCATACAAAATTATTACAGGGCTTGATAGGGTGGATGCTGGGAGAATGTTTCCCTTGGCTGGGGAGTCTAGAACCAGGGGCCACAGCCTCAGGATAAAGGGTAGGCCATTCAGGACTGAGATGAGAAGAAATTTCTTCACACAGATGGTGGTGACTCTTTGGAATTCTCTACCCCAGAGGGCCGTGGAGGCTCAGTCATTAGGTATATTCAAAACAGAAGTCAATAGATTTCTGACTAGTAAAGGTATCAAGGGATATGTCGATAGGGCCGGTGAATGGAGTTGACGCAGAAGATCAGCCATGATCTCATTGAATGGCGGAGCAGGCTCGAAGGGCCGAATGGCTTACTCCTGCTCCTACTTCTTATGTTGTTATGTTCTTACGAATAGGGACAAAAAAGGAAATCTGCAGAGGGCATGGCTGAGGTACGAAATTAATCATTTGCATCTGCCTTCACTACAAAAGAGAATGTTGCCAATGTAGCAGGAAAGGAGACAGTAGCGATATTAGAAAGGATAAAAATAGAAAAAATAGAGGTAATTAAAAGTAGAAAAGTTACCCGGTCCAGATGTGATGCATCCCAGGTTGCTGAAGGATGTAGGGGTGGAAATTGCGGCGGCTCTGGGCACAATCTTCCAATCCTCCTTAAATATGGGGACAGTGCCAGAGGACTGGAGGATTACAAATGTTACACCCCTGTTCAAAAAAAGGGAGAGGGATAAACCCTGCAATTACAGGCAAGTAAGCCTAATGTCGGTGGTGGGGAAGCTTTTAGAGACAATAAACTAGGACAAAATTAATTGGCTCTTCGTAAAGTATGGGTTAATAAGTGAAAGTCAACACAGATGTGTTAAAAGAAAATCATGTTTGACTAACTTGGTCGAGTTTTTTGATGAAATAATGGAGAGGTTTGATGATGGTAGGGAAGTTGATTTTGTGTATATGGACTTTCAAAAGGCATTTGATAAAGTACCACGTAATAGACTTATTAGTAAAATTAAAGGCCATGGGATTAAAGAGACAGTGGCAGCGTGATTATGATATTGGCTAAGGGACAGAAAGCAGAGAGTAATGGTGAACGGTTGTTTTTCAAACTAGAGGGAAGTGTGCAGTGGTGTACCCCTTGGCCCGATGTTGGGACCACTGCTCTTTTTGATATATATTAATGTCCTGCACTTGGGTATAATGGGCATAATTTCAAAGTTTGCAGATGGCATGAAACTCAAAAATGTTGTAAACAATGTGGAGGATAGTAACAGACATCAGGAGGACTTAGACTGGTGAAATGGGCAGACACATGGCAGATGAAATTTAATGTAGAGAAGTATGAAGTGACAAATTTTGATAGGAAGAATGAGACGAGGCAATATAAACTAAATGGTACCATTTTAAAGGGTTGTGCAGGAACAGAGAGGTCTGGGGGTATATGTAGACAAATCCTTGAAGGTAGAAGGACAAGCTGTTAAAAAAACATATGGGCTCCTTGGCTTTATTAATAGAAGCATAGAGTACAAAAGCAAGGAGGTTATGCTGAATCTCTATAAAACACTGGTTAGGCTTCAGCTGGAGTATTGAGGTCAATTCTGGACACCACACTTTAGGAAGTGTAAGAGCCATAAAAGCTTAAGAAAATACTTTAAAATAGTGGCTAAATGGCATAATACAGTTAATTTACCTGAACGACTTATTGTATTAAGAAACCCCCTATTTTCTTGCACCAGTAGTATAGTCCGACACCCCCTTCACTCTTGCCACAATGGAACAGTCCCTAAGCCACACATGGGTGCAGCCATCTTACAGTTTTAAACTGCACGTGGTGAAAGAGGCAGAAGCTGTGAGGTTTGGAGCAGTACAGTTTTTGACCGTGTTCGTTTATACGTGTTTGCTTTGTAATTCTGTTTGTTAAGTGTTATAGTAAACCGTTTAAAAGACAAAGCTACGTTTGGGAACGTTTTATTTCGACACGCGTCTACTCGATGTTAAAAGCCCCACAGCCCAGTGGCCTGCCTGTTTGGAAACTAAGAAGCGCCACTACATTAGTCAAAAACTAGCTCCCTAAGAAGGAAGGGACGGAATCGTCGGCGAACGTATACATGAATGGTCACGGAGCCAGACGGCAATTTAAGAAAGCGAAGGTACAGTGACTGTTACTTGCTTTGTTCATTCTGTTGAGAAGCTAAATAAGAGCTGCGGGTAAAATGGCCGAGGCCTTAAGGAGCCAGGAGCTTCCCCCAGCCAGAAGGATTGCTGGCCAAAAGAGGGAAATAAAGCTCACCCCAAAGGCAAGGGAAGAGAAGTTACATAGAAGCATAGGTGCAAGGAAGGCTAAATTAGTTCAGATAACTGGAAAAATGAAGATAATTGATCGTCTCATGGAAGATAATGCTAATATTAAGAAAGCTGAAGACATGATGTATTACGATTTCTCCAAGCTGCATGAAGAATTTAATATACTCAATGAAGATGTATTAGCACTTCTGTCTGAAGAAGAGGGAAACACTGATCAGCACGACTGGTTTGATCTTAAATCAACCAGCATTAAGGACTATATCAAGGCCACGGAGCAGTGGATGTTAAAAATTCGTCAAGATGCTGATACAGCAGAGAAAGATAAGGTTGACGATGAAGTCGGACCAGACGATAGCATTTCAGAGACTTCCGCCAGACCGAGCAAAAATCGAAAAGAAGGTAGCTCTGTTTCTGGACGCAGATCAGCCGCTTCTACCACAAGCTCGGCGCGACGCATGAGAGCGGAGGCTGAACGGGCGGCGTTGATGGCGCGTGCAGCATCTTTAGATGAGAAGCAAGCTCTTGAACGGGAAGAGGCCCAACTGCAGGTCCAAGAGGCCCAACTGCAGGCCCAACTGCAGGCCCAACAGGCCCAACTGCAGGCTCAACTGCAGGCCCAACAGGCCCAACTGCAGGCCCAAGTGCAGGCCCAACAGGCCCAAGTGCAGGCCCAGCGGGCCCAGGTGCAGGCAAAGAAAGAACGGCTGGAGATGAAAACAGCTATCGAGGTCTCAGATGCCAGGTTGAGTGCGTACGAAGATTATGAAGGCTCACGGGATGGCGGGAGCCACTGCCAGTCAACGTTGCCACATAGAGTTGGATCCAGGGCACCTTCAAGAGTTACAACAGAGCCCGAAAGCAATTCCCCGGCATTACAGCATGGAAGAGTGGCCTCTCCACTAACAGGAGCACGTGATGCTACCCCAGACGTCAGACGGTCTAGACTAGACCCTGCTGATGACCACCAGAGGCCTGAAGACACAGGGAGAAGCCTATACCGAGTGATGCAACGTCAGAACGAAATTACAGAGATGCTTGTAAAACAACAGAATCTGTTTCGACTCCCTCAAAGAGACATACCAGTGTTCCAAGGCGACCCACTCAAGTATAAGCCCTTCATCAGATCCTTTGAACAAGCCATTGACTCCAAGACAGAGAGCAGCAGTGATAAGTTGTACTACCTGGGACAGTACACCAGTGGTAAACCACAAGACCTGGTCAGAAGCTGTGAACACATGAGACCGGACCGGGGATACATAGAAGCCAGGAAGTTGCTGCAGGAGCACTATGGTAACGAGCTGAAGATAACCACTGCATATATCGAAAAGGCTACCAAGTGGCCACAGATCAGATCGGAAGACGGAGAGGCATTGAACGCATATGTTCTCTTCCTCATAGGATGTCGCAACACCATGGAGGATGTTGAATTCATGGAAGAGATGGACAATCCTACGACTATGAGAATCGTCATCTCTAAGCTTCCTTACAGGATGAGAGAACAATGGAGAAGAACAGCCTTTGAGATAATGGAGAGACGGAAAAGTAGAGCCAGGTTTGCAGACTTAGTGAATTTCATAGACAAACAGGCTAAAATTGCTAGGGACCCATTGTTTGGAAACATCCAGGATGTCAGCCCGACCACCGATGGAAGAGTGAAAGCCAAGCCTGCTGAATCAAAGACTCTCAGGAAAGGTGGTTCCAGGGGAAGCAGCTTTGCAACTATCGTCACTCAGGCCGAGGAAGAAAGGCCCCAGAACTCATCTCCCAAAAAGAGCAGCACAGTGACGCCTGCTAATGCCTTTCAGAAGCCATGCTTATTCTGCCAGAAGAATCATACATTGGATTTCTGCAGCGACATCAAAGCACAGTCACATAAGGACAGAATCGAATTCCTGAAGTACAACGGCCTATGTTTTGGATGTCTCTCTCAGGGGCACCTGAGTAGAAACTGTAAGCAAAGAACAACATGCAGAGAGTGCACTCGGAAACATCCCAGTCTGCTGCATATCCATAAAGAAGAACAAGTCTCTAAGAAGAGTGAAGAAAACAATACCGACGAGAAGGTTGTTTCAAGTGCTCTGGTGTTGCTAGAACCAGAGACTTGTGGACTCACTGGGGCCGGTGACAGTGACTGTATTCTCGCCATCGTACCAGTAAGGATCAAGTCTAAGAGGAGTGAGAAGGTTGTGGAGACTTACGCCTTCATGGATCCAGGTAGTTCAGCAACGTTCTGCACAGAATCACTCATGCGACAGCTGAACGTTAGAGGCAGAAGAACAGAAATCCTATTACGCACCATGGGTCATGAGAAGTCAATGCAAAGCTATATCCTGTCAGACCTAGAAGTGTGTGGACTTGAAGAGAAGGACTTCATAGACCTGCCTAATGTTTTCACACAGAGGGAGATTCCTGTTAGAATAGGGAACCTAGCCCTGCAGAAGGATGTGGATAGATGGCCCTACCTAGAAAAGGTGCATCTCCCATACATTGGAGCAGAAATTGGCCTATTAATTGGAACCAATGCCTACAAAACTATGGAGCCATGGCAGGTGATAAACAGCAAGGATGACGGACCCTACGCCGTCAGGACAGCCCTTGGATGGGTAATCAATGGACCGGTAAGGAGAGATGATGGCCACAAGTCAAACAAGGAGGAACGACAAAACGTCACAGTTAATCGCATCTCTATCGCAAGCATTGAAGAGCTGTTGATACAACAGTTCAACGCAGACTTCTCAGAACGCAGCTGTGAGGAAAAGACAGAGATGTCACAAGAAGACCATCAGTTCATGGGTTTGATGACAAGGTCTACACAGTTCATTGATGGCCACTATCACATTGGTTTGCCACTGAGAAGACAGACCGCGAAGATGCCGAACAATCGCTGCATAGCAGAGCAACGTGCCATCAGTCTAAAGAGAAAGCTGAACAAGAACCCCGACTTTCACGAAGACTACAAAGACTTCATGAGAAACATCATAGCGAAAGGCTATGCTGTAAAAGTGCCCGAAGAACAGTTGAACAGAGACGATGGAAGGGTCTGGTACATTCCTCATCACGGGGTGTATCACCCAAAGAAGAAAAAGATCCGTGTAGTGTTTGACTGCGCCGCCTCATTCAGAGGAACTTCATTGAATGACCAGCTGCTTCAAGGTCCTGATCTTACTAATACCCTCATTGGCGTCTTGACTAGGTTTAGACAAGAGCTCGTTGCCATGATGGCAGACATAGAATCAATGTTCTACCAAGTCAGAATCCCTGACGAAGATGCTGATCTTCTGCGTTTCCTTTGGTGGCCAGATGGCGACGTTAGTGAAGCGATGGTGGAATGTAGAATGGCCGTACACCTGTTTGGAGCCACATCATCTCCCAGCTGTGCAAGCTACGCTCTCAGAAAAACTGCAGAAGATGGCAAGGGCAAAGCACCATCCGAGGCTGTGGAGACAATCTTCAGAAACTTTTATGTCGATGACTGTCTGAAGTCCGTGTCAACAGAAGACGATGCCATCGCACTGTCAAGAGACCTTAGAACTCTGTGTTCGAATGGAGGATTCCATCTGACTAAGTGGATAAGCAACAGCAGAGCAGTTCTAGCTTCTATCCCAGAAAAGGAAAGAGCCACTGAAGTCAAAGATCTGGACCTGAGCCACGATGTCCTTCCTATCGAGAGAGCTCTTGGTGTACAATGGTGCATCGAGTCAGACACGTTCAACTTCAGGATAATGGTGAACGAAAGACCATCCACAAGACGAGGGATTCTCTCCGTGGTCAGTTCCATCTACGGCCCTCTCGGATTCCTGGCACCACTCATTCTGCCGGTGAAGCTGATGCTACGAGAGCTGTGTAGAGACAAGAGAGGATGGGATGAAGATATCCCAGAAGGTCAAGCTCAGAGATGGCACAGATGGCTGACAGATTTGCAACAACTTTCTAGCTTCAACGTCAGTAGATGCATCAAGCCCATGAGTTTTGGAGTTACAAAGACGGCTCAACTACATCATTTCTCGGACGCCAGTGAGGACGGCTATGGCACGGCTACCTACCTCTTGCTGACAAATCAACAGGGCCAGAAACATTGTGCCTTCCTCATGGGAAAATCCAGGGTGGCTCCGCTGAAGCAGGTCACCATCCCGAGACTGGAATTGACGGCAGCGGTTGTTGCAGTTAAAGTTGACCAGGTGATGCGTAAAGAGTTACAGCTCCCATTAGAAGAATCTGTCTTCTGGACGGATAGCACGACGGTGCTGAAGTATATAGAGAATGAGAAGATACGCTTCAAGACCTTCGTAGCAAACAGAATCTCATCCATTAGAGAAGCTACACAACCATCTCAATGGAGGTATGTAAACACCTCATTAAACCCAGCAGATCAAGCCTCACGGGGATTGAAGGCTGAAAACTTCATGAGGAGTGAAACTTGGATACAAGGCCCAAGTTATCTGCTGGAAACAGAGAGATCATGGCCAGAAAGACCAGATACGCCAAGTCAGATTACTGAAGACGACGTCGAAGTCAAGAGATCAGTCACAGTAAATTTCATAACTACGAAAGAGAACTTTGACACAGTGAACAAGCTTGTTAACCATTTCTCAGGATGGCACCAGTTGAGGAAAGCAGTTGCATGGTTTCTAAGATTGAAAGAGTTGCTGCTACACCTGAGCGGTAAGAGAAAAGAGTACCGAGCCACTATCAGTCAGTCTGAAAGTAACCCTGATAAGCACAGAATGCTTCTACAGCAGTATATGCATCAGCACAAGACCACATTGAGCAAGAATTCATTGACCGTGGAGGATTTGGCCAAGGCTGAGAAGGAGATAGTTTGCTTCAGTCAAAGACAAAGATACCCAGAAGAAACCGAAGCTCTACAGCAAAATACTCCAATCAAGAAAGGTAGTCATATCTACAAGCTGGACCCTACACTGCAAGATGGAGTACTGAGGGTGGGAGGGAGACTAAACAAATCTGCTATGCCAGAGGAGGCCAAGCATCCTGCTATCCTTTCTAAGGACCTCCGGGTTGCTACTCTCATTCTTCAGCATATACACCAGAGTATTGGACACAGTGGGAGGAATCACGTGCTTGCGAAGCTAAGACAAAGATACTGGATTCCAGGAGCTAATTCCGTAATAAGAAAAATACTCTCTGAATGTATTGTTTGCAGACGGTTACACGCTAGAGCTGGGGAGCAGAAAATGGCAGACCTGCCTGAAGACCGTTTGTTACCAGACAAGCCCCCATTTACAAACGTAGGGGTGGACTATTTCGGGCCTTTCGAGGTAAAGCGAGGACGGAGCCTTGTCAAGAGATATGGTGTGCTTTTCACTTGTTTGACCATCAGAGCAGTTCATATTGAGGTGGCACACACGCTTGACACTGATTCCTGTATTAACGCCTTGCGGCGCTTTGTCTGTAGAAGAGGGCAGGTGTCCATTATGCGTTCTGATAATGGCACTAATTTCGTCGGAGCGGAGAGAGAACTACGGGAAGCTCTTGAAGGTTGGAATCAGCTTAAAATACAGTAAGCCATGATGCAAACAGGAATTAAGTGGATCTTCAATCCTCCGGCTGCATCCCACCATGGAGGTGTCTGGGAAAGACAGATACGCACCGTAAGAAAACTACTCAGTTCTGTACTGAAGCAGCAAGCGCTGGACGACGAGGGACTCCAAACCGTTCTGTGCGAGGTCGAAGCCATCATTAATGACCGACCGATAACTAAGACATCAGATGATCCCAATGACCTCGAAGCCCTGACTCCGAACCACCTGTTGTTGTTGAAAACACAGCCAGCCATGCCCCCGGGAGTCTTCAAAAAGGAAGATCTGTATGCCCGTCGGAAGTGGAGGCAAGTTCAGTATATGTCAGACCTCTTCTGGACCAGATGGACAAGAGAATACTTACCTCTGCTACAGGAGCGTCAAAAATGGTCCAAAATAAAGAGGAACTTCATCGTCGGAGACATTGTCTTAATTGTGGATGATTCAGCCCCTAGAAATTCTTGGTTGATGGGAAAAATAATTAAGACCATGCCAGACTCCAGAGGCGTCGTTCGTCGCGTCTGTTTGCAAACCAAGACCAGTACCCTGGAGAGACCGATCACAAAGCTCTGCCTGCTACAAGAAGCAGCGTGAAAAGCTCCTGAACGAAAGAAAAAAGTGGACACTTGTATTGTAAATATGTTGAACTCATTAGTTTATGACTCTTAATGTTTGAGTAATTGATATGCTTCATGTGCCTAGTCAATTAGGGGCCGGAATGTAAGAGCCATAAAAGCTTAAGAAAATACTTTAAAATAGTGGCTAAATGGCATAATACAGTTAATTTACCTGAACGACTTATTGTATTAAGAAACCCCCTATTTTCTTGCTCCAGTAGTATAGTCCGACACCCCCTTCATTCTTGCCACAATGGAACAGTCCCTAAGCCACACATGGGTGCAGCCATCTTACAGTTTTAAACTGCACGTGGTGAAAGAGGCAGAAGCTGTGAGGTTTGGAGCAGTACAGTTTTTGACCGTGTTCGTTTATACGTGTTTGCTTTGTAATTCTGTTTGTTAAGTGTTATAGTAAACCGTTTAAAAGACAAAGCTACGTTTGGGAACGTTTTATTTCGACACGCGTCTACTCGATGTTAAAAGCCCCACAGCCCAGTGGCCTGCCTGTTTGGAAACTAAGAAGCGCCACTACAGGAAGAATGGCAAGGCCTTGGAGAGGGTGCAGAAGAGATTGACTGGAATGATCCCAGGGATGAGGGACTTCAGTTATGTGGAGAGATTGGAGAAGCTGGAGCTGTTTTCCTTAAAGCAGAGAAAGTTAAGAGGAGATTTGATAGAGGTGTTCAAAATCATGAATGGTTTTGATAGAGAAAATAAGGAGAAACTGTTCCCAATGGCAGAAGGGTCAGTAACCAGAGGAAGGAAACATTTTTTTTACACAGTGAGTTGTTATGAGCTGGAATGCACTGCCTGAAAGCGTGATGGAAGCAAGGTCAATATTAACTTTCAAAAGGGAATTGGATAAATACTTGACGGGAAAAAAATTACAGGGCTGTGGGGAAAGAGCATGGAAATGGAACTAATTGGATAGCTCCAACAAAGAGCAGACACAGACACGATGGGCTGAATGCCCTTCCCCTGTGACTATGATACTATGAATTTGGGCATAGCAAGGTCCCATAAGCAGAAATGTGATCATGAGCAGATAATCTGATTTAGTGATGTCGGTTGAGGGATAACTATTGGCCAGGACAACAGGGAGAACTCCCCTGCTCTTCATATGGTGTCATGGGAATTTCTGAAGTCCACCTGAGAGGGCAGACAGGCCTTATTTTATTGTCTCCTCTTGAGTGTCAGCCTAGATTATTTCCTCAAGTCTCTGGAGCAGGGCCTGAACCCGCAAACTTTGAACTCAGAGGTGAGAGCGCTACCACTGAGCCATGGCTAACACCTGTATTCCCTAACAGAGTAAATTTTCTATTCTGCATTCCCAGAGCATAGCTTCACCTGCCACAAATGAACATCAGGCATTGGGAAAGAAGATCAACGACTCCTGGAGGATTTTCCATTCTTAATTTGAGCCTGCTAGCCTCAGTGTTCAATTTCCCAATACTCCCTCCTGGTTTTGAACCTTTTTGCATAGGGCATGTGCTTCCCATGCCCGAGCCGTACCTCCTGTTGTCACAAAGTTTGGTCACACTTTGCAGTCAACATTTGCCATTGTCAATTGCTATGTCCATTCAATTTTGTTATGTTATCAGCCCCTCTTCCAACTCCATCTCTATCTTGTGTGTTAAAAAACAGTGGGCCATAATTTGCTCTCAGTGGCGAACGAATGGGGCCTGCCGTTGATTGCACTTTCACTTGCCCACAGACTTTCTATGGAATTTCGCCTTGGAGCTTGCAGTGATTAGAAATCCAAAACAGCACAGTGTCCTCTACAGGGGATCTGGGACATGTGTAAACAGGGCAAGCATATCTCCTTAATCAATCAGATTGAAATTGGTACTGAGCAGCACAGAGTCTGAACCAGGAAGTGTCATTTAGAATAGTTAATTCAATGCCAAATCAAGTACAGAAAGCAAAATAGAGAGGCGAAACAAAAATGGTATTAAGAGAAAGAGAGATAAAAGAGACAGAAAGACAAAGTTATAAAAAATGTATTTAATTATTTTTATTTCTTTTAAATCCCCAACAATAATTAAAACCTGAAGGAATGAGACTCCATACTTGTAGAAGTTAATTTTCAGTGCCAGAGAGGTTGTTTGGCTGTAATTAAGAATTATCACACTGACAAGCCCTAACTTTTTCTGGCGTGTTTACTGGTTATCTGTAAGGTAAGGACCGTAACTTCACGCCATTCCATTTATTTGAATGCCAAGTCTCTCGGCGAGATACTGGTACAGCGAAGCTTCTGGAGGAGCAGAGCAACTCAGACAGCAACTTGCTAATTTCCCTGTTTAACTGCGCATGTGTGGTCACCGGAAGTTGTTGTCCAATTTGCACTTTAATAACTGTGAGCACTCTTTAGCCTCATCGTTATTTTTACCACAAAATCCGGGCCATCATGTTTATTTACATAGGATTTTTATTTGTATTGTTTGCATTCCTTACAATAGTAACATTTTTGTCTGGAAAGTGCATCTTGCTCATCAGTGGTATTTAGTGTCAATTGGTGAGTTTAATATATTTTTGGGTAGCATTGTACTCAGATAATACAAAATGTCACCATATTTTTTATATATCACGCCCCCAAAGAGCTTGTTTATTCTAAATTGAGCCCTCTCCATGGCACAAAATGTGATTTAATTAAGCTTCTCACAACTAGGAGTCCTGTAGTTAGCATCCTAAGAGTTCTTCAGGAAAATTTTACAGTGACTTGCCCTGTGGACCCAATGTGAATCACCTGCTAATGCTGTTTAATGTATTGTGTGGGACATTTCCTTTGTTGGCTTTGCTCCACCATTTTGGTTTCCTGAGAAGCTAAAATGAACCTGACAAAACAAACCTCACAACAATAAAAGCTATTTCCCAAATATTTGTATTTTTGGTGGGGAAGCATACAGGTTTAACAATAGTTTAAAATGATTGCTTCCCTTTCTTGTTGTTTATGGAGTTGGCGCAAGTGCGTAAAGGAGACTCTCTAGGTTATACATTGCTATTGGTGCACAGCTGGTAAACTGTGGGTTAATGAAGCCTAGAAAATGCTGTTGACAGAAAAAGTGTCAGTAAAAATGGGAGTACAGCTCTTTTTTTTCACTTGTTCAAGGGATGTGGGCATTGCTGGCAAGCATTTATTGCCCATCCCTAATTGTCCTTGAGAAGGTGGTGGTGAGCTGTCTTCACTAACCACTGTTCTTTGTAGTGGTTTGGTACAACTGAGTGGCTTGGTAGGCTATTTCAGAGGACAGTTAAGAATCAACCACATTGCTGTGGGTCTGGAGTTACATGTAGGCCAAACCAGTTAAGAATAGCAGATTTCCTCTTCTAAAGGGTATTAGTGAACTAGATGGGTTTTTACAACAATCTGGTAGCTTCATGGTCAACATTATTTATACTAGCTTTTTAGTCCAGATTTCTTTAATTAATTGAATTTAAATTCCCCAGCTTCCATGGTGGGATTTGAGCTCTTGTCCCCAGATCATTAGTTCAGACCGCTGGATTACTAGTCCAGTAATATAACCACTACGCTACCGTTCCCCACATCGGCACATGTTTGCTGATTGATCACTGCTCCAATCCACATTGCTGTTAGTGGAAACAGGACTCTGCTCTAAAGCACACCTTTGCTTTATCAGTACCAGCAAAATTGCCAGTTACACGGAGAACGTACAAGATTAATAAGTTGATGCATTGGAACAGAGCCAAATTCTGTTCCAGAGGGGACTTCCCAGGTCGTGGCTAATTTTGACAGCAGAATCTCCAGGAAGCAGCTGCCTCTGACAAAAGGTTGTTCTGTGTACACAATACAAAGGCAGTTTGCGATTACTGCTTCCCTGGGTCAGGCAGCAGAAGAAACAGGAAAGGGCTCCTAGAGATGTAAGGTGAGACCAAAGGCATACTGCCCAGACTTGCCACTATGCTACTCATTGAGTGTACTGCCCCATGCACAGCTACCTGGGATTGATTGAAGATCTGTGTCTTAGGAGATTATGGAGTACCAGGGAGGCAGTGAACAAATTGGGCCATGTCTTGCAAGAAGATCCACAGTCAATGTCTGCAATCTGACAGTATTTCCACTGGCTGTCAAGGTAACAACACGCCTCTATCTTTATCTTCCAGTTCCTGCCAGTCCATGCCAATGCAATGCCAGCAGTTAGCTGCACACAAATGCATCTTATTCAGCAGTGCCAACACCTTCATGACATTTACCACTGACAACAGCCTGACATCAGCTGCACAATAACATTGTACAGCTAGCTTTCCACAAGTACAAGAAATTATTGATTGTACCCATGTACCCATTGTGTCTATTGTGCTGTAGCCTGCAGGAGCAAAAAGGCATTCAACCATCTCAATGTCCAATTGATTTGCAACCAGCAGAATAGAATTATGCAGATTAATGCCCAGTTCCTTCTGTAGGGGGTGGCTTGTGGGGTGGCGCGTACGCCCAGTCAGTTATGCCTCTGACTGTTTATGAGCGGTTCGAATCGTTCCCATGCTCCTGGGTTCTCGACACCGGACTTAGGTACAAGGCGGCGGTACAGAGAAGACTCGAGTAGACAGGTGATTGGATGTAAACAAAAACCAAGATTTTATTGAAGAGGAAAAATGGATACAATCTTATGGAAAATTACTAGTGTACACTTCTACAGGCAAAAAATACAAAAGAATAACGATATACTTATACAGGGAATGGGGAACACACGGCACATCGAGGGAAAACAACTATCTCAACAATCCCCTTATCCTTATCCCACCCCCTATACCTAACTAGGTTAAGCTATGAGGGGTCAGAACTTCATGCTCACCAATCAAAAGTGTTTGTTGGACTCAAAACAGCGGCGAGGTTCGGGGTTCGCTCTTGGTGCTCTCTGGCGCCTGCTGTTGCCACGTGGTCTCCGGGCGCTGCAAGGGCGTTGTCCAGGTTCGATTACCCCAAAGTTAAAGTCTCTGTTTGGGTACTTTACCTTGCAGGGATGATTCTTCGTCGCCAGCCGACAGTTTGAGTTGGTGTGCAGATAATCGCAGGTCGGTCAAGGCTGAAGGCCCGATAATTCAAAGCCTACCCTCAGCCCGTCTCCTCAGTTCATCTCCTCAGTTGGTCTTCCTCAGGTGGTCTTCCCACCTCCCCTCATCGCCTCCCGCCTCGCCTGGCCTGAATTGTCTGTGTGCGCCCGATATGGTGCCGGGGCGATTACAGATGGACTGGGGAAAGGCACGGGCAAAGGCCAGGGGGTAAGCGCGAAATGGGGAAAGAGCAGCAGCCACGAGGGCGAGGGGCCAAAGAGCGGAGAGAGAAGAGAAGAGCGATTGCTACCCGGGGGCCTTCAATTATACTCTTTTCGAAAACCCTTAACTGCGCGCCAAATCAGGTTACTTCTTTGTCTTAATCTTGGTGGGCTATTTTAAATAATGGTAGCAATCCATACTAACTGTTTTCAGATGGCCGGTAATCGCATCTATCGGCCCGATAATCGACTTGTATTGTCATGAAAGTTCCTTGATGGGCCTGTCCAGCCTCAATGGCTCTCTTAATCTGTTTGCGATTATATATTCAGCTTAATGCATAATTCAGAGTCCAGTCTGGTTTCAAAATACAAAGGCCTAGAAATTCAGTTTGGACCCGCCAGCTCGCTTGCGCCCAGAAGTTACCGCTGCGAGTGGAGCCACTTGCGCCCGCCGGAAATTCAGTTTCAGCGCCCCAAGTTGAAGCTGGCCGCTATTCAAGGGTGTGGCCGCCCCCACTTGGGGCGCTGAAACTGAATTTCGGCGCGCTAGGTGCCGCAGCGCCACCCGCTGCGGAGCGGCAGGCTGCGGTACTGCAGGCCTTCCTCCCTCTCTTAAGGGGGAGGTGCCTGCAACAGCGAGATCGCCGCTCGCTAGTGCCGGCAAATGAGCCCGGCACCACGGAGAAGTGCCGGGCTCCCGGAAAACAGCCGGCAATGCCGCGGGGGGGGGTTGGAGGAGGCCGGGGAAGGAGGTGCGGGCAGGCGGCCGCCGAAAAAGCGGCCGGCCGCACCTCCGCCTTAACTCGCCCCACTAAGGCTGCAGGACGGCCCCGTTTTCAGATCGCTGTTTGCGGCCGCTGCGGAAGAGGCGGCCGCAACTAAATATGGCGGTCGGGCCGGTAGCGGGGCGGTAGTGGGGCACTGCGCACACCGATGACGTCATCGGTGGCGGCGTAGCGCTACTGGCTAACGCCGCCATTACCGCAGCGCTGAATATCAGCGCAATCTCAGCAAGTGGCGCAAAAGCCCTCTTTGGGCGAAAACTGGGCGCAAAGCCGACTGAATTTCTAGCCCAAAGTCTCTCTTCACAGCTACTGCAGCTTTGGTTTCGATCCACAAGCTGTCTGCGTTGCAGAGTCCATTTAAAAATCTCACTGGCTTTCTGCCACGAGGCACGGATGCCATCGTGGGTACCCTTTTTGATTTAAAATGTCCACACAGGGTCCCGTTTATTCATAACAACCTTTGGGGAAATGTAGAAATTTTGCAAATCTTACACTGCCCCCCGTGATACTAAAACTTGCTTGAAGTATCATACTTTTAAGGTGAGCAAAATTTTTCTGACCCTCCATAGTCAACCTTCCCCTGTAATTACCTATCTAATATACCCACGACACATGCACTTCGCATTCTGCGAAATTGTAGTGTACATCAGCATACAGAGTAAAATTACAGACTTTACACACACATCCAAGCATGGAGGGGGTCCAACACCCCTGCACCACTTGGTACACATATCTTTATTAAACCGCGTCGCAAAAAAACAAAAGAAGAACCTTTATTAAAAATAACAAACACAAAGAAACAACAATCTTTAATCAACATGCATGGAAAGGAGTAAACCGGCGTATCTCCCTCCACCGTTACATAATGTTCCTTCCAAAATCTCTGGTTTCGGAATTCTGACCACCGACCTTTTCCCTTACATTGGATACAAACTAAATACAACATTGTCCATAACTGACAAACCATGAGAATGTGGGAAGTCAGTCTGATCCATAAAGGGACCACTATATTATTGAAAATGTTCCACCAGGGTGGAGTCACAATATCCAATATCTTAGACCCTATCTCTACTGTTTTCTGTTCGAATGTATAAAAATGTTTCTGCGAAACTATAATGGCTTTGAGTACTTTGGTAAGGTGTTCAGGGAGAGGGGGAATTTCGTAGCCAAAGTGGGCTACGTACTTCTGCAAATTCGTAAAATTCTCCTTCACAGTGACGTGAACACTGGAGTGTTCAGGAATGGGGACAATTCGTTCCCGGGCCACTTGAACTTCTGCCTTGGGTTTAAAACAGAAACTGCTGTCACTAACTGGACACCAGCTATGCTGTCCTTGCTGGTAGTGGGACGCACCGGTGGTGACACAATATGTTCCACCTCCTATATATGCTACCTGCGATGGAACATGGCCTTGTGCCATTGCCTCCATGGTGCAATTTATAAGCTTCGCGTCAGCAGCTCTGAACCCACACTGCGGTTTTGAATAGGCATTCAAGTGCTGGGGACACAGGATTATGTGTGTTCCCCAGCTCCGGCACCCTGAGAGGTCAGTACCTGTCATAGCGTGCTCCCACTTAATGACGTAAGGCGGGACCGCTGTGAAACGAATGTGTGCACCCCCTTGAATGACTCCAATGTTCTCAACCCTGTATACCGGCACAGGTCGGGCTGTCCTACCCATGACCGGCATCCTAACTACTACTCCCATGATTGTGTGCGTGGACCGCCCACAATCCACGGGGATTGGATAGGCTTCGGAGGCTAGCCAGAGTTGGCACGGGTTCAATGCATTCTCGAAAGGGTGGAGGGCTGCAAGGTGCTTGTTGCTAATCCAGGAGGAGACCAAACCCTGTTTTAAATCCTCCAGATTACTGCGGCCCTCGCCCAGTAACCACGCCCCGTATAACACGCACACCTCATTCTGCGCAGCCTGGTCAGAAGCATTTCTGTCCTCCCTTATGAGAGCATTTACCATCTTTGCGTGCTTTTCCAACTCAGCTATGATCTCCTTTAAATGGACCGTCATGGCCTGGTCCTCATGCAACTCCGTGATGTGCCTCAATAAATCCGAGACTCGATGTTAGCGAAACAAAACAAGGCTTTTATTGACTTAGAAGGTAACACACAGAGGAGAGGTATCTTCCATCCAGAGGTCTGCCGTACTGGATGTGATGCAGGCTGGGCCAGCTTACATAGGGGCCAGGTATGGGCGGAGCCCTACACACAGTACAATACAATGGTGAGCAAACGGAACTGAGGTAAGGGAAATGAAACTGAAACCAACCACAGTCACAGGCAGGGAATACCAATGAGTGATGAATGGAATATTTCATCACACTCCGAGCCCACTCCCTTGTTCTCATCCAGTAATATTCTCTTTAACTGTGTTTTTAAACCATTTATCTGGGTCGGTAGCTCTATGTCATCCAAGCTGTTGATGACAGAGGACCCAGTATTAAACGCAGTAAAAACATCATTCCATGCACCCCTTCTTTGCCTCCCTGCATTACCCAAAAACTCTCGGTGTGTGGTGTAGAGTTCGGTCTTGTACACGTGGGCAAAATCGAACTCGTAAAACTTTTTGAACATGTCCTTCAATAGGGACTGGTATAACTGCTCTGTTTCTTTGGGGCACCACTCCGGTAAATGTACCTCGGTGAGATTTAAAATCACGGAGGCTACCGCTTAGTGTACCCCCTGGTACAGCATCTGATCAGTGGGGACCAGTACCAACCCATTCCCTGGTCCCTTGGTGGTGGTGGGGCAATCTTCCCTGGGTAACCTCGCCGCCTGCGCCGTGGGCGGGGGCTTACGGGGGCGGGTTACCAGCTCAGTGGCGTTGACTGGGATCGGGGAGAATGGGACTGCGCACGCCTTCAGGCTGGTATCTCACCTCATCCCCTCCCCAGCGTCCTGCCACTGCCGGTGGAAAATAATGGATATGCCTGCGGGGCAGACCTTCTCTGATCCCCACATACAAATGTAAATCCCTTGATCCGGTTCCCACCACTTGTCCCAACACACGCTTAGTCCTCCATGAGTCCCGGTAATCGTCCGATGGGTGCTGTTTCCCAACCGTTCCCACTCAACTTCAAGGTTCCTCATGTCCTTGCTCAACTTCCTGAGCCACCACCATCTATCCAGTGGAATGTGTCCTTTACACGTCAAACATATTCGCTTTCCAACGGTGACGCTGACCCTCGTGGCAACGACTCGTACCCTGGGGCACAGGGGGGAGGCTTCCCCGTACGTGAATCCGGTTTGGCTGGAGTACTGAGACTAATTGGACCCCAACCATCCTGGCCACCTTCCCTCGTGGTAGTAAACGGCGGTCTCCTCTGCATCCCCTTTACCGCTCCTATCGATCGCTAGGGGCGCCTTGTCTCCAGAACATCTGTAGATGTGGGAGTCCTGGACGTCGCCCCTCCTCTCCACACTCATCCCGATCAGGGTGAATAGCATCACGATCCATTCCATCCCAAAAATCTTTCTGCAAAAAGATGTAAAAACATGCAGCTAGGTCCCCAAGAGATTCTCTGGCTTGGTGAGGCATGGTCAGGTCCCGCGACCTCGACCCAAACATACACTCTTAACAGATTACTTACATAAAACAACCCATCACCTTATTTAACTTAAATTATAAACACCCAAACATAAGCTAAATAATTACACTTAAAACTTAACTTAAACTAAAACTATATACATGCGCTGCCCATCTCCGGGCGGCCAGGCTAATCCCTGGTCGGACTGCGGCTCGCTGCTACCCCCGGCATGACTGCACCGTCCTTCACTGTTGGTCCCTAGCAGCCCGTGGCTGCTGGCTGAGGACCTCTGTCCTTGGACCTCTCCCTGGCTCGAGGGGCGGCCCTTGGTAACTGGAGGGCTGGTGACCATGGCTTTCTCGGCTGAGGCGTCCGTGGGGACCTTCTAGGGGCTTTGATGGGTGGGGCTTTCTTGGCCGCTGGGCCTTTTACCTGAACTGTTGCTCCCCCAGGCTTGACCCCTCCCGAACCTAGGCTGGGGGCAGGTAACATTTTGCAGCCTGCTGCCGCGAGCTGAGAGCCTCCGCCCCCAGGTCCCATGGCTGGGTCCGGGGCGGGGTTTTCGACCTCAGTTCCCTCCGTCTCTACACCTGGGTTAGGGGCGGGGTTTTTGCCCTCAGGTTCCTCACCCTCGTCTGGATCCCAGAAGCGTGGGGGAGTGTCCCAATCGATGGGCGGGATGGTCCTTCCCTTCAAGCAAGCCACAGCGCCTGCCTGTGCAGTCTGTGAACTCGCTCCTGCTGCAGGCTGAGGCTCTTTATCCTCAGACCTTTCCCCAGCTGGCTGCCTTCCCCTTTCAGGTGTAAACAGCTTACACTGGTTGATATGGAACCATTTTGTACGTTGGGGCATCTTTACGGTGTATACCATGGGGCTGGCTTTATCTACAATACTGTAGGGCCCCATGTACAATGGCTCCAAACTACCTACTCGGGCATAATTTCTGACCATAACCTGATCTCCTACCTCCCACTTGTGGTGCTTTCTCGGATCGAGCAGCAATCGGATACTCCGATGCTGCCTTCCCATGTTCCCAGCCGCCCGCTCATGGACCTGCTTCAGGTGCTCAATGAGGTTTCGGGCAAACCTGTCCC
This sequence comes from Somniosus microcephalus, assembly GCF_052327205.1. Classification (NCBI taxonomy): domain Eukaryota; kingdom Metazoa; phylum Chordata; class Chondrichthyes; order Squaliformes; family Somniosidae; genus Somniosus; species Somniosus microcephalus. The sequence continues at coordinate 229,560,930 of NC_140987.1, forward strand.
GGTTTAGCTCCCTGAGCTGACCCTCCGTGAGCACTGGGGCTAGTACATGGGTGGGGGTCCACATAACCCTGCCAGTCATTAGCTCGTACGGGGAATACCCCGTGCTTTTAGACTGGCTGGCCCGGATCCCCATCAAAACCAACGGTAGGACCTCGGCCCATTTATGGGGCGAGTCCACCGTTTCCTTTCTTAACCTTTCTTTCAGGGTCCGATTCATGCGTTCTACAAACCCCGATGACTGGGGGTTGTGGGCTACGTGCCATTTCCCTTAAATGCCTAGCAGCATCAGGGTGTTCTGCATTACCTGTCCAGTGAAGTGGCTCCCTTGGTCGGACTCCACAAACTGTGGTAGTCGCCACCTCGAGAACACTTCCCGGACCAGGTTCCTGGCAGTACCCAGAGCTGTGGCAGTTCTGCAGGGAGAAGTCTCTACCCACTTGGTAAACACGTCCACCAGGACTAGGCAGTACTTACAGCCTCCCTGGGCGGGCGGTGGGCAGGGGCCCGATGTAGTCGACCTGTATCGACTGCCATGGTCCCTCTACCCTCCTGACATGCCTCATAGGGACCTTCCTTTTGTGGGGGTCAGGGTTGTTTGCAGCGCACAGAAGACAGCCTGCACAGAACTCGCGGACATCGTCCCTGAGTCCCGGCCACCATCCCGCCTGTTTCACCCATTGCCAGGTGGTCTCAGGCCCGGGGAGTCCCGCTCCTGGACCCTCATGCGCCAGTTTAAGGAATTCCCTCCAGTGCTGCTGTGGCACAACCCACTGTTCCCCCCGGAACAGCATACCCTCTTTAACGGAGAAGAGTCGCTGTGCCGTACGGACCTTCTATTCCCTTTCCCTCAGCTATGGCACTGAGGACTGCTTTGAGGACGGGATCTTGGGCTTGGACTGTCTTAAGGTCCGGGGCTAACGCTACTCCTACACTCCCTTGGGTCCCGTCCCTACCTCTGACCGCCGCCATGGGTTTGGACCCAAATGGGTCCCAGAAAGTGCCTGTGCGTACACCCTCCTTGGCGAGCAAGTCAGCCTGCTGGTTGCCTTGGCCGCGGGGTTCTGTGGAGGAATTGGCCTTCACCTTGTGGATGAAAACCTCCCCTTCCTTCCCCACTGCTGCCAGGATCTTTTCCAGCAGGGGCTTTACTATGAGGGGTCTCCCGTCAGCGGAGGTATATCCGCGGCGGGACCAGATGGCCAGGTACTCCGTACATGAATTGCATGTGAACATGCTGTCTGAGCAAATCGTGTAGGGGGTGGGGAAGATTTCGGGGTGTGTAACGACATGCACCACCGCGGACAGTTCAGCCTGCTGGGCGCTCATGGTGCTGGGGAGCTTAATCGCCAGGGCAATATTTGCCACTGGGTCGTAAACTCCACACCCCGTGAGGCGCTCGCCAGCAGATACCGTGCTGGAGCTGTCTACATAGATCTCGCGGCCTGTGGGATGTATCCCGGCCCGTAAACCTATGTTTACTTCCCAAACCCCTTCAATGGAACACCGATGTGCTGTTCCAGGATATACCATCCTGGCTGCGAGCTTTGGCTCAAAAAGACCCTTCACCTTCAGATCCATCTGTCAAAGGAGCAAGGTCCAGCAGGCAATGCGGGCACTGCTCACTGTTCCATCCTTGATCCTCCCATCCAGAAGCATCTGGGTAGGTGTGTGATGGGTGAGGTGGCTGATGGGAGAGGTGCCTGTGAAGATCAATGATCTTTTCACAGCCCAACGTGTGGCCAAAAGATGCCGCTCACAATTGGAATAGCTCCTTTCCACATCGGTGAGTATCCTGGAGGAGTAGACCACTGGCCAAGCCGGCCGTGCCGCTCTTGGAGCAGCACAGCACTCAGGCTGTCCCCGCTGGCTGCTACCTACAGGAAAAACTCTTTCCCCCATCTATGGCCCCTAAAGCTGGCGCGGTCTGCAAGTCCTTCTTGAGCCTGACAATTGCTGCCTCGCAACCCTCATCCCAAAGCCACTCCACTTCCTTGTGTAGGAGTCGGAGCAGAGGGGCTGCGGTGGCTGCATAGTCCTCAATGAAGTCTCTGCAGTACCCGGTTAGCCCTAGGAACGACCTCACACCCGTTACTGTGTTAGGGACCAGTAGTTCTTGTACCGCCTCCCTCCTAGCCTTATCTATGGCCCTTTCTCCAGCGCGCACGGTCAGACCGAGGAATTTCACCTCCTGCTGGCTGATCTGCGCTATCTTGGGATTTACCTTGAAACCCTTCTGTCCTAACAGCTCCAGCAGTTCGGCCAATAGCGGGCCATGCTCCTCTTTCGAATCAGTGAACAGGAGCAGGTCATCCAGATATTGAACCAACTGTCTGGGCTGACTAAAATCCTTCAAACTGTCAGCCATGCACTGATGGAAAATGCTGGGGCTGTTGTGGAAGCCCTGTGGCAAACAGTTCCACGTGTACTGTTGCCCTTTAAATGTAAAGGCAAACTTGTACTGATCCTCCCTCCTTACAGGGATGGACCAAAACCCATTTGAAATGTCCAGAACCGTGAAAGTGGTCGCGGATGCTGGAATACTCCCGATGAGGTCGTCAACTGCTGCTACTGTGGGTGCGCAGGCTGGGATGTTGCTATTTAGCACCCAATAGTCCACCGTGGCCCTCCAGGAATTGTCCGGCTTTCTGACCGGCCATAATGGAGAAATCACGTGGGTCGCTATAGGTCTCAGAACTCCCTGCTGCACTAACGAGGACATGGCTGCTTCCATGTCTGGCTCTGCTTCCCTGGGGAAGTTATACTGTTTCTGTGGTCGGGCCATGGGGACCCCGTCTACGCTGACCTCAAACCCTGTGACCCTCCCGCAGTCATGTTTGTGAGTGGCAAATGTGGCCAGGTGGGCCTGCACAAATGCCTGGAACTCTGGTGGGGTGTTGCTGACCATGGGCCCGAGATTATAATCCTCTTTGGGCTTCATGGTGCAGAGGGTCCACTTCCCTTCCTTTCCCGGGATTACTACGACTTCACCGTTCTTTACTCTACCTGCCCCCCAAAGGCAGTGATTCCTCAAATCCACTAGGATCCTGTGGCCCACAATAAAGTCGGCCCCCAGGACCCCTCTTCCACCCTCCATGTCCCATTTAATCAGGACACAGGTCCACTTGGAGCGGAGCGGTCCTATCTGAATGGCGAGCGGGATTGAAAACGAGCTGGACTGTCCTCTACCCGTGAACCCCGATAGACTGTATGGGACCCCGCTGGAGAGAGGTGAGGCAATGGGGTTAGCTGAGTAGACCACGGTGCATGATGCCCCCGTGTCTAACAGATAGGTCCTCATCACCTTCTCCACCTCCATCTCCAAAAGGGATCTTTTCCACTCATCATATCGGAGAGAACACAGATAAACAGGCTGCGCCGGCTCTAGTCACGGCTGTGGGTTGGATGGGGCTGACGGGGTGAGAGCACCGGTGGCGGCTGCTACCCTCCCCTGGCCAGTCAGTAAGGACCTCATGGCATCCAAAAGTGACTCGACCTCTGCGAAAGGGGTCCCTACCCCTGCCTTTTGGGATGGGGCTGTGGGCTGCTTTCCCTTGTTATCCTTCCAAGGCTATTTGCACTCCTTCCACCAGTGACCATCCTTCCCTCACCCGTAACAATTGGTCTTTGCGTGGGGAGGGTGATTCCCTTCCTGATGCCATTCCTTTCTATTCTGCACTCCTGGTTTTATCTCATGCACCTTCCCTTTTGGTGGGTGTGCATCGGTTCCCCTGCTGTTTTTGTAGGCTAGGGTTAGCTGCCTGATTACCGTGAGTTCTGTGGTCTGGGGATCTTTGGGGTCGAACCAGGCTTCTGCCTTGGCCCGGACCTGTGGCAAGCTGTTTGCCACCAGGCAACGGAGCCAATGTGTCAGGGAATCCCCGTTCAGGAACGTCCGGCCTGGTGTCCCCGGGCAAGCGTTCCGGTACACTGGCCACAGCCGGTCTGCAAAAGCCTGCGGGGTTTCCCCAGAAAGCTGGATCGTCTTCTCCACGCGGGAGAAGGGACTTCCCTCATCCATCCCCATGGCCTCTAGAACCGCATCTCTAAGCTCCTCATACCCACTCTGCCCCCTTTTACACTCGTCAGAGAGGGATTGGAGGAGATTACTCTCCAGGGAGAATAGCAGCATTTTGGCCTTCTCAGCGTCATCGCAGTTATTGACGCTGGCGGACTGCTCTATTTCCCTGAAGTGGATCGAGAGGTCTCCCTTTGCGGAAAGCTTCGGGACATGGCTGACCATCGTCCTAAGCTGTTGGGTGTTAAAGGGCAATACGAACTGGTTTTGGAGGGGTCCCTCAATGTCGCCATTAGCGGGTGAGCCGAACATCTGATGCCGCGCTTGGCACATCGGTCCCGTCTCCGGCATCTCGGGCGGGGTTTGCTCCACCTCTGCCTCCACCTCTGGCTCCACGTCGGTTTCCACCCCCGGTTCCACCCCCCCTTGCTGCCAAACCTCACTGAAACTTGGCGCTACGGGTGGTGGCCGTGAGGTCTCCTCTCTCTCAACCGTGTCATCCCTGGGCACCACCGGTGATGTTGGAACTGTCCTCCCGTCATTCCCCATAAAATCTGCCTGGCTTGCCTTTGGGCTTATGAGGCATACCATGCCTTTTGCCTTCCGGAGGGCCCGGCTCAGATTTTCTATCCTCTCTCTACAGGGGCTGTGGTCTGCCTCCTCAAACCTCTGTTCAGTTGCTAGATTGTAAGCGGCTTTTACCTCCTGCACTCTCTCTTCCTGTTCCCTAATCTGCCTTGCCAAGTGGGTGTTTTTCTCCCACAACCTTAACTCATTTCCTTTGGCCTCGGTGACTTTCCACCGTAGGTATTCCAACTGGGCCTTGTGTTCTCCCTCTAAATGCAATCTTTCTTGGTTCAAAGCCTGCAAAGCTACTAATGACTTCTCCCCTGCGAGAGCCTTATCCTGGATTTCCAAGGCTGACTCCCTTATCTCGACTGCCTGTGCTACGACAAGCCCGTCCAAGAGCTGGACCTGCTTTTTAAAGCACATCAGCCAAACTGCCTTCTCTAAGGACTTCTTGTGTTCCTTTCCCTCTGTCCACTTAGCTGCTGCATCTATCGGACGACCAGCCCTTAACAGTGTGGTGACCCACTACTTAGTGATATTCACCTTGCTAAACACATAATCAGAAATCCTTTCCTCCATCATGGTTCGCTCATCTGAACCACTGTCCACTGCATCGCAACCTTGTTGCCGGTGTCCTGCCGCGGTCACCATTTCTGTAGGGGGTGGCCTGTGGGGCGGCGCATGCGCCCAGTCAGTTATGCCTCTGACTGTTTATGAGCGGTTCGAATCGCTCCCATGCCCCTGGGATCTAGACACCGGACTTAGGTACAAGGCGGCAGTACAGAGAAGACTCGAGTAGACAGGTGATTGGATGTAAACAAAATCCAAGATTTTATTGAAGAGGAAAAATGGATACAATCTTATGGAAAATTACTAGTGTACACTTCTACAGGCAAAAAGTACAAAAGAATAACTATACTTATACAGGGAATGGGGAACACACAGCACATTGAGGGAAAACAACTATCTTAACAATCCCCTTATCCTTATCCCACCCCCTATACCTAACTAGGTTAAGCTATGAGGGGTCAGAACTTCATGCTCACCAATCAAAAGTGTTTGTTGGACTCAAAACAGCGGCGGGGTTCGGGGTTCACTCTTGGTGCTCTCTGGAGCCTGCCATCGTCACGTGGTCTCTGGGCGCTGCAAGGGCGTTGTCCAGGTTCGAGTACCCCTAAGTTAAAGTCTCTGTTTGGTTACTTTACCTTGCAGGGATGATTCTTCATCGCCAGCCGACAGTTTGAGTTGGTGTGCAGATATTCGCAGGTCGGCCAAGGCTGAAGGCCCGATAATTTGAAGCCTACCCTCAGCCCGTCTCCTCAGTTCATCTCCTCAGTTGGTCTTCCTCAGGTGGTCTTCCCTCCTCCCCTCATCACCTCCCGCCTCACCTGGCCTGAATTGTCCGTGTCCGCCCGATACGGTGCCGGGGTGATTCCAGATGGAGTGGGGAAAGACACGGGCAAAGGCCAGGGGGTAAGCGTGGGATGAGGAAAGAGCGGCAGCCATGAGGGTGAGGGGCCAAAGAACGGAGAGAGAAGAGAAGAGCAATTGCTACCCGGGGGCCTTCAATTATACTCTTTTCGAAAATCCTTATCTGCGAGCCAAATCAGGTTACTTCTTTGTCTTAATCTTGGCGGGCTATTTTAAATAATGGTAGCAATCCATACTAACTGTTTTTAGATGGCCAGTAATTGCATCTATCGGCCCGATAATCGACTTGTATTGTCATGAAAGTTCCTTGATGGGCCTGTCCAGCCTCGATGGCTCTCTTAATCTGTTTGCGATTATATATTCGGTCTAATGCACAATTCTGAGTCCTGTCTGGTTTCAAAATACAAAATCTCTCTTCACAGACACTGCAGCTTTGGTTTCAATCCACAAGCTGTCTGTGTTGCAGAGTCCATTTAAAAATCTCACAGGCTTTCTGCCATGAGGCACGGACGCCATCTTGGGTACCCTTTTTGATTTAAAATGTCCACGCAGGGCCCTGTTTATTAATAACAACCTTCGGGGAAATGTAGAAATTTTGCAAATCTTACACTTGGCAGCTACCACAATGCATTTCTTTTGAGACAGTTATCTCTGCCACTTATATTTGGTGCAAGGCACAGTGAAAGTCATGGGGAGACCTCCAGCCTGAGCAAATGATCCCCTTGTGTCTTGGCCAATATTAAACCCTCAACAAATATCTCTAAAATTCGGCCCTACTTGTCTATGCCGTTTATGCTTGACACAAGTCTCCTCCCGGCCCTCTTCATCTAACACTATCAGTATATCCTTCTATTTCTTTTTCCCTCATGCTTATCTAGCTTACCCTTAAATGCATCTATGCTATTTACCTCAACTAGTCCTTGTGGTAGCAAGTTCCACATTCTTACCACTCTCTGGGTAAAGAAGTTTCTCCTGAATTCCCTATTGGATTTATTAGTGAATATCTTATATTTATGACCTCTAGTTTTGAACTCCCCACAAGTGGAAACATCTTCCCTACATCTATCCTATCAAACCTTTCATTATCTTAAAGACCCCTATAAAGCCTTCTCTTTTCTCGAGAAAAGAGTCCCAGCCTCTCCAGCCTCCCCTGATAAATATATCCTCTCAGTTCCAGTATCATCCTTGTGAACCTTTTTTGCACCTTCTCCAATGCCTCTATATCTATTTTATAATATGGAGACCAGAACTGTCTGTAGTACTCGAGGTGTGGTCATCATCTGAGCACTCTGAGAGAGGTACTACAAAGATTGGATAAGGCTGGGTTCCGGCTCAAGAGGAGTAAGTGCACTTTCCTGGGGAATGAGGCCGTGTTCCTGGGTCACAGAATGGATGCCACCGGGCTCCATCCAATAAAGGAGAAGGTACAAGCACTGCAGGAGGCCCCAGCTCCTGCCAATGTGACGGAGTTAAAAGCTTACCTGGGACTGCTAAACTATTATAACAGGTTTTTACCAAACTTGTCAACAGTGTTAGCACCTCTTCACAAACTTCTGCGCAAGGAGGCACAGTGGCAGTGGGAAGAGGAACAGAGGGTTTCATTTGAACAGTCCAAGAAACTGATGCTGTCCTCGGCTGTGCTGGTTCACTACAATGCAGAGAAAGACATCATTCTCTCTTGTGATGCTTCACCTTACGGGGTGGGGGCAGTTCTTTCACACAGCTTGGAAGATGGAACAGAAAGACCAATAGGGTTTATGGCCTAGAAATTCAGTTGCGTTCGCCAGCCGTTTGTGCCTTAGGAGGAGTAGATCTCGAGCGCTAGGCACTTAGCGGCCGGGCGCAGAACGATTTGCGCCTACGCCCAACTTCAGTAGACATTTAGCGCCGGCGCAAAGTGTTTGCGCGCGCTCAGCTGCGCGCGCAACTTATGACGTCATTTCGTCATGCAACGCCCTTTGTGCGCCCCAAACCGGAACTTCAGTCGTGCCCGCCCAATGTGGGCGTGGCGGTGTTAAGAACTGTGAAGTGGAACGCAGCAGAGGCCCTGCGGGCCTCGGGGAGCGCTAATTAAAGGGCACTTAGACTGAACTATAAAGGCCAGCCATTTTGCTGCAATGACTTTAGTGCAACGGATTTCTGGACAGAGACCAAGGAAGACACCTTACTGATTTGGCCCAACATAGGAGAGGTATTTTTGGCTTCTGGCCAGAGCTTGGAAATTTGACTCATTGTGATTTCACTGTTTGCAAGTATATTATGGGGGCTGCATGGGGTTCCAACCCTCAGTTCCAGCATTATGTGCGAAGGGCTCGCAAACGCTGTGTGAGAGGGGCAGCCATGCCTAGACGCAGAGGGGGCATCAGGCATCGGCAACGTAGGCCTTACCCACTCAGGGAATACCACCAGCAGGTGTCCTATCTCACCATGACTGCCGCGCAGTGTGTTAAGAGGCTGCGCTTCAGAAGGGAGGTGGTTGCAGAGATCTGCCAGCTGCTTCACAGAGATCTGCGTCCACAGCTGATGTGCAGGACGTCTCTGTCGGTGGAAGTGAAGGTCACGGTGGCTCTGAACTTTTATGCAAGCGGCTCCTTCCAAGCCGCTGCTGGGGACATAGCAAACATCTCCCAGTTCGCCGTGCATCGCTGCATCCGGCAGGTCACCGATGCCCTTTTCACAAGGAGACACCAATTCATCTCCTTCCCCATGACCCTAGAGAGGCAGGAGCAGCGTGCAGTCGGATTTGCGAGGATCGCCGACTTCCCCATGGTGCAGGGCGCCATTGACTGCACGCATGTGGCTTTGCGGGCACCTATCGACAATGCCGAGGATTACCGCAACCGGAAGGGCTACCATTCCCTCAATGTACAGCTGGTGTGTGACCACAGGCAGCGCATCCTAGCTGTCAATGCCCGCTTTCCAGGCAGCAGCCACGATGCATTTATCCTGCGATAGACTACTGTGGCTGACATGTTCCAGGCACAGCCTCCCCCAAGAGGATGGCTTATCGGGGACAAAGGCTATCCTTTGTGTACATGGCTCATGACCCCGCTCCGCACGCCCAGGACCCCTGCTGAGGAGGCATACAACGAAAGCCATCAAGCCACAAGGAACATCATAGAGCAAACGATTGGCGTCCTCAAGCAACGGTTCCGCTGCCTGGATCGCTCCGGCGGATCCCTGCAGTATTCGCCGGATAGAGTCTCCCAGTTCGTCGTCGTTTGCTGCATGCTGCACAACCTGGCTATCCGCAGGACTCAGGCACTGCCACCTCACGTTGGACCACCACCTCAGGAGGACGAGCAGGAGGACCATGAGGAGGAGGAGGAGGAGGAGGAGGAGTACCAGTCCAGGAGGGAGCCACAAGGTCCAAGGGCCGTCCGTCGGCGGCTTATTGAACGACACTTCTAGGCCCCCTGCCAGGGAATGGCTTGCGGCAATGAACGCACATGAATGCAGCCGCTCCGCAAGCCCTCAGCCGGTTAACACAACAACCACTTGAAACATCACACATGGACAAGCTGAATAAAGAAAAAGCTTTATTGAACAAACTCAGGGCCCTTCCCACATGAAACCGAAAAACAGACAACACCCCCAAAAAACCCTCAAATACATATCTCACTCCCACAACCTGGGGAGGAATAACAAAACTTGTCCATCCAAATGGCCTTCATCCTCGGCCTTACCAAAAGAACCCTCCCCATAGACAAGACAACCACCCCCATATAAAAAAACATTTGCCAACACACTCTACTTTGTGTGCCGAGAGGGCGAGTCCTTGTCCAGGCTTCTCCGGCCCCTGGGCGACCTGCTGCTCCGCCTCAACCTGGGCCCTGTGGGTGCTGCAAGGCTGTGGGAAGGCTCCTGAGGGGCACATTGCGTGACGGCAGATGCCCTTGGGGGTCGACCTAGATGAGCTCTGGCCCTCGAGGGGCCGGCTGCTGACTGCTGCAGCTGTGGCTGGGCAGCATCAGTCCCTCCAACAGCTCGTCGCAGCTTCGCTGGGGGAGTGGCAGTGGCGGCTGCAGCAATGGGGGCAAGCTGGCTGATGCCAGGCGCTCGCTGCTCGCCTGAGACACTGGCACTCGGACGGGCTGGCACTGCAGCAAGCGCAGCAATCTGGTGAAGGCCAGACCGCTGTGCTGCTGCAGCGTGGCGGGTGCCCTGGCGATGCCTGCCTGACACAGCGAGTGTGGCAGCAGTGAGTGCCCGTACTGCCCTGGTCTGTGCCCGCATCAGACCAGCCAGTGACTGCATGGCACCACTGATCAACTGTCCACTCGCTGCCTGTGCTGCCCTGAATTCGTCCCGACTCGCGTCCTGTGCTGCCCTGAATTCGTCCCAACTCGCGTCCTGTGCTGCCCTGAATTCGTCCCGACTCGCGACCTGTGCTGCCCTCAATTCGGCCCGACTCGCGTCCTGTGATGCCCCGAATTCGGCCCGACTCGCGTCCTGTGATGCCCCGAATTGTTCGAGACCCCTGGCCTGTGCTGCCGCGAGTTGTTCGAAACCCCTGGCCTGTGAGGCCCCGAAGTCGGACGCACTATGAGCCAGGGACTCAATGGCCTCAGGCAACCGTGCCACAACCCCCATGAACTCGGTGTGCCGACGATCCGAGTCCGCGGACATTTGATCAAGGAGGCGCACCTCCTGGGCGAGGACCGTCTCCGGACTGGAGGCCGGACTCTCCCTCTGGGGAGAAGGCCGCCGAGCTGGCCGACCCTTCCCGCGTGGCTGGACGCCACTGGGCCCAGCAACTACACTCCCCTGCAACACTTCCCCCCTCTGGGGAGAAGGCAGCCATGCTGCCCGACCCTTCCCGCATGGCTGGACGCCACTGGGCCCAGGAGCTACACTCCCCTGCAACACTTCCCCCCTCTGGGGAGAAGGCAGCCGTGCTGCCCGACCCTTCCCGCGTGGCTGGATGCCACTGGGCCCAGGAGCTACACTCCCCTGCAACACTTCCCCCCTCTGGGGAGAAGGCAGCCGTGCTGCCCGACCCTTCCCGCGTGGCTGGACGCCACTGGGCACAGGAGCTACACCCCCCTGCAACACTTCCCCCTGGCTCTCCTCCAGGGAAGACGTGTCCCCTCCATTGCCATCCCCTGGCGCGGATGAGGGTTCCCCCGATGTGCCGCCTTCCTCTTGCTCCTCCTCGTCCTCCTCTTCCGAGGGACTGACACTCGCAGCTTCAGGGACCTCCTCCTCACCAGCTGAAAGCAGGAAGGCACAAGAGTAGCTTTAGAGTGAGGACAGGGCGTCAGCGAGGGAGGCATGAGTGGTGGCATTCTGCGCATTGGTCGGACAGTGGCAAAGGATGTAGATCTGAAGCGCAAGGGGAACGAGAGAGGTCCAAACGGTCATATCCTTACCATTGGGGCCCAGCACAGGGTCGGCATCTCCAATTGCAACGGGGCCAATCACCCGGGCACCCATGAGTCGACCCACGCACTCCTCCAGGTCACTGAGCTGCTGGAACTGGGCACGGCCTCCCCCGGTGACAGTCCGGCTCTTCAGATTCTGGGCCAGCTTGACCTGCAAGAGAAAGGACGGCCTCTAAGTAGAGTGTGGTGCCCTGTTGTTGTGTGCACTGCCTCCCATGGTCGAATAGCTTGGCCAGTGTGTAAAGTGCAGAAAGTGCAATTGATGTTCATGCCAGTGCCATAGCTGCTGGATGAGGGCTGGCCATTAGGCCTTTGAGGCCCCTTTGCCCATAATGTGAGGTGCACATGCAAGGATGAGGAGGACACTGGAAAGGGTACTCACCCTGACAATCCGAGTGAGGTCGTTAAACTTTTTCCGGCATTGGACACCAGTCCTGGGGACATCGCAGGTGGCTGTGACCCTCTGGGCGATATCCCTCCAGGCTCTCCTGTACACCCTCTTGGGAGGCTTCTTGCCACTGTCCGGGAACAAGATATGGCTTCTCTTATCCAAAGCCCTAACCAGCACCTTTAAATCATGGGCAGAGAAGCGCTGCGCTCGCTCACGGGCCCTCTGCATCCTTCCTGGTGCTATTTCTCTCCAGCAGCAGTGTTTAGGCCTAGCTGGAGGGCTGCAGTATCCAGGGCGTGGCAGCAGACCAAGTCGACCCTTCCCCCTTTAAGAGCTGGCCGGCGCCAGGGTGTCTGCTGTCAATCAAAACATGACCGCACCTGCGCTGCGCCTGGCCTCAGCGGTATCAGTCTGCACCGCTGGCTTAGCGCCTAAAGATAGACGTGCAACGCCAGTTTTAGCGCTCGAGCAAACTCCTTGGCCAAAGCTACTGAATATCGGCGAAGTGGCCTCCACTTTCCGTCGGGCGCAAACTTTAGCGGCCGCCCGACTTTACCGCCCCAAAAGTGGCTATACTGAATTTCTAGGCCTATGTCTCGAACTCTGACACCAGCGGAAAAAAACTATTCCCAGTTAGATAAAGAGGGGTTAGCAGTAATGTTTGGGTTACAGAGGTTTCACAAGTACATATATGGCAGGAAATTCACCATATGCACCGATCATAAACCGCTTCTATCTCTTTTTAATGAAATGAAAGCAGTACCACAGATGGTGTCACCCCGGATCCAGAGGTGGGCAGTGACATTAAGGGCATATGAGTATGTCATCATTTACAAGGCAGGCAAGTACCATGAGAACGCAGATGCCTTGAGTCGTCTTCCACTGCCAGGTACACCTATCCGTGCAGCTCCAGAGGACAGAGCTTTGATGTTGGAGGACACAGACACGGCAATTGTGACCGCTGAACAAGTAAGGACTTGGACCGGTAAAGATCCAGTACTGTCTAGAGTCCTAGAATATGTGATGAGGGGTTGGCCACAGCATGCGGAAGGGACTGATTTCACACCATACAGTGTCAGGAAGACAGAGCTGAGTGTACAGGATGCTTGCGTGTTGTGGGGAGCACGAGTGATTATTCCACAGCCAGCACGACAGTCCATCCTAGGGCAACTACATCAGTGTCATCCTGGAGTTTCGCGTATGAAAGCCTTGGCAAGGAGTTACTTGTGGTGGCCAAAGCTAGATGAGGAGATAGAAAATCTAGTCAAAACATGCAGCACTTGTCAAGTACACAGGAAGGCACCAGAAGCGGCTCCTTTCCACCCCTGGGAGTGGCCGGATAAACCATGGAGAAGATTACATGTAGATTATGCGGGTCCATTCATGGGAAAGATGTTCCTCATAATCATTGATGCACATTCCAAATGGATGGATGTGTATCCTGTAAATTCTGCTTCATCTACTGTTACTATAGACTGCCTGCATAGGAGTTTTAGTAATCAAGGGCTACCGGAGATTGTAGTAAGTGACAATGCCACGTGTTTTGTTAGTACAGAAACAAAAGAGTTCATGAGAAACAACGGCATAGTGCATGTGACCTCAGCTCCATATCATCCGTCTTCAAATGGACTTGCAGAGAGAGCCGTACAAACATTTAAGGAGATGATGAAAAAAAGTGTGGAAGGGAGTTTGGCAGCCAAGGTGTCACGAGTTCTGTTCAGCTACAGAATAACACCTCAATCTACCACAGGACTCTCTCCTGCTGAGCTGTTGTTAGGACGTCGACTACGCTCCACTCTTGACCTGGTTCACCCAGACCTAAAAAGGAAGGTGGAAAACCGACAAATCAAACAAAAGGAGAACCATGACAGAAGGACAAAGAGCCGCAGTTTTGGAGAAGGAGATGCGGCCCTTACCAGGAATTTCAGTTATGCTCCAAAATGGATTCCTGGCGTCATAGACTCAATCGTATACGGTCATGGTGGGAACTGGTCAGGTAGTACGCAAACATGTAGATCAGATACTGACCAGACAAGGGGAAATCGAACTGGAGGTTCCAGAGGAGATGTTGGAGGACAAGTTGGCCCCCAGTTATCCAAATACATCGGTGGTACCACCACCACGAACAGAGCCAGTTCCACCTGGACCCCTTCATCAAGAGGAAACCATCATAGCAGAGTCAGATACTCTGAGTACTGCTCAGGAGCAGCAGTTGGCTCTACCACAACTAAGCAGGGACTTGACTGTAAGACGTTCACCAAGGCCTCGCAAGCCGCCAGAGAGATTGATAACGACCTGCTAGATTCATTCATTATGGACTATCGTTAAAGGAGTTTCCTTATGGGACTTTTTAAGAATGTTGTTAAGAAATTAATGTAAACTTAAGAGGGGGGGGATATAGTAATCTGGGATGTAATGTTTAAGTTATCCACCAGATGGAGCCAAAGATTAAGGTATCACACTCACCAGTGTTTAAGGTAATGGGTCATGTAGTCAATGTCCTGGTACACCAGTTATTAAGGTAATGTGGCATTGCATTATGGGTATGACTCAGAGGTGAATCCTCCATCTTGGCATCGTGCAGTTAGAAATACTGTGTTTTGCTTTCCTCCCCCTTTTGGTTTGTATTCCTCCACGATTGCTTTTGCCCTGCATGCACGTTTTATGTGTCCTTTTTTCCCACACTTGTGGCACTTTTCCTCCAGGAACCTGCATTCCCTCGCCAGGTGATCACCATTGCATCTATAACATGCCTTTACATGCTCACATTGTGGTTTCTGATGCATATTTAACTTGTGCACACCAACCTGACCTCCAACTTGCTTTATAGTAGCCCAGTCTGAACCTTGTATTTCTTTTACATCTCGGTTCACTGTCTCTATGGCTTGAGCAAGTTCCAATGCTTTTTCATACGTAAGCCCAGTCTCAGACAATAATCTACTCTGCATTCAATCATCCATTATCCCGCAAACCAGCCTATCTCTCAGCATGTCTTTCAGGTTGTTCCCGTAATTGCAATTGTGAGCCAATTTTCTCAACACTGCTACATAATCCAATGCAGTCTCTTCCGGTTTTCTGTTCCGTGAATTAAATTTGAAACGCTGTACAATCTCACTCGGTCTGGGATTGAAATGTTCCTTCAGCAAGGCCACTAATTCAGCAAATGTACTGTCTCCCGGCTTTTCAGGACTGCATAAGTTTCTCATTAAACTATACGTCTGACTTCCCACGGAAGTGAGCAAAATGCTCTCCTTTTTCCGACATCATCTATATCATTTGCTTCAAAGAAATGCATCAGCACCTCGCAGTACTCATCCCAGGCCTGAGTCTGAACATCAAAAGCAGAGATCTTTCCTACCATAGGAGCCATGATCCTCTATTCCGTGCTCTTTTTTGTTTCTTCTTCAAGATGTGATCTGTTGATCCTCGTCACCAATATGTGATATCCGAGTGGTAAGGTCAGAAACTGAGATAAGCGAGATATAAGGAAGAAAACCCAACTGTTTAATTATACAGTGTAGCAGAGAAACATCTCTTACAGGCTGCAAGCAAAACACAGTATTTCTAACTGCACGATGCCAAGATGGAGGATTCACCTCTGAGTCATACCCATAATGCAATGCCACATTACCTTTATATCTGGTGTACCAGGACATTGACTACATGACCCATTACCTTAAACACTGGTGAATGTGATACCTTAATCTTTGGCTCCATCTGGTGGATAACTTAAACATTACATCCCAGATTACTATATAATTACACGCCGATTCTTCAAGTTCATTCATGTCTTCCTGCAGTTTGTTACCAACAAATTTTGAAATTGTACTTCCGCTTCCAAAAGCCCAAAATTGATAATTTTGGATTTATTGGAAATGCCTGAGTTTGGTTCAGGTTGTTCCATTTTGATGTCAACTGTGTCTACCGTTTTAAAAAATGGCTGAGCAACAGTATAGTCACATCTTCCATTTCAATATACTATGAAAAAGGACAAAATGCCCATGTACAAATGTATAGTTTCCTACCAAGTGTCCTCTCTAAGACTACAACAACATAAGTGATACGTCTGACTATAAGTCATTGCTTCTTGTTTTTCATATTTACCAGTTGAGTGCAAGTTCACTTCAAAAAAAGCATTTCATTGACTGTGAAGCATTTTGGGATGTCCTGAGAATATGAAAGGCACAACAGCAAAATATTTCAATGGGGAAAAGGCAAATGAAATACAAAGAGATTGAGATAAATTGAGAAGGTGGACTAATGAATGATAACTGGCATTCACCACTCAAGCAAGGTAACAAGACTGGGGAAAATAAATAAATATTGGTGATATAAACTAAATCACCCCACAGGACACAACATGGGACATCAGAGCTTACTGAAACCAATAGCACAGTGTGCAGCAGCAGTAAGGAGTGCTAACCAGATCTTGGGATCTATAGCAAGAGGGATAAAGAACAAATCTCAGGAAGTGATAATGAGTCTGCACAAGGTATTGTTATGGCAACATGTGGAGTACTGTACATGTCTGGTTGTCATATCACAGCATTAATCCAGTGCAGAAAAGGGTAACCAAACTGATACCAAATTAAGGCATCTGAATTATGAGGAGATGTTAATGAGCCTGAGATTGTTTACTCTGGAGAAAGTGCAGCACAGGGAGATATTATTCAAGAATTTAAATTATGTAGGGGATTGATAAATTGAACCTCAGTATTGTTTTGTAGATTATGACAAACTCTAGAACCAGGGGCATAGGTTGAAGATTAGAAGATGGAACATGCACAGGCAGTTTTGTAAAGGAAAAACCATATTTCAGAAAAATACTCCATCCTCTGAACAGAATTCTGACGTTATTAATACATAATACACTGGGTTTAAAAATCTAAAAAGCCTCAATGACACAAGCTGTGAATACAGGCTTCTGAGATAAGATGGTTTGTTGACACAAAGCTGTAAAACACCATACAAGCTTTTGAAATGGGGATTGGTTATAAATACAAAAACAATGGCCCTATTGAAGAAGCAAAGAAGTCTGCAGTTTGGAAACAACACAATAGCTATACCCAGTTTAAAGTGTTAAAAACTGACACTTCGAACAGAAACACAGAACATTAAAGCACCATGTGCCTTTGATAAATATGGCATCAAATGAAACAGGAAACACGATTATATGAACAACCAACTGAAGTAGATAAGAAATGCATAAGAACACCCTAGTTAAAGAGTTTTCAATTTACATGTTGTAAAAGATACCTACAGAAGACTTTGTAAATATTACATCAATAGATGCACCAAGTAATCACATTGTGTTTGTATTGAAAATGGAATAGTTAGGAGACACAATGTCTGCTTATAACCAGTTAAGGTGATATTAAGAATTGAATTGAAGGTCTTCGTAAGAATGGCACCAAAGAGATAAATCAGTCATAACCATTTTTTATGATAAGTTTTTGAACACCTATACAGCAGACAGGATTCTGAAAGTTAACAGCTGAACTGACAGTAAGATTAGAAAGGAATCAACAGAAAGAATGACTAGAGATAATTAGCTTACATCAGCAGAAAACTTCAAAGAATATACCACCACAAAAAGGATATAAAATATGGAACTTTCAGATAGAAAGTCAGAAGTCGCTGGAAGGGGCAAGCAATTCCAAACTTCAGAGGCAGGCTCTGTAAGTTTTTAACTCTTTGAGTCTCGGGAATCAAGAGATACTTTTATTTGATTTTGGTGGATATTCTGGATTAGAAATAAGAATAAGAAACGTAAAAATAAAATGAAGTTAAGATTTGAGAATAAGGATCTCTGAGAAAAATTGTAAGCTATTTGTATTTTGAACTGTTAAAGTTGCGATTGACTCACCAGCTGTTAGCTACATATCGGTTCTTTAATAAATCTATATATTTTTAGAATTGTCTCACAGAGTATTTCTGTATCAAACTCGCAAACTCAATCTCTGTACAATCTTTGGTGAGGAGTTACAGAATTCTGGGGCATATTCTGGACCCTCATAATATCTGGAAGGTTACAGTCTAGTTAAACTTATTAAAAGTGCTATCTGGAAGATGGTAACATTTTCAAGTTGCTCCTTTCCTTTAGAGAGAGATAGCCTGGACCTTTAGACCAAATTAAGCATCTTATAGAATTCAGCTATCTCTAACTTTAGTTGAAGGTGAACGTCTGGGGAATACGCCTGATCTGGGGTAGCCCAAACAGGGCTAGGACTAGTAATTATCCCTTCAGTTTAAATTTAACAACTTTACACAGAGGGTGGTGAATGTGCGGAATGAACTACCCAGGGACCATTAGAGGGAGATAATGTGGAATAAATTAAGGAGGAATTGGACAGATATTTGAAGAAGTTGGAGATTGAGAGGAATTCATTTTTGGGACCGGCCAGATGGACTGAAGGCTCTTTTCCAGTCCTGCACCTTCCTTTGTTGCAAATTATGATGCAGAATGCTATTAGTGCAGTGCCTGCAGCCGTACCATCAGCTGTCTAGGCCCCACGCTTTGGAATTCCTACTCTAAACTCTTCCACCTCTTCACTTTACCACCTCCGCTCTCCTTTAAGACCTTCCTTAAAACTCATCTATTTGACCAAACTTTGGTCACCCTTCCCTAATATCTCTATGGCTCATCATCCATTTTTTTTGATTACACCTCAGTGAAGTGCCTTGGGATGTTTTTCTACATTAAAGCTGCTATATAAGTGCAAGTTGTTGTCGTAATATTATTGGTAGTCTGCGTGACCATGCAATGTAATGTTTAGGCATCCCAACCATGCAGGACTTAATCTGAGACTTTCATCCTGTTAGTCTAACTTGGGTAACACAATGAGTCAGACACTGTCTTTTCACCCCGGGACCTGGATTCAAATCAAGCCCAGGCTGATGGGATGATGAAAGTCTTCTATGTCTATTAAATGCAAGGGTCTTCTTGTGAGATGAGTTTGGGCAGTTTGGATGCAACTCCTGGGGGGTTGACCATTTTTTAAATTCATTCTCAGAATGTGGGCACCACTTGCAAGGCAAGTATTTATTGTACATCCCTAGTTGCCCTTGAGAAGGAAGTGATGGGCCTCCTTCTTAAACCGCTCAAGTCCGTGCAGTGAAGCTGCTCCTACAATGCTGTTAGGTAGTGAATTTGCAGCAATGATGAAAGAATGGTGATCCATATCCAAGTTAGGATGGTGTGTGACTTGGAGGGGAACCTGGAGAGGATAGTGTTCCCATACGACTGCTGCCTTTGTCACTCTAGGTGGTGGAGGTCGTGAGTTTGGGAGGTGCTACCAAAGAAGGCTTGACGAGTCACTGCAGTGCATCCTGTAGATAGTACACACTGTAGCCAAGGTACATTGGTGGGAGAGGGGGCAGATGTTTAGGCTAGTCGATGAGGGGCCCATCAAGTGGCTGCTTAGTCCTGGATGGTGTCGAGCTTCTTGAGTGTTGTTGGAGCTGCACGCATCCAGGCAAGTGGAGAGTATTCCATCACACTCCTTACTTGTGCCAAAGTTGGTGTTGGAGAGGCCATCAAATAAATCCCCTGTTGCTTATATATCCAGAAACATAGGGTTACTTTTTCACTTGGTGATTTTGCAGACTTGCCTCCAACAGCAGTGAAATTAGTCTGTAATTATGCAAGTAGCATATTTACCAACCGTCTGCATTTTCTACGTTGTGCTACTTATTAGTGGTAGTGCAAGGAGCAAGTGTACTTATGAGGGTCAACAGATAGTCTAATGAGTGTATGTACCAGTGGAAACGCTACGTTCATGCAATTTTTCACGGCAGCTTCCAGTACTAATTAGTGAAAGTTTATGGGCCAAGTTCAAACTGGTGTTAATAATAAACAAAGCAAACAGCAAAAATCACCTTCTGTAATGGGACACCAGCAGAAGAATATGAACGTATTGGAGAATCCACTGTGGGAGTCAGTGCGTCCAGTTTGCTGCACCCTTGATGTTACAATAATAGATTTTAATCAGTGAAAAATAAAGAGCGCCTCCACACCCACTTCTTCAATGCTCACACCTGTTGAACTAAGGTTCCACTTCACAAAACGTACCCTTAACTGTAGTAATCTGAAAAACCATAGTTTAATGCACAAAAAAATACAGCTTCTGGAAATGGGGTCACCGTCTGCTTATGACTCCCTTTCTCTAATCTCTTTTTGTAGAATTGTGTGATCTGAGGATTATTAATTATTCTACTTGCAGGATCAAAAATAGTCTCACACTACACTATCACACCAACATCAGAATGGATTAAATTAAAACCAGATTGCTAAGCTAAAGGATAAATTTGGTGAAACTTCACTCAAGCTCAATGGAAAGGAACATCAAAGAATTGGACATGGAGATTTGCGGCAAACCCAATTTTCCACTGAATGAATTCCATCGCCAGTACATCAGGAGTGTTGCAAGTCATGGATTTTTCTACCCACACTTCCACTGAGTGAGGCTCTATGGGGTTACAGAGCGTCACAACATTTATTCTCTGATGTACATATTTACAAATTCTGGAAATGTATGAGTTAAGCCATACGCCAGAGACTTGAGCACACGATCCAGGCTGACATGCCATTACGTTGCTAAGGTAGCGCTGCACTGTTGGAGATGTCGCCTTTTTGGATGAGACATTAAACAAATTCCCCATCTCCCCTCTTGGGTGGACATAAGTGACCCCATGACACAATTGGAAGAAAAGCAGGGGAGATCTCTTGCTGTTCTGGCCAATATTTATCCTTCAACCACCATCAATAAAACAGATTACCTGGTCATTTATCTCATTGCTGCTTGTGGGTCTTTGCTGTGCACAAATTGGCTGCTGTTTTTCCTACATTGCAACAATGACTACAGTTCAGAAAAATACTTAATCTGCTGTGAAGGGCTTTCTGACATCCTGAGGTCATGAAAGGCAGCACATAAGTGGAAGTTCTTTCATTTTTACAAATAAATAGTGATATGAAGGATAACAATTCAGCAAGTGCTTACAGTAAAATGTATAAACATAAATGCAATTAGAAAAGCCCATATTAAATCAATATCCTTTAGAAGAACTTGCGCTGAAGAATCATAGAATGATACAGCACAGCAGGAGGCCATTTGGCCCATCATATCTGTGCTGGCTCTTTGGAAGAATGATCAAATTATTCCCACCGGGTGACTATTCTACTTTGAGTACTGCCAAACTTTTAAGTACCTCCTCTTTATCTATTTTTATCCTGTCCAATATCTCTACTACATACTCCTTTACACTGAAAATGGCAGCATTCACTTCTTTCGTGAAGACAGATGCAAAGTACTCGTTTAATACATCAGCCATGCCCTCTGCCTCCACAAAAAGATTTCCTTTTTGATCCATAATCAGCCCCACCCTTCCTCTGACTCCCCTTTTACTATTTATATGTTTATAAAGTGTAGACCTGAGCGGGAGCGGCAGCAGCAGAGGTAGCAGCTTAAAGGGAGCACCGGAGAAGGGCCAGGACACAGCACGGGCCTGAGCAGGAGCAGAGACAGTGGGAGCAGCGGCTTAAAAAAACAAGGAGTGAAGTCACAGGACAGCAGGTAAGTGATTGGTTGGTGAGTAGTACAGCTCCATTGCTCGCTAGATTAGGTAAGTGGATTAAATTCAGAACTGGGAGAGTATTAACTACTATAACTTTATTGAATTAATAATTTAAGCTAAATTAACTAATTAAAACTAAAAATTAACAGTAAAATAATCATTTGAATAAATACTGTAACTAATTATTATAAATAATAAAATAAGGTTAGAGATGGCAGTGCAGGTGGTGTGTCATAACTGCAGCATATGGGAGTTGGTGGAGACCAATGAGATCCTGAGCAACCACATCTGTGGTAAGTGTCTGCAGCTCGAGGAACTTCGGCTCAGAGTTGTTGAGCTGGAGTACGAGGTGCAGACATTGCGATGCATTAGGGAAGGGGAGAGTTACCTGGACACTTTGTTCCAGGAGGCAGTCACACCCCTTAGGTTAAGCAGTACTTATAAAATAGTCAATGGTCAGGGACAGGAGGGTGTGACTGCGAGTCAGGAAGGTATGGGGACCCAGGATGTAGTGATGGAGGAGCCTCAGCCCTTGACCTTGTACAACAGATACAAGGTACTTTCTGCCTGTATGGATGAGAACAAAGACTGCAGGGAGGATGGGCAAACTAAACACTGCACCTTGGTACAGAAGGCCATTCAAGTGGGGGGAGTAAAAAGGAATGTGGTAGTGGTAGGCAACAGTATAGCCAGGGGGATAGATACTGTTCTCTGCAGCCACGACCGGGAGTTACGAAGGTTGCGTTGCCTGCCCGGTGCCAGGGTTAAAGGCATCTCCTCGCGGCTGGAGAAGATCTTGGAGTGGGAGGGGGAGGATCCAGTTGTCGTGGTCCACGTAGGAACCAACGACATATGTAGTACTAGGAATGAGGTTCTGCTGAGGGAGTTTGGGGAGCTAATATCCAAATTAAAAAACAGAACCTCAAAGGTAATAATCTCTGGATTGTTACCTGAGCCATGCGCAAATTGGCATAGGGACAAACAGATTAGAGGTTTAAATGTGTGCCTCAAAGAGTGGTGTGGGAGGAATGAGTTTCAGTTCATGGGCCAATGGCACCAGTACTGGGGAAAGAAGGAGCTGTTCCATTGGGTCGGGCTGGGACCAGTGTCCTGGCGAACCGAATAACTAGGGCAGTAGACAGGGCTTTAAGCTAATGAAGGGGGTTGGGAGGATTCAGGAAAGAGTAAATTTAAAAGCAGCAAGAGAAATGTTAAGGCTCTAGAGCAGAGTACAGTTTTGGGTAAAAATAAGCAGTGTGTGTCAGGAAGGGACAGAGAGAGTAACAAAGGTAATAAGGCATCAATGACTAAGGTGACATCAGGGAATAATAGAAATAAGTCAAAGCTAAAGGCACTATATCTGAAAGCGCAAAGCATTCACAACAAAATAGATAAATTAATAACACAGGTAGAAATTAATAACCGTGATCTAATAGCTATTATGGAGACATGGGGCAGGATTTTAAATCAGGTGCGGGATGGTGTCATGTTATCCAAATTTCATGTTTCCCACATGAATCTAAATGGATGTGGGATATTGATGCAATTTTAACTTAAGTGGCCAATTGATTTCCAATTTGTGGGAAGCCTTTGCAAATGGGTTTCTCATCACTGAAAGTCCCCTCCAATGACGTCATCATTGCTGCTGCATTTAAGGTCGACAGCAAGCCTTGCTTCTTCTGCAGACTTCCAAGCTTTCTCCATTTGGTGTCAGAGGGACCTGCAGGAAAGATGACAAGCGGGAGGCCCAGATCAGCTCCTCGTTTCGACGAGGTGGCCCTGCAGGCAATGCTGGATGGGGCAAGGGGCAACAGGGAGGTGCTCTACCCTTCCACAGGGAGGAAGAGGCCTCCCAAGCAGACTAAGGCTGTGTGGATGCAGGTGGCTGAGGAGGTCAACTCCTTGGGAGTCACCCGCAGAACCTGGATACAGTGCCGCAAACATTTCATGACTTTCAGCGCACTGGAAAGATGAGTATGAATTTCCCATCACCCTCAATCTGACCCCCACTGCCTTTCCTCACCAGCACTCAGCTTTAGCAATCTCTTCCTCCACATCCCACTTGACACTGACATCCATGCACCCTTACCCATTCCCTCTCTCTCTATGTTCAAATTCACATAACTATTCGACCATGCAGCCCTCACACTCCCTATCACTCTGATGCTATGAAAACAACTGACAACACAAAGTGAGGGCCCTTGGTCTTGCCACCTCACTCCATCTTTGTCTCCTTCTAAGTATCTGGCCTAGAAATTGGGTTGTGGGCTCGCCAGGGCAGTAGCGCCAGAAATTTTGCGCCAGCGTTAATGCGGCAGCGCCCGACGAAAATTCGGTTGCGCCGGCCCCAGACGGCGGCGGGCGCTAAAGGAGGGTTTTAGCGCCTGAAAACGGGCGTTGAATTGGGTTTCCCGGCGCTAATCCCCCGCTGCGGCACCCGATGCGGTGCGGCAGGCTGGGGAACTGCAGGCCTCCTCCTTCTGTTAAGGAGGAGCTGCCTGCAGCCGACAACTGTCCGGCAGATTCCCCCGACATCTGAACCCGGCACCTCGGGGAAGTGCCGGGCTCGCAGCACACACTCATCAGGGCCGCGGGGGGGGTGATGCAGGAGTCCGGGAAGGGAGGTGCGGGCAGGCGGCCGCCGGGAACGCGGCCGGCCGCCGCTCCACCTTTATGCGCCGGCGCAAAGGCGTGTAAGAACACTTTTCACATTCGTTCGTTGCGCCTGCCACGGGCGAGGCGGGCGCAACTGAATTTGGGCTTGGGGCCGGGTTACCATGGCAACCGGGACGCTGCGCACACCGATGACGTCATCGGTGCCGGCGCAGCGCTACCAGCTAACGCCGATGGTAAGGCCCAAGTCAATTTGCAAAACGGCTATAAGTCCGGCGCAAGGCCCTCTAGCGCCACTAATTGGGCGCTAAGCCCACTCAATTTCTAGGCCTCTATGCTATGCAATCTCTACTCACTCCTTCATTCTTACTCAACCTCCACTTGTCTCCCTCATTGCAGGTAAAGAGAGCTCACAACAAAAGAGAGTGAGCGAGGACAGGAGGAGGGACAGCCTCTATAATCCACCTGACCCCCGGGAGGAGGCGGCACTTGAAATAGTGGGTCTGGAGGATGATGCACATGTGGGGAGCGAGCAGACGGGTGCAACACAGCAAGCTGGTGACAGAAGTTTCCCATCTCTCTCACTGACATTGCATGAGTCACTGATAATGATTGTGAAGCTCTAACAGATGGACGCATGAGCATCTGCAAAAAGCTATGTGCATGTAGCCTTGGCATCACATCTCTGACACTTTCCTTTACTCCCCCACAGGACCATCACAAGCATCCGTCCCCCCTAGACAGGAAGAAGAGGCTGAGCAGCCAGACTCCTCAGAGGAAGCTGCAACACCTGAGGGCGCAGCGTCACCAGAAATCTGTGCTCCCAGCACCAGCGCAGACACTCACACCTCGGTGGGACCTTCGGAACATAGAGTAGTGTTGTCACCTGGTGTATCACAGCTCACAAGTGAGCATCAGCAGATTGTGGAGACAGGGACAGCAGTGGAGAGTCCTAGTTGGAGGGCGCAGGACTCTGCCAGCTTGGCTCAGCAGCATGTCGACCCTCTGCCTCTGGGTCCATCCATGAGATCAGCGGTGATGGAACTCCAAGAACAGATGCAGGAATCTCTGGCAGGTTTTGTCTCTAGGGTCATTGCGATTGTGGAGCGAATGGAGGAGTCCATAGCGACCAGGACCAGAGCCTTTGTGGAATCATTGGCGCATGAACGCATCACCACGGAAAGAATGGCAACCTCAGTGGAAAGGATGGCTACCGTAGAGGAGAGGATGGCTACGGTAGAGGAGAGAATTGCTACGGCCATGGAGGAGCTTAGTCGCCAGGGTATGAAAAACATGGTCATTATTCAGAATAGAATGACATCTCTTGAGGAGCGATGGGCATCTATTGAACAGAGAAACCAGACCTTCATGGAAATCCTTCTGAGTAGGACTGCCACTGCAGATACGGGTCCCCATGGCCCCCCTGATGTGCAGCAAGGTGCTCTCCAGCCACCTGCAGGCGCTGAGGGGGACCTGACCCATGAGAGGGAAGTTGGTGGCAGACCTCAAGGAAGTGGGGCCTCCTGTCCAAGCGCTCACACTTCCATGCCACTGCAGAGCCCTCGGTCAGAGCCCCACCGGAGTCCACACCCAATTGAGATAGGCGTCTCAACCCCTGCACAGCCGCAGGAGCAGCAGGCTGCTGACGCGCCCTCACAGGCTCGCCACCCCAGAGGACGCCCGCCAAATGTGTCGAGACAGGAGCAGCAGCAAAGTGAGCAAGGGGCCTCCACATCTGCTGAACCATAGGGGAGGCACCACGTAGGAGCACGCGTAAGAGGAAAATTCTGCTCAAAAAGCCACAAGGCTAGTCACTTGGGTGCAATTTTGTGTTTACTGCAAAAATGCCATCACTTTGTTAATGTACATAAAATTTCTGATGGCAAATGTTGCAGTTGTATCATTTGTCATTTTGCTAGTGGGACTTCCACATTGAGGGCTTCGGCATACTTGCAACTGTCAGTATGGTGGTCAGAGTGCTAGGAATAGTCTGGTTCTTGGCCATTGTCAAAGCTCTGGTAAGAAGCTGTGAGGCAAAAGTGTTTGTTTGACTAGGCTAAGCAAATCTGGCCAGGATGAGTGCATTCCTTGCATCCCGGGCTGCAATGTTCTCGCGTAATGCTGCTGCTGGTTGATGGGCCTCTGCAGGATGTTCGTTTTCGCCTTCCTCCTCCTCCTCCTCCTCCTCTGAGGATATGCGAGGAGCCACATGGTCCTCAAGAATCTGCAAGCCACGACGCTGTGCCATGTTGTGAAGTGCACAGCAAACCACGACGATTCTGGAGACCCTGGCTGCTAAGTACTGCAGGGCTCCACCTGATCTACCCAGGCATCTGAAGCGCATCTTCAGCAAACTTATGGTTTGCTTGATCATGGCTCTGGTGGACATGTGGCTAGAGTTGTAGCTCTTGTCATCTTCGTTGAATGGTCTCCTCAATGGTGTCATTAGCCACGCCCTCAGAGGATAGCCCTTGTCTCCAAGTAGCCATCCGTTAAGTTGGTCTGGCGGACTGAATAGCGGAGGCACACTCGACTGGCACAGTATGAAGGAGTCATGGCAACTGCCAGGGTACATGGCACAAACATGCAAAATTTCATTCTTGTGGTCACAAACCAGCTGAACGTTAAGGGAGTGGAAGCCCTTGCGATTGACAAAAATACCTGGATTGCGATAGGGTGCCCTAAGGGCCACATGTGTGCAGTCAACGATGCCCTGCACCTTTGGAAAGCCTGCCAGGTGAGCTAATCCAACCGCTCGCACCTTGACACTTGCTGAATTCTTGGTGAAATGGATGTGATTGTGCGCGAGGGCAAAGAGGGCATTGGTTACCTGCATGATGCAAGTGTGTGCTGCCGCCTGGGAGATGCCGCTGATGTCTGCTGCTGATCCCTGGAATGAGCCTGAGGCAAAAAAGTTGAGTGCGGTGGTGACTTTGACGGCCACTGGTAATGCTTGTCCACCTGGTCCTCTGGGCAGCAGGTCTTGCTGTAGCATTGCGCAGATGTCAGGCACTACCTCTCGCGAAAGTCGGAGCCTCCTTTGGCACTGCTGCTCAGACATATTGAGATAGCTGACCCTGTGTCTGTAGACCCTGTTTGGGGGGTATCTCCTGCGCCGACGGGCTTCCAGGCGCAGGCCCCTTCTGGCCTGTGCAGCCTCAGGTGGGTGAGCAGCAGCCTGGCGCTCGTGCTGCTGCTGCTATTACTGGTGCTGCTGTTGTTCCTGGTTCTGCTGCTGCTGCGGCTGGTGCTCAAGCTCCTCTAATGCCCAGATAGGAAGGAAATAAATGGCTCCCATGCTTCTGGTATATGCCTCCATTGAGGAAGCGCTGAGTGAAGGTGGCGAGAGGGGTTTCCCAGGAGGTCACACTGGAGATGGGTGTGAGGCTCCAACCTTCCACAGGTGTGGTTAAGCCTTCTAAAAGTTGCCTCAGACCTGAGACCACTAAGTCCTGCCACCTGCAAATCATGGCTGATCAAATCTCCTCTTTAATGGTTGACCTGCAGTTGATAATCAGCAATCCAATAGTGCTCCCGCCAGGCTTCACATTCGTGTTTCCCACCAGGCGTGTTTTATGTAGGAAAAGGGTTAAATTCACAAGGGCCTTTTAAAATAGGATTATAGAGGCCATTTAGTGGTTGTTAAGGGCCTTAAAGACCAGTCCCGCCTGTTGGATGCGGGACGGAGTTGGGACCATCAGACACGCCTGAGTTAAAATAGCTCGGAATCGGGAACCAGGCGGGGGGCTGTCCCGCACGCCAGCTTTTGCGATTTTTAACCCCCCACATGCCTCCAATCCCACCTCCATGGCTCAATGAAAATCGAGCCCATGGTTGCAAAGTGGCCAAGAATATCCTAAATATTCCAGGATGCTTAACTTTTAGAAGAGATAGGCAAAATTGAATAGGAGGAGGTGCAGCCCTGATAATAAAAGATGAGAGAAAAACAGTAGAGAGAAAGGATCTTAGCCCTAAAATCAAGAAGTAGAATTAGTTTGGGTGGAGCTAAGAAACATCAAGGGGTAGTAAACATTAGTGGAAGTTGTTTATAGGCCCCCCAAAAAATAGTTGTAATGCAGGGCAGACAATAAATCAGGAAATTAGAGGTGCATGTAACCAGAGTAAAACAGTAATAATGGGAGACTTTAATCTACATATAGACTGGGGAAACCAAATTTGCAGTAATAATGTGGAGGACAAATTCATGGAATGTGTACAAGTTATTTTTCTAGATCAGTATGGTGAGGAGCCAACTAGGGAACAGGCTATTTTAGATCTAGTATTGTGCAATGAGAAAGGGTTAATTAACAACCTTGTAGTAAAGGGACATTTAGGGAAGAGTGATCATAATATGATAGAATTTTAAATTGTGTTTGAAATTGATTTAGTTAAGTCCGAAACTAGGGTCTTAAATCTAAACAAAGCATAATGTGTAGGTATGAGGGGTGAGTTGGCTAAGGTACATTAGGAAACTGTAAGGGGTTTTAGATTGTAGAGGTTTCTCTCTCTCGAGACCTCTCTCTCTTGCACAGTAAAACCTTGAGTGGTTCGACCCACTCGCTCCTTAGATTCTATACTCTGGTCTTTGGGGCAGGAACTACAATGTAGAGAAAACTCTTGTAGAACAAGTTTGATGAAAACGAAATGAAATTTTATTACATATGGAAAATAAATCAAATGCAAACAGATAAGAGAGTACATGGGAGGGAAAAACACAAACAAATCATAACGACACAATACTAACTAAGGCAAAAACAGGCATCTTATACTCTACAAAAATCATCATGAAATAAGGAAAGGCATGGAATATCGAGGGACAACAACTCATGTTAATTGTACCCTTAAATCCACCCCCTTAAACCTATCTAGATCTGATTGTGAAGGGCCAGAAACATGCTCACCAATCCAACTAGGAAGTACAATGTTTTGAACCAGTCTGCGTTTGATCCTTTCAGGCGTTCCGTCTCCACGTGGATCGTGGAGCCCCAGCGAGCTGCGCCACACCTCTCCTGAGGTGGGGTTCGGGGGCGGCTGAACACCGGCTGGTTCTGGATGTCGGCGGGGTCAGGGATTGTTGTGTCTGTGTGTTCATAGAGACACTGAAGACAGGAGTTGGTTTGATAGGTGTTTACTAAACAAAGTCTGGAGGGGAACTAACGGATACGACACAATATACAGGCTTATATAGTCCGAGTGGCCATTACCGGCATTACAGTACACATGGGGCTCTTAAAGGCACATACACTACAATTCCTCCCCTTTTAGCTAACCAGTACATAATATTTTAAGTAATTATTAATTATATGTTATAAGAAAAATAATATACACATTGCTGCAGTTAATTAATTATAAGTCAGTCTCTCTGGAGGCTTCCTGACTCGGTCCGGATAACGCCTCGGTGGTGTACTAGTTTCTGGTGGTGTAGTAGGTTCTTTTTGCAAGGCTGATTCGGCTTGAATGCCAGTGTCGGGTTCATCGGGTTCCAGTATCACCGGATCGGAGGTAGATATGGGTATCTCTACTTCATCGTTAGGCGTATAGAGTTGTGGTGTAGGTTGTCCCTTTTCGGATGACTCTATGATTTGGTCAGCATGGCGCCTTATTATGCTTTCTCCGATGTCCATGGTATACATCAGCGGTCCTAGTCGTGTGCAGATAGTTCCAGGCTGCCATTTCTCGGTACGGTAGTCCCGGTCCAAAACTTGTTGACCTATCTGGAAGGTTCTAGTTGGCCTTTCATTCATGCCTTGAAATTGTCGGTTCCCCACGTCCCTTCTGATGTTGGGCTTGATCAAATCCAGCCGGCATCTTAGGCTTCTATTGAAGAACATCATGGCGGGAGTTTGGTTTGTAACCATATGTGTTGCATTCCTGTATGCAAACAAGAAGTTATCCACCTTGTGCTGAAGTTTTATGGCTTCATTACCCATGGCCTTTATGACCTTCTTGAAGGTCTGGACAAACCTTTCAGCCAATCCATTGGTGGCGGGATGGTATGGGGTGGACGTGTAGTGCTTAACCCCATTGTTTTTTAAGAACTTCCTGAATTCTTCGGACACAAATTGCGGTCCATTATCAGAACAGATCTGTTCCGGCAGCCCATTCCTGGCAAATATGGTCCTTAATACTGTGATGGTTTTTTCCGTGGTGGTGGAGGACATCTTTATTACCTCCGGCCACTTGGAGTGTGCATCAATCGCGATTAAGAACATTGAGTCCATAAATGGACCAGCAAAGTCGATGTGTACCCTTTGCCAGGGGGATGAGGGCCACTCCCATGGATGTAGAGGGGCTTCGGGTGGAGCGTTTTGGACCTTCTGGCATCCTAGGCAGCTCTTGGTCATTTCTTCTATGTCCATTGATACCTGGCCACCATACAAACGCTCTGGCTAGGTTCTTCATTTTCACTCCACCCAGATGCCCCTCGTGAAGCTCCTTTAGCACTTTATCCTGAAGTTTGGGTGGAATCACCACTCTGGATCCACACATCAAGGTTCCTCGGCATACTGACAGCTGTTCCCTTCTTTGCGAGAATGCTGGCAACAGTGGTTCGCCATGTGCTGGCCATCCCTTCACCGTTAATTCGTAGACTCGTGAGAGAGTCGGGTCATTTCTCATTTCCTTTTCAATGGCAGAATTTGTTACTGGTAGACATTCCACTATGGTTGAGTGGAACATCTCCACTGGGTCTACTGTTGGTGCCTCTTCTACCGTTGGCAATGGTAGGCGTGATAAACCGTCAGCATTTCCATGCTGTTTTGATCCTTTGTATTCCATGTTGTATTGGTGTGTCCCTAGAAAAAGGGACCACCTCTGTAGCCTTTGCGCTGTCATAATGGGAAGACCCTATTTAAGGATTGAATATGGAGATGAGGGGTTGATGGTCAGTCAACAAGGTAAATTTTTGTCTGTGTAGGTAATGGTTGAATTTCTTCACTCCCCATACCAGGCTGAGTGGTTCCCTGTCGATTTGGGCATAGTTACGCTCCGCTGAGTTCAATGAGCGTGACGCAAAAGCTATCGGCCGTTCCGAGCCATCAGGGAATTTATGCGATAATACTGCTCCTATTCCGTAAGGGGATGCATCGCGCGCTAGTCTGATTGGCAGTGATGGGTTGTAATGAGCCAAAACTCCTTTGGACGTGATTAAGTCTTTGCATTTATGGAAGGCACGTTTACAGTCCGCTCCATTTCCAAATTACTCCTGTTTGTAGCAGTTCATTAAGAGGGTGTAGAAGAGTTGATAAGTTCGGTAAAAATTTATGATAGTAATTTATTAATCCCAGGAACAACCTTAATTGTGAAACATTTTCAGGTGCTGGGGCTTTTATGACCGCTTCAATTTTTTCAGGTGACTTATGCAACCCTTCCTTATTAATTATGTGGCCACAATATGATATTTGATGTTGGAAAAATTCGCACTTGGGGCGATTTGCTCGTTGGCCCCGTTCTCTCAGCCTAGTGAGCACCTGCTCCAAATTGGCAAGGTGCTCGTTGTCGTTTTCTCCTGTTACAAGGATGTCGTCTAGGTAGCATTGAGTCCCCAGAATCCCTTGGAGGACTTGCTCCATAGCTCTTTGCCAGATAGCTGGAGCGGATGCTACTCCAAAAACCAGTCGATTGTACTGGTACAGACCTTTGTGTGTATTTATCGTGAGATATTTTTTAGAGGCCTCTTCACCCTCCATCTGTAGATATGCCTGTGCCAAGTCAATTTTGTTGAAACGTTTCCCTCCGGATAGTGAGGCGAAAATATCTTCTATCCTCGGAAGAGGAAACTGTACTGTGTGAAGGACTGGGTTTACAGTCACCTTGAAGTCTCCACAGATGCGAATTTTTCTCTGTTCTTCAGATTTATCATTATTCAATGCTTTCTTCATGACTGGAACGATGGGTGTTGCCCACTCGCTCCAATCTATTTTGGATAATACGCCTGCATTTTCCAAATTCTCCAGCTCTGCCTCGACTGCTGGATGAATTGCGTATGGCACCGGTCTTGCTTTAAAAAACTTGGGAATTGCTGCATCTTCCACTTTTATTGAGGCGGTGATGCCTTTCAAGGTTCCTAGTTTCTCTTGAAACACTTCTTTGGCGTTGGCCAAGATGTCTTTTAATCGTTCAGGTATGACGTCTTCATCGTTTTTTTTCTTACTGTTCACCGTCAGTGCCTGAATGGAGTGCCAGTCTAAACGTATTTTCCTGATCCATTCACATCCCAACAGCGGTGGGCCACCATCTTGTAGAATGTATAAATACAACTTTTGTATTTCCTTGCCGTTGTATACAACAGGCACCCTTATTTTTCCTTTGAGGTATACTTTCTGCCCCGTATATGTTTTCAAGATAATGGATGTGTCTTTTAAAGGTATATGCGGAAATAGCCGCTCGTAATCACGTCAATTTATGACGGTCAGAGCTGATCCTGTATCTAGCTCCATTTTAACTGGGGACCCTGCTACCGTGAGGGTAACCCAAATGGTCTGGTAATCATCTTTGGCAAGTACATCATGTAATTTGAGACAGCTTAGCCTCTTGTTTTCGGAGTCGCTATCGCTCTTCTGGTCTTCGGAGCTACTGTCCGTCATCATTTGTACCTTTCTGTACTTTTCTTTATTGATTTTTTTTTTCCTGTCTGTGGATTTATTTTGTCCAGATCGGCATACCCGTGCAATGTGTCCAATCTTTCCGCATTGCCTGCATGCTTTGTCCTTAAACCAGCAGTCTCTCTGGTCATGGGTGGATCTGCCGCAGCGATAACATCTCTCGAAACCCTCTGTCATTTCATGGGTGCCGAAGTCCTGTGTCTTTTGTTGTATCTCTGCAGCTCCTCTTGCGGCTGCTTCGTATGATACTGCCATACTGAAAGCCTTGTCCAGTGTTAAATCCTTTTCAGAAAGCAGCCTTTTCTGTGTTCCTTCACTTAAGAGACCGCAGCCGAATTTGTCTCGAAGATAATCTGCTAGTCCTGCCCCGAATTGGCAGTGTTTTGATAGCTTTCTTAATTCGGTGAGGTAATCAGCGTTACTTTCATTCTTGTGTTGATTTCTCTTGAAGAATTTGAATCGTTCCGCTATCAGCAGCGGTGTTGGGTTTAAGTGCTCCTGTAGGGTATCAACAATTTCTTTAAAATTCTTGTCCTTTGGTTTGGCTGGAGTGATTAAATTTCGTAACAGCCCGTATGTCTTTGCGCTCATTAGATTTAGCAGTACTGAAGCTTTTTTTTCATCTTCTATTCCATTTGCAGTGCAATATACCTCCACTCTTTCCACATATGTGGTCCAATCCTCTATCTCGTTATCAAAAGCATCAATATTGCCAGACTTAGGCATCTTAGAAAAGATATGGTGCTTCCCGCGCTTTTCCCGCCGCTGCTGCCGATGACAACGCTGTTTCCCGCGGTTTCCGTTCCTTTTTTATTTATTTATTTACAGTTGGAGACTCGTTCCCGCCGGACTTTCTCTCTGGGTCTGAACGCCGACCTCCTTGCAGCGCCGGCCGTCTCCCGAGTGCTCCCTCCCCGTCTGTTACTGCTTGCCTCCAATTTCGCTGCTTGGTCCAGCTGTAGAGCCAGCCGCTGGAGCCCCAGCCTGACGCCCAGGAAGGATTAGCACAGTACCTGCCACCAGCTTG
The DNA here is from genome assembly GCF_052327205.1 of Somniosus microcephalus. NCBI lineage: Eukaryota > Metazoa > Chordata > Chondrichthyes > Squaliformes > Somniosidae > Somniosus > Somniosus microcephalus. The sequence continues at coordinate 229,594,537 of NC_140987.1, forward strand.
GCCAGCTGGTGAAACCACAGCTTCTTTCACTTTCTTGATTCTTCTGGACGCCAGAGGAATCGATGTCCTTGAGGTGCTGCCGAATTGCAGGTAAGTCCGTTTCCACTTCGTCGCCACTGTTGTGTCTCTGTGTTGATAGAGACACTGAAGACAGGGGTTGGTTTGATAGGTGTTTACTAAACAAAGTCTGGAGGGGAACTAACGGACACAACACAATATACAGGCTTATATAGCCCAAGTGGCCATTACCGGCATTACAGTACACATGGGGCTCTTAAAGGCACATACACTACAGGGATCATCGGCTCAACCCCGGTCAGAGGAGCCTTGGGCTGGCCTCCATCGTTTCTTTTGTTTATTTTTGTCTCTTCTCCCGAGTTGGGAGAGGGCCTCTCGTCTTCGTCAACGGCCCGGGGTTGGTCAATGATCTCCCGATGTGTGACCCCGGGGCGGGACGCCGGCTCGAACGGTCTTCTTGATGGCGGCTTAGTCTTCTTCGTCTTCCTCCGATGGTGCAGAGGAGTTCACTGATCTTCTCCCAAACTAGCTCCTCTTTACCCAGCTCAACAACCGCCGGATTCCACCCCTCGAATTCGACTCTCCAACGACTCAACTGTCCGACCGCTGCAACTGTGTCTGTCTCCCCTCCAACTGTAACAGTTTTTCATTCCACTTCAACTCCCCCAATTATACTTTTCCTTCAGGAGCCTCCACTTCCCGCCCAAAATCAAGTTAGTCTTTGTTTAACTTTTGGCGGGCTGGGAGCACAGCGGGGTAGTTATTATATTTTTGATATACCTATCAATTCATCCAATGAAAAGCGACGAGTTAAGATAGTAACTATAGGTTTTTATTGGCTAAATAACAGAGCCCACCCTCGTGGGTGATCGGGTCCAACAAGGAGGAATACCAGCCAGTCGACCACCTTTATACCTGGGCAAGCAGGCGGAGTCATGGGCGGAGTCAGCTGTGGTCAGCCCAGGTATAACAGCGTGACAAGAGGTGACCTTGTGTAGTGATACAACAGTGTAAACAGTGATAACCATAGTGTAACGATATAAACAGTGATAACCATAGTGTAACGATAGTGAACGATAAAAGTGGTTTACCACATTCACCCCTTGTTTAGATTTGAGTCCGGCGGGGTGAAGTGTACTATCAGTTCGGGTATGTCAGTCTGTCCGGAGGCCTCGTAAGTCTCCCTGATCGGCGCAGCAGCGGCGGCGGTGATGCAGTATCCGATGTTAATGCTGGTGTCTGCGTGGTCGGCGAAGGCTCGTGGGGTTCCGGCATGCCGTCTACCTGGGGTGGATTTGGGGGGGTGGTGGGGGGTAACGGTGGTGTCTCAGGGGTGCCCGAGGGTGCAAGGTCTCGTAAGGAGACTGTGTCCTCCCGCCCATCTGGGTATGCCACATAGGCGTACTGGGGGTTGGCATGCAGGAGGTCCACCCTCTTGACCAGGGGGTCTGTTTTATGGGCCCTCACATGCTTTCGCAGCAAGACGGGCCCCGGAGAAGTCAGCCATGTTGGTAGCGAGGTTCCCGTAGTCGACTTCCTGGGGAAAACAAACATTCGTTCATGGGGGGTGGCATTAATGGCCGTGCAAAGCAGTGACCGGATGGAATGCAGCGCTGCCAGGAGGACTTCCTGCCAGCGAGAGGTTGGCAGGCCCTTAGACTTTAAGGCTAAGAGAACGGCCTTCCAGACAGTCGCGTTCTCTCTTTCCACCTGGCCGTTCCCTCGGGGGTTGTAGCTGGTGGTCCTGCTTGCAGCAATGCCTCTCGCTAGTAGGAACTGGTGAAGTTCCTCGCTCATGAAGGATGAGCCCCGGTCGCTATGTATATAGTTCGGGAACCCGAACAAGGCGAAGAGGTCGTTCAGGCATTTGATGACCGTGGTACTGGTCATGTCTGGGCAGGGGAAGGCAAAGGGGAAACGGGAGTACTCATCAATGATGTTGAGGAAGTACACATTACGGTCAGAGGACAGGAGGGGCCCCTTAAAATCGATGCTCAAGCGCTCGAAGGGGCGGGTGGCCTTGATCAGGCTTGCTCTGTCCGGCCTAAAGAAATGCGGTTTGCATTCGGCGCAGGTTTGGCAGTTCCTGGTCATGGTCCTGACCTCCTCGATGGAGTAGGGCAGGTTGCGGGCCTTAATGAAGTGGTAAAGTCTGGTGACCCCGGGGTGGCAGAGGTCATTGTGGAGGGTCTGCAGTCTATCAATTTGCGCGTTGGCGCATGTACTTCGTGATAGAGCATCTGTGGGTTCGTTCAGTTTACCAGGCCGGTACAAGATATCATAATCATAGGTGGAGAGCTCGATTCTCCACCTCAAGATCTTGTCGTTCTTGATTTTGCCCCTCAGCTTGTTATTAAACATAAAAGCGACCGAACGCTGTTTGGTGAGGAGGGTAAATCATTTGCCTGCCAGGTAATGCCTCCAGCGTCGTACTGCCTCCACGATCGCCTGGGCCTCCTTCTCGACCGAAGAGTGTCGGATCTCAGGGCCCTGGAGGGTCCTTGAGAAGAAGGCCACAGGTCTCCCCGCCTGGTTAAGGGTTGCTGCTAGGGCGAAGTCGGATGCATCGCTCTCCACTTGGAAAGGGATAGACTCATCCACCGCGTGCATCGTGGCCTTAGCAATGTCTCCCTTTATGAGGGAGAAGGCTGCGCACGCTTCTGCCGTCAGGGGGAAGGAGGTGGACTTCATGAGGGGTCTGGCTTTGTCCGCATAATTCGGCACCCATTGGGCATAGTAGGCGAAGAGCCCAAGGGTTCTCTTCAGCGCCTTTGGACAGTGGGGGAGGGGTAGCTCCATGAGGGGGCGCATTCTTTCGGGGTCGGGGCCGATGATCCCGTTCTCTACTACGCAGCCGAGGATGGCGAGACGCGAGGTGTTAAACACACATTTCTCCTTATTGTAAGTGAGGTTCAGCCATTCGGCCGTACGGAGGAATTTCTCCAGATTAACATCGTGGTCCTGCCGGTCGCGGCCGCAGATGGTGACGTTATCTAGATAAGGGAACGTGGCCTGCAGCCCGTTCTGGTCAACCATCCGGTCCATCTCCCTTTGGAAGACCGAAACCCCGTTGGTGACGCCGAAGGGAACCCTAAGGAAGTGGTAGAGGCGGCCATTCGCCTCGAAGGCGGTATACTGGCGGTCCTCAGGGCGGATAGGGAGTTGGTGATAGGCCGACTTAAGGTCGATGGTGGAGAATACCCGGTACTGTGCAATCTGATTGACCATATCAGATATGCGGGGAAGGGGGTATGCGTCCAGCTAGGTGTACCGGTTTATGGTTTGGCTGTAGTCGATGACCAGGCGGTTTTTATTGCCGGTCTTAACGACTACGACCTGGGCACGCCAGGGGTTGTTGCTCCTCTCGATGATGCCCTCCTTCAGGAGATGCTGCACATCAGAGCTAATAAAAGCTCTGTCCCCGGCGCTGTACCGCCTGCTCTTGGTGGCGGCGGGTTTACAGTCGCGGGTGAGGTTAGCGAACAGGGAGGGGGGCGGGACCTTGAGGGTGGATAGGCCGCAGGTGGTATGCGGTGGGCGGTTTAAAGGCTGCTGGTTGTCGACTGTGAGTGGGGGGAGGGGTCCACCGTATGCCAAAGTGACACTTTGAAGGTGGGATTGGAAGTCCAGCCCTAGTAGGACGGCAGCGCAGAGCTGGGGCAGGACGAGGAGTTTAAAATTTTTATACTCCGTGCCCCTAACCGACAGGGTCACAACACAGTAGCCGCTGATGTCTGTAGAATGGGACCTCGACGCCATCGAGATCCGGTTGCGCGTTGGCCGGACAGTGAGGGAGTAGTGGCTCACCGTGTCTGGATGAATGAAACTCTCTGTGCTTCCGCTGTCGAACAGGCAGGTCGTGGCGTGGCCGTTTACTTTGATGTCCATCATGGACTGAGACAGGTGATGCGGGTGAGCTTGGTCCAGTGTGACGGAGGCTAGTGTATGGCTGAGCGAGCTGCTGTAGTCTGCGGGTGAGACGGTGGTCGGGTCTGGAGACAAGGTGGCGGTCGATTGTGGTGGACAAAATGGCGGCGCCCACGAGGTTGAATAAAATGGCGGAGGAGATGGCCGCCCCCACAACTCACATGAGGCACTGCTGGCGTCGGTGGCCTTGATCAAAGATGGCCGCCCCCATGACTCACACGAGGGGATACTGGCATCTGTGGCTTTGATGAAAGATGGCCGCCCCCACAACTCACATGAGGCACTGCTGGCGTCTGTGGCTCTCCCCCTGCAGGCCTTAGCGAAGTGGCCTTTCTTGTGGCAATCAGAGCAAGTCGCGTTTCTTGCAGGGCAGCGCGTCCTCGGGTGTTTCGCCTGGCCACAGAAGAAGCAGCCGGCGGCCCGATCGCGGGGCTCCGATGTTGCAGCTGGTACCGGGGGTGGCGGTCCCGATCGGTTCTGGGACGCCGACGCTGAGGTAGGTCCCAGAGGCGGTGGTGCAAGGGGTATTGCGGCCGGGGTCGGGCCGGAGTCCCAGGGTCGCGCAGCACAGTACCTGGAATACACCTCGAGGTCCCGATGGGCCACTTCCAGAGAGCGAGCGAGGGCTGCAGTTGTATTCAGGTCGAGGTCCTTTGATTCGAGCAGTCTTTGCCGTGAGTAGTCGGACCGAAGGCCTTTCACGAAGGCATCGCGGATATTCCCTTCAGTATTTTCTGCAGCTGTTACAGCTTTAAAGTCACAGTCCCTGCCGAGTGTTTGTAGCGCCCGTAAAAATTCATCTACAGACTCTCCTGGCTGTTGCGAGCGGGATCTTAGGAGATGTCTGGCATACATAGAGTTTACCGGGCTCCGGTACTGCTCTTTCAGCAGGTTGAGGGCATCCTCGTATGTAGTAAGGTCCTGGATGAGTGCAAATACTTTAGGGCTCACTTGGGCGGTCAGAACTCTTAGTTTGGATCCCGGAGGCACGCCGGATTCTCCCAGGTAGGATTCGAAACAGCTCAGCCAGTGCTTGAAGTCGAGGGCTGAGTTCGCTGCCTGTGGGTTTAGATCCAGGTACGGCGGTCGGAGGGCTCGCAGCCAAGCCGGCTGCTGTGGCTGTTGTAGCTGGCCGTTTGGCTGGTCGTTTGGCTGCTCCGATCCACTCATTTCAAAATTTAGCCAATAAAATTGATATACCTATCAATTCATCCAATGAAAAGCGACGAGTTAAGATAGTAACTATAGGTTTATATTGGCTAAATAACAGAGCCCACCCTCGTGGGTGATCGGGTCCAACAAGGAGGAATACCAGCCAGTTGACCACCTTTATACCTGGGCAAGCAGGCGGAGTCATGGGCGGAGTCAGCTGTGGTCAGCCCAGGTATAACAGCGTGACAAGAGGTGACCTTGTGTAGTGATACAACAGTGTAAACAGTGATAACCATAGTGTAACGATATAAACAGTGATAACCATAGTGTAACGATAGTGAACGATAAAAGTGGTTTACCACAATTTTAAAATGTTTCAGATGGCCGGTGAAGGCCCATCTCTGGTCTGGAGTGACCTTCATTGTTTTTAATGTCGTGCTGATCTCATTATCTAGTCCTTGGTGCTGTTCTTATGAATATGAAATTGTCCCCTTTTGTCTGGGTCAACATTTAGATGGCCTCTGTCTCCAGGCCGATCTTGACTGGATCTGCATCTAATCCACATGTATATGTGTGGGTCTGGTTTCGTTCTCTCAGAAACGGCTTCCAGAACTTACTGTGGGTTGAATCCACAAAGCTGTCTGAGGCTTTTCAGGAACCATTTTAAAATGTCCCAATAAGCCGGTCACGTGGTATGGTGGCCATTTTGTATGCCCCTTTTTCTGGGCTTCCTTAAAACAGTCTTTAAAATCATGGCCTCTTCTGCCATTCGACCCTTTATAATATAAAGTTCAATTTTGCGAATCCTACACTCCCCCTGATGATACTGTAACTTGCTTGAAGTATCATAATTCTGGGCGAGCAAAATTTTCTGACTCTCCACAATCAAACCATCCCCAGTATTTGCCTATCTATGACCCCACGACACATGCATTTCCCATTTCAGAAAAACCTAGTATACATTAAGCATCTATAGATGGCAATACCTTGGAGTTAAAATCTGACAACTTACTTCCAGGTGTGGAGGTGGGCCTTATACCCCCACATCACCTAGTGCATGCACATTAACCTTTTAATAATAACAGCACATCTAATTAAAATGCAATAAGAAAAATAAAGTATTCACACGAAAATCAAAAATGCACATGAATACATGTCAAAAATAATCCAGAGGAGGGAGGGAAAACTTTAACTTTATACACAGCAGCAAAAATCTAAATGGGTGTCTCTTCTTCTACCCGCACATAATGCTCCCTCCATTCCCCTCTATTCTCATACTTTTGCGAATGTTTGACCTTTTTACTGTGTACAAACAGTAAATAAACTACAATGACAACCTGGCACACGACAAGAATGTGGGAGGCTATCCTAATCCAAGAAGGGACTTCTATATTAGAGAACCGGTCCCACCACGGTGGGGTCACTATGTCCAATATATCTGCCCCTATTTCTAAAGTCTTCTGCTCCAGTGTGTAGAAGTGTTTCTGTGAAACCACAATGGCTTTTAATATCTTGGTGAGGTGTTCAGGGAGAGGGGGAATTATATACCCAAAATGTGCAATGAATCGCTGCAGATTGGTGAAATTCTCTTTAACAGTGATGTGAACAGTGGAAGGTTCAGGGATGGGGACAATTCGCTCTTGGGCCACTTGAACTTCTGCCCTGGGCTTGAAACTGAAGCTGCTGTCACTGACCGGACACCAACCGTGCTGTCCATGCTGGTAGTGGGGCGCTGCAGTGGTGACACAGTATGTCCCACCTCCTATATATGCCACCTGCGGGGGCACATGGCCTTGTGCCATTGCCTCCATGGTGCAATTTATAGGCTTCGCGCCAGCAGTTCTGAACCCACACTGTGGTTTTGAATGGGCATTCAAGTGCTGGGGACACAGGCTGATGTGTGCTCCCCGGCTCCGGCACCCCGAGAGGTCGGTACCCATCATTGCATGCTCCCATCGAATGACGTAAGGTGGGACCCCTGTGTAGCGAATGTGCGCACCCCCCTGAATGACTCCAATGTTCCCCACCCTGTATACCGGGGCGGGTTTAGCTGTCTTTCCCATTACCGGCATTCTTACCACTATACCCATAATGGTGTGATTAGACCGTCCACAGTCCACTGGGACTGGGTAGGCCTCTGAAGCTAGTCTGAGCTGGCACGGGCTCAATGTATTCTCAAAAGGGTGGAGGGCTGTGAGGTGCTTGTTGCTGATCCAGGAGGGGACTAAACCTTGTTTTAAATCCTCCAGGTTACTGCGGCCCTCGCCCAGTAACCACGCCCCGTATAGCACACAAGCTTGGTTCTGCGCAGCCTGATCGGACGCGTTCCGATCCTCCCTAATGAGAGCATTTACCGTTCTGGCATGTTTCTCCAGCTCAGATATTATCTCTTTTAAGTGTAGTGTCATAGCCTGGTCCTCGTGTAACTCAGAACCCACTACCTTATTCTCATCAGCCAGTATCTTTCTTAACTGTGTTTTCAAACCATTGATCTGGGTTTGCAGCGCTACATCATCCAGTGTGTTGATGACTGAAGTTCCTGTATTAAAAGCTGTGAAAATATCATTCACTGCACCCCTTCTTTGTCTCCCTACTCTGTTCAAGACCTCGTGTGGTGTGGTGTACAATTCGGCTCTGTCAACATCGGCAAAGTCGAATTCGTAAAACTGTTTAAACGTGTTTGTTAACAGGACCTGGTATAATTGCTCCGTTTCCCTGGGGCACCACTCTGGCAATCGGACCTCGGTGAGGTTTAAAATCACCGAAGCCACCACGTAGTGGACCCCTTGGTACAGTACCTGACCTGTGGGTACCAATACCAATCCGTTCCCGGGTCCCTTTGTTGTGGTGGGGCACTCTTCCTTGAGGGCTTTTGCTACCGGAACTGTGGGCAGGGGCGTTTACTGGGATCTGAGAGTATGGGACTCTGCACGCCCGTGTGCTGACGTCCCACCTCATTCCTTGTCCAGCATCCTGCCACTGTCTTTGGAAAAAGATGGAGACACCTGTGGGGCAAGCACATTCTGAACCCCACATACAAATGTAGATCCTCTCATCTGGTTCCCACCATTTGTCCCAACAGACACTCAACCCCTCATGAGTTCCCATAATAGTTCGATGGGTGTTGTTACCCAGTCTCTCCCACTCCACAGTGGAGTTCTTCATGGTGCTGCTCAACTTGCGCAGCCACCACCAACAATCCAAATGTACATGTCCCAGACAGTTCAAACAAATCTTCTTTCCCACGGTGACGCTGATCCTGGGTGCAATGATCCGCACCCTGGGGCACATCAGAGACGTTTCTCTGTATGCGAACCCCGTCTGGTTGGAGTATTCAGTAGAGTTCGAACCCAGCCAGCCTGGCCATCTTCCTTCATGGAAGCAGACAGCAGTCTTTTCAGCGTCCCGTGGGCCAGTTCCATCAGTCGCGACGGGGCCTCTGTTGCCAGAGCACCCGTAAATCGTGGAGTCCTTGGTGCGGCCCCGATAGGCCCAGCTCCATCCGATCGTCATGAAGGCGACGAGGATCCCTCTCATCTTTTCTGGCTCCTGTAACAGATCACACAATATAGCCATGCTCCCGAGAGATTCTGTTTTAGATGACGACATGATCGGTTCTTTCGACCTCGATCCAAAAATACACACATACTGGGCAGATTTCGAAACTACTTAAACTCTAATCCCCTTAATATTTACATACCTTAAACTTAAACTTAAACTTAACTTATGTGCAGCGCCGCCCGTCCTCGGGCGGCTTGCCTAATCCCTGATTGGACTGCAGCCCGCCGCTTCCTGTGGCGGGGCTGCAGTGACCTTTGGCTTGGGTTCCCCGCAGCCTTTTGCTGTTAATCGGGGACTGCGTTTTGTCAAGGATTTCTCAAGTCGGCGTTTACTGGGAGCTGGGGACTCAGGCCAAGGTTTTACTGGCTGAGGCGTTCGAGTCGACCTGCGAAAAGGTACTTTGGGCGTGGCTCTCTTAGCGAGTGGACCTTCGGGTGGGACCTTAGCTCTCACAGCCCGTGGCTCTTCCACGACTGTGGGCTTCGGCTCCCTCCCCTCAGGCTCCGCCCCTTTGGGATTTGGGTCTGTGGCAGACGACTCCTCCTCACCTGTCCCTACAGGTGGAGGATCTCCGCCACCAATTTCTACCTCCCCTACGCTCGAGTCGAGGGCGGGACCTCCGTCCTCCGACTCCACCTCCTCCAGAATCATGTCGAGGGCGGGAGCTTGTTGTTCGGGCCCCTCCTCGTCCGAGTCCCAGGCCATAGGGGAAGCCTCCCCCCAGGTGGGCGGGACAGCTTCTCCTTCCAAGCAGGCTACAACACCAGCTTGTGTGGTCTGTGACTCATCGCACGCCTCAGGCTGAGGATCTTTACCCTCAGACCTGGCTTCGGTTGCTGATGCTCTTGCACCCGGTTTAAACAGTTTGCACCGTCTTATGTGAAACCACTTGTTGCGTCGGGACACCTCTACTGCGCGACTGGCGTGGACCGGTGGATTTTTCACCGATTCCGGTCTATCCTCCTGGTCTACGGCTCTCTCGCCAGCGCATAGGGTTAGACCCAAGAATTTTACTTCTCGCCGGCCAACCCGCGCCTTTGTTGGGTTTTCCTTAACACTCTCTATCTCTTCCACATTCGTACCCACTCCCCAGAGACAATGATTTCTCAGGTCCACGTGGATCCCGTGGGCCACCAAGAAATCAGACCCCAGGACTCCCGTTCCACCTCCCACCTCCCACTTCATTAGTGTACACTTCTACGTGGTGCAGAGTGGTCCTAAATGAATGGAGAGGGGAAGGGAATGTGCGCCAGCCTGTTCTTCGCCCATGAAGCCCGACAGGAGGTATGGGACCTCGGTGGACAGAGGCGAGGCGGTGGGGTTATCTGCGTGGATTACGGTGCATGATGCTCCCGTATCCAACAAATAAGTCCCTTTTACCTCCTCCACCTCCAACTCCACGAGGGGTCATCTCCATACATCATATCGCAGCACAGACAGGTAGACGGGCTGCGCCGACTCTAGTCATTTGGGCACAACGGTCGGGGTTTCGGGCACAACAAGACCGGTGGTGACAGCTATTTTCCCCTCTGAAATCATCAGAGACCGCATTGTCTCTATGATTGATTCAATCGCAGCGGGATCCATAACTGCACCAGCTCCTTGTGCTGGGGCAGGAGCTACGGCTTGGGTTTGGGCTGGTGCTGGGGCGGCGGTCTGGGCTTGGGCTTGGGCTGCGGGAAATTTCCCTTTATTATCCTTCCACGGATTTCTACAGTCCTTGTGCCAATGTCCATCCTTCCCACACCCGTAGCAATTGAGCTTGGCTTGGACAGGGCGATTCCCCTCCTGATGCCACTCCTTCTTGCTTGGGGCTGCGGGTTTTGCCTCATGCACCTTTCCCTTCTGGGGAGGTGTTTCCTGACCTCTACAATTCTTATATGCAACATTTAGCTGACGGTGTACCATCTCCTCCGTGACACCGGGACCTTGGGGATCAAACCATGACCTGGCAAGGGCCCATATCTCTGGCAAGCTGTAGGTAACCAAGCAACGGAGCCAATGAACCCACTGTTCGTCGCTCATTGCAGCCCATTGAGGCACACCCGGACAGCTGCATTGATACACTGCCCACAGCCTTTCTGCGAAAACCCGTGGGGGTTCTCCAGATAGCTGCACGGTCCCTTCCACATGGTCGAACGGACTACCGTCGTCCACTCCCATCACTTCTAAAACATCCTCCCTGAGATCCGTATACCCTTTCCGTCCCCTCTTACTTTCATCTGAGAGGCACTGAAGGATTGTGCAATCCAGGGAGAAAAGCAACAATTTCACCTGTTCTGTTCATCACAGTCATTAATGGCTGCTGTTTCCTCTATCTCCCTGAAATGAATCGAGGGATCTCCCTTTAATGTGAGTCGTGTGAGGTGGCTCACCATGGACCTTAATTGCAGGGCAGCGTAAGGCACCACGAGTTGGTTCTGGTGGGGTCCAACATCACCATTGGCAGCGTTGGGACCGAACCTCTGGTGCCGAGCGGGACACATTGGTGCCGGTCCCGGCTTTGCTACCAGTGGCTGTTCTTTCTCACATTCCACCTCGGCTACCTCCTCTTTTACCACCCCCTGTTTTTCTGGCCAAGTCTCATTATAGCTCGGCGGTGCTGAGGGCTCGGTGGCTGGTACCACAACTACTTCAGCTGGAATCGGCTGTTTTGATTCCTTTAAAACGTCCATGTGACTGGCTTTCAAGCTGACGAGACACACCATGCCTTTTGCCTTAACCAGGGCTGTTCTTAGGTCCTCTATGGTCTTTTGGCAGGGGCCGTGGTCTGTGCTCTCAAACCCGTGCTCGAGGGCTAGCTTGTAAGCTGCCTTAACCTCCACTACTCTCTCCTCCTGCGCTCTTAGCTGTTGTGCGAGGCGGGCGTTTTTCTCCCGTATCTTCATTTAATTGATCTTTGCCTCAGTAACCTGGCACTCCAGGTACTCTATCCTAGCCTGATGTTGACTAGCTACCACTTGGCGTTCCTGATTTAGAGCTTGAAGCGCTGTGATGAGTTTTTCCCCACCCATGGCCTTTTCCTCTATCTCTGCTGCCTGGGTTGCGATCCTGGCTGCCTTTGCTGCAACGACCCGGTCCAAGATCTGGACCTGCTTCTTGTAACACATCAGCCACACTGCCTTCTCCACTGACTTCTTATGCTCTTTGCTCTCTGTCCACCTGATGGCTGCGTCCACTGGATGCCCATCCAGCAAGAGATCGGAAATCCACTGTTTAGTGAGATTTACCTTGCCAAAGACATAATCCGCTATCCACTCATCCATTGCATTTCGACCATTCAAACTTGGATCTATTACATTCCAATCCTTCTGCCAGAGTCCTGCCATGGTCGCCATTTTCTGTAAGGGGTTTTAGATCGCAGAGATTTCTCTCTCTTGAGGCCTCTCTCTCTTGCACAGTAAAACCTTGAGTGGTTCGACCCACTTGCCCCTTAGTTTCTATACTCTGGACTTTGGGGCAGGAATTTCAATGTAGAGAAAACTCTTGTAGACCAAGTTTGATGAAAACAAAATGAAATGTTATTGCATATGGAAAATAAATCAAATGCAAACAGATAAGAGAGTACATGGGAGGGAAAAACATAAACAAATCATAACGACACAATACTAACTAAGGCAAAAACAGGCATCTTATACTCTACAAAAATCATCATGAAATAAGGAAACACACGGAATATGGAGGGACAACAACTCATGTTAATTGTACCCTTAAATCCACCCCCTTAAACCTATCTAGATCTGATTGTGAAGGGCTAGAAATATGCTCACCAATCCAACTAGGAAGTACAATGTTTTGAACCAGTCTGTGTTTGATCCTTTCAGGCGTTCTGTCTCCACGTGGATCGTGGAGCCCCAGCGAGCTGTGCCACACCTTTCCTGAGGTGGGGGTCGGGGGTGGCTGGACACCGGCTGGTTCTGGATGTCGGCGGGGTCGGGGCTCGTCGGCTCAACCCCGGTCAGAGGAGCCTTGGGCTGGCCTCCATCGTTTCTTTTGTTTATTTTTGTCTCTTCTCCTGAGTTGGGAGAGGGCCTCTCGTCTTCGTCAACGGCCCGGGGTTGGTCAATGATCTCCCGATGTGTGATCCCGGGGCGGGACGTCGGCTCGAACGGTCTTCTTGATGGTGGCTTAGTCTTCTTCGTCTTCCTCCGATGGTGGAGAGGATTTCGCTGATCATCTCCCAAACCAGCTCCTCTTTACCCAGCTCAACAACCGTCGGATTCCACTCCTCGAATTTGACTCTCCAACGACTCAACTGTCTGACCACTGCAACTGTGTCTGTCTCCCCTCCAACTGTAACCGTTTTTCATTCCACTTCAACTCCCCCAATTATACTTTTCCTTCAGGAGCCTCCACTTCCCGCCCAAAATCAGGTTAGTCTTTGTTTAACTTTTGGCGGGCTGGGAGCACAGCGGGGTAGTTATTATATTTTTAAATATTTTAGATGGCCGGTGAAGGCCCATCTCTGGTCTGGAATGACCTACATTGTTTTTAATGTCGTGCTGATCTCGTTATCTAGTCCTTGGTGCTGTTCTCATGAATATTAAATTGTCCCCTTTTGTCTGGGTCAACATTTAGATGGCCTCTCTCTCCAAGCCAATCTTGACTGGATCTGCATCTAATCCAAATGTATATGTGTGGGTCTGGTTTTGTTCTCTCAGAAACGGCTTCCAGAACTTACTGTGGGTTGAATCCACAAAGCTGTCTGAGATTTCGCAGGAACCATTTTAAAATGTCCCAATAAGCCGGTCACGTGGTATGGTGGCCATTTTGTATGCCCCTTTTTCTGGGCTTCTTTTAAAACAGTCTTTAAAATCACGGCCTCTTCTGCCATTTGACCCTTTATAATATAAAGTTCAATTTTGCGAATCCTACAAAACTGCATTAAAAGGTATGACAGTAGGTAAGCAATGGCTAGCATTTAAAGAATGAATACATAATTTACAACAAGTATAGTTCCTTTAAGGTACAAAAACCCCACAGGAAAAGTGGTCCAGCCATGGCTAACAAGTGAAGTTATGTAGGGGGGCATCCTTTACCTGGTTTACGGTAATTTACCTGGTCAGGCAGCCTTTTGCCACTGCACTGTGACCAATTCCAATCAGCAGTTTCGAATCGCTAAACCCTCCTTCCAGTTCTGACTGGAGGAACTTAGAATTAATGATATATTAAAAACGGACAAATGGTCTGGATGCAAGAAAGTCAAATTTTATTAAAACTAAAGAAACTACACCACACGATCAAAGTAATCATGGTAAAATTGCTTAACAGGGGAAGGCAGATGGCAAAAACGAGGGATAAATGGTTACAGTGTTAATCTTACAATCTTAGCAACATTTCCCTTAAATTACCACCCCTTTACTTCTCACTAGATTGTCTTGCTAGTGGGTCAGAAGCCTTGCTCACCTGCAGTCCAAAGAGTAAAAGAGAAGAGAGAGATGCTTCTGAGAAGCTATCTTTTATACCCCTTTTTTTGGGGCCCGCCCAGATCTGATGTTTCTGGGCTAAAACAAAAGAGATCCAAACTGTCCACTTGTCTGGGATGGGTTTGGATAAAGTTGCAATTTAAATTTGTCCATTGTCTGTGATGGCTTTCGAATAAAGCTGCAGTGTTTTGAATGTGTTCTCCCATTCATTTAAACGGTTCCTCCTCAGTTTGGATGTGTCCACTTGATATACAAACAAATGCTAATAGCATTCAATTGCTTTGTAAACAAAGCATTGTCCTGTGGTCATCTGGAACCGCAATTGATTGACAGTCTTGAGTGCTTAGCAAACAAAGTCCCTTTGTTCATGCTGGCAGTTTCAAGCACTTGATCTTAGAGTCAATTTCAGTGAATGGCTGTGTGTAAACAACCCAGTGTGCTTGCTGTCCGATGATTGGCTGATTCAAACGGTCTACTCCCCAGTGTAAACAAACAGCTTCTAGGTTACCAGACCCGCCCAATACCACAGGGTGACTGACAGCTCAGGCTCCATTCAAACCCACTACAGGGCAGCGCTGAGCTTTTTCATATGCTAACAGCCTGTCTGTTTCATATGCTAACAGCCTGTCTGTCCTTTTAAATTCTGTTTCCATGAGGTCTGTTCAGCCATTTTTAACAGTCCAAAACTCAAGAGTACATCTTTTAATAAAATGTACAATCATAAAGTGTGCGATTTTCACAAAGTTCTTTGATTCCAGTGTCCAAGTGCTGCCCAGCTTACGAGCTTTTTAACGCAGCCTTTTGCGGTTCTGGGTATGTTTTAAAACATTGTCCAACCCAGAGACAATTTAAATCACACAGGTCTTCGTCCACGATGTGGATTAATATTTCCCGATCTTTGGGGGCTGAGGGGATTTTGTGACCCCTACATTTAAAGATAGCATTAGATCAAAGGAAGAGGCTTATAATGTTGCCAAAAAGAATAGTAAGCCTGAGGATTGGGAGGATTTTAGAATTCAGCAAATGAGGACAAATAAATTGACAAAGAAAGGGAAAATAGCATATGAGAGTAAACTAGTGAGAGACATAAAAACAGACTGTAAAAAATTCTATAGGTATGTAAAAAGGAAAAGATTAGCAAAAGTAAATGTGGGCCCCTTACAAGTTGAGATAGGAGAAATTATAATGGGGAATAAGGAAATGGCAGGGAAATTAAACAAGTACTTTGGAGTGAATTTTCCCAGCCCTCAGGAGGTGGGTATGGAGGCAGGACTGCTGGGAAAATGGCAGAAACTGGGAGCGGGTACCGAACCCACTCTCAACCTGCCTCCATGCTATCTTCCCGGGAGGTGGGTCCCCGACTCGCGCAGGGACCCGTCTCCTCGAGGCAGGAAGGGGATTACAGCCAATTAACTGCTTGTTAACAGGTAGTTAACAGGCAGTTTAGAGGCTTTTCCCCATTTTACCCCTGCGAGTGCAGGCTTCCTGACATCAGGAAACCCTGCCAGGGTCAGCGAGGCGAGCAGTGGGTCTGCGTGGGTGAGAGGGGTCAAAAAGTCCGCTGTGGAGGTAAGTGATGGGTGCAAGTGTGGAGAGGTAAGTATGGGAAGTGAGTGTAAAGTGTTAGAAAAAGTTTACTTACCTTTGATTCTTCCTGCAGGCTTCAACCCTTGGGTATCCGGAGGTGCCTCATCTCAACAGCAGAGATGACAGAATGGCTGCTGCATTCTCAGATGCAGCAGCCATCTGATTTCTGCTAAGAAAAGAGGTTTGGTGAGTCTTCAGTATAAGGGTTCACCATAGAACAGAGATTGTCAGTGTTTCACAGCTTTTCTAACCTGTCAAACACTGACAATTCATCTGTCAAAAACATTTTGACAGATGAAATGTCATACGCTGATGTCCTCTGTCACCGGCTTTCCATTAATTGGCCTGCTAAGCCTGCAGGGCGGGCTTAACAAGGTCAATGAAGGGAAAGTAGCGTCGGTTGGCCAGACATCATTGGGGGCGAGACTGAAACCCAACAACCAGCAGTCCCGCCTCCACCGCGCCCCCATTGACAAAATCCAGCCCTTTGTGCCTGTCTTCTCGTAAGAAGACACGAAAAAACTCCCAGAAATAATGGAGAATCAAGGCTCTAGCGAGAATGAGGAACTGAAAGAAATTAGGATTAATAAAAAAAATAGTACTGGAGAAATTAATGGGACTGAAACCCAATAAATCCTGTGGACCTGGGCCTACATCCTATGATTTTGAAAGAGGTGGCTTTTTTATTTATAGAGATAGTGGATGCATTGGTTGTCATCTTCCAAAATTTCATAGATTCTAGAATGGTTCCCGTGGATTGGAAGGTAGCAAATGTAACCCCACTATTTAAGAAAGGAGGGAGAGAGAAAACGGGGAACTACAGAGCAGTTAGTCTGACATCAGTAATAAGGAAAATGCTAGAATCTATTATTAAGGGTGTGGTAACAGGGCACTTAGAAAATAATAATAGGATTGGGCAGAGTCAACACAGATTCATGAAAGGGAAATCATGTTTGACAACTCTTAGGCCTAGAAATTCGGTTGGTTGCGCCAGCGATTAGCGCCTAAAGAGCCCGAGATTTGGGGCGTTACCCAATTTTCAGACGTGCGCAGTGATCCTAGCGCATCCTGCCATATTGAGTAGCCTGTTAGTGCCGGCGCTAAGTCTTTGCGCCCGCTCGCGGGCACAGCCAGATAATGACGTAATTTCATTGTGCAACGCCTTTTTGGCGCCCCGTACTGGAAATTCAGTGGCGCCCCCCTCCGTTCCGCCTGGCGCTATTAGTGACAGTTGGATGGAACGTTACCAGGCCCTTCTCGGACTCGGGGGGCGCTCTTTAAAGGGGACAGCACTAGTATAAAACCGGCAGCCATTTGGCCTGGCCATACTGCTCGCTGCTGGAGAGAGTTGCAGACCTTCAGTTACACAGACTTGTTCTTATTGAGCCAGAGGAGCCTTGGGACCTTCAGCCCTGTCCAGAACAGTTGGATCCAGAAAGCTGACTGCATCTTACTCATCGGCCAGAATAATGGGAGCTGCTTTGGAGGGGAACGTCATCCTGGCAGAACAGCTGGCAAGGGCACAGAGACGGAGGGAGAGAGGGCCGGGATTGGCCAGAAGGAGGAGGGCCAATGGACGTCGCCAAATCCGACCATACACTGCCAGGGTTTTCAGGCAGCAAGTCTCCTACCTTACCATGTCGGAGGAGCAGTGTCTGCGAAGGCTCAGATTTGGTAAGGATGTTGTCACTGAGCTGTGCCACCTGCTTGCTGGGGATCTGCAGCCGCGGATACGGTGCAGGACCTCTCTGTCAGTGGCCGTGAAAGTCACTGTTGCGCTCAACTTTTACGCCAGCGGATCGTTTCAGGCAGCAGCTGGGGACAGATCAAATATCTCTCAATTTGCGGTGCATTGCTGCATCCGGCAAGTGACAGCTGCCCTCTACAAAAGGAGGTGCGAATTAATCACCTTCCCTGTGATCCTGGAGAAGCAGGGGGAGCGTGCACAGGGCTTCGCAGCTATTGTGGACTTCCCCATGGTGCAGGGGGCCATTGATTGCACACACGTGGCTTTGCGGGCACCATTACAGAATCCGGAGGAGTTCCGTAACCGAAGGGGCTTCCACTCCCTTAATGTGCAGCTGGTCTGTGATCACCGGCAGATGATCATGGCGGTGAACGCACAATTCCCTGGCAGCATCCATGACGTGTTCATCCTGCGGCAGACCTCAGTGGCTGAACTTTTTGAGGCCCCGGCTCACCCACGAGGCTGGCTTCTGGGCGACAAGGGCTATCCTCTCTGCCCATGGCTCATGACCCCGCTCCGTTTGCCCAGCACCCCGGCAGACGGGCATTACAACAACAGCCATCAGGCCACCAGGAACATTGTGGAGCACACAATTGGTGTGCTGAAGCAGCGTTTCCGTTGTCTAGACCATTCGTGGGGCGCCCTACAGTACTCGCAGGAACATGTGGCATGCATCATTGTTGTCTGCTGCATGCTCCACAACCTGGCCATTCGACGCACCCAGCCAATGCCAGCCGACCCTCAAGGTCCAGCAGAGCAGGCGGACGAGGAGGAGGAGGAAGAGGAGGAGGAGGAGGAGCATGCAGGCGAGGAGGATCAGGAGGAGGAGGAGGAGGAGGAGCATGCGGGCGAGGAGGATCAGGAGGAGGAGGAGGAAGATGGGAGGGCTCTAGAAACTGGAAGGGCCGTTCATCAGAGGCTCATAAGGACTCTGTTCTCGGCCCCTCGGACGGAATGGTGGCTGTGATTCGAACAGCGCCCTCCGGTTCGCTGTAAGCCTATGAAAGCCTCGATGATTGTAAATAGTGTACAGCTCGATTGTAAATAAAAAGTTTTCTTTATTTTCAAACAAGTGCTTCCTTCCAGCATGACAACGTAATGGTAACAGAAATCATAACTAACAAACTAACAGATAACTGTCTGGCAACCCGGCGAAACTAACCAAACCATAACAAACAAACACAGCAGATGTGGACGGCCTTAAATCCGGAAAAAGAGATGTCTTAGCACCTCCCTCTACTGGTGACCCTTTGATGGAGACCGACTCCTCTTACGAGGTCAGCCCCTTCCCTCCCTGCAGCTCCTCCGTAATTGGACCCCAGTGGCTGCGTCAAGGCTGGGGGACGCCTGCTGAGTGTCTGGAAGCGCTGAAGCCCCTGAGGGACGGCCTGGACGACCTCTGGGCTTGGAGGTCCCGCAAGCAGGCTGCTCCAACTGGGCATGTCTGCTAGCAGTCTGCCGCGCAGGTGGTGGCAGCTGCTCTGCTGACGTGCCAGCGGCGGCATCAGGACTGCTCACATGTAGAGAGAGGACACCTGCACCGTGGTCGGCCAAAACACTAGGGCCTAGAAATTGGGTTCTGGTCTTGCCAGGGCTGTAGCGCCAGAAAGTTTGCGCCAGCGGTAATGCGGCAGCGCCCGACGAAAATTCGGGTGCGCCGGGCCCAGACGGCGGCGGGCGCTAAAACCCTCCTTTAGCGCCTCAAAACGGGCGTGAACTTGGGTTTCCCGCCGCTAATCCCCCGCTGCGGCACCCGATGCGGTGCGACAGGCGGGGGAACTGCAGGCCTCCTCCTCCTGTTAAGGAGGAGCTGCCTGCAGCCGACAACTGTCCGGCGGATTGACCCGACATCTGAGCCCGGCACCTCGGGGAAGTGCCGGGCTCGCATGAGAAACTGATCAGGGCCGCGGGGGGGGAATGCAGGAGTCCGGGAAGGGAGGTGCGGGCAGGCGGCCGCCAGGAACGCGGCCGGCCGCCGCTCCACCTTTATGCGCCGGCGCACACTGGGGGAAGACTCTGTTGCCAGAGTCTTAGTTGCGCCTGCCGCGGGCGAGGCGGGCGCAACTGAATTTCGGCTTGGGGCCGGGTTACCACGGCAACCGGGACGCTGCGCACACTGATGACGTCATCGGTGCCGGCGCAGCGCTACCGGTGCAACGCCGATTTAGGGCCCCAGGGAATTTCTCAACTGGCCATAACTCCGGCGCTAGGCCCTCTAGCGCCTCAAATGCGGCGCTAAGCCTACCGAATTTCTAGGCCTAGCACTCTGACGGGGCCGCACAGGATCATACGCCACAATCGACTGCTCCACAGATTTATGGCCTGCTGTGGTGCTGCAAGGGCCTGGGGTGATCCTGCCTGATTCAGCTAGGGTGGCTGCAGAGAGAGTTCGCGTGGCCTGAATTTGCGTGTGGACGAGGCCAGCAAGTGACTGCGTGGCAGCAGTGAGGACCTGCATGGCAGGTGCCAGTGGTTGGGAAAAGCCATGGACAGTCCTTTCCACTGCTTCGGACAAGGCCGGAAGAGTCGTTTCCACTGCCTCGGACAAGGCCTGGACAGACCTTTCCACTGCCTCGGACAAGCCCTGGACAGACCTTTCCACTGCCTCGGACAAGCCCTGGACAGACCTTTCCATTGCTGGGCCGAAGCCCTGGACAGACCTTTCCATTGCTGGGCCGAAGCCCTGGGCAGTCCTTTCCATTGCTGCCCCAAAGTCCAGCACACTCTTTGCCAGTGTGTCGATCGACTCAGGCATCCTCCCCACTGCAGCCATCAGCTCAGTGTGCCTGAGCCGGGCCTGGGCGCTCATCTCGGCAAGGCTACGCACCTCCTCTGCACTCTGTGCAGCAGTCATGGTGGCTTGCCTCGCCCTCCGGGGAGACGGCCCCCGAGCGTCCCTACCCTCCGCGCGTTGCTGCAGGCCGCTGGTTCCTGCAACTGGCTCCTCATCAGAGCTCCCCCCCCCCTCCCCTCAAGGGAACTACTATCCCCAGTCTCCAGATGCGGTGGCTCCCCTGAGGCTGGCACGGATGGTCCGGCTTCCTCCTGGTCGTCGCCTCCGGAGGCACTGGCACTGGAAGCTTGAGGGGCCGGCTCGCGAGCTGGCGATGCAGCATCTGAAAGCAGGGAGGTTGAAGAGTGGCTTTAGCATAAGGACAGTTTGGCAGCAAGGGATGCAACAGTGCGGCAATGCTATGACATGGCTCCACATTGAGAAAGCATACTGGCGGGGGAAACAACTGGACGGTGATAGCTGTAATACTAGAGAACCTTACCATCGTTGTGGACAATGGGGTCGGCAGTTGCAGTGGCGACAGGACCACTCAGGCGTCCTCCCACGATCTGGTGGACTCTCTCCTCGAGATCTGTCAGAGGCTCCAGTTGAGGACGGCCTCCTCCGGTGCGAAGCTGCTCCTTGCGGTTTCTCACCAGCTTGGCCTGCAGGGCAAAGGACGGGGAGTGATGTTACATGATGCCCTGAATGATGATCTCATGCCCCCCATGGTGGAACAGCCCTTACATGATGCCCTGGGTTATCATCTCATGCCCCCCATGGTGGACCAGCCCTTACATGGTGCCCTGAGTCAAATGTGCATGTGTGTGACCAGAAAGGGCCAAGGGTGCTTGCTGACAGATGGCCAGTGGGGCATAGCGCACCCTGTAGCCATAAAGTCAGGTGCTAATGGAGGGATGCATAAGTTTACATTAACTCCACTCACCCTCACGACACGAGTGAGGTCGCTGAATTTCTTCCTGCACTGCACAGGGCTCCTGGTCGCCATGCTGCTGGAGTTGACCCTCTGAGAAACATCCCTCCAAGCTCGTTGGTAGTCCTTATGGTTAGGCCTCCTGCCATTGTCGGGGTAGAGGACATCTCACCAGCGCTCCACTGCAGCCACCAATTCCTCCAGAGACTCCTTGGTGAAGCGCTCTGCTCTCTGCCTCACCCCCTCCATATGCTCCAAGTTTTTTGCGCCAGAGAAGGGCCTGCACCGATTTGCAGGCCTACAAGGCGCAGACTGTGGATGCTGGAGCTGCCTGACCCACCCCTTTAAGAGCTGGCCGGCGCCTGGAAGTCTTGTGGTCATGGGTAATTGAGAGCACCTGCGCTGCGGCTGGACGCCCCGATATTGGATTGCGCCGGCATGTTAGCGCCTTAGGTGCCCCGTGTAATGCCTGAACTCGCACCTCAATCACCTTTGGGGCGCTGCAACCCAATATCGCACGAGGTGTCGATAAGTTGCGTCTGGCTATAAAATTTGCGCTCCGCCAATTCTAACGCCCCAAGCGGGGCTATACCCAATTTCTAGGCCTTAGAGTTTTTTCAGGTTATAATTAGCAGAATAGATAAGTTGGAACCAGTGGATGTGGTGTATTTGGATTTTCAGAAGGCATTTGATAAGGTGCCACACAAGAGTTTATTCAACAAAATTAGGGCTCATAGGATTGGAGGTAATATACTAGCATGGATTGAAGATTGGTTAACGGACAGAAAACAAAGTGTAGGAATAAATGGGTCATTTTCGGATTGGCAGTCTGTAACTAGTTGGGTAGCACAAGGATCAGTGCTTGGGCCTCAGCTATTCACAATCTATATCAATGACTTGGATAAGGGACTAAATGTAATAGATCCAAGTTTGCTGATGATACAAAGCTGGGTGGGAATGTAAGTTGTGAGGAGGATGCAAAGAGGCTTCATGGGGATATAGACAGACTAAGTGAGTGGGCAACAACATGGCAAATGGAATATAATGTGGAGAAATGTGAAGTTATCCACTTTGGTGGGAAAAATAGAAAAGCAGAGTACTTTTTAAATGGTGAGAGACTGGGACATGTTGGTGTTCAGAGGGACCTGGATGTCCTTGTACAAGAAACACTGAAAGTTAACATGCAGGTACAGCAAGCAATTAGGAAAGCAAATGGTATGTTGGCCTTTATTACAAGAGGATTTGAGTATAAGAGTAAGGACATCTTACTGCAATTATATAGGGCCCTGGTGCGACCACACCTGGAGTATTGTATACAGTTTTGGTCTCCTTACCTAAGGAAGGATAATACTTGCCATAGAGGGAGTGCAGCGAAGGTACACCAGACTGGTTCCGAGCATGGGGGGATTGTCCTGTGAGGAGAGATTGAGTAGACTTGACCTATATTCTCCAGAGTTTAGAAGAATGAGAGGTGATCTCATTGAAACATACAAAATTCTTAGAGGGTTTGACTGGGTACATGTAGGGAAGATGTTTCCCCTGGCTGGGGAGTCTAGAACCAGGGGTCGCAGTCTCAAAAAAAGTGGTCGGCCATTTAGGACTGAGATGAGGAGAAATTTCTTTACTCAGAGGGTGGTGAACCTGTGGAATTCTCTATCCCAGAGGGCTGTGGGGGCTCAGTCATTGAGTGTATTGAAGACCAAGATCGATAGATTTTTGTATATTAAGGGAATCAAGGGATATGGGGATAGTGCACGAAAGTGAAGTTGAGGTAGAAGACCAGCTATGATCTTATTGAATGGCGGAGCAGGCTCGATGGGCCGAATGGTCTACTCCTGCTCCTATTTTTTATGTAAAGTACTTTTGGGTTCCCTTTTTTATCAGCTGCTAATCTATTCTCATACTTTCTCTTTGTCCGTCTTATTTCCTTTCACCATTCTCCTCTGTATCGTCTGAATTCGGTTTGCTTCTCTCCTGTATTATGAACCTGACTTTTGTCAAAAGACTCCTTTTTCTGTTTCATTTTAATTTCTATCTCTTTATTTATCCATGGAGCGCTAGCTTTGGATGCCCTTCCTTTCTCCCTTTTGTGTCTATAATGTACACAAATTATCTCTCCTTTGAGGGCCTCCCTTTGATCAATTACCCTTTTGCCTGCTAATCTTTGATTCTAATCCACCTGGGCCATATTCCTTTTCAACTCACTGAAATTAGCATTCCTCCAGTTATGTATTTTCACACCTGAATGTACTTCTTCCTTTTCCATAACTACTCTAAAGCTGATATTATTTTTTTAAATTTGCTTATGGGAGCTGGGCGTCGCTGGCAAGGCTAGCATTTATTGCCCATCCCTAGTTGCCCTTGAGAAGGTGTTGGTGAGCGGCCTTCCTGAACTGCTGCAGTCCGTGTGGTGATAGTACTCCCACAGTGCTATTAGGTAGGGAGTTCCAGGAATTTGACCCAGCGACGATGAAGGATCGGCAATATACTTCTAAGTTAGGATGGTGTGTGGCTTGGAGGGGAACTTGTGTGTGGCATTCCCATGCACCTGCTACCCTTGACCTTCTAGGTGGAAGAGGTCGCGGGTTTGGGAGGTGCTGCCGAAGGAGCCTTGGTGAGTTGCTGCAATGCATCTTGTAGATGGTACACACTGCAGCCACGGTATGCCGATGGTGGAGGGAGTGAATGTTTAAGGTGGTGGATGGGGTGCCAATCAAGCAGGCTGCTTTGTCCTGGATGGTGTCGAGCTTCTTGAGTGTTATTGGAGCTGCACTCATCCAGGCAAGTGGAGAGTATTCCATCACACTCCTTACTTGTGCTTGTAGATGGTGGAAAGGCTTTGGGGAGTCAGGAGGAGAGACACTCGCCACAGAATACCTAGCCTCTGACCAGCTCTTGTTGCCACAGTATTTCTGTGGCTGGTACAGTTAAGTTTCTGGTTAATGGTGTCCCCCAGGATGTTGATAGTGGGGGATTCGCCAATGGTAATGCCATTGAATGTCATGGGGAGGTGGTTAGACTCTCGCTTGTTAGAGATAATCATTGCCTGGCGCTTCTGTGGCGCGAATGTTACCTGCCGCTTATCAGCCCAAGCCTGAACGTCATCCAGGTCTTGTTGCATGCGGGCATGGACTGCTTCATTATCTGAGGAGTTGTGAATGGCGTTGAACACAGTGCAGTCTTCAGCGAACATCTCCATTTCTGACCATATGTTGGAGTGAAGGTCATTGATGATTCAGCTGAAGATGGTTGGGCCTAGGATACTGCCCTGAGGAACTCCTGCAGCGATGTCCTGGGGCTGTGATGATTGAGCTTCAACCACCACAACCATCTTCCTTTGTGCTAGGTATGACTCCAGCCAGTGGAGCATTTTCCCCCTGATTCCCATTGACTTCAGTTTTACTAGGGCTCCTTGATGCCAGACTCGGTCAAATGCTGTCTTGATGTCAAGGGCAGTCACTCTCATCTCACCTCTGGAATTCAGCTCCTTTGTCCATGTTTGGACTAAGGCTGTAATGAGGTCTGGAGCCGAGTGGTCTTGGCAGAACCCAAACTGGGCATCAGTGAGCAGGTTATTGGTGAGTAAGTGCCGCTTGATAGCACTGTCGATGGCACCTTCCATCACTTTGTTGATGATTGAGAGTAGACTGATGGGGCGGTAATTGGCTGGGTTGGATTTGTCCTGCTTTTTGTGGACAGGACATACCTGGGCAATTTTCCACGTTGTCGGATAGATGCCAGTGTTGTAGCTGTACTGGAACAGCTTGGCTCGAGGCACGGCTAGTTCTGGAGCACAAGCCTTCAGCACGATAGCCAGGACATTGCCGGGGCCCATAGCCTTTTCTGTATCCAGTGCGCTCAGCCGTTTCTTGATATCGCTTGGAGTGAATTGAATTGGCTGGACTGGCTTCTGTGATGGTGGGGACCTCGGGTGTAGGCCGATATGGATCATCCACTCGGCACTTCTGGCTGAAGTTAGTTGCAAACGCTTCAGCCTTGTCTTTTGCACTCACGTACTGGGCTCCACCATCATTGTGGATGAGGATATTCTTGGAGCCTCCTCCTCCCATTAGTTGTTTAATGGTCCACCACCATTCACAACTGGATGTGGCAGGACTGCAGAGCTTTGATCTGATCTGTTGATTGTGGGATCGCTTAGCCCTGTCTATAGCATGCTGCTTCTGCATGATGATCACTGTTCCCCAAATGATCCCCACTGAAAATTGTATGCTCCACTTGCCCCACTTCATTTCCCACAAGTAGATCCAGCATTGCTTCCTTCCTTGTTGGGCTAGAAACATACAAGTTCTATTGTATGCAGTTCTGTAATTCCTCCCCCTCTTTGCCCTTTACATTGTTAATAGCCCAGACTATATTAGGATCACTGAAGTTCCCATTATCACTACACTATAGTTCTTGCATCTCTCCGCAATTTACCTGCAAATTTGCTCCTCTATCTCCTTCCCTCTATTTGGTGGCCTATAGTATACACCTAGTATTGTAATAGCTCATCTATTGTTCCTTAATTCTAACCAAATAGTTTCTGTCTTTGATCCCTCAACTACATCATCCCTTTCCAGTGCTGTAAAAGTCTCTTTGATCAATACTGCCAACCCCCTCCTTTCTTTCCTTCCTTATATTTCCTGAATAACTTGTAGCCAGGAATATTAAGTTCCCAGTCCTCCTCTTCTTTGAGCCAGGTCTCTGTTATTGCAATTATGTCAAATGTCATAAGTGCTGGCCTTGCCAGCGACGCCCACATCCCTTGAACAAAAAATAATAATCCCGTGTAGCTACTTGTGCCTGTGGCTCTTTAGTTTTGAAAGACAAAGAATTGGTTACTGGCAAGGTGAATTCAGTTGGTTCCATCTGCTTGTGCCACTGTCTGGAGTGGCATAATATATTATGATAAATGCTACGAGACCTGCACCAGCTGTGTAACTTTGGCAAAATGCTCCTGAATTTCCAGTCTATATGAGAGACCCCACTAGTGACACAGAATCTCGCAATGTCATGGCTATAATTTTGGAACAGCCACCTCATGCTGTGAGTTAATCGTGAGTCTCCAATCTGATCAGTGCTCAGAAAATACATAATTTACTGAACTAAAGCAAGCTCCCTCTTTATACCCATTGATTGTTTTGAAGTTGAGATTTTCAAATTAATTTAGCAATATTACATTCAAATTCACAACTGATGGTAGCTTCAAATACAAAGAAATACTTTGGGAGCTAGGCTGAATTCGCACACTCCAATCAGAGCATTACCCAAACTTGTCTATAACTTGTCAGAATGCCCGTTAATCTATCAACCAACCAATCAATGGAATGCACCACTTTACAAATTAAACAATGAACCCTCAGCATCAAAGACTTCTTTTGATCTCTTGATCAAAAGCCACTGTCTAAATCTAATTAAAATGAAATGATCATATCCACAATTTGTGTTGGCTAGTATCTCATTATGTGATCTCCACTGTGATCCCCAGTCTATTACCAGTAGCAGTGAGAGTGATGACAGTCCTCAGCATGCATGCCAGTACGTCATGGTCTTAGTTCCGAGCATCATCAGGGAATATGCAATATAATAATGGCACATTGTTACTTATAGTTCCCCGGAATTTAAGGGTCTGCAGCTGGGGACTCCGACAACTGTTGGACAATTGCTGGACTTCTAAAGGTGCTGGATGCTATCAACTGTACTTATGCTAACATAGAAACATAGAAGATAGGAGCAGGAGTAGGCCATAATGCTATTGCCTAGATAAATCGGAAAGGATCTAATTCCTTCAGTATCGAGGTGGTACAACAAATGTAATCAGACAGGTAGAGGTAACCATTTCTCAGTCTATGCATGACACCTTTATCCCATTTCATTCCTTTGTGTCTTTAAAGTTTAAATTAGTGATGTAAATAATATTTTTGAGCATGCAAAATTACTTCAAAAGATCTATTTTTCGATTAGGAATTTCACAACAAGGTTCAAATAGAAGCATTATTACATCCATCAATCTAACAATTCAAATAAAACAAAAACAGTTTTACATAGAATTACAAGGAATCTACAGCCCACAAACAGGTATTGTGTCAAAATGTTCAGATGTTACCAAATTTGGGCGTATGGTCTTATTAACTTGTGTTACAACTTTAGTGATATATGTATCTGTATTCTCAGATCTCGTTGCTCCTCTACCACATTTAGATTTTTACCTTCCAATGAATCAGTGGGCTCCTTATTCCTCTTATCAAATTGAACCACTTCACACTTTGCTATACTGAATTGTATTTGCCATTGATCTAACCAACAACAACAACAGCAACTTGTATTTATATAGGGTGTGGAATTCAGCTCCTTTGCGCCTGCCATTAGCGCTTCCAGGGGGCGCTAACGGGGCGCAAAGGACTTACCGCCCGGGCAGGGACGCCCCCAAGAAATTTGGCGGGGTGTTACTGAGACGCTAGCCTATAGCGCCACGCCCCCGCCAGTAGCGCCCTGGGCCGCTGCTCCCCTGCCGATGATGTCATCGCCATGCGCCGCAACCCCTTACCGCTCCACCGCAACCCCTTACCGCCCTGCGGCAGGAGTTCGGCTGTGCCCCGCGAGACTGCCGTGGGCGGTGTCAGCACCAGCCTCACAGGTCGTGAGCGGGGCCAACCTCTGCTTGCAGGCATTAATTAAATGGAGGTGTGGCTGCGACCCAGTCTGCTATTTTATTTTTTTTGGCCGACATCCAGGTCGGCCCTCCGTGGCGGCCCTTGACGTGGTCCGTGGCCACCACCATGCAGCCCGGCACTGCGTCCCGTGGAGGTCAGCCAGGACTGCATTGGAATAGTCAAGTCTAGAGGTAACAAGCATGGATGAGGGTTTCAGCAGCGGATGAGCTGAGGCAAGGGTGGAGAGGTGCGATGTTACAGAGGTGGAAGTAGGCTATCTTAGTCATCCCGTGGATATGTGGTCGGAAGCTCATTTCAGGGTCAAATCTGACACCAAGGTTGCAAACAGTGTGGTTCAGCTTCAGACAGAAGTTAGGGAGAGGGATGGAGTCAGTGGCTAGGGAACGGAGTTTGTAGTGGGGACTGAAAACAATGGCTTTGGACTTCCCAATATTTAATTGGAGAAAATTTCTGCTCATCCAGAACTAGCTGTTGGACAAGCAGTCTGACAATTTAGAGACCGTGGAGGGGTCGAGAGAAGCGGTGGTGAGGCAAAGCCCACTCTGCAAGCCTATTTATTTCAACCTGTACTTTGGTGCAGTGTTCCACACTATTTGCTATACCCCCAAATTTGGAAACATCTGAACATTTTGACACAATACCTCCAATATCTGAGTCCAAATCATTTATGTAAATGGTGAATAACAGAGGTCCCAGCACAGATCCCTGCGGGATATCACTTCCACTTTTTTGTCAGTCTGAGAAACTTCCTTTAACTCACACTCTATTTTCTGTTTTGTAGTCATCTTTCAATTATTCTGTTACCTGGACCCTGAATCCACATGCCCTTATGTGGCACCTTGTCGAAGGGTTTCTGAAAGTCTATGTATGTCACATGCACTGCATTGCCCTTGTCTACTCTTTCTTTTATTTCTTCAAAGAATTTAATAATGTTAGCTAAGCATGAAATCCATGCTGAGTTTTTTTTATTATAGTCTTTGGGCTAGAAATTTATTATAGCCCAGGAATGGGTGGTAAAATTAGAAAAGCTAGTGAATTAGCACCAGGCGCTAATGCTTTAGACTGCACGCAAAATTCATTCTCACTGCTGAAAATAATGATTGGGGCGCTAAATCAAGTCTTAAAGGCCTAGCTCAGTGTCGTTACACTCAAAGGGTGGACCAAAATTGGTTGCAGTCTAATCTCAACTCATCATTACCACAGGCTTTTCCCAGTACTTAAAGGGGAGGTTCATTGATACTGCAGCATTCTCTGCATTGATGGCTGTGCAGCTGCCTCAGCAAGGAGAAGCACAACAAGGAGAAGGAGCCAGAGGACTGAAGCAGGTATGTTCATGGCAGATCCACCTCAGTCGGGTGGTCAGGATGAGTCAATGCTTCAACAAATGCTGCATACCACCATCTGTACCACAAGCTTCACACACTGCCCAAAGCACCACACCCCCAGCACTCGCCCACCAACAACCTCTACCTACCAACATCTCACGTCTTGTCACAAGCTGTCACAATGACAGCTATTCAACTATGGGAGGCACAATGGTCATTAGTTATTAAATGAGTGTGGTATGTGTGGTTTGTTTGTGCATAAATTTATTTATGGAGTTTGCAATATTTTGTGGATTCTCTCATTTCACCTTTGTGCCCAGGAGGGCACTGTGATATGGTTTGACACAGCGATGGTATGATTGACATGTGGTGAGCAAAAGGGATCTGGGGCTTAAGTCATCCTGGTGTGAGGCTAGAGGTCTGTTTGGAGGAGGTTGCAGAGTTCTGTGACCACCACCTTGGTGATGCGGAGCCATCTAATACACTGCTCGTTGCTTCATTGAAGGTAGGAGAAGTGCTGTCGGAATATCCTCGGAGGGTAAGGCCTCCTGTTGAGAGCCCTGATGGCCCTCCTCTTCCCTCTTAGCTACACGTTCCAGTCTTTCTCACTGCCTCTGCTCCCTCCGCCGTAGATCATGGAGGGCAAGGTAGACTGCCAGTACAGCCCCAATTAATGTAAGCTAAGTGTAGCACTTTGATATTTTTAAGAATAAATGTACTACTTTTTTGTTATCACAACACTCCTGATACAGAAGAACCTTTAAATTACTGAATTAAACTGTTGCACAATGTTAAACTGACAAGAAAGCACTGAAACTCCACTAACCTGACAGCTGGGACTCATTACTCATGATCCCTTTAAATAACATCCCTGGAGCCAACTTCCAGCTGCTTGACGTCTCCTCTCCCTGTCGCTGTCTGGTCGAGGCGCTAATGTAGGTGGTGAAAATCAATTTTTCAGATCAGGTGCCCAATGAGCGTTGCACGCTCACCGACGTCACGATCTGCCTGACGTTGAAGTCCCCGGCAGTACCTCACACCCACGGCGCAACCTCACACCCATGGTGCAATGGGAGGGACTGGATTTGTAGTGCGGCGCTGGATTCGCCTCGTCTCGGAGCTACTGCATCAGTGCCCCGTTAGTGCTAGCTGCTGGCGCTAATGGGAGGCGCTGACCAACTGAATTGTCCCCCTCTGTCTCTAGATGTTTGTTATTTGGTCTTTTAGCAAAGATTCCAGCATCTTTCCTACCATTTATGTTATGCTAACTGGTCTATGTTCCCTGGATTAGTTCTATCTCCCGTTTTGAAGGTAGCAATTATATTTGCTGTTCGCCAGTCCTCTGGCACTATTCCTTTTCATACTGAATTTTTATATATGGATACTAGTGCCTCTGCTAGCTCCTACCTAGTTTCTTTGTGTATCTATGTGTGCAATCCTCCAAGTAACACACCATACTGACTTGGCTATATATCGCCATTCCTTCATCATTGCTGGGTCAAAATCCTGGAACTCCCTTGTGGGTGAACTTTCACTACACCGACTGCAGCGGTTCAAGAAGGCGGCTCACCACCACCTTTTCAAGGGCAACTATGGATGGGCAATAAATGCTGGCCTTGCTAGCAATGCCCATTTTTTTTTATTTGTTCATGGGATGTGGGTGTTGCTGGCAAGGCCAGCATTTATTTCCCATCCATAATTGCTGTCGAGAAGATGGTGGTGAGCTGCTTTCTTGAACCACTGCAGTCCATGTGGTGAAGGTACGCCCACAGTGCTGTTAGGGAGGGAGTTCCAGGATTTTGACCCAGCAACGATAAAGGAACAGCGACATACTTCCAAGTCAGGATGGTGTGTGACTTGGAGGGAAACTTGGAGGTGGTGGTGTTCCCATACACCTCTGCCCTTGTCCTTCTAGGTGGTAGAGGTCACGGGTTTGGGAGGTGTTGCCGAAGAAGCCTTGGCAAGTTGTTGCAGTGCATCTTGTAGATAGTACACACTGCAGCCACAGTACGCCGGTGGTGGAGGGAGTGAATGTTTAAGGTGGTGGATAGGGTGCCAATCAAGTGGGCTGCTTTGTCTTGGATGGTGTCGAGCTTCTTGAGTGTTGTTGGAGCTGCACTAATCCAGGCAGGTGGAGAGTATTCCATCACACTCCTTACTTGTGCCTTGTAGATGGGGGAAAGGCTTTGGGGAGTCAGGAGGTGAGACACTCGCCACAGAATACCCAGCCTCTGACCTACTCTTGTTACCACAGTATTTATGTGGCTGGTCCAGTTAAGTTTCTGGTCAATGATGACAACCAGGGTATTGATGGTGGGGGATTCGGCGATGGAAATGCCGTTGAATGTCAAGGGATGGTGGTTAGATGGTCACTTGTTGGAGATAGTCATTGCCTGGCACTTGTGTGGCGCGAATGTTACATGCCACTTATCAGCCCAAGCCTGAATGTCGTCCAGGTCTTACTGCATGCTGGCATGGACTACTTCATTATCTAAGGAGTTGCAAATGGCACTGAATACTGTGCCGTCATCAGCGAACATCCCCACTTCTGACCTTATGATGGAGGGAAGGTCATTGATGAAGCAGCTGAAGATGGTTGGGCCTAGGACACCGCCCTGAGGAACACCTGCAGCGATGTCCCGGGGCTGTGATGATTGACCTCCAACCACCACAACCATCTTCCTTTGTGCTAGGTATGACTCCAGCCAGTGGAGATTTCTGCCCCCCCCCCCCCACCCCTTCCTCCACCGATTCCCATTGACTTCAGTTTGATGTCAAGGACAGTCACTTGCACCTCACCTCTGGAATTCAGCTCTTTTGTCCATTTTATTGGCTTTAAAGTGCTTTGGGGTGTCCGGTGGTCATGAAAGTTTCTGTATAAGTGCCAGTTTTTCTTTCTTTCATGTATATTCGCAGACTGTAGTAAAATATCATTATTCCAAACCAAGACCTGTTGCCAATGATGAAACTGTCATTTTGTAATCAAGTATGGCAGCAATGAAAAATTCATCCTGTCAATAATGTTAATGAAAGTCAGCATGAGTAAAAAATGGAGTTTCCTTAATGCTAGCACAGTGATGCACATTCTCAGCAAACACTAAAGCTGCATTATGACAGTCAATGAGAATAGATTATATAAGCTACCATGAGGCCGGATGTACAGCAGCAAAGACATATATCAATTTTTTGGCCTGAAAGATTGGACTTTCCAGCAAGTTCACCAGCTCATAAGATTATGGGAACTGTTAAGTGGAAAACATTAATTGTGGATGAGTGTAAGGGGTGGTGGGTGGGTTGTTTGTCAGCTTTACCTCTGACTCCCTTGAGTGGTTCGAATCGCTCCCACGCCCTCTTTGTTCTAGACTTTGGACTTATTTGGGGGTTGTAATGAACTTGCAACAGACACCTGCGTTGGTCAAAAGAATTCAGATCTTTATTTCGAGACAGGAAAATATACAATACAATAAAAGTTATACTCTAAAAGGGTGGGGAACACTTGGAATATGTGAGGGAGAATTACAATAGACAAAAATCCCTTACCCTCCCAACCCCACTATCCTAACTAGGTTGAAATCCAGAGGACCAGGAAATGCTCACCAAATGACTTTCTTGACAGATTGTAGACGTTCGCGATTTCGGTGTTCTCCTTAGTTGTGGCGGTTGGGGCCTGCCGTACCCCAGACGTGGTGGAAGACTGCACCTGCGTTGGGTCTTCAGTTTGGGTTTGTCCGCTGATGCGGTTAGCTGCGTAGTTCGGATGTATCAGGTAAGTACCCAATTTTCTTTGGTTAGGCTAAGTTTCAGGGTCTTTTGTGTCAAAATCTTACCCAGGGGTAAGTCAGACTAGCCTGTAGAGTGGAAACAAGTCTTTGATTTTTGAATTTTCAGTGGTTGGTTTCTTGTTGGTCGCGGTGGCCCAGTATTACCTGGTTGGTGGTAATATTGATAGTTGTTGGTTTCTTGAAGCCTTTGGTTGCCGCGATCTCCGTTTCTTCTTCTTCCTTCAAGTCTCCGATTCTCTGACTTTCTCTCCTGGACTGAACTCATGCTCTGACTGACTTCCGATCTTACTGCACTAAGCTGAACTGTACTGTACGAACTTGAGCCGACTGTTTTTCTTAACAAAGCAGGCCTCAATTATACTGGTTTGAGGCCTGGCTTATCTGGCTGCCAAATCTCGGGTTTCTTTGTTAAATTTGGTGGGCTCGTTAGTTTTAACATGTTTTAAAACTTTAACGAGCTTCGGGGATGGCCCATCTACTCTTAACGAGTTTCGGCGATGGTCCATCTAACTTTAATTAGCCTTTAACTGGTTTTGGGATTGCCCTGAAACTAGTTTAAAAATGTAAAATGTTTGTAAATCTCTTTGATTGGTTTTGGACTGCTGTTTGATTGTTGTATCCTGTTGGGCCATGTTCTTTCCTTTGTGTTGCTGTGGGAATGTACTGTTTTATTCATATATACTTTGTGGTTCAGCGATTGTCGGCGGGAACAGTTTTTATTGTCTTTATGTAAAGGCTGAGGTGGCCCAGGACATTCCCAAACGGTCCAATATCCAAACTCGGGGGCCCACCCCACCTTCCCTGTGTCACAGCCTTTCGCAAGTCTGAACATGCCTTTTAAACCAGCCAAATCTTCCTGGGGTTTTGATTTTTAAATCCCTTTGGCCCAATAATTCCTTCAAACAGTCCAATATCTCTCCTTTCTTCCTTTGAGGGAAATTGTGTAATTTTGTGATCCTTACACACCCCCTGTGATACTTTATCACTATCGTATCATGCAGTTGTGAGCAACATTTCTGATCCGTGGGAGCCAACCTTCCCCTGTATTATCTAACTAAATACCCAAACAAAACACTCTCTCCCGTTCCCTTTAGGTGTAGTGTTTATCAAAATACACAAGGTAAAAAAACTTTTATTACATTCACATCCAAGCACGGAGGGGGTCCAACACCCCTGCACCACTTGGAAACATTACACACATAGAAAAATAAAGACACACACACTCATCAAACTTTATTTTTAATAACATTCAAGGTTGGCTCTATACCTAGTCATAGACTTTATTTTTGTTTTTGTCCCATGCTACCTCATGTTGAGAGCGGAGCATTTGGTCCCTACCTTTGCACTTTGTACACAACAGGTAGAAAACTATTCCCAGCTGGCAAACCACTAAAATGTGTGAAGCCAGTCTAATCCAAGTAGGGACTTCTATATTTTCAAAAATGTCCCACCAGGGTGGAACCACAATATTCAATATCTTGGCCCCTATCTCGACTGTCTTCTGCTCTAATGTATGTAGAAATGTTTCTGTGAGATGACTACTGCCTTTAATAGGGTGGTAAGATGTTCTGGTAGAGGGGGAATCTCATAGCCAAAATGTGTCACGTAACTTTGCAGGTTGGTAATGTTTTCCCTGACAGTGAGGTGAACAGTTGAGGGTTCAGGGATGGGTACAATCCGTTCCTGGGCCACTTGAACTTCTGCCTCGGGTTTAAAACAAAAACTGCTGTCACTCACCGGACACCAGGTGTACTGTCCATGCCGGTAGTGGGGCGCACTTGTGGTGACACAATGGGGCCGATTTTCCCGCAGGTGCGGGGAATTGTCGGGTTCCCCGAATGTCGGGGTTCCCACATGAATCTAAATGGGCCTGCCAGCTGGATGCAATTTTCCCTCAATTGGCCAATTAATTTCCAGCGTGTGGGCACCCTTGCTAATTGACTATTTCCAGTCAGAAAGCCCCACAGTTTGATGTCATCATTCGTGGTGCTTTTAAAGTCTATAGCAAGCATTGCAACCTCTGCAGGCTTCCCAACAAGCCATTCAGTATGACAGAGGAGCCTGCAGCAGCTGTGGCCAGTGCCAGACCCCGAGCTGCTGTCAAATTCGACGAGTCGTCACTAAAGACATTATTGGATGGGGTTAGGGCTCACAGGGAGGTTCTCTTCCCTAGGCCAAGGAGGAAGAGGCCTCCCACTGAGACCAAGGCTGCATGGATGCAGGTGGCAGCAGATGTGAACTCTCTGGGAGTCACCAGAAGAACATGGATGCAGTGCAGGAAGCGATTCCATGACCTTCACCGTACAGGAAAAGTAAGTATGAAGTTTCCATCACCCTCAACCTGATCCCCATTGCCTTTCCCCAACAGCACTCAGCTTCAGCACTCTCTTCTTCCACATCCCACTTCACAGTCACATCCATGCACCCTTACCCATTCCCTCTCTCTCTATGCTCACAGTCACATAACTATTCCACCATGCAGCCCTTACACTGCCTCTCACTCTGATGCTTGGAACACAACTGACAACACACAGGGAGGGCCCTTGGTCTTGCAGCCTCACACCATCTTTGTCTCCCTCTACGTATCTATGCTATGCAATCTCTACACTCACTCCTGCACTCTCACTCAAACTCCACTTGTCTCCCTCATTGCAGGAAAAGAGAGCTCACAACAACAGAGAGCGAGCCAGGACAGGAGGAGGGACACCCTCAATAGCCCACCTGACCCCCTGGGAGTGCTGGAGATTGGCAGGGCTGATGTGGCTGTGGAAGCTGGGGAAGGAGAGACAGGGGCAGGCCGACATGCTGGTGACAGAATAGTTTTCCATCTCTCTCATTGACATGACATGAGTCGCTGTTATGATTCTGAAGCTACATCATTTGGACTTATGAACATCTGGAAAATCCAATATGCATGTAACCTTGGCATTACATCTCTAACTCTTTCCTTTACTCCCCCACAGGACCATCCAGAGCCCCCGTCCCCACTGTGGAGGAGGAAAAGGCTGAGCATCCAGACTCCTCATAGGAAGCTCCAACCTCTGAGGGCGCAGCGTCAGCAGAAGTAAGCGCACCCAGCACCAGTGCAGACACTCACACCTCGGGGGGACCCTTGGGACATAGAGTAGTGTTGGGACATAGAGTAGTGTTGTCACCTGGTGTTTCACAGCTCACAAGTAAGCATCAGCAGATTGTGGAGACAAGGGCAGCAGTGGAGAGTCCTCGACGGAGGGCGCAGGCCTCTGCCAGCTCAGCTCAGCTGCATGTCGACCCTCTGCCTCTGGGTCCATCCGCAAGAGAAGAGGTGATGGATCTCCATGCACAGATGCAGGAGTCTTTGGCAGGTTTTGTCTCCAGGGTCGCTGCGAATGTGGAGCGAATGGAGGAGTCCATAGCGAACATGAGCAGAGCCTTAGTGGAGTCATTGGCGTATGAACACATCACCACAGAAAGGATGGCTACCTCCGTGGCAAGGCTGGCTGCCGCCGAGGAGAGGAGGGCTACGGCCGAGGAGAGGAGGGCTACGGCCGAGGAGAGGAGGGCTGCAGCTGAGGAAAGGAGGGCTACAGCCAAGGAGAGGAGGGCTACGGCCATGGAGGAGCTTAGTCACCAGGGTATGGAAAACATGGTGAGTGCTCAGAATAGAATGACATCTCTTGAGGAGTGATGGGCATTTATTGAGCACAGAAACCAGACCTTCATGGAAGTCCTTCTGAGCAGGACTTTAAGTGCAGATACGGGTCCCAATGGCCCCCCTGATGTGCAGCAAGCTGCTCTCCAGCCACTTGCAGGCGCTGAGGGGGACCTGACCCATGCGAGGGAGGTTGCTGGCACACCTCAAGGAAGTGGGGGCTCCTCTCTGCACACTCACACTTCCATGCCACTGCAGAGCCCTCGGTCAGAGCCCCGCCGGAGTCCACACCCAAGTGAGATAGGCGTCTCAACCGCAGGAGCAGCAGACTGCCGGTGAGCCCTCACAGGCTCACAACCCCAGAGGACGCCTGCCAAAGGTGTCGAGACAGGAGCAGCAAGAAAGTGAGCAAGGGGCCTTCACATCTGCTGAAGCCACAGGGCTACCACTACATAGGAGCACATGTAAGAGAAAAATAAAGCACCACTAATCACAAGGGTAGTCACTTGGGTTAAAAATTTGGTATATAGTTTTAATGCCATCAGTATCTTGTGCATTAAAAATCTGATGGCAGCTGCTGCAGTTGTGGCGTCTGTCCTTTGGCGAATGGAGATTTCACATAGAGGCCTTAGGATTAATTGCAGTTGTCAGCAAGCTGGTCAAATAGGTAGAAATGCACAGGGATTGGCCATTGTCCATGCTCAGGTAAGAAGCAGCGAGGCTACAGTGTTTGATGTACCAGGCTAAGCAAATCTGGACAGGATGAGTACGTTCCTTGCATTCCGGCCAGCAATGTTCTCGCGTAATGGTGCCGCTGGTTGATGCGCCTCTGCAGGATGGCTGTTTTCGGCCTCCTCCTCTTCCTCAGCATCATCCTCATCCGAGGCGGCTCTGTGAGGAGCCTCTTGGTCCTGCGGAATCTGCAAGCCATGACGCTGTGCCATGTTGTGAAGTACACAGCAAACCACAACGATTTTGGAGACCCTGGCTGCGGAGTACTGTCGGGCTCCACCTGATCTATCCAGGCATCTGAAGCGCATCTTCAGCAATCTGATGGTTTGCGCGATAATGCATCTGGTGGAAATGTGGCTGGAGTTGTAGCGCTCCTCAGCTTCGTAGGCTGGTCTCCTCAACGGCGTCATTAGCCAAGTCCGCTGGGTATAACACTTGTCTCCAAGTAGCCATCCCTGAAGTTCGTCTGGCGGACTGAATAGCGGAGGCACAGTAAACTGGCGCAGTATGAGGGAGTCATGGCAGCTGCCAGGGTACTTGGCACAAACATGCAATATCTCCTTGTGGTCTGTAAGATTCGCAATTTTCAGCAAAAATCACGCAAGAAAACTGGATAAAATAAGACTGTTTATTGACCAAAGTAAGCTTGCACAGAAAAACCTTTGATAAAAGGGCATACAAAATGGCCGCCAGGCCCCGTGATCAGTTTATGAACCATTTTATTTCTGTTACTGCAAGCCAGACAGGCTTGTGGATTGAAGACAGTGAGCCCGCGAAAGCCAGTATCTGGGAACCGAAACTCAGAGGAACAGCATACATATTCAATGGATTACAAGTACAGGATGGGGCCCATCAAGATATGGGCGGACAATGCAAAATCACTCATACCCATTTATTGTACAAAGGAAAAACCGTTTAGCAGCCATCAAGGAAAATCTCCAGACCGATCAATATGCGAACCGAGCCGCAGTGACAATGCAAAAGACATTAAAAGACATTATCGGCCAGGAAGGCCAGTTTAAGTTATCACCGGCTCCGTTACAAGACAAAGCGCCCCTGCAGAGATTTCTGCCCGCCAAAATTAATACAAAGACAGGACTATGATTTGGCGGGAGATAAGACTGTTCCAAAAGAGTATAACTATGGATTGAAAGTCCATATACGTGACTTCAACTTCTTCGGACGGTGGCAGGATCGGCGCCTCTTCCACTTCGGCAGATGCAGAATCGATGAAAACGTTTTCGTCTTTTTAAAGACGGACGGTTTCGGTAAAAAGACAACGTGGTCGGTGTTCAGCCAAACAAGGCTCGGCCATGACGAGAAGACAACGAGGGTGGCCCGGGTACTACCCCATCGCCTCGAGAGAGAGAGAGAATATCGACTGCGCCAGAAGTTTCCAAATCCACGTGATGACGGAAAGCGGTGCCAAAAGGGCTGCGAACCCCCCTTTCTCGTGATTTCGAGAGTGGTGAGCATGATCCCAGGTTCCCCAGGTCGAAACTTAGTTTAGGTATAGGGGAGGGAGTTAAGGGAAATCGTAATGTGTTTCCCCTTTTACGATGTGCCGTGTGTTCCCCATTTCCATAGAGTCAAGTTCATAAATTTGTGCATGATTGTAGTTACTTTAATCTGTGCCTATGACATGTATTTTGTAATGCTTCAAACTGTTTAAAAATAAAAGCATCCATTTCATGCTATTCAGCCTGGTCTATTGAGTCCTTTTCTCTGCACTACTGTTCTCTGCATCTAAGTCCAAGGTCTAGAACCGTAGGGGGAGTGGGTCGAACCACTCAAGGGTAATTCTTGCATGAAGCCTGGCAGGAGGCCAGAACGGGCAAGAGAGCAGGAAAAAAAACCCTACAGAAATGGCGACCGCGGCAGGACCTTGGCAGCAGGAAAGTAGTGTGTTAGATCAAGATCTGAATAAACGAAATGTGATGGATGAAAGAATAGCAGATTATGTTTTCGGAAAAGTCAACCTCACAAAACAATGGATATCTGATCTATTAAGGGATAGGCGCCCGCTAGACGCAGCCATCAAGTGGACAGCGGGTAGAGAGCATAAGAAATCTGTAGAAAAGGCGGTCTGGCTGATGTGCTACAAGAAGCAAGTCCAGCTTTTGGACCAGGTAGTTGCAGCACAGACAGTCCAGATCAACGGCTTGCTTAAAGACGTAGAGGAAAAGGTTGCGGGAGGTCAAAAACTGATTGAATCGCTTGACGCGCTGAATCAGGAACGCCGCTCTGTAATTCGCTGCCACGAAACACGGGTAGAATATTTAAAATGTCAGGTCGTTGAGGCCAAGGCCAGTGAAGGTAGAATGAGAGAGAGGTGTTTCCGTCTAGCCAAACAAGTAGATGCCCAAGAGGAAAAGCTCCTGGGAGCCAGGGCAGCATATAAGGTGGCCATGGAGGATAGATCTGAGAACACCGACCACAGCGCTTGCCGCCGGGAGCTAGAGGACCTGAGAAAGGCCCTAGCGAAGGCAAACGGGTTGGTGTGTCTCATAAATCCACCAGCGAGTCAGCTGTTGCTAGCCAAGGAATCCAAAAGACCGATTCCACAAGAGGCAGTTGGGGTACCAACCCCCGAACCCTCTGCGCCTCCTGCCTATGAGGAGTCTTGGACTCCGGGACAGGAGACGGAGACAGTAGAGGAAGAGAGCCCTGAGGTAGAGCAACACCAGACAGTAGAGTCGGGGCCAGCGCCGTTGTGTCCAACGAGGCACCGGAAGCTCGGTCCAAATGAAGAAAATGGCGATGACGGACCCCTTGAGAGTCAGATCATAATGCCTCATAGCGCACGACAGCTAAGAGAGATGATAAGTCACATCCCAAAACTCTCCGAGTCAGGAGATCCCTCCGTGCATTTCAGGGACGTGGAGCAGGCCGCAGCAGTCAATGACTGCGACGGGGTTGAACAGTCTAAAATGCTGCTGTTCTCCCTGGACAGTTCGCTCCTCCAGTGTCTCCCTGACGAGAGCAAGAGAGGGCACAGGGACTATGAGTTGCTACGGGATGAGATTCTGGAGATCATGGGAGAGGGGGACAGAACTCCGTTCCTCCGTTTAGAAAAGACAGTGCAGCTAGAGGGAGAACCCCCACGGGTTTTCGCCGACAGGTTGTGGCCAGTGTATCGGCGCAGCTGCCCGGGCGGGCCAGCCCGGGCCGGGCTGGATGGCGAACAAAGGGCTCACTGGCTTCGGTGCCTGGTAGCAGGTTGCCTGCCAGTAGTGAAGGAACAGGCCAAAGCACGGTTTGACCCCACCAACGCCCGCTCCACGGAGGATCTAGTGCTAGATCAGCTCACGATCAGTTATAGGAATAACAAGGGCAAGAAAATGCCTGTTGTAAAAGGAAAGGTGCATGAGGTGAGGCCCGCAGCCTCTGCTAAAAGGGAATGGCGTCAGGAGGGAAATCGCCCTCCTCAAGCCAATAGCAG
This sequence comes from Somniosus microcephalus, assembly GCF_052327205.1. Lineage (NCBI taxonomy): Eukaryota > Metazoa > Chordata > Chondrichthyes > Squaliformes > Somniosidae > Somniosus > Somniosus microcephalus. Next base: position 229,635,248 of record NC_140987.1, read on the forward strand.
TTGTTACGGGTGTGGGAAGGAGGGTCATTGGCGCAAGGACTGTAGGAATCCTTGGAAGGATAAGAGGGAGAGAGCGTTCGCCGCAGCCCAAGATCAAGCCCAAGCCCGAGTCACCAACGGCCTGAGAGTTTACCCAACACCAGCACAACCACAAGTGCAGGCCGCTGCCCCAACACCAGTCCAGAACCCAACCGTAGCCTCTGTCCCGACTAAAGGGGGTGGTGCGGTTGTGGACCCCGCTGCGATCGAGTCAGTCTTGGAGACTATGTGGTCTCTGATGACCTGGCAGGGGAAGGTAGCGGTTGCTAACAGCCCTATCGCCCCCGAGACCCCAGCCGAAACACCTAAATGACTGATGCCCGCGCAGCCCGTCTACTTGTGTCCGCTCCGCTATGACGCTTGGAGAAGGCCTGTGGTGGAGATGGAGGTGGAGAAACAAAGGGGTAGTTACCTGTTGGATACGGGAGCTTCGTGTACCGTGATCCACACGGACAAACCTTTTGCCTCACCTCTGTCCGCCCAGGCTCCATATTTAGTAGCGGGTTTCACAGGTAGAGAACAGGCTGGCGCGTACTCCCTCCCGCTCTCCATTCAGTTGGGAGCGCTCCACACCACATGGACGTGCATCCTATTGAAGTGGAATGAGGGGGGGGGGAAAGGCATCCTCGGGGCTGATTTCTTGGTGGAACACGGGATCCTCGTGGACCTGAGAAATCACTGTCTCTGGGGAGCCGAGGGCGGTTTAGGTAAGGTAGTCGTAATCCCGGGGAAGGAAGAAAAGGGGACCCTGTGCACTATGAAGCCGTCAGGAGGTTACGATCTCGAGCTCATGATAACAAACGTCCCAACGGACTTGCAGGCGCGGGTGTCAGAAAATCTGACCGCGTTCGCCACCCACAAGCACGACTGCGGGAGAGTCACTGGGTTCGAAGTCAGCGTAGACGGGGACCCCATGATCCGACCCCAAAGGCAGTATAATTTCCCCAAGGAGGCAGAACCCGACATGGAGACAGCAATATCTTCATTGGTACAGCAGGGCGTGTTGAGGACGATAGCCACCCACGTAAACTCCCCATTATGGCCGGTAAAGAAACCGGACAATTCGTGGAGAGCCACGGTAGACTACAGAGTCCTCAATAGTAATATCCCGGCCTGCGCGCCCACGGTAGCAGCAGTTGCAGACTTAATAGGGAGTATTCCAGCATCGGCGACCACATTCACGGTGCTGGACATCTCGAACGGTTTTTGGTCCATTCCGCTGCGGCGGGAGGACCAGTACAAGTTTGCCTTTACATTCAAAGGGTAACAGTACACTTGGAACTGCTTACCACAGGGTTTTCACAACAGCCCCAGCATTTTCCATCAGTGCATGGCGGGGAGTTTGAAAGGGTTCAGCCAGCCCAACCAGATAGTGCAGTATGTGGACGACTTACTCCTGTTCACAGATACAAGGGAGCAGCACGGCCCACTGTTAGCCGAATTGTTGGAACTGTTAGAAAGGAAGGGTTTCAAAGTAAACCCAAAGAAAGCCCAGATCGGCCAGCAGGAAGTCAAATTCCTGGGTCTGGCCATCCGCGAGGGAGAAAGAGCCATAGATAAGGCCAGGCGGGAATCTATACAAGATCTGCCGATTCCCAACACAGTAACGGGTGTAAGGTCCTTTTTGGGATTGACCGGGTACTGCAGAGATTTCATCGAGGACTATGCTGCCACAGCGGCCCCGCTACTTCGACTCTTACACAAGGGAGTCGAGTGGTCTTGGGACAAGGGGTGCCAGGCAGCGTTCGAGAAGTTGAAAAGAGATCTGCAGACCGCGCCAGCCCTAGGGGCCATAGATGGGGGAGAGGAGTTCTTTCTGGAGGTAGCCGCTAGTGGGGACAGCCTGAGCGCAGTGCTGCTCCAAGAGCGGCACGGCAAGCTAAGACCAGTAGTTTATTCCTCCAGGGTGCTCACGGATGTGGAGAGGAGTTTCTCCAATTGCGAACGGCATCTCCTGGCCACGCATTGGGCTGTGAACAGATCAGTGATCTTCACAGGGACCTCTCCCATTACGCTCCTCACCCATCACACCCCCACGAAGATGCTTCTGGATGGGAGGATTAAGGATGGGACCGTAAGCAGTGCTCGGATTGCGCGCTGGACCCTCCTCCTTTCCCAGATGGATCTCAAAGTTAAAGGCCTCTGCGCGCCAAGGCTCGCAGCCAATATGGCATATCCTGGGACAGCCCATCAATGTTCCGTAGAAGGGGTATGGGAAGTTAACATAGGTTTACGGGCCGGGATACATCCCACAGGCCGCGAGATCTACGTAGACGGTTCTAGCACTGTAGCTGACGGCAAGCGACTCACAGGGTGTGGAGTTTATGACCCTGCGGCAAACATTGTCCTGGCAATTAAGCTCCCCAGCACTATGAGCGCGCAGCAGGCTGAACTGTCCGCGGTGGCGTACGCGGTTACCCACCCCGAGATTTTCCCAACCCCATACACGATTTGCTCAGACAGCATGTTCACGTGCAATTCGTGTACAGAGTACCTCGCCATCTGGTCCCGACGCGGGTACACCTCCGCGGACGGGTGGCCTTTTACAGTTAAGCCCTTGCTGGAGAAGATCCTAGCAGCTGTGGGGGAGAAAGGAGAGGTGTTCATCCATAAGGTGAAGGCTCACTCCACTACAGAACCCCGCAGTCAGGGCAACCAGCAGGCGGATGCGCTAGCCAGGGAGGGTGCCCGCAACGGCATTCTCTGGGACCCATACGAACCCGGACCCGTGGCGGCGATCCAAGGCAGGGAGGGAATTCCCGGGAACACAGGGGTGACACCGCCCCCAGACCTAAAGACCGTCCAAACCCTGGATCCCGCCCTAAAAGCAGTCCTAAAAGCCATCACAGAGGGCAAACAGGTAGAAGGTCCGTACAGTACGGCAGCCCTCACAGTCAAAGAAGGTATGCTGTTCCGAGAGGAGCAGTGGGTTGTGCCGCAGCAGCACCGGAGGGAATTCCTGCAATTGGCCCACGAGGGTCCAGGAGCGGGACACCCCGGACCTGAGGTCACCTGGCAATGGGTGGAGCAGGCGGGATGGTGGCCGGGACTTCGGGACGATGTCCGCGAGTTCTGCGCAAGCTGTCTTGTGTGTGCTGCTAACAACCCAGACCCCCACAAAAGGAAGGTGCCCATGGGGCACATCAGGAGGGTAGAGGGACCATGGCAGTCGATTCAGGTCGACTACATAGGGCCCCTGCCCGCCGCCCAGGGAGGCTATAAGTACTGCCTTGTCCTGGTAGATGTGTTCACCAAATGGGTAGAAGCCTTCCCGTGCAGAACAGCTACGGCACTGGGTACTGCTAAGATCTTGATTCGGGAAGTGTTCTCACGGTGGGGGCTCCCCCGTTTTGTAGAGTCCGACCAGGGGAGTCAGTTCACCGGTCAAGTAATGCAGAACGCCCTCATGCTCTTGGGCATTGAGGGAAAGTGGCACGTAGCATACAATCCCCAGTCATCCGGGATTGTTGAGCGTATGAATCGGACCCTCAAGGAAAAGCTGAGGAAAGAGACAATGGGCTCGCCCCAGAAATGGGCGGAGGTCCTGCCTTTAGTCCTCATGGGGATCCGAGCCAGCCAGTCCAAAAGCACGGGGTATTCCCCGCACGAGTTAATGACTGGAAGGCTCATGCGAACACCCACCCATGTGCTAGCCCCGGTGCTCACTGAGGGCCAGCTCCGAGAGGTGAAACGGGACAAATTCGCCCAAACCCTCTTGGAGCGCCTGAGACAGGTTTATGGGCAGGCGGCTGGGAACATGGGAAGACAGCACCAGGGAAATAAACTGTTGTTGGAACCTCGGAAACAACAAGAGTGGGTAGTCGGAGACCAGGTTATGGTCCGAAACTACGCCAGGGTAGGGGGTTTTGAACCACTGTACATGGGGCCCTACAGCATTGTGGACAAGGCCAGCCCCATGGTTTATGCAGTGAAAACGCCCCGACGTACCAAATGGTTTCACATCAACCAGTGTAAACTATTTAAATCGGGTGCACAAGGGCCATCAAAGGGGACCAGGTCGGAGAACAAAGATCCTCAGCCTGTAACAGAGTCACAGACCACACAGGCTGGTACCGTAGCCTGCGTAAAGGGAGAGGCCATCCCATTGGAGTGGGAGGTCTCATCTTTTGAATGGGATTTAGGCAGGAGAGAGCACGAACAGCTCGACCCCGCCTTAGACCCAGTCATGGAGGAGGAAGAGTCAGAGGGCGACGATCCCGCCCTCGACTCAAGCTTGGGGGAGGTAGGGAATGGGGGCGGAGGCCCACTACCTGTAGGGACAGGTGAGGTGGAGTCAGAAGCCACAGATCCCGACCCCGGGGGGGTGGAGCCTGAGGAAGGGGAGCTGGAGCCGGCAGCTGTGGAGGAACCACAGGCTGTGACGGTAACAGTCCCAACCCCCGGTCCATCGGCCCCGGGAGCCCGACCCAAAGCAGCCCCTCGTAGGTCGGCTCGAGCGCCACAGCCCAGAAAATTTTGGCCAGATTCTCCCCATCCTTCCCAACCACGGTTTAGAGCAGCCCCAGGAAGGCATGAACCCCGTTCAGCAGCGACAGGCTGCGGGGGATCAAAGCCAAAGATCAATGCAGCCCCACTGCAGGGTGTGGCACACGACAGGCCTCATAGGGATTCGGAAAGCCGCCCCACGGAGGGCGGCGCTGTACATAAGTTAAGTTAGGTAATTATGGTCATAGTTTTAAGGAATGTAAAGTATATGGTGTTAAGAGTACAATTTTGAGGTCTGCCCGGTATGTGTGTTTGTTAGGGAGCGGGGTCCAGGAACCCGCGCGTCCAATTAATTTAGGCCAGCACCTATCGGGAGCCCGGCTACATCATTTTGTTGGTTACAGAAACCTGGGATATGATGGAAAGGATTTTCATCGCGTTCATGGCGATCGGGTGCGGGTGGGCCTACCGAGGCCGCACCAAGGACGTCATCATTTTCGGATGCTCCGGGGACACGGCCCCCATCGCAACGGATGGGGCGGGGAAGCGAGAGGTTGAGGAAACTGCCACCTACTTCCACCAAGGGAGATGGCCAGGTTGGTTGGGAACAAATTCCACGGAATATTCCAGCAACTTTGGTTTTGCCTACCAAGAGACTTCGTTAACGTGCCCTCGAGTGAGGATCCTTGCGCCCAGAGTCAGCGTCACCGTGGGAAAGAGGATTTGTCTGGTGTGCAATGGGAACGTACCACTAAGGCGATGGTGGTGGCTACGAAAGCTGGGAAAGGACATGAGAAACTCTACGGTCGAGTGGGAGCGACTGGGTAATAATACCCATCGGACTATTACGGGAACTCACGGACAATTACGTATGTGTTGGGACAAATGGTGGGAACCAGATGAGGGAATATATGTCTGTATGTGGGGTTCGAGACACGTCTGCCCCAAGGGCGTGTCCATCTTCTTCCAGAGGCAGTGGCAGGATGAAGGGAAGGGGATGAGATGGGATGTTAGCACTCGAGCGTGCGGAGCCCCATACTCCCCTATTCCGGTGAACGCCACTGAACTCATCACCCGCCCACGCAAGCCCCTGCCCACGCTTCCGGTAGCACTAGCCCAGAAAGGAGGGTGCCCAACCACCACCAAGGGACCCGGGAACAGTTTAGTATTGGTACCCACCGGTCAGGTGCTGTACCAAGGGGTACACTACGCGGTGGCCTCAGTGATTTTAAATCTCACTGAGGTAAGATTGCCGGAGTGGTGTCCCAAAGAAACGGAACAATTATACCAGGTCCTGTTAACCCGTATGTTTAGACAATTTTACGAATTTCACTTTGCCGACATCGACAGAGACAAATTATACACCACACCGCCAGAAGTTTTGAATCGAGTCGGGAGGCAAAGAAGGGGTACTGTAAATGACATATTCACTGCTTTTAATACCGGGACATCTGTTGTCAACGCTCTAGATAACGTGGAGCTGCAGACACAGATCAACGGTTTAAAAGCCCAGTTAAGGAACATATTGACAGACGAAAACAAGGTAGTGGGTTCTGAGTTGCATGAGGACCAGGCGATGACACTACACTTTAAGGACATAATTGCTGAGCTGGAGAAACACGCGAGAACGGTAAATGCACTCATTAAGGAGGATCGGAATGCGTCCGATCAAGCTGCGCAAAACGAGGCCTGTGTGCTGTACGGGGCGTGGTCACTGGGCGAGGGCCGCAGTAATCTTGAGGATTTAAAACAGGGTTTGGTCCCGTCCTGGATCAGCAACAAGCACTTGCAAGCGCTCCACCCTTTTGAGAATGCATTAAGCCCGTGCCAGCTCAGACTAGCCGCAGAAGCATACCCAGTCCCAGTGGACTGCGGACATTCAAATCACACTATTATGGGAATAGTAGTAAGAATGCCGGTGTTGGGTCCCGCAGCAAAGCCCGCCCCGGTGTACAGAGTAGAGAACATTGGAGTCATTCGGGGGGGCGCACACATTCGTTACGCAGTGGTCCCGCCTTACGTCATCAGATGGGAGCGTACGATGACAGGCACCGACCTCTCGGGATGTCGGAGCCGGGGAGCACACATCATCCTGTGTCCCCAGCACTTGAACGCCTTTCTGAAACCGCAGTGCGGGTTCAGGACTGCTAGCGCAAAGCCGGTGAATTGCACCATGGAGGCAATGGCAGAGGACCATGTGCCCCCACAGGTAGCATATATCGGGGGTGGGACATACTGCGTCACCACTGCAGCACCTCAGTACCGATATGGACAACACGAGTGGTGTTCGGTCGGTGATAGCAGTTTCTGTTTCAAACCCAGGGCCGAGGTTCAAGTGGCACAACAACGAATTGTCCCCATTCCTGCGCCCTCCACCGTTCACATCACTATCAAAGAGAATTTCACAGACTTACAACGATTTGTCGCGCATTTTGGTTATGTCATTCCCCCTCTTCCCGAACACCTCACCAAGATTTTAAAAGCCGTTATAATTTCACAGAAACATTTCTACACACTGGAGCAGAAGACTTTAGAGATAGGAAAAGACATATTGGACATAACCATCCCACCATGGTGGGACTTGTTCGCCAACATAGAGGTCCCCACCTGGATTAGAATAGCATCCCATATCCTAGTAGTATGTCAGGTTTTGATTGTGATATTTTTGCTCTTCGTGCATTGCAAAAGAGGCAAACGCCTCCAGAGGCACGAGAACACAGGAGAATGGAGAGAACGCTATGTGCGAATGGGGGAAGCAGATACCCCACTCTAAGCTGCTAGTATAAGATTAAGCGTCCCTCCATTTTAATTTTTTTTGTGATTGTTTTGGGTTATAAGGAAATAAGTATTGTTATGTTATTAGTCGTTCTTAAGTTTTTTTGGATTAATAAAAGATGCATGCAGATGGTGCCAGGGGGTATCAACCCCCGCACATCTGACAAGTGAATGTGTTATAGTTTAAAATACGCTGTCTATGATTGTCCAAATGTACAAAAGGTAATTTTCGTTTTCTGCGGAAATGGGAACTGCATGTGTCGTGAGGGTCATAGATAGCTAAGTGCCAGGAATGTTTGGATGTGGGGAATCAGGGAAAATTTGCTCATCAAGGATTATTGATACTTTAAGCAAGCTATCAGTATCACAGGGGGGCCTGTAAGATTCGCAATTTTCAGCAAAAATCACCCAAGAAAACTGGATAAAATAAGACTGTTTATTGACCAAAGTAAGCTTGCACAGAAAAACCTTTGATAAAAGGGCATACAAAATGGCCGCCAGGCCCCGTGATCAGTTTATGAACCATTTTATTTCTATTACTGCAAGCCAGACAGGCTTGTGGATTGAAGACAGTGAGCCCGCGAAAGCCAGTATCTGGGAACCGAAACTCAGAGGAACAGCATACATATTCAATGGATTACAAGTACAGGATGGGGCCCATCAAGATATGGGCGGACAATGCAAAATCACTCATACCCATTTATTGTACAAAGGAAAAACCGTTTAGCAGCCATCAAGGAAAATCTCCGGACCGATCAATATGCGAACCGAGCCGCAGTGACAATGCAAAAGACATTAAAAGACATTATCGGCCAGGAAGGCCAGTTTAAGTTATCACCGGCTCCGTTACAAGACAAAGCGCCCCTGCAGAGATTTCTGCCCGCCAAAATTAATACAAAGACAGGACTATGATTTGGCGGGAGATAAGACTGTTCCAAAAGAGTATAACTATGGATTGAAAGTCCATATACGTGACTTCAACTTCTTCGGACGGTGGCAGGATCGGCGCCTCTTCCACTTCGGCAGATGCAGAATCGATGAAAACGTTTTCGTCTTTTTAAAGACGGACGGTTTCGGTAAAAAGACAACGTGGTCGGTGTTCAGCCAAACAAGGCTCGGCCACGACGAGAAGACAACGAGGGTGGCCCGGGTACTACCCCATCGCCTCGAGAGAGAGAGAGAGAGAGAGAGAATATCGACTGCGCCAGAAGTTTCCAAATCCACATGACGACGGAAAGCGGTGCCAAAAGGGCTGCGAACCCCCCTTTCTCGCGATTTCGAGAGTGGTGAGCATGATCCCAGGTTCCCCAGGTCGAAACTTAGTTTAGGTATAGGGGAGGGAGTTAAGGGAAATCGTAATGTGTTTCCCCTTTTACGATGTGCCGTGTGTTCCCCATTTCCATAGAGTCAAGTTCATAAATTTGTGCATGATTGTAGTTACTTTAATCTGTGCCTATGACATGTATTTTGTAATGCTTCAAACTGTTTAAAAATAAAAGCATCCATTTCGTGCTATTCAGCCTGGTCTATTGAGTCCTTTTCTCTGCACTACTGTTCTCTGCATCTAAGTCCAAGGTCTAGAACCGTAGGGGGAGTGGGTCGAACCACTCAAGGGTAATTCTTGCACGAAGCCTGGCAGGAGGCCAGAACGGGCAAGAGAGCAGGAAAAAAACCCCTACAGGTCACACACCAGCTGAACGTTAAGGGAGTGGAAGCCCTTGCGGTTGACAAAAACTCCTGGATTGCGATGGGGTGCCCTAAGGGCCACATGTGTGCAGTCAATTACGCCCTGCACCCTTGGAAAGTCTGCCAGCTGAGCTAATCCAAGCGTTCACGCCCTCACACTTGCGCGATCCCTAGTGAAATGGATGTGATTGTGCACAAGGACAAAGAGGGCATCAGTTACCTGCGTGATGCAAGTGTGTGCGGCCGCCTGGGAGATGCCACTGATGTCTGCTGCTGATCACTGGAAGGAGCCTGAGGCAAAAAAGTTGAATGCGGTGGTGACTTTGATGGCCACTGGTGAGGAGTGTCCACCTGGTGCTCTGGGCTCCAGGCCTTGCTGCAGCATTGCGCAGATGTCAGTCACTACCTCTCGTGAAATTCGGAGCCGCCTTTGGCACTGCTGCTCAGTCATGTTGAGGTAGCTCACCCTGTGTCTGTAGACCCTGTTTGGGGGGTATCTCCTGCGCCGACGGCCTTCCATGCGCTGGCCCCTTCTGGCTTGTGCTGCCTCAGGTGGGTGAGCAGCAGCCTGTCGCTCCTGCTGCTGCTGCTGTTGCTGGTGATGCTGTTGCTGGTGCTGCTGTTGTTGCTGGATCTGCTGCTGCCTCCTCTGCTGTTGGAGATCCTCTAATGCCAAGAAGGGAAGGAAGAAAAGGCCTCACATGTTTCTGGTAGATGCCTCCATTGAGGAAGCGCTGAGTGAGGGTGGTGAGAGGGGCTTCCCAGGAGCTCACACTGGAGAAGTGTGTGAGGCTCCAACCTTCCACAGCTGTGCCCAAGCCTTGAACAACTTGCCTCAAGCCTGAAACAACAAGGTCCTGCAACCTACAAATGCTGTCTGATTAAATCTCTTCTTTCCTGATTGACTTGCAGCTGAAAGTAAGCAAGCCGACATTGTTCACGCCAGGTTTCACCAGCGGGGTTCCCACCAGGTGTGTTTAACATGGGGAAAGGCTGAGGGCGGGACTGATTCGGGTCGGATTGAAATGCCGGGGTGAAAGTCGGACGGGGCGGGGAATCAGGCGGGGAGTGTCGCGACCCCCTATTTTTGCGATTTACCCCCCCACATGCCTGAAACCCCACCTGATGGCTCCAGGAAAATCGACCCCAATATGTCCCACCCCCTATGAATGCTGCCTGAGTGGAAACATGGTCTTGTGCCATTACCTCCGTGGTACAGTTCACAGGTTGTGTGCCAGCAGCTTTAAACCAGCACTGTGGTCTCGAATAGGCATTCAAGTGCTGGGGACACAGTATTATGTGTGCTCCCCAGCTCCGACACCCAGAGAGGTCTGTTCCTGTTACAGCATGCTCCCACTTTATGACATAAGGTGGGACCTCTGCAAAGCGGACGTGTGCACCCCCTTGAATGATCCCAATGTTCTCCACCCTGTATACCAGTGCGGGTCAGGCTGTCCCACCCATGACTGGCATCCTCACTACTAGCCCCATGATAGTGTGATTGGAACGTCCACAATCCACTGGGACAGGGTAGGCTTCAGAGGCTAGGCAGAGCTGACACGGGCTCAGCGAATTACTAAATGGGTGGAGGGCTGCGAGGTGCTTGTTGCTAATCCAGGAGGGGACTAAACCTTGTTTTAAATCCTCCAGGTTGCTGCGGCCCTCGCCCAGCAACCATGCCCCGTATAGCACGCACACCTCATTCTGTGCAGCTTGATCCGAAGCATTCCTGTCCTCCCGTATAAGTGCATTTACTGTTTTGGCATGCAGGCTGGATCCCACTCCATCCCCTCCCCGGCATCTTGCCATTGCCGGTGGAAGATGATGGATATGCCTGTGGGGCAGATTTTCTCTGAACCCCACATACAGACATAAATCCCCTGATCCGGTTCCCACCACTTGTCCCAGCACACACTCAGTCCCCCTCGGGTCCCTGTAATCGTCTGATGGGTATTGTTCCCCAATCGTTCCCAATCGACTGCAGGGTTTCCTATATCCTTGCTCAGCTTTCTGAGCCACCACCACCTATCCAAAGGAATCTGTCCCTTACACGTCAAACATACACGTTTCCCAAAGGCGACACTGACCCTTGTAGCAACGATCTGTACCCTGGGGCATGGGATGGAGGCCTCCCCATACGAGAACCCGGTCTGGATGGAGTACTGTGTCGAGTTAGACCCCAGCCACCCTGGCCACCTTCCCTCATGGAAGTTCGCCAGCCCCTGCGGTAACAATCAGTGCTCTCTCTCCTGAGCACCCGTAGATGTGGGAGTTCTCCACGTCTCCTCGATCACCGATGCTCACCCCTACCAGGGCGAGCAGGAGCAGAACCTTCCTCATCCCGATTTTCTTTCTGTAGGGACACACAAACAAAATAGCCATGTCCCGAGAAGGTTCTCTGGCCTGACACAGTTATCAAAATTCAAACTTAAACTTATCCTATACTAAAATTAAACCACTAAAATCCCAAACTTCCAAACTGTAAAAACACACTTAAAATACTTCAGAAAGTTATATACATCCGCCGCCCATCTCCGGACGGCCAGGCTAATTCATGATAGGCCTGTACCTTTTGTGAGATCTGGGCAGCTTGTATGCCTGGGCGTAAGGTGACCTGTGCCACCGGACCCGAAGAGTCCTTCTTAAAACACCTGGGAGCTTCCCTGTTTCCCAGTTAACCAGGGGAGTGTGTCCTCCTGAGCTGCAACACACGACCCCCTTTGGTGTTGCTGCTGAGTCCCTATCCTGTCCTGTGGGTTCCCCGCAGCCTGATGCCGCAGGCTGGGGACCCTTCTCTCTCTCTTTGCCCAACACTACCTCTCCTGTGAGTCCCTCACCTTTGGAGGCTGTAGGCTGGGAAGCTGTGTCCTTAGACTTGTCCCTGACCTTTGTTTTTCCTTTCTGTTAAGGGTTCTCCTGGGGCTGGACCATTTAAAATAATACTCGGGTGACCAAGATAGTCTAGGCTGTGGTGTGCGAGGAGACCTTCTTAAGGCTCCGGCTAATGGGAGTGTACCTGAATCCCACTTAATTGATGGGAGGGCCTCTCCAGTCACACACGTCACTGCCCCCACCTTTGCGGTCTGTGAGTCTGCCACAGCTGCAGGCTGCTGCTCTCTAGCCTTAGTGCGGTTAACCCTTGCTGACCGTTCTCCACTCAGCCTTAAACAGCTTGCACTGATTAATGTGGAACCACTTTGTGCGGTGGGGCATCTTGATGGCATACACCATGGGGACTTGCCTTGTCCACAATGCTGTATGGTCCCATATACAATGGTTCGAAACTTCCCAACCAGACAAAGTTCCTCACCATGACCTGATCCCCTATCTCCCACTTGTGGTGCCTGTTGGGTTCTAGCAGCAATCGGTTACTCGATGCTGTTTTCTCATGTTGCTAGCAGCCTGCCAGTGAATCTGTTTAAGGCGTTCAAACAGATTCCTGACAAAGCTGTCCCAGTTCACCTCTCTGAGCTGACCTTCCATGAGCACCGGGGCTAGCACATGGGTGGGGGTCCGCATAACCCTGCCAGTCATCAGCTCGTGTGGGGAATACCCCGTGCTTTTTGATTGGCTGGCTCGGATCCCCATTAGGACCAACGGTAAGACTTCCACCCACTTCTTGGGTGAGTCTCCCGTCTTTTTGCGCAGCTTTTCCTTTATTGTACGGTTTAAACGCTCTACAGGACCCGATAACTGTGGGTTGTAGGCGACGTGCCATTTCCCTTCAATGCCGAGTACCATACGGGCCCTCTACCTTTTCCCCTTTTGTGAGCGCATTCAAGACGGCTATGAGGATGGGATCCCGTACCTGGGCCTGCTTTAAGTCTGGGACCAAGGCTACTCCTTGTCCCAGATTGCGGCTACCAAACCTGTCTGGTAGGGGTCCCAAAACTCTCCGTCCCTAGCTCCCTGCTTGGCCAATTCATCTGCCCTTTGATTTCCTTCCCTCATGGGCTCTGTCTTCAAAAGGGCCTTAACCTTATGGATATAGACCTTCCCTTCTTTCCCTACTGCTGTCATGATTTTCTCCAGCAGAGGCTTGATGGCCAGGGGTCTCCCGTCGGCGGAGGTGTATCCCCGACGGGACCAGATGGCCAGGTATTGTGTACATGAATTGCACGTGAACATGCTGTCTGAGCAAATCGTGTATGAGGTAGGGAATTTCTCTGGGTGTGTAACCACGTACACTACCGCAGACAGTTCAGCCTGCTGGGCGCTCATGGTGCTGGGGAGTTTAATTGCCAGGGCAATGTCTGCCCCTGGGTCATAAACTACACACCCTGCCAGACGTTTACCAGCAGATACCGTGCTGGAACCATCCACATAGATTTCGCGGCCTGTGGGGTGTATCCCGGCCCGAAAACCTATGTTGACGTCCCATACTCCTTCAATGGAACACCGGTGGGCCGTCCCTGGATAAATCATGTTGGCTGCGAGCTTTGGCTCGCAGAGACCTTTCACCCTTAGACCCATCTGGGAGAGAAGCAGGGTCCAGCGAGCAATGCGGACACTGCTCACTGTCCCATCTTTAATTCTCCCATCTAGAAGCATCTGGGTGGGCGTGTGATGGGTGAGGAGGGTGATGGGCAAGGTGCCTGTGAAGATCAATGATCTTTTCACAGCCCAGTGAGGCTGTGACAGTTGGAATAGCCCTTTTTCACCCCCGTGAGTATCCTGGAGCAGTAAACCACCGGTCTCAGCTGACTGTGCCGCTCCTGGAGCAGCACTGCACTCAGACTGTCCCCGCTGGCTGCTACCTCCAAGAAAAACTCTTTCTCCCCATCAATGGCCCCGAGAGCAGGTGCGGTCTGCAGATCTTGCTTGAGGCTTACAAATGCTGCCTCGCAACCCTCATCCCAAACCCACTCCACTCCCTTGTGTAGGAGTCGGAGCAGAGGGGCTGCTGTGATGGGGTAATCTTCAATAAAATCCCTGCAGTACCCTGTTAGCCCTAGAAAAGATCTCACTTCTGTCACTGTACTGGGGGCTGGTAACCTCTGTACTGCTTCCCTTCTGGTTTTATCTATGGCCTTTCCCCTGCTCGTACAGCCAGCCCTAGGAACTTGGCTTCCTTTTGGCCGACCTGTACCTTCTTGGGGTTTACCTTAAAACCTTCCTGCTTGAGCAACTCCAGCAGTTCAGCCAGTAGTGGACCGTGTTCCTCTCCTTCATCAGTGAATAGGGGCAGGTCACCTACATACTGGACCAAATGTCGGGGTCGGCTGAAGCCTTTTAAGTAATCTGCCATACACTGATGGAAGATGCTGGGGCTATTGTGAAACTCCTGTGGTAGGCAGTTCCAGGTGTACTGTTGGCCCTTAAACGTAAAGGCGAACTTGTACTGGTCCTCTCTCCATACAGGGATGGACCAAAACCTGTTGGAAATATCCAGAAGGTGGTCGCGGAGGCTGGAATGCTTCCTATGGGGTCAGCGACAGCTGCAACCATGGGTGCACGGGCAGGGATGTTCCTATTGAGCACCCGATAGTCCACTATGGTTCTCCAGGAGTTGTCCGGTTTCCTAACCGGCCACAACGGAGCGTTTACATGGGTGGCTATTGGTCTCAATACCCCCTGTTTGACCAGAGAGGTCATGGCCGTTTCCATGTCCTTCTCTGCCTCTTTGGGGAAATTATACTGCTTTTGTAGTCAGGTCATGGGGTCCCCATCTACACTCACTTCGACCCCGTTTACCCTCCCACAATCATGCTTGTGAGTGCCAAATGCGCCGAGGTGTGCTCACACAAATGCCTGGTACTCCACTGGAGTGTTACTGACCATTTGCTCGAGGTCGTAACCCTCCTTGGGTTTTAGGGTACTCAAAGTCCCCTTGCCCTGTTTCCCTGGGATAACTGCCACTTCACTCTTTTTGCCGGTGCATGTTCCCCACAGACAGTGGTTCCTGAGATCCACTAGAATCCTGTGGCCTATAATAAAATCAGCCCCCAGGATCCCCTTCCCTTCCTGCTCCCACTTCATTAAAACACAAGTCCTAAATGAATGGACAGCGGGATAGAGAACGAGCCAACCTGCTCGTTACCTGTCAACCCCACTAAGCTGTACGGGACTCCATTATACAGAGGTGAGGTAGCGGGGTTATCTGAGTAGACTATGGTGCTCGAAGCTCCCGTGTCCAACAGATAGGTCCCTTTTACCTTTTCCACTTCCATCTTAAAAAGCGGTCTTTTCCATACATCGTACTCAAGGGGACACAGAGAGACAGGCTGCGCTGGCTCTAGTCATAAGTCTGTGTTATGTGGGGCAGATGGAGTTAAAGCACCCGTGGCTGTGGCTACCCTCCCTGGGCCAGCCAACAAAACTCGAAGTGCAGCTACTATCGAATCTACTGTGGAGGGAAGAGGTCGGTGTTTCTGCCTTTGGGGCGGGAGCTGGGGCATTCTTTCCTGCACTACCTTTCCAAGGATTTTTACAGTCCTTTCTCCAATGCCCACTCTTCCCGCACCCGAAGCAGTTACGCCTCGTATCAGAAGGGTTACCCCCTTCCTGGTGCCATTCCTTCTTACCCTGACTGGGTTTTGACTCATGAACTTTCACTTTAGCTTGTGGTTCTTCTACCCCCCTACTGTTGCGGTAACCCAGGGTCAGTTGTCTGACCACTGTCTCCGTGGTGACCTGGGGGCCCTTTGGGTCGAACCACAGCTCGGCCTTGGCTCTGATCCGTGGCAAGCTGTTTGCCACCAGACTTCGGAGCCAGTGAGCCAGCTCATCCTGGTTCAAGTTAGCCCGGTCAAGATCCCCATTACAGGCACTCCTGTACACAGGCCACAGCCTGTCTGCGAAAGCCTGTGGGGTCTCCCCTGCTAACTGGGTAGTCTTCTCCACCCGGGATAACGGACTACCATTATTCATCTCCATCGCCTCCAGAACTTGATCCCGGATGGCAGCATACCCTCCCTGCCCCTTCTTGCACTCAGCAGAGAGGGACTGGTACAGCTTGCCATCCAAGGTGAACAGGAGCATCTTGGCCATTTCTGAGTCGTTGCACTCATTATTGCCTGCTGCTTGTTCCACTTCCATAAAGTGGACTGAGGGGTCTCCCTTGTGGGTGAGCTTACTCAAGTGGCTTACCATAGCCCTAAGCTGTTGGGTCCCTTGGGAAATCACAAACTGGCTTTCAAGGGGCCCTTGGCCTCCACCTACCCCAGGTGGGCCAAACTTTTGCTGTCAAGCTGGGCACATCGGCCCCGACTCCAACCTTTCCTGCATTTGTTTGCCCACTTCTGCCTGCTGCCAAACTGAGTCAAAACCCGGCGCCACAGGTGGTGGTGGTGTGCACTCCTCCCTGTCTTCCCTACAGATTGCTTGTCCCTCCTGCTGCCCAACCAAGTTGCTCCCCAGCGCCACAGGTGACATCTGCACAGTTTCTACTTCTACTTCCAGGTCTACCCGGGCCGCACCCAGGCTTACTAGGCATACCATGCCTTTTGCCCTGGACAGTGCAAGTTTTAAACTTTCTATCTGCTTTTGACAGGGGCCGTGATCTCCCGCTTCAAAATCCCTAGTGCTTGCTACTTGATAAGCTGCCTGTATACTTCTGTACTTCTCCTCCTGTTCTGTTAACTGTCTGGTTAGGCGAGCGTTCTCCTCTTTCAGTACCAGCTCATTTCCTTTTGCCTCGGTGACTTGACACCGAAAATACTCATGCCTGTTTCTGTGTTTCTCTACTAGCTGTAATTTCTCTTGATTTTGGGCTTGTAATTCCTGCAATAATTCCTCCCCTGCCAGAGCTCTTGCCTGAGACAGTTTGGCTGCCTCCTGCTGCTCTGCTGTCAAAGCTTTAACCCGCTGATCTAAAAGCTGGATCTGTCAAACGGCACAGAGCAACCAGATGGACTTCTCTACTGACTTCTTATGATCCTTGCTCTCAGTCCATTTGGCTGCAGCCTCCATAGGATGCTCAGCACGCAACAGACTGTTTACCCACTTCTTTGTGATATTCACCTTCTCAAAAATGTAAGAGGAAATCCTCTCTTCCATCTTCGTTCTCTCATCAAACACAGGGTCTATTGCATTACTTCCCTTTTGCCAAATTCCTGCTGTGGTCGCCATGCTGTAAAGGGTAGTGGGTGGGTTGTTGGTCAGCTTCACCTCTGACTCCCGTGAATGGTTCGAATCGTTCCCATGCCCTCTTTGTTCTAGTCTTTGGACTTATTTGGGGGTTGTAATGAACTTGCAACAGACACCTGGGTTGGTCAAAAGAATTCAGATCTTTATTTTGAGACAGGAAAATATACAATACAATAAAACTTATACTCTAAAAGGGTGGGGAACACTTGGAATATGCGAGGGAGAATTACAATAGACAAAAATCCCTTACCCTCCCAACCCCACTATCCTAACTAGGTTGAAATCCAGAGGACCAGGAAATGCTCACCAAACGACTTTCTTGACAGATTGTAGAGGTTCACGATTTCGGGGTTCTCCTTAGTTGTGGCGGTTGGGGCCTGCTGTACCCCAGACGTGGTAGAAGACTGCACCTGCGTTGGGTCTTCAGTTTGGGTTTGTCCGCTGATGCGGTTAGCTGTGCAGTTTGGATGTATCAGGTAAGTACCCAATTTTCTTTGGTTAGGCTAAGTTTTAGGGTCTTTTGTGTCAAAATCTTACCCAGGGGTAAGTCAGACTAGCCTGTAGAGTAGAAACAAGTCTTTGATTTTCAAATTTTCGGTGGTTGGTTTCTTGTTGGTCGCGGTGGCCCAGTATTACCTGGTTGGTGGTAATATTGGTAGTTGTTGGTTTCTTGAAGTCTTTGGTTGCCGCGATCTCCATTTCTTCTTCTTCCTTCAAGTCTCCGATTCTCTGACTTTCTGTCCTGTACTGAACTCGTGCTCTGACTGTCTTCCGATCTTACTGAACTGAGCTGAACTGTACTGTACGAACTTGAGCCGACTGTTTTTCTGAACAAAGCAGGCCTCAATTATAGTGGTTTGAGGCCTGGCTTATCTGACCGCCAAATCTCAGGACTTTTGTTAAATTTGGCGGGCTCGTTATTTTTAACATGTTTTAAAACTTTAACGAGCTTCGGGGATGGCCCCGTCTACTTTTAACGAGTTTCGGGGATGGTCCATCTAACTTTAATTGGCCTTTAACTGGTTTTGGGATTGCCCTGAAACTAGTTTAAAAAGGTAAAACAGTTGTAAATCTCTTTGATTGGTTTTGGACTGCTGTTTGATTGTTGTATCCTGTTGGGCCATGTTCTTTCCTTTGTGTTGCTGTGGGCTTGTACTGTTTTATTCGTGTACTTTGTGGTTCTGTGATTTTCGGCAGGAACAGGTTTTATTGTCTTTATGTAAAGGCTGAGGTGGCCCAGGACATTCCCAGATGGTCCAATATCGAAACTCGGGGGCCCACCCCACCTTCCCTGTGTCACAGCCTTTCGCAGGTCGGAACATGCCTTTTAAACCAGCCAAATCTTCCTGAGGTTTTGATTTTTAAATCCCTTTGGCCCAATAATTCCTTCAAACAGTCCAATATCTCTCCTTTCTTCCTTTGGGGAAAAATGTGTAATTTTGCGATGCTTACAATGAGACACAGTCCTGCAATGAGTAAAGGAACTCTAACAGTCAGAGAGACAGCACTGAGTCTCAGAGTGCATGTTGCAGCAACCTGGGAATTAACACAGCTTGCCCTGCACAATTAAGAGGAAATCACATTTAAACTGCCAATTTAACAAAAAATTTTGACAATAATTATTCACGTAATTATTCTTGACTTAGTTCTGTCTAATAATATAACTTTGAAACCCACCCTCTGAAACAAGCAATGAGCCTTATTATCAAGAAAAATATTGGCATAAGCTATTTTTAAAGGCTTTGGGGGGAAAATTCAGTAACAACCATTTTGGGGTGCTAACATCGCCTGGGTGCTATCTTTAGCGCTCAGCGCTAATTAGCGCCAGCAATCACGAAATTCAGTTTTAACGCCCCACGAGGGAAGTGGAGCGCTAAATCAAGCGCTACACACTCCTCTTAGGGCACTAACGTCGGGGAGTGGGGCGCTACCACAGAGCGCTACTCAAGTTCCAGCGCTGTCAATTACAAGTACTCAGACAGACTGACGCCTTCAAGATCTTAAAGGGGAGGGTCAATCATGCTGCACAGCCTCACCCTGATCATTGCTGCTTGTGACCTGGGCCTGCAAGGAGCTGCAATCCATCCTTGAAGTATCTCATGGCTGATCAGAGGCCCAGGGAGAGAGCTCGCCGGTTCAGCGACCAGGCTTTGGAGGCTCTGGTAGCGGCTCTGGAAATCCGACGGGCAGTGCTCTTCCCAGACACTGGCAGGAAGCCATTGCTGCAGGAGCTCAGGAGGTTGTGGAGGGAGGTCGCCCAGTACGTCTCAGACAGAAGTGTGGGCCACAGGACTCCCACTCAGTGCCACAAGAAGATCAACGGGTAGTCAGGGTGAGTACATGCTTCAAAAACCTCTACATCCCACCATCTCAAACTCACTCTGTGCGTAGACGGTACAAACACTCACCCACCAACTTATCCCATCTACTAAAAGTCACATCCACATCTCACACCTTGCATACATTAAAAACGATTCAACTATGGTAGGCACATCTGCCAAACACATGGCTGCACACTCACTCACACGCTGTCCATTTTCTTGCAGGCCAAGCTTGCTCATAACAGGAGGGAGCAGCAACGCACGGCAGGAGGTCAGGCAGAGTTGCACTCCCTTATAGAGCTAGAGGAGAGAGTGTGCAACATCATTACGGCCCAGGTCATGTGCACTGTGGCAGTTGGTGATGTCGACTCCCCTTGGGGACAACAACGGTATGTTCATCACCACGTCCTCTGCTCCACTTTCCACTCACACCACAAGCCCTTCCCACTTTCCATCTAAGTATACTGTCTCCATTCCTTGCTCCCTTCCTGCCCCTCTCCCCTGACATTAAACCCACTCTTGTGCCTTTATGCTTTCAGATAATCAGCCACCATCTGACCAGGCTTTCCCTCAGCCTCCCAGTGGCAGCGACCTGGGAGAGGAGGAGGCACACCAAGCCGGAGCCTCACTGCCTGTGTCTCCCGAGGACAAGACATCTGATAATGAGGCCACACGGTCACTGGAGGGGAGCAGAGGAAATGGCTCTGATGTGGGTGAAGCACCAGGATCCAGCGGGCTGCAGCAACGCCATGGGGAAAGGGAAGCTCGGGAGCCATCTCCCTGGAGGGTGAGTGCACGCACGAGTTCTGCTGCACAGGACTAAGATGAGGACCTCGATGTGGAGGCATTGACCACACAGGTGATGAGCATGCACACTGAGCTCATGGGTGTAATGGCAAGGGTGCCCGAGAGCATGGGTGCACTGGCTAGGAGCATGGAGGAGTCCGCCGCCAGCATTGCACTCATCTCTGTGCAAACCATCAAGCCCATCCTTGGCACTTTGCAGAGGATGGTTGCCTCGCAGAGAGACCGTGGGGACCCAGACCTCATGCCATGTGTCATGGGTGAGGTGGCAGCAGCTATTGGAGCACAGACCGAGGCAACGCAATGGCTTAGTGCTGTAATGGAGTCAATGGTTGGTGGCATCCAATCTCAGACTGCTCTCATGCTCTTTCAGATTGATGCCACGCAAGCGCTGACTGCTGCCATCATCGCTATATCGCCCACTGTCCACCAGGGATCTCACGGTGCCGCAGCAGGCCAGCAATCTGTGCTTGAGCAGATTGCTCCGGATGCTGAGGTTCTGCCCCGGGGGAGTGGCAATGTGTCATTCGAGCAGGAAGGTGCTGTCCTCTCTCAGGAGGACAGCATTCCTGCTCTCACCACTGCCACTCCGTCACTGCACTTGCCGCAGCCTGTAACCCAGCCATCCCAGACTGCTGCCGCCCATGCTGAGTTGGTGCAGTCTACAGCCGGGCCTTCCAGCTAGTCGAGGGTGTCCTGCAAGGCCTTCTGCAATTTCTGGCTCCCAGACTCAGCAGCCTTCCACCAGCCTTGCTGCAGCCACTGGGGCCACATTACGGAGGAGCAGTAGGGTTGGGAGGGCGAGAAATGGGCCAGAAATTCGGGTCGGAGGCTTCCCGCGGGTGCAATTCCTCGACATGCACTTACCTAGCACGCCGGCCGTTGTGCTGTGGGCCCGCGTGGGATTCCGATCCTGGGCCTGCTCGAACTGCCGGCGCACAGTGCTTGCATATCCTAGGGGCGCAGTTAGTTCGAAGCGTCCCCTGGAATCACGTGGACCGTGGAGAGCCAATCGTAGCAGGGAATCTCTATTCATAGATTTGACAGGAAGACCTGCTAAATCTATGAATACAGTTTGGCCCCAAAACATAACTAAAACTTCAAATACATTTTTTAAAAAACATCACATTTTTAAAATAACTATAAATTACATAAAATAACTATTTTAAACAATAATTTAAATTTTTGAAAAAATTAATTACAGTTTTTAACGGGGCTAAAAATAAACTTACCTTTCTTTAAAGTATTTAAAAATAATAAACCTGTGGAAAAAATGTTTTAATTTTACTTAATTCACCACTTACCTTGTTAAAAGCAGGCCTTGCGACTGCTTTTTAAAAGCATAGCTGCTGGAGACTTACCCTCCCGGAGAAACCTGTAAAAAAAATGGAAGTTCCAGGCGTATGCGCTGCCTCTCCAGAGCATGCGTTCGACCTGTGAACCCCTTCCTTTAAGGGAACGGAAGTTCCGGTTTCCCACGCAGTGCATGCATGAAACCGGCACTTTCGTTGGGCCGACGCATGAGTATCCAGCGCGTACTCACCCGTGGGGACCCGAATTTCTGGCCCAATATGTTATTAGCAAAAGGGGGGAGTGTGTGTAGAGATTTTGATGAATTTGTAAATATATTGTTGAGTTTGGTAACAAATAGTTCAGTTTGTTAAGAAGGAGTTGTGTTAGTTGATACATTTTTGTGTTTGTTTATTATTGGGAGTTGTGCAGAATAATACATCTTTAATTCGATGTAGCACATTTTGTGATGTTTCTCATTTGAGCTTTGCCTGGTGATAGGGGCTGCGAGCTGGCTGTAGTGATGTGGTTGTTCTGTGCAAAGGTCATGTGCTATCTGATTGATTGGAAGTGCTGTGTAATGAGGCGATCACGAATGGCCCTTGCAGAAGTAACATTGAGTGGCTCCTCCTCCTCCGCCTCCTCCTCCGCCTCCTCCTCCTCCTGTCCCTCTTCTTCCTCTTGTCCCTCTTCCTCATCCTGAGGTGGACCTGCAATCCCTGGTGGCAATGGCTAGACCCTCAGAATGGCCAGGTTGAGCAACATGCAGCACACAAGAATGAAAAGGAGGATTCGATCAGGGGAGTACTGCAGGGCTCCTCCAGAGCGGTCAAGACAGCGGAACCGTTACTTTAGCACGCCGATAGTCTGTTCGATCAGGTTCCTGGTGGCGCTATGGCTGTCATTGTATGCGTGTTGAGCAGGAGTTTTGGGATTGCGGAGAGGTGTCATCAGCCAGGTGGTGAGTGGCTAGCCCTTGTCTCCGAGCAGCCAGCCGGGAGCTTCATGTGGTGGGTGGAACAGTGCTGGGACACCAGTCTGTCGCAAGATGAATGCATCATGGCTGCTGCCAGGATAGCGGGCACTGATGGCGAGGATGCGCTGTCTGTGGTCACACACCAACTGAACGTTCGAGAGTGGTAGACTTTGCGGTTGCGGAACACCTCTGCATTGTGATGAGGTGCCCACAATGCCACATGGGTGCAGTCAATGGTGCCCTGAACTATGGGGAAGCCCGCTATCCTTGCAAAGCCACATGCGCATTCATCCTGTTTATCTCTAGTCATGGGGAATGAGATGTACTCCCTTCTCCTTCTGTAGAGGGCATCTGTCACCTCCCAGGTGCAGTAATGGGCGGCGAACTGTGAAATGTTTGCAATATCCCCTACTGAAGCTTGGAAGGAGCCGTTGGCGTAAAAAGTAAGAACGACTGTGACCGTCACTGCCACTGAGAGATACGTCCTGGTCCTGAGCTGAGGCTGAAGGTCTGGCTGGAGGAGGTGGCAAAGCTCTGTGACCACCTCCTTGCTGAAGCGGAGCCTTCTAAGGCACTGCTCCTCTGAGAGATGAATGTAGGAGAACTGCTACCGGAATACGCTGGGAGGGTAAGGTGTCCTGTTGAGAGCCCTGTTGGCCCTCCTCCCTCTGGATACGTTTTCCAATCTTTCTCTCCGCCTCCGCTGCCTCTGGTGGTGAAGCTGGAGGGCGAGGTCCCATGCCAGTACAGCCCCCATTAAGTGTTGGAAATGTTGCAGTATCAAAAGTAAGACAAATGAACCTGATAAATTGTTCTCAGGAGCAAAACTCCTTCAAGTAGGAAAACCTTAAATCAGTCAAAACGCCTGTCTGCTTCTGTCAAACTGACAAGGCAGCATTGTTTGCCAACTAAAAAAATCCCGGATGTTCACACCTTTAAATAGCGCTCCTGCAGCTCTCAGCCGACTGCAAACCACCTCCTCTAATGGCAGGCGCTGCGGCAGAGGGTGAGAATGAATTTCTGGTCGGGGGCGCTACCGGGCCGATGTGTGGCCAGATGACGTCACGATCTCCGGCCGCAGGCAGGCGTGGCAATAGTGGTTAGCACCACCGCAAACCGGCAGGTGAATTTCGCCGGCGGCACTAACATCGCCGCGCCCAGGCAGTAAGTCGTTAGTGCCCTGTTAGCACCCCCGGAGGAGCTAATGGAAGGTGTTAAGGTACTGAATTTCTAGCCCTAAGGGGGAAAAATTCAATATTGACCATTTTGGGACGTTAACATCACCTGGGCGTTAACTTTAGCGCTGATGACCGTGAGATTCAAGCGCTCCACTTCCTCCTTAAAGCACTAATCCCAAATATCGGGGCGGTGCGTTCTGTAGCGCTACGCACTGGACCACGTAGCGCTGCCGAATGGAAGGGCTCTTCCCCTCATTAAAGGGGAGGGCTGAAGCCCACAACTCTGCAGGGCCCTACCTGAACCACTGGGGAACGGGGTGCCGTGCCAGCAGCCCGGCACTGAAGAGGAGTGCCAGGCTTACAGATCCTGGCATGGACCCCACGGTCAAAGACGCAATGGGCCGCAACAAGTAAGTCGGCCGTTTATTTTCCCTGCTCACCACTTTCCCTTTACTTAGCGCCCTGCGAGCCTCCTGCCGCTCCATTCCTGCCCCCTGAATTGGTTGTTGTCATCATCTGGTGCAGAATCAGGTGGCGTGGGCCAATTTTGCAGGCGGGGTGAAAACGGGGGGCGGGGGAGGCTGCGCATGGTGATGACATCATCATTGCCTGCACAGCAGAGTGGGTTGCTACTGGTTACCACAGCTGCTAAACTCTCGCTGAATTTAGCGGGAATCGTTAGCGGCGCAACGCCCTGGATTCGCTAACAGGAGGTGCTAAGGTACTCAATTTCTAGCCCTTATGCTTCTAAAAAGAGTGATGCATTATATTGATCTATAATACTGGTTTGTAGTGGTGTATGATATTTGTTTTATAATACTGATGTGTAATACTGGTGTATGGTGGTGTATTATAATGGTGCAAAATACTGATGTAGAGGTTATTATACTGGTGGATAATACTGGTGTGCAGTAGTGCATTACAATGGTGGATAATATTGGTGTGCAATAGTGCATTATATTGGTGTATAATACTGCTGTGATGTGGTGCATAATACTAGTGCATTGTGCATACTGGTGGATAATACTGGTGTACAGTGGAACTTTATACTGGTGGATAATACTGGTGTGTAGTGAAACACTTATCATGGTGAATAATACTGATAGTGGAGCATGCAGGAAGATCTCTAAATTCCTATTCTCCACAGCAAGCCACCTTTTTCCACCACCTTCCACAACACCCTCCATCGACACCTTAATCACCAACTGTGAGGTGCTCGTAGATATCATCCAGTCCAAAATTGAGGGCATCTGTTCTTCTGCCTCAGCATACTCTAATCTCTCCTTGTTCCAAATGCCTGATTGGTCACTCAGCATTCCTTAATACATAGTTTCCCCCTAATCTGCCCTACAACCATTACTAATCTTAGCTTGTTCATGAAGCTCATCATTGGTCACTTCCACCATGGCTCTTGATCATCCAACTTCATCTATAATTTCATAATCTCCAAAATTATCACTCTCTCCCTTTGCTCTAGCTCGGTCCTTACATCTAACAAAACTGTAGTATTACGCCTGTCCTAAATAAAATCTACTCTTAACCCCTCTTCAACTACCACCCCATCTCCAATCTTTCCTTTCTTTCTAAAGTTCTGAAATGTAGCATTACATCATAATTTTGTTCCTATACCTCCCAGCACTCCCTGTAAACATCCATCTCGCCATTAGGCTGCTGCTGGTCAGACCCCCAATGATGTCCTGTGTGATGTGACCATGGCTAACTCTCCCAACTCATTCTCCTCAAGCTCTCCAGTGCCTTCGATACCATTCTATCCTCTTCAAATGTCTCTCCTCTACAGTCTACCTCCATGGCTCTGTCATACTGTCATTGTCAGTACACATTCTCAAATGGCTTCTCCTCTCATGCCCACAAATCCTCAGGGCTCCATACTTGGCCCCCTCCTAGTCATCATTTACATCCTACCCTTCTGTGGCATCAACCAGGAAACATGGAGTCAGCTTCCACATGGATGTTAATGGCACTTATCTCTGTGCCTCTACCATCAACCTAATGCCTGTTGCACTTTCTCCAAACGTCTATTCAATATTAAAACTTGCTGAGTCAAAATTTTCTCCAGCTTAATATTGGCAAAACAAAAGCCATCATCTTCAGCTTCTGCAAACACCTACATGCCTCCAGCCTCAGACCTATCAACCTTCCAGGCTGTCACCTTAGGCTGAGCCCAAAGGTACAGAATCCTGGCGTACTGCTTGGCCCCACTAAAGTACAAAAGTACTTAATCAGTGGTAAAGCAAATTGGGATGTCCTGAGGTTGTGAAATGCACTATATAAATGCAACTTCTTTCTTTCTTTCATTCTTTCTTTCTTTCTTTCTTTCTATGTAAAGCACTTTGAGATGGTTCTCAATATGTGAAGAGTACTATAGTGATTTATTCTGTTATTAGAATAATGTTGATTTTTCACATGTAGGGTTCTCAAAATTCCCACATTCCCCAAGAGTTATGGATAAAGGGACCCTG
The DNA here is from genome assembly GCF_052327205.1 of Somniosus microcephalus. Taxonomy (NCBI): domain Eukaryota; kingdom Metazoa; phylum Chordata; class Chondrichthyes; order Squaliformes; family Somniosidae; genus Somniosus; species Somniosus microcephalus. Next base: position 229,661,331 of record NC_140987.1, read on the forward strand.
TATGGACAAGTTGGTAAAAAGGGTACCCAAAATGGCTTCTGCAACCTCGTGACCAAAAGTACAGGATTTTAAAAGCAAGGCCCTGCAAACAGGCAGGCACTTTTCAAAGCCTGAAACGAAACCTAAAATGCATAAATCTGTGAAGAGACTTTGTGGAGCCAGACAGCTAAAGCAAACACAGAATATGCATTCATTCACCTTGAAACAGATCAAGTTAGAATGGGCCTAAATCGAGGCCATTAGGATTCTGCATATTTATTCGGTAACAGCTCACAGTAGCCATCAAGCCACGATGAGGACAATTAAGTTTCATAAATGACAAACAGCCAGGACATCGAAGCCATCAAACATGGAGACAACCACTCCAGAAGTCGTTAAAGAAAATGGCTCTAATCATTTTAAACGAGCCCGCCAAAAGTTAGACAAGGGACTGACCTGATTTGGCGCGCAGATAAGGAATGAAGAATCGGGTATAATTGTAGGCCCATCGGTAGTGATCGCTCTCTTGCTCTTGCCTCTTATCGCTTGGCCTTTGGCCTGCTGCCTCTTGCTCTCGTGCCCTGGCCTCATGGCGAGCTCTCTTCTCGCTCCCCACACTGCTCAACACCAAGGACGCCCATTACTACACCGAGGGCCGAACGCGGGAGGAGAACGAGACCCGAGTTCAAAAACACACAGGACACACAGGCTACAAACGGGCAGATGAGACGAGACGAGACGAAGAATACGGTAAACCGATAAAGGCAGAGAAGGGCAGCGAAAAGACGCGTTGGGGGCCAAACACCAATTATAAGCTGGCGTTTGATGAATAAACTGGCGTTTCAAGCATGGATAGCGGTGTCAATGACGAATAAACTGGTGTTCGAAGCATGGGTAGTAAAATCAGTTTAACAATATAAACCGCCAACCGAGCCCCAACCGTTTTAAAAAACCCATCAGTGACTAAACCGCCCGAGGAAGAAGAAGAAGACGAAGACGCGACTCGACGACAACATTAGCTGAGGAAAAGGAGGGTGATTCGCATAAACAACTCCACCGCTGCGCCCTGTGACCACGTGGGAACGAGACACCCCAAAGGACAGCAAGAACTGACTAAAAGTCAACAGGTTTCAAATTGGTGAGCATGAATCCCTGGCCACTCATAGCTTAATGCTTAATCTAGTTAGGTATAGGGGTGGGATAAGGATAAGGGGATTTTAATGTATTTGTTTCCCTCGATGTGCCGTGTGTTCCCCATTCCCATATAAGTGTATTATTTTTATATGCCTGTAATCAGCTTAGTAATTCTCAGTATTGTGTTTTAGTCTGTCTTTATTAAAAATCACGGTTTTCTTGCACCGAACCACTTGTCTACTCGTTTTTCTGTATCGCCGCCTGTACCTAAGTCCGGTGTCCAGAACCCAGGGGGTGTGGGAGCGATTTGAACCGCTCAGAGACAGTCAGGGGCAGAGCTGACTGGGCACACGCCACACACAAAACCCCCTACACACAGTATTGCTTTAGTACTAGTTTGAATTAGAAAAAGAATAGACAGGCCTGGACTAAATGAATGCCGGTAAGGGTCACAATCAAAATGAGTTGTGGTAGTCTTTCATCCCTGAGTCTGCAGCAATGAACTGCTCACAGTTGGCTGCACAACTGCATGACGCACAGGAAGTCATTCTGCAACTGGGTTGAAGCTGCATTAAGGAAAGAATGGCATGCTGCTTCTGGATAAATATTCCTTTTTCTTTTCATCCCTTTGTAGATTTCACATGTTCCCGTACAGCTACCACACTGGCATCTACCCGACAATGTGGTTTTATCACACTTTAGGGTCAGGAGGATTTGTAATAGTTGCTCACAACCTCTTCTCAGGTGCTGCAATCTGAAGGGCCTGGCTGCAACTTCTAGCACCCACCTTCTCTGAGTAATCCTCTTTTTTGGGTGTCTGTCACGTGGAAACCTAGCAAATTGATATAAGAGGTAATTTCCATCACTATCCCTGGGTATATCCTGTCCCACTGGCAAGACAGGCTCACCAGGGGTGATGGCACAGTGGTATACAATCGGGAGGGAGTGGCCTGGCACTCCTCAACATTGACTCCGGACCCCATGAAAACTCATGGCTTCAGGTCAAGCATGGGCAAGGACACCTCCTGCTGATTACCACCTACCGCCCTCCCTCAGCTGATGAATCAGTATTCCTCCATGTTCAACCCCACTTGGGAGGAGCACTGAGAGTATCAAGGGCACAGAATGTACTCTGGGTGGGGACTTCAATGTCCATCATCAAGAGTGGCTCGGTAGCACCACTACTGATCGAGCTGGCCGAGTCCTGAAGGACATAGCAGCCAGACGAGGATTGTGGCAGGTGGTGAGAGAACCAACATGAGGGAAAAACCGACTTGAACTGGTCCGCACCAATCTACCTGTCGTGGATGCATCTGTCCATGACAGCATTGATAGCAGTTACCACCACACAGTCCTTGTGGAGTCAAAATCTCGTCTTCACACTGAGGACACCCTCCATCGTGTTGTGTGGCACTACCACTGTGCTAAATGGGATATATTCAGAAAAAAATCTAGCAATTCAAAACTGGGCATCCATGAGGCTCTGTGGGCCATCAGCAGCAGCAGAATTGTATTCCACCACAATCTGTAACCTTAAGGCCCGGCATATCTCTCACTCTACCATTACCATCAAGCCAGGGGACCAACACTGCTTCAATGAGGACTGCAGAAGAGCATGCCAGGAGCAGCACCATGCATACCTAAAAATGAGGTGCCAACCTGGCGACGCTTCAATGCAGGACTACATGCATGTTAAACAATGGAAGAAGCATGCTATAGACAGAGCTAAGGGATTTCACAATCAATGGATTAGATCAAAGCTCTGCAGTCCTGTCACATCCAGTTGTGAATGGCAGTGGACAATTAAACAACTAATGGGAGGAGGTGACTCCATGAATATCACCATCCTCAATGATGGCGGAGCACAGTACGCGAGTGCAAAAGACAAGGCTGAAGCGTTTGCAACCATCTTCAACCAGAAGTGCGGAGTGGATGATCCATATCGGCTTTCTCCTGAGGTCCCCAACATCACAGAAGCCAGTCTTCAGCCAATTCAATTCACTCCACATGATATCAAGAAATGGCTGCGCGCGCTGGATACAGCAAAGGCTGTGGGCCCTGACAACTTCCAGGCTGCCGCGCTGAAGACTTTTGCTCCAGAATTAGCCGCCCCTCTAGCCAAGCTGTTCCCATACAGCTACAACACTGGCATCTATCCGACAATGTGGAAAATTGCCCAGGTATGTCCTGCCCACAAAAAGCAGGACAATTCCAATCTAGACAATTACCGCCCCATCAGTCTACTCTCAATCATCAGCAAAGAGATGGAAGGTGTCGTCGACAGTGCTATCAAGTGGCACTTACTCACCGATAATCTACTCACTCATGTCCAGTTTGGGTTCTGCCAGGACCACTCAGCACCAGACCTCATTAGAGCCTTGGCCGAGATATGGACAAAAGAGCTGAATTCCAGAGGTGAGGTGAGAGTGACTGTCCTTGATATCAAGGAAGCATTTAACCGAGTCTGGCATCAAGGAGCCCTAGCAAAATGAAGTCAATGGGAATCAGGGGGAAAACGCTCCACTGGCTGGAGTCATACCTAGCACAAAGGAAGATGGTTGTTGTTGTAGGTCAATCATAACCGCCCCAGAACATCATTGCAGGAGTTCCTCAGGGCAGTGTTCTAGGCCCAACCATCTTCAGCTGCTTCATCAATGACCTTCCCTCCATCATAAGGTCAGAAGTGGAGATGTTCACTGATGATTGCACAGTGTTCAGTTCCATTCACAACTCCTCAGATAATGAAGCAGCCCATGCCCGAATGCAGCAAGACCTGGATGACGTTCAGGCTTGGGCTGATAAGTGGCAGGTAACATTTGCACCACACAAGTGCCAGGCAATGACTATCTCCAACAAGTGAGAGTCTAACCACCGCCCCTTGACATTCAACGGCACTACCATTGCCAAATCCCCCACTATCAACATCTTGGGGGTCACCATTGACCAGAAACTTAACTGGACCAGCCACATAAATACTGTGGCAACAAGAGCAGGTCAGAGGCTAGGTATTCTGCGGCAAGTGTCTCACCTCCTGATTCCCCAAAGCCTTTCCACTATCTACAAGGCACAAGTCAGGAGTGTGATGGAATATTCTTCACTTGCCTGGATGAGTGCAGCTGCAACAACACTCAAGAAGCTTGACACCATCCAGGACAAAGCAGCCCGCTTGTTTGGCACCCCATCCACCACCTTAAACATTCACCCCCTCCACCATCGGCATACCGTGGCTGCAGTGTGTACCACCTACAGGATGCACTGCAGCAACTCGCCAAGGCTTCTTTGGCAGCACCTCCCAAACCCGCGACCTCTACCACCAAAAGGACAAGGGCAGCAGGCACATGGGACCAACACCACCTGAAATATTCCCTCCAAGTTACACACCATCCTGACTTGGAAATATATCGTCGTTCCTTCATCGTAGCTGGGTCAAAATCCTGGAACTACCTCCCTAACAGCACTGTGGGAGTACCTTCACCGCAAGGACTGCAACGGTTCAAGAAGGAGGCTCACCACCACCTTCTCAAGGGCAATTAGGAATGGGCAATAAACACTGGCCTTGCCAGTGATGCCCACATCCCAAGAACGAACAAAAAAAAACATTTTTCTGTCACTCTGGTATCATGAACATACTATTTTCCAATTAACAGGTTACAATTATCTCGTCCCAATACACCTTGATGTCTTTTTTCTGTATTCTCTCCCTCCATTTTCTACAGTCTTTAACAATAGCCAGAAGGCCCAGGAGCCGTCTGAATTTGCAGTGCTCCCTCCCACAGTGCTCTATTTATACCCAGGGGTGGATTGGCTCCCCTGAAGTAGCAGGAGATTCTTCAGGATTCTCACAGAAAAAGTGGGTGTGCCAATAATACAACACAATACAACCATTTATGGGGACACGAGAAATCTCCCGATTTCCCCTATGGCTTGTCTGCCCTTATTTGTGTCAGTTATGGGGATAGATTTTGACTTTTGGGTGTAGTGCGCACCTGTTCCAGTGGCAAACAGGCCCCCACAATCTTGAGCTTGGGCACCATCTGAATCTGACTGGCAAGCTGCAAACACCAAACTGGTAGCTCAACAATTATGGGCCACAGGAAGGTTAGCCGGTTGAGGCGCCGGCAGAAGCTGCCGTGGGTCCTAGGAGGAGGGGAGGCAAGGCCCGAGGGTGATGAGGCCGGGCCGGCATCAGCCCACAGTGTTTATGTGGGGCTTGGAGGAGGGCAAACATCCGATGTGGCACTGACTGGCCTTAAAGAAAGGGATATCTTGTTCATGTGCACTTCGACACAACAGTGATGGACCGTAGAAATGGTGCCACATGGACACAAAGAGACATTTTGATAATACAATGGTTGTTGCATAGCATTAATTAATACAGCTGTGATGTGCAGTGACATCTTGGAGTCTGTGTAGAGACTTTGCACAAAGTACATTTGTAATGTATATACCTTTAAGGGGGGAACGACTTTTTACAGCTCATGTATACTGTAGTACCGGCAGTGACCACATCTGTATATAGCACTGAGTTGTAATCTGTACAGGCAGTTCCAGTATCAGCCATGTTGAGTAAACACCTGTTGTACCGTTTCTCCTGCAGTCTGTGTCTTATTATACACGGACACAACATTGGCGACAAGGCAAGTTCGAACCTACCTGCAACTCTGCATCACCTCCCGGGGATTCGTTCCTGGAGATCAGTGGATTGGAGGTCAAGGCCAGAGACTCGGGCGTCGACCACGGGCAACCGCCCAGTCATCCTGCAGAGACTCGAGAATTGCGGGGGAGGCTGTCGAGAGCCAGGCTTGGCTTTCCAGTCGATGTGGTCCAGCGAAACGGGCTGGCAACAGGTAGTGCACAGACCCTTCCCGGACAGCGGCGGGCTAGAGCCCGACCGAGCGGCACAGCAAAGGGCCGAGCAGCATCGATGGGGGAGAGAGAAAGAGGGCAGAGCGCACAGGGCGCAGCAGGTGTTCAGGGGCCGAGCAGCGTCGAAGAGAGAGAGAGACGCGCAGAAACCTGTGAGGCGCCGCCATTGCCACGAGGACCGCCGAGAGCGGCATTGGCAGCAGCGCAGGAGAAGCGCGTGAAACCTACAGGGCACCGCCATTGCCACGAGAACCGCCGGGAGTGGCGTTGGCAGCAGCGGGGGAGGAAGGAAAGCGCGGGAGATGCCATTTTAAGCCATTGGGAGACGCCATTTTAAACCACACACAAAATGCCGAAGAGTGGCAGTATCACCGCATTTGACAATGAAGTCGAAGATTGGACTACATATGTCGAACGAATAGAGGTGTACTGCAAGGCAAATGAGGCGTCAGATGACAAGAAAGCATCGGTATTGTTAAATTTAATGGGTGCAAAGACGTATGGTTTATTACGAAATCTAGTAATGCCAACGAAGCCAATGGAAAAGAGTTTTGAAGACATAGTAACGATACTACAGGAACATTTAAACCCCACACCGCTGCTGATAGCAGAAAGATTCAAGTTTCACAAATGGAACCAGCATAAGGATGAAAGCAATCCTGATTATTTAACAGAACTGCGCAAACTATCAAAACACTGCCAGTTTGGAACGGGACTGGCAGATACCTTAAGGGACAAGTTTGTGTGTGGGCTTCAAAGTGAAGGAACCCAGAAACGGCTTTTATCTGAAAAGGACCTTACGCTGGAAAAGGCTTTCAGCATTGCGGTATCATATGAAGCAGCAGCACGGGGCGCTGCAGAGATACAACAGAGACCGCAAGAATATGGCACAAATGAAATGTCATATAGAACAGAGAAGTGCTATCGCTGCGGCAGAACAACACACGACCAGAATGATTGCTGGTTCAAAGACAAAGTGTGCAGACAGTGTGGAAAAGTAAGACACATAGCACGAGTCTGCAGGTCGGGAAAGAAAACCAGCAATAAGAAACCTACCAAAGGAAAGTACAAGAAGGTACATAAGATGACGGAGAATAGTTCAGACGAACAAAAGAGTGATACCAACTCCGAAAGCAGGGAACTGAGTTGTCTGAAACTACATAATGTGATCACAACGGAGGATCACCGAACCATTTGGGTCACTCTCAAGATAGCAGGAGTCCAGGTAAAGATGGAATTGGACACAGGATCAGCCCTAACAGTCATAAACCGACGGGACTACGAGCGGATATTCTCACACATACTCTTGAGAGACACAAAAATTATTTTGAAGACGTACACGGGGCAAAAATTCTACCCCAAAGGAAAAATAAGGGTGACCGTTATATATAACGGTAAGGAAACACCAAAACTAGACCTGTATGTATTGCAAGATGGAGGACCACCATTACTGGGACGTGAATGGATCCGGAAAATACAACTGGATTGGCATTCCATACAGGCACTGACTGTGGCTGACAAAAAGGATGACGACATCACACCTGGACGACTGTCAAAGATCCTAACTGATGCAAAAGAAGTGTTCCAGCAAGGACTCGGAACACTAAAAGGCATGACAGCGACGATTAAAATTGAAGAAAACGCAAGCCCAAAATTTTTTAAGGCCAGACCGGTACCTTATCCGATCCGCCCAGCCGTCGAAACAGAGCTGGAGAGTCTGGAATGTTCAGGTGTACTGTCCAAGGTAGACTGGAGCGAGTGGGCTACACCCATCGCCCCTGTGATGAAAAAGTCGTTGAGCAGCACGCCTGGGGAACCAAGGAAGGTTCGCATCTGTGGGGACATTAAGGTAACAGTGAACCCGCTCCTTCACACCGTACAATATCCACTTCCGCAGATTGAAGATATTTTCACCTCGCTATCTGGAAGGAAACGCTTCACTAAGATTGATCTGGCCCAGGCGTATCTGCAAATGGAGGTAGAAGAAGCATCAAAAAAATACTTCACAATCAACACCCATAAAGGTCTCTACCAATACAATCGGCTGGTATTCGGGGTAGCATCAGCTCCGGCTATTTGGCAGAGGGCAATGGAACAAGTCCTGCAAGGGATCCCAGGGACCCAGTGTTATTTGGACGACATCCTGGTCACGGGCGAAAATGACAGTGATCACCTTGCCAACCTGGAACAGGTGCTCACTAGATTGCAGGAATATGGGCTCCGAGCTAACCGCCCCAAATGCGAGTTTTTTAGAAAACAGATCTCGTATTGTGGCCACGTTATCGATAAAGAGGGGTTACATAAGTTCCCAGAGAAGATTGAGGCAGTACTCAAGGCTCCAGCACCGGAAAATGTATCACAACTGAGGTCGTTCCTCGGGCTGGTAAACTACTACCATAAGTTCTTGCCAAATTTGTCTACAATACTACACCCACTGAACACCCTACTGCAAACTGGGGTGCCATGGAAGTGGAGTGACGAATGTAGACGAGCTTTCCAGAAGAACAAAACACTAATCACATCGAAAGAGGTATTGGCCCATTACAACCCGGCATTACCAATTCGGTTGGCATGTGATGCGTCACCCTACGGCCTTGGAGCGATGCTGTCGCACAAATTCTCGGACGGCTCAGAGAGGCCAATAGCCTTTGCGTCACGATCACTAATCTCAGCCGAGCGTAACTACGCCCGAATGACAGGGAGGCCCTCAGCCTAGTGTGGGGAGTGAAAAAGTTCAATCACTATCTGCACGGGCAGAAATTCACCTTGCTGACTGATCACCAGCCTCTTGTCTCCATTTTTAATCCGAAGAAGGGCGTTCCGGTGATGACTGCGCAACGACTACAAAGATGGTCACTTTTTCTAGGGGCGCACCACTATGAGATTGAATATAAGGGCACGAAACAGCATGGAAATGCTGATGGGCTATCACGCCTGCCACTGCCTACTGCGGAGGAAGCACCAGCAGTGGATCCTGTCGAAATATTCCATTCGACTATAGTTGAATACCTACCGGTAACGAACGCTTGTATCGAAAAGGAAACCCGAAATGACCTGACACTGTCTCGGGTATATGATTTGACGGTGAAGGGATGGCCAGCACATGGCGACTCACTGTTGCCAACATTCTCGACAAGGAGAAAACAGCTGTCAGTGTGCTGGGGGACCTTGATGTGTGGATCCCGAGTGGTAATTCCACCCAAGTTAAGGGATAGAGTGCTCAATGAGCATCATGAGGGTCATCTGGGAGGGGTAAAAATGAAAAGCCTAGCCAGGGCTTATGTGTGGTGGCCGGGAATCAATAAACAAATCGAGGACCTGACCAAGAGCTGCTCAGGATGCCAGAGTCCAAAATGCACCACCACAGGCCCCTCTACACCCATGGGAGTGGCCCTCATCTCCATGGCAACGGGTGCATATTGATTTTGCTGGTCCATTCATGGACTCAATATTTTTAATAGCCATGGATGCGCACTCGAAATGGCCTGAGGTCATCAAAATGTCCTCCACCACCACGGAGAAAACTATTGCAGTCCTACGGATCATTTTTGCCAGGAATGGCTTGCCAGAACAGATTTGCTCCGACAACGGACCACAGTTTGTGTCCGAAGAGTTCCGGAGGTTCTTGAAAAAGAATGGGGTAAGGCATTACACATCCGCCCCATATCATCCAGCCACAAATGGATTGGCTGAGAGGTTTGTACAAACCTTTTAAGAAGGCAATAAAGGCTATGTACAATGACAACATTCCGCTGCAGCACAAGGTGGACAATTTCCTGTTCGCCTACCGGAATGCGACACATGCAGTCACCAACCAGGCCCCAGCCGTCATGTTCTTTAACCGAAGGTTAAGATCTCGCCTGGATTTGCTCAGACCAAACGTACGAAGAGATGTTGAGAGTAAGCAATTCCAGCACATCCATGAGAAGCCAACAATGTAGGGCAATCAGTCTTGGCCCGCGACTACCGAACAGAAAAATGGCAGCCAGGAACGATATGCACACGGCAGGGCCCACTAATGTACACAGTGGACGTTGGGGAGAGCATCGTGAGATGCCATGCTGACCAGATCCTAGAGTCACAGGAACAAGTCAACCCCATGCCTCGCCCATACGTACCTGGTGATGAACCCGACGTACAGGTCGCATCTACCCCAGAAACAGTAGCATCGGAAGCTGATGAACCAACTGACGACAGGGGGCCAGAATCGCCTCCGCACCAAGAGCAAGACACTCGGGAAAGGCGCTATCCAGAAAGGATCAGGAAGCCTCCCCAAAGACTGAATATATAAATAGACTATTTTCAGCTAATGTTGCATGTTAAAAGTGTTAATTGTAATTAGTTTGATATTTAGTTGTTAAATGAGTGTTATGGTACTATTAATCTAAAAGGGGAGGAATGTAATGTATATACCTTTAAGGGGGAACTACTTTTTACAGCTCATATATACTGTAGTACCGGCAGTGACCACACCTGTATATAGCACTGAGTAGTAATCTGTACAGGCAGTTCCACTGTGAGCCATGTTGAGTAAACACCTGTTGTTACTGTTCTCCTGCAGTCTGTGTCTTATTATACACGGACACAACATTGTAACCTGCAAATTCATTTAAATGAGGTAGTTGTACTCATAATAATGAGGGCAGCATCGCATAGGCTTGGCATTTGTCTTAAAAGGATTCTTTCTGGAAGGCCTCTTTGCTTCGGCTGGGTTCTTCTTGTTGAAGGTACGTTGCTGTTATTTTCTTGCGTGCACTGTTTTGGTCTTGTTACTAGTTGGAGCCTTCCTGATAGATACTCAAAGCTGCACTGCATCTTTTGTCAGTTACTGTTTATACAGCTGTACTTGTTAGAGATCTCATTACCATCCTGCTGTATGTATTCCTATGAGGAGGATTCGAGGAGGCAAGCTGGACAGATGAGATTCCACCTTCGATGCTCCATTCTTCTATGCTGATAGTCGTATGTACAAGAATGGGGTCTTTCATTTGGCATTGTCTGAAGACACCTTCCAACATTGACTTAGATTCCCAAAGGAACCCATTACTGGACTCTTATACTGCACACTTATACAGCCAGACTTGGAGACCAGCTCTAGCACAGGGACAGTTCTTTCTGTGGCTGTCAAGGTTACAGCTGCTTTGAGATTTTATGTGGCAGACTCCTTCCAGCTTTGAGATCTATGTCGCGACTCCTGACCTTCAGTCCACAATTATATCAGTCGAGTAGCTGACACATTGTTTGCCAAGGCCAGATATTTTATCATATTTCCTGTGGAAAGAAGCCAGCAGCAAAAAAGAACCCTCCACTTCTATTGTTTGGCTGGATTCCAGTACATACACTGAACATACTCATGTGGCCATATATGTCCCTAGCCTGAAGGGAGCACCATTCATGAAGAGAAAGGACTATTGTTCGATTGACATATAACGTGCCAGTGGCCATATTCTTTATGGTGCTCTGCCATTTGGTTAGCAACTGAATATGTATGAATCTGCGATCCCATGATTAATTCATCCTGTGCTCGTCAGCTTGCCAGCTTTAATAGAAAGACCAAGAAGGCACCAAGAATGGCTTTTGCGAGACCAAGGAAGTGCACTGCAGCCACAGCTCATGACACCAGTGCAGCAACTGAGCATAGGAGCTCAGGAAAGGTATAGTGTGACCCCATTGAGATCATAGTGCAACTCAGCATCTTCAAATAGTGATTTGTTACTTGGAGTATAGCCCAGTCAAGGCCCACAATTATTGTTGCCTGCTCGCTCCTCCAAAGAGCCTTATTGATGGAGCAGCCAGGGGAAGAAAGACTCCAAGAATCTGAAGAAGATGAGACTGAGCACAACAGAAAAGAACTGCCTGCAGAATGAGCTCTGCAGATTGCATGACAGGATTTAATTGGCTAAGTTTTTCATTAATAAGGAATACATTTTCATGGGGGAAGGGAGAGGGGGTGGTTCCTAATTGTCCACCATAGCTTTGGTGAAAGAGGCACGGAAGCCCCAGGAAAATGGCCTAAACACCACATAAGCCATTTCTCCAGGGTTTCTGCAAATCTTCTGCTGAAGTTACAGTGGACGACCAGGAGAATCCCCACAGAAATTCACCCCCATAGACTTTTGCAGACTTTACACAACACTCCTCCTCAGATATGCCCAATTGCCACACCAAATAGAAAGAAATAACTTGTATTTATATTACACCTTTTCATCCTCAGAATGTCCCAAAGGCCTTCACACCCAATGATATACTTTTGAAACCAAGTCACTGTTATAATGGCCCAAAATTTACTGGAGCAGGGCATCTCGTGGTGTGGCCAATTTGTTAGATTTTTTTCCTCAACCTTCCGCTCAAAGGTTTTTTGCACCATAAATTGCTGGAAGTGTGAACTGATAAGGGAGCATCTGGGACCTAGGTGAATGACAGGACCAACAGTCTATCACTTAAACCAATGAAATTTAAGAATAGAGAAAGAAACAAAGGAATGACAGAGAAGGAAATAATGTGATTTTTTTAAAATTATTCGTTCATGGGATGTGGGCGTCGCTTTCCCTTGCGAAGGTGGCGGTGAGCCGCCTTCTTGAACAGTTGCAGTCCGTGTGGTGAATGTACTCCCACAGTGCTGTTAGGAAGGGAGTTCCAGGATTTGGACCCAGCGACGATGAAGGAACGACGATATATGTTCAAGTCAGGATGGTGTGTGACTTGGAGGGGAACTTGGAGGTGGTGGTGTTCCCATGTGCCTGCTGCCCTTGTTCTCCTAGGTGGTAGAGGTCACGTGTTTGGGAGATGCTGCCAAAGAAGCCTTGGTGAGTTGCTGCAGTGCATCTTGTAGATTGCAGCCATGTTACGCCGGTGGTGGAGGAAGTTAATGTTTAAGGTGATGGATGGGGTGCTAATCAAGCAGGTTGCTTTGTCCTGGATGGTGTCGAGCTTCTTGAGTGTTGTTGCAGCAGCTCTCATCCAGGCAAGTGAAGAATATTCCATCACACTCTTGACTTGTGCATTGTAGATAGTGGAAAGGCTTTGGGGAATCAGGAGGTGACACACTTGCCGCAGAATACCTAGCCTCTGACCTGCTCTTGTTGCCACAGTATTTATGTGGCTGGTCCAGTTAAGTTTCTGGTCAATGGTGACCCCCAGGATGTTGATGGTGGGGGATTCAGCGATGGTAATGCCCTTGAAATGGAATCAAGTTAGGTGCAAAAAAAGAAATAAAAAGGACAGAAAGATTGGATTAAGAGAGAGAGAAAAAAGATACAAAAAGTTTTTTTTAAAAGCCTCTAAAAACAATTTACTACCTGCAAGAGTTAGACTCCACAGTTTCAATTGTTCTCTTTCTGGGCCTACGAGGTTGAGTTGCATTGTGGAACACAAATCTCATCATTAAAAGGGTCCTTACATCATTAAATACCAGCCCTAACTTTCTGAGGTGAATTTAATTTGTTTTAACAAAATAAATCCATCAATTTCTTGACACTCATAGGGAGGTTGATGGCGAGCTCCGTTTTTTGTGAGGCCAATTGTTGGATCCGTGGTTCAGTGGATAAATAATTACATGGATGCTGTACATAAACAAATAACAGGTCTTTACTGGAGGAGGGTCATCTCTAGACTGGGGTACAGAGGCATGCGCACAGCTTATATACCGGTGTGGTTACTGTGGTGTATGTAACCTGTTCCACCTTAAGAGAACTTAAGCCTGTTCCACCTTAAGAGATGTACTACTTTCTCTGGCTGCTGTATACGTAATACCGGTGGTGACCACCGGTATATAAGCACTGTGTAGTAAGATTGTATTTAGTATAGTCCTGACCTCCAACCAGTAAAGACCTGTTGAACTTTAATCTTGTAATCTGTGTGTTATTAATTACAACTAGAACACACAGACTTTACAGTGGCGACGAGTCAGGTTCTTACCCTGCGGCAGTTATATCCACAGCGGCTTCGTCCACAGAACGGACATCGAAGAGAGGCTTCCACCCTCATCACCCTGCTGGAAGACACGTCGCGCAGCAGACATCGAGAAACCAGAGTGCAGAAGACATCCTGAATTCGAAGCCTCCATCAGCGGCTGTCAGCTATCTTCTTTCTAACTCGGTAGTGGGTAAGCCGGGCAGTGACGCGACCAGAAAGTCGGCCGCGTTGGCTGTACAGACGGGGAGGGAAGACGGAGGAATAAGGGTGGTGAGATCGATCGCGACCGGAGATAAGGGCCGGGCCGCATTCGGGCTGAAAGGCGCAGCGCGGGGACATCGATCACGGCTGGTGATAAGGGCCGGGCTGCATTCGGGCTGAAAAGGCGCAGCGTCTGGGGGCAACTGAAGGCGCGAGAGCTGCGGTGAAGCGGAGACAGCGTCAGGGGAAGGGTGAAGACCACCAAGCGCGGGAAAACCACCATTTTGTAGGCGGAGGACGAAGACAAGAGCACGGAAGCTGCCATCTTGGATAAAAATAAAAATAAATTAAATTGCAACGATGCCTAAACATAGGAACATTAATACCTTTGATAGCGACATCGAAGATTGGGCTATGTATGTAGAACGCATACAAAATTATTGTAAAGCAAATAAAATCCCAGATGAAGAGAAAGCACTAACATTATTAAACTTAATGGGTGCGAAGACATACGGGCAATTGAAACACCTTTTATCACCAGATGAACCGGCGGATAAGACATTCGAGGAGATTGTTACTGTCCTGAAAAATCACCTAAACCCCACGCCACTGATGCTAGCGGAATGATTTAAATTTTACAGCAGAAGGCAGCTGAAGGATGAAAGCAATGCTGAATATTTAATGGAATTGCATAAGCTAGCAAAGTACTGTCAATTCGGAACGAGACTGACAGAGGCGCTACGAGATAAATTTGTGTGTGGTTTATTAAAAGAAGATACACAAAAGCGATTGCTCAAGGAGAATGAGCTGACGCTTGAGAAAGCGGTCACTATGGCAGCAGCACACAAAGCCGCAGCGAGAGGCACGGCGGTAATGCAGCTACGGTCACCGGAACTCAGTACAAATAAATTGGGTTTGAGTACTGTAAAATGTTATCGTTGCGGAAAGACAACGCACGATCAGAACCAGTGTTGGATTACAAACCAAGAATGCAGAACGTGTGGCAGGCTTGGCCACATAGCTAAAGTATGCCGGTCAGGAAAGAAGACCAGCAACAAAAAGTCACCGCAAGGAAAATACATAAAGGTACACAAGGTGACAAAGAACAGTTTGACCGAACAGAAGTCAGATTCAGATGCTAGCAGTAATGAACTGGGTAGCTTAAGAGTACACAACGTTGGTAAGGATGCAGATCTCCAGACAATTTGGGTCACCCTTCAGATAGCAGGAGTCCAAGTAAAGATGGAATTGGACACTGGATCGGCATTGACGGTCATGAATAAGAAAGATTACAAAAGGTTATTCCAACATATTCCCCTA